>NC_059437.1:29108185-29744748 GCF_021028975.2 Sphaerodactylus townsendi | reverse complement strand
TAACACCCTATCAGTTAGCAAAAATATATCCAGACCACTCATCATTATGTTGGAAATGCAAGAAAGAGACTGGAACATTATTACACATGGGGTGGACTTGTCCTGAAATCAAAAAATTCTGGAAAGAAATACACACAACAATGAAAAAGATAACAAAGGTATCATTTGAACTAACTCCAGAAATATATCTTTTAGGATTAGGAATAAAGAAAATTCCGGACCTTAATATTGATTTATTTTTATATATATATCTACAGCTGCAAGGATGAGGATAGCCAAAGTATGGAAGAATGAACCAACAAAAGAAGAATGGATGACCCAAGTTATAGAATACCTAAATATGGACAGACTATCGATGAGATTGAAAGAACTCCCACAAGAAAAGTTTTTGAAAACTTGGGGAAAGCTAATTATATATCTAGAAAAGAGTTCAAAGGATAAGATGATTGAAGAATATATAATATGAAATGGTTTACAAAATTATATTGCAATAAGTTAATCTGCAAAAAAGTTGTATTATAAAATAAATTGTATACCTTTATTAAGGGAAAAATAAATATGGATTCAGTCACTTAACAGGGGAAGTCCAAAGCAATAAATATTGGGCAGTTACATCACAATAAAAGGGATAAAACCATGATTATGGGATATTGAAAGGGCCTAGAGAAGAAAAGAAATTTATTTAAATTACCAAAGAATAGTGAAGTAACTGATTTGATTTAGATGTATTGAATTATATGTTATTGTTATGGGTAGTTGGGGTAGGATAGATTATGTTTGGGTAACTGTAAATGTGGGTCATTTGTTACATGTTAATATTTATTGATGTCTTATGTGTTTCAATGGTTTCATGTATGTTTTATGTTCAATGTGTTTTTTTAAAGAAGGAAATTAATAAAAAGTATTATGGAAATGATCATTCCTATTTCACTATATAGATACACTCATGGCAGCATACAAATATACAACTGTGCAAAAATGCATACAGAAGGTAGGCGAGTGAAATACCATCCATAAACTAAATGCTGCCAGTCTATAATCCCGGTACTAATGGGACGGGGTAAATATGACGGTAGGCGGAGGCCATATGAGAGAAGACAGATGAGATATGGATATGTTCGTTCGCCTTTTGACCTCCAACCTATCCCATGGAACGAAGGTGGTAGGGTTCAGAGGTACCCTGCTTCATCTCTGGTGTTGATAAATGCCAGGTCCATAAATAATAAGACTGCAATACTCCGCGACTTCCTTGGAGATCAGCAGATGGACCTGGCCTGTGTCACCGAAACCTGGATGCGTGAAGGCGAGACTGTCGCCTTGGGCGAGGTCGCAGTACTCGAGGTCGCGCCACCAGGTTTTGCATGCCTCCACCAGTCATGAACACAGGGCCGGGGGGGGAGGCGGTGTAGCAATGTTCATCAGTGATTCTATCCCCTTTAGGGCTGTCCCTGTCCCGGAGATCACCGGTATGGAGTGTGTCGGCCTAGAGTGGCTGGCTTTGGAGAGGTTGGCCGTCCTCCTGGTGTACTAGTCGCCTAGTGAACGAGGGGACGGCCTGCTATGGCTACTGGAGGTGGTAGCCGACCGGGTGTTGCGGTTCCCCAGACTTACTGTCTTGGGTGATTTCAACGTCCATGTCGACACCACCTCATGTACAGTGGCTGTGGACCTGGTGTCGTCCATGGCAGCACTGGGTCTCTCCTTAGTAAGTTCTGGCCTCACTCATGAGGCCGGTCACACTCTGCATTTGGGTCAGGGGTTGATATGGTCGTATCCTCTACTAGTAGAGTGCCGTGATCTGACCATTATGCCCTGAAGGTTCGGATGGACCTGCTGAACCCCTGTCTAGGCAACAGGCTGATTTATGTCCGCCCATGGAGACTTATGGATCTGATTGGCTTCCTGAATGCTATGCAGGATCCTGAACCTGCCGGCACACTTGATGAGCAGGTGAAAGACTGGAATTCCCGGCTATCCAATGCCATCAAGGTTGTTGCTCTCCAGCATCCTCTGCGCCCCCGTTCTTGGCTGGCTCCATGGTATACTGAGGAGCTATGCCACATGAAACAGGAGCTCAGACATCTAGAGCGAATGTGGAGGAAATCTCATGATGGAGCTGCGCAAGCATCTTATAGGACGTTTATGAAAGCCTATGAGGTGGTGACAAAGGAGGCAAAGAGAGTTTTCTTTTCCTCCTCTCTCACGTCTGCTAGCTCTCGCCCGGCATAATTATTTCATACGATTCGGTCTTTGACCTCATTATCTGAGGGTTTCACAAACTATCAATTGGCTATTAGCTGTGAGAGCTTTTTTGCAGATGAAGTTGTGTTGCTCCACCAGGACCTTCCCACCACTTTGACTACAATTAGTGAACTAGAGGCTCCCTTGCCGTCTTCTGGCCCTTGTTTGGCCCAGTTTTCCCTGCTCTCTGAAGCCACTGTTAACAGGGTCCTGGCTACTGTTAGACCTACTACTTGTCCTCTGGATCTGTGCCCCTCCTATCTTATTAAAGCTTGCCGGGGAGAGTTGCGACCCCACCTGTTGAATATCATCAATGGCTCCCTCGAGCAAGGAGTCTTTTCAGGTGGGTTGAAGGAGGCAGTGGTCTGCCCACTCTTGAAAAGACCATTGTTAGATCCTGGAAATCTGGTCAATTACCACCTCATTTCGAATCTTTCATTTCTGGGGAAGGTGATTGAGAGAGTGGTGTTGGAGCAGCTTCAGGGCTTCCTGGATGATACATTGGCTTTCGATCCCTTTTAGTCCGGCTTCCGTGCTGGGCATGGGATGGAGACTGTTCTCATCGCTGTCACAGACACGCTCCATATGCAGCTTGACCGAGGCGGATCGGCACTGCTGGTATTATTAGACCTTACCGCAGTGTTTGACGTGGTTGACCACAATCTTTTGGCCCACTGCCTGGCCGCTTCCAGGGTGCGGGGCACTGTCCTTCAGTAGATTGTCTTGTTTCTCCAGGACCGGAGTCAGCAAGTGTGGTACAGGGACCAAGCCTCCCAGAAGTGCCCGCTTCATTGTGGTGTACCTCAGAGGGCGCTATTATCCCCGTTGTTATTTAACATCTATATGCGACCGCTTGCTCAGTTGGTGCGGAGCTTTGGGCTGATCTGTCACCAGTATGCTGATGACACTCAGCTCATTCTGTTGATAGAGGGGGGAGCGGTCGCCACTCCTGCAGCTCTACAGCATTGTTTAGAAGCGGTTGCTGGTTGGTTGCAGCAGAGCAGGTTAAAACTGAATCCATTGAAGACGGAGATCTTTTGGCTGGGCTGTGAGTGGGGGGTTGGGGATTTTCAGCCACCGGTGTTGGAGGGGGTCTCATTGGCACCAACCTCCTCCATTCACGGCCTGGGGGTCCACCTGGATTCGGCGCTTTCATTGGAGACCCAGGTGGCCCATATAACCCGGGCTGCGTTTTTCCATCTCCAACAGGCCCGGCAGCTGGCCTCCTTCCTCTCCCAAGTGGACCTAGCCACTGTGATCCATGCAATGGTCACCTCTAGGTTATTCTACTGTAACTCGCTCTATGCGGGCCTACCCTTGCGTTTGATGGGGCTTCTGAGGTGGGGCTCCTGAGAGGTGAGTCAGTCAGTCTTTAGTTCAGTCTCTGGAACCAGCAGAGAGGAGTAGCAGTGGAGAAGAAGACTGGGCCAGGAAGAGCAGAGTGAGTTCTGGTGTTCATTTTGGAGGGCTTTTCTCAAAGCCACATCTTTTAAAACCGTGTATTTTAACAGGGGTTAGCAGGGGTTATCTCTTTTTCTCCTTGTAAGGCTGCTGAGAGCTGAAGCTGCTGAGAGGTGGGGCTTAAAAGGGGTTAACAGAGGTTCCTCTTTGTCCTGGGCAGCTGAGAGGTGGGGCTACTGAGAGGTGAGTCAGTCAGTCTTTAGTTCAGTCTCTGGAACCAGCGGCATGCACCTAACGGCGCACTTTTTTTGGTGTTTTTGTGTTTTTCTTTTAAATTAATAAGGACATTTCTTGAGGGATAGTAGGTACAGATAGCTCCAGGGGGGCAGTGACTAAAAGCTTAATATTTAAATATCTAAACAAAATCAGATATGAAGGCAGGAAGCCAGCAGGGGGATGGGGGCTTTCCAGTGTTTTTCACGGAGTGTCACATGTACGACTATCTTCCACTAGGACAGAAGTTGTGGGTGTGCCCTCGCTGCAATGAGCTCCTGGCACTCAAGGAACGTGTACGTTCTCTTGAAGCCAAGGTGGCAGACCTGGAGAAGCTGAAAGAGGCAGAGAGGGTGACAGACGAGGCTTTTAGGGACCTAACAGCCGGGTCCCACTCCCAAGGTGACATCTCTTCAGATGTCATGGAGAATGAAGGTCTTGGAGACGGAGGGTGCCAGTCTGAGGTGGGGGAAGATGCTCCCTTAGATGGGACCCCTTCCTTAGCTGGTGGTCAGATATCCTCTCGCACTGAGGATACCCCTCGGGGAGGCGGGGGGCTCCTCATAGTGGGTGATTCAATCATTAGAAATGTAGAGAGTTGGGTTTGTGAGAGGCGTGATGACCGCATGGTGACTTGCCTGCCTGGTGCAAAGGTTGCGGATGTCACGCTTTGTCTAGATAGGCTTTTAGACAGTGCTGGTTGTGGAGTCAGTAGTTGTGGTCCACATTGGCACCAACGACATTGGGAAATGTAGCCGGGAGGTTCTGGAAGCTAAATTTAGGCTGCTAGGTAACAGGTTGAAGTCCAGGACCTCCAAGGTGGCATTCTCCGAAATGCTACCTGTTCCACGCGCAGGGTGAGCTAGGCAAGCGGAGATACAGGGTCTCAATGCGTGGATGAGAAGGTGGTGTAAGGCAGAGGGTTTCAGATTTGTCAAGAACTGGGGAACCTTTTGGGACAAGGCAGGCCTGTACAAAAGGGACGGGCTTCATCTTAACCAAAGAGGAACCAGGCTGCTGGCGCTCAACATTAAAAAGGTGGCAGAACAGTTTTTAAACTGAGTCCTGGGGGAAAGCCGACAGGAGCTGAGGTGACTTCGGTTCAGAATACAGTATCTATGGGGATGCAGACAGAGAGGGAGGTTTTTCTAAATCAACTACATACAAGCAAGGAACATAGCAATGTGCATGTGACAAGTGTCTACAAAAGACCTGAGGGTAAAGCACATAAATCCCAGGTTAAGGACAGAGACAGGGTATACAGGTGTCTCTATGCTAATAGTAGAAGCCTTCGACCTAAAATGGGGGAGCTGGAGTACAGAGTTTTGAAGGAGGACTCTGATATAGTGGGCATTACAGAGACATGGTGGAATGAGGAGAACCAGTGGGATGCTGTTATACCAGGCTACAGGCTCTATAGGAAGGATAGGACAGGGCGCATTGGGGGTGGAGTTGCCCTTTACATAAAAGAGAACATAGTGTCACATAAAATAGACAATGCAAGGGGAACTGGTTCCCCTACAAAATCACTGTAGATATCAATACCAGGTGTGAAGGACAGTTTAATATTAGGAATATATTATCGTTCCACTGACCAAAGTGCACAAAAGGATTCTGAGATGGAAAAAGAAATTAGAGAGGCCAACAAAAACAAAAATGTAGTGGTAATGGACGATTTTAACTATCCCCATATAAACTGGAAAAATGCATGTTCAGGTCATAGTAAAGAGAGAACATTCCTGGATTTGCTAAATGACTGTGGCTTAGAGCAGATGGTTGTGGAACCAACCAGGGGAGAGGTGATCCTAGATCTAATTCTATGTGGGACCCAGGACCTGGTGCAGGAAGTCAGTGTTGTTGAGCTGATAGGGAACAGCGACCACAATGCTGTCAGATTCAGTATCTCTGCATGTGAACAAGTGACAACTACTAATGTAGTTACATTCGCCTTCAGAAAGGGAAATTTCTCAAAGATGAGGGGGATAGTGCGCAGGAAGCTGAAAGGGAAAATCAAGAGAGTCAAAACTGTCCAGGATGCTTGGAGGTTATTTAAAAACACAGTAATAAAAGCTCAGCTGGAATGTGTTCCACAGGTTAGAAAAGGCAGCACCCAGTCCAAAAGAAAGCCACCATGGTTAACAAGAGAGGTTGAGGAAATTATCAGAAAAAAGAAAATGTCTTTTAGAAAATGGAAGTCCAGTTTGACTGATGAAGAATATGAGAGGGAACACAAATGGTGGCAAAAGAGAAGCAAGTCAGTGGTAAGGGAGGCAAAAAAGGATTATGAGGAACGCATGGCTGCGAACATCAAGACCAGCAACAAACAGTTCTTCAAGTATATCAAAAGTAGGAAGCCAGCAAGGGAAGCAGTAGGCCCATTAGATGACAAAGGAACAAAGGGTGTGCTAAAAGATGACAGGGAGATTGCAGAGAAGCTGAATGAATTCTTTGCATCTGTCTTCACCCAAGAGGAGGTGAGGAAAATTCCTGCACCTGAACCAAACTTCTTAGGAGGCGAATCCGAGGAACTAGTGAAGATAGTGGTAGACGAAGAAGTTCTGGCAGCCATTGATAAACTAAATGCTACCAAATCCCCTGGCCCAGATTGCATTCACCCAAGAGTTCTTAAAGAGAACTCTTTATGAGTTTGCTGACCTTCTCATGAAATTGCTGATCTTCTCACTTTAATATGCAACTTATCGCTGAAATCAGGCTCCATTCCTGAAGACTGGAAGATGGCCAATGTCACACCAATCTTTAAGAAATGATCTAGGGTATGGTGACCATCAGTCCCGCTTTTTGCGGGACTCTCCCGATTTTAAAGAATTTGTCCCGCGTCCCGCGGCGATTTTAAAAAATCCCGATTTTTGCCAGTTGGAAGGGCATGTGATGTCATGATAGTTAAAGTGTCCATATCCTATCCAGCATGAGTCAGCATGAGACTGAGCTGACAAACCGGTTCTTACCTGTTCCAAGTGACCTTTAACATGATTGGTTGAGTCTTGTATAAAAGCACTTGTATTATACTGGTTCAGTGTTCCTTTGGGAAACAGGTGTTAGGCGAAGCACTTTGATTGTCTACTGAATATTCTACGTTGTATATAGTTACTTGTACATAGAGCAACTGAATGATAAATGCCTTCTTATGAATGACAAAGCTGTGTGGAGTTTACTTCGTGAAGGTGGGAGTGTTGCTGTACAAGACCACTGGATTCTACTCCTAAAGTAGCCCCCCTCAAATTCTGCCTATCAGGTTGTAGGCCCAGGCGGTGTGGTCTACCTGTGTAGGTAAGAGTGGTTCCTGTGTGTGAGCTGTGGTGTGGCTGTCCAGTACAGAGTCTACGATGGCGGTCACAGCAGCCCGGCATGCCGCTTGAACGCATGTAATAGGGACAACTACTTGTCGTGTGCGTGTAAGATGCAATCCTATCTTATTCAGGAAGATTTGTGGTTTGTGGTGGGGGGAACAACCCGGCTGCTGCATTGTGGCCGGAGAATGTTAGGAGGCGCTCAAGGCCATATATCAACAAGATACAGCAGAGGTCTAAAATGCGCTGATAAGCAGTGGCTATATAACTGCAAGCTGAAAGCTGGTGAGTCGCGTTTCTACTCATTTGCAGCTAATGAGGTCCCTATTACGTCAATTGGAAGACCGTGGGATGGTTTTCCAGAGTCCCATAAATCTTATATCATCTTATCATCACTTGATCAAGGTTGGGATCAGCTGGTTTACAGTTTACAAAGTGTGAAAGAAGCAGACCTCACTCTTTCATTCGCGTGACTGCTAAGCTGCTTGAAGGTCAGCAACAGAGGAATTTTATTTCAGCAGGAGAGCTGTGCTGTTGGAGCTGCCCTATGAGGAACAGCGCTCTGGGGTGAAGGTTTCATCAGAGGCGGTGCCTGTGAAAGCCTATTCTGTCGGAGATGTTTACTGCTGTGGGTCCAACAGAATCACATCGCCAAACACTGTCCAGACGCCCGGCAATAAAAAAGGCAGATGAAAGGACAGAGAAAGCGGAGATTTACAGCCCAGAACTAAAGCCTGACCGGATTATGGCGCAGCTATGTTGGTGTCAGTGCTGTGGAGAAAAGCAAAGCAGCTGGTTGATGGATGAGTGCCTGCACGGCTTTGTGTAAACGACAGAAGTTTGCTTCATTGATGAAACTGCTGCTACCATTTCCCACGTGGCCTTGCTGATGGTTCATCATCAGGGGTGTCTTCCCTGAGGAACTGTGTATGTACACACTTTTGGACTTAATATTCAAAATGTGTTACTAGACTTTAATTTGTTAAGTGTTTCATGCCTTGTTCAGGAGGGGTATAAAGTCACATTTAATAATGACATGTGCTATGTGAACAAAAAATATTATTTATTGCAAAGGGACAACTAAGGGATATGTTGTTCCACATGATTCCCAAAGGTACTAGTGGGGAGTGTAAAACAACTATCTAGTCTGTCTAATAAGCCTTTACCGCGACAACTGTGTTACGCGAGTTACACCGTGTACTAGGTCATGCAGAATTGGTCTACTATAAAGCAGTTAGCTAAAGTGTGTGACATACAAGTAAAACCCTGTAAACATTACCTGGAGTGTTCTGTTTGTAGTGGCTGCAAAGTCAAAGCCTTTCCTGTTGCTAAAGTAAGCAATAGACAAACAGACAGACCTTTTGCTTTGGTCCATTCTGTGCTGGACCTTTCCCAACCAGCCAAGGGGGTGCACCGCGTTACATCATGTTGATTGTGGATGATTATAGTAGGTACTCTTATTGTCTACTGTTTAAAATCAAAGCAGAAGCCTGTGTGAGAGGTTCCAGGATTGGGTTGCCATGGTTGAAAGAAACCACCCCTATAAAGGTAGCGAGGGCTACAAACAGATGTGAGAGTACATGAGTAAAGCCTTTCCAATCCTGGTTGGCAAAGAAGAGTTGTGCACAGAACAACTAACCCTTTACGCCTCAGGAGAGCGGGGTATCAGAGAGACAGCTTAGGAGTTTTGCAGGTGATAGGCATGCTTGAGGATGCAAAACTACCCTTTCACTATTGGAGAGGCTGTCTGTGCTGCCACTCGCGTAATTAATCGTCTCTGGAGTTCCAGTATTCAGGAAACACCCCATTACATGTTGTTTGGCAAGAAACCCTCATTGAAACACCTGAGAAGGTTTGGGAGCTTTGCCAATGTCTTGATACCAAGTGCACAAAGAACTAAAGGTAAACCCAGGTATCAAAGATTAAGATTTACAGGTTATTCAGAAAACACTAAAGGTTATAGATTTAGTCTGAATTTTGGCAGAATTGTGGTCTCTAGAAGTGCCAACTTTGAGGTTGGGAGCATGTTCATTCTAATTCAGAAGTTTTTCTGCCTGCCTTAACTGATGCTCAAATCACTGATGTCTATGACAGTTTGAGGAAGACATTTCAGGTGAAAGATTTAGGCTACCTGAAAACCTATCTAGGTATTAGCATAACTAAAACAGCAGAAGGAGCCTTGCTGCTAAGTCAGAAAGACAAAATAGAAGAGCTCATAGTGAGTACTGGCTTAGAGAAAGCTAAAGTAGCAAAAACACCTATGTCTACTGAGTTTACTAAAGGAAAGAAGGATTCTGATGTTTCTTTTGATAATCCTGAATTATATCGTTCTGTCATTGGAAGTTTGGCCCATTTGGCAAACTGGACAAGACCAGATATAATGTTTGCTGTTAGTTATTTAAGCAGACTTGTGTCTAAACCACACTATGTGCTTGGCAAGGAGTGAAGCGTGTAGATTACGTTATTTAAAAGGTACACAGCATTTTTTTGCTTGGTGATAGCTCCAAACAAAACCCAAGTGTTAACAGCTGCAGCAGATAGTTCTTTGCAGATGATTCTGAAAGTAAGTCCTGCACAGGTTATCTTATTAAATATGCTGATGTTCTTGTTGTATGGAGATCGAGAAACAGACAACAACTGCCTTATCAACATCTGAGGCAGAGTATTGTCGCGTTATCTAGAGACATGCACAGAGTTGCAATGGATGAAGCAATTGCTATCTGACTTAAAGGGTGCAATGTGTAGAACCTGTAGTCATCCAAGATGATTCACAAACTTGTATAAGTTTAGCTGAAACAGAAAGCATGAGAACAAGAACAAAATACATTGGTGTTAGGTACCAAAATGTAGAAATAAAATGGTGCAAAAATAAAACAATTTCTTTGTCTTATATTGAAAGTGAAAACAATCAAGCTGACTTGTTTACTAAAGCAATTACCAGAACTGAAGTTTGAACGTATGTTGCCTTTGTTAGGTATTGTCAATGTTCTTATGTAACTTTTCTTTGTAAATATTTGTAATTATTTGTAATGACTGCTTCCTAGGATATGAGAAGGGGTGTCATGATAGTTAAAGTGTCCATATCCTATCCAGCATGAGTCAGCATGAGACTGAGCTGACAAACCGGTTCTTACCTGTTCCAAGTGACCTTTAACATGATTGGTTGAGTCTTGTATAAAAGCACTTGTATTATACTGGTTCAGTGTTCCTTTGGGAAACAGGTGTTAGGCGAAGCACTTTGATTGTCTACTGAATATTCTACGTTGTATATAGTTACTTGTACATAGAGCAACTGAATGATAAATGCCTTCTTATGAATGACAAAGCTGTGTGGAGTTTACTTCGTGAAGGTGGGAGTGTTGCTGTACAAGACCACTAGTTCTACTCTAAGTAGCCCCGCTCAAATTCTGCTATCATGTGAATGAGGGAGCCACGTGATTTTTTTTTGCCTCGTTACGCCCCTCCTCCTCAGCAGCAGTGCGGTTGCGTGCCGACCTGGCGCATTAAAAGTTTCCCACCAAACGACCAGCGCAGCGGCGGCGGCCCCACCCACTTCCCTCTGAAACAGTGAAACTAACTGGCCTGTGTGTGAAACGCAGCCGGCCGGGGCGAAGAGGCGAAGCCGACTGCAGCTGCGCGTGGCTGGCAGGCAGGCAAGCAGACAGGCGCTGGGGGAGGAGGAACTCCGGGTGCGGGTGGAAGCAGACGGTTCGTGGTTAAATTTTCTTCAGTTCGGAGAACCGGTTGTTAGCCCCACCTCTCTGCCCAATTTTTTTCTTTGTGTCGTTGGTGCTAAGTGGCCTGAGGCATATTTTAAAACTGAATAGCCAACGAAATCCCGTTTGAATTGGGGGAGGGGCGTGTTTAGCAATTACCAAGGCAGAGCTTACCAAGAACACGAGGGGAGCACGAGGCAGAGCTTACCAAGAATTGAGCTGGTTCCTGAAGCCTGGCTATTAAAGCAAGTAACTTTTTCTCAGAGGCGGCTGCTGTGGGGGTGGGGGTGGGGGTGGGGGTGGTGTGATTTTGCCCAGCTGCACGCATCAAGCGGCTGTCCTGGCCTCTTCCTGCCAGCATGCTGCCTAGCTGGAGCCCCCTCCATTCTTCAGCCCACCCCAGAGACGCAGCCAGCATCTTAAAAACTTTTACGGGGGGGGGGGGATTTTGCCTCGTCCAGCCAGCCGTCTTTAAAACTTTTTCTCGGAGGGGCGGGGGGGGGGGAGGATTTTGCCCAGCTCCTCGCAAGAAGCAGCCGTCCTGGCCTCTTCCTGCCAGCGTGGTGCCTAGCTGGAGTCCCCTCCAGGCTTAACAATTCTGCAAGTGAAAGATAATGGAGGTTCTTTCATTTCTTGGAATTCACCTAATACACCTTTCATTTCCTGGAACGGTAGTAGTGACCACTCCTGCACAATTTTCCCTCATCTAAATCCCCCTCCCTTCTTTCTTGAGGTACTATTAGCAATCTTACCAGTGAGAGAGATCCTATCTTTTGCCCCAGCAACACAATGCAAGAAACAGGATTAAACAACCTTTCCTAGAGTACAAATTACCAATCAAATTTAGAGTCTCCAAAGTTGATTTTAAGAGAAAATTAAATCAGACCGCATCTAAATTAACATGGTTGACTCTGGGTCTGGAAATTCCTCGAGATTTGGTAGTATAGTCCCGAGAGGGCTGGGTTTGGGCAGGGGAGGGATCCTCTGTGGGATACTGTGCTGTGGAGTCCACCCTTTAATGTTGCTATTTTCTCAGAGGGAGCTGATCTCTGCAGTCTGGGGATGAGTTGTCATTACAGGAGATCTTTAGGCCCCACCTGGAGGTTGACTACTCTCCTTAGCATTTGACACTTGATTAGAAGATGCTAGGAACATCCATACTCCAGGCTATCATATTGAGAAAGTTTGCAGCCGTGTCACTAGGCTGCCGTGGAAAGCAGAATTCTGGGCTGCGTGGAGTAATGTAATTTGGTATCCTCATGCTACACTTGTTTCTTGACTCATTTGTCCCTCATTTCTTTTGTGTCCACCCCCCACAGTTGCAGGAGCAAGTACAACAAATTGAGGAGGAGGGGTGGTGGATGATGGGCCCACAGTAGGACAGAAGCTATCTTTGCAATGGCTGTCATAGGAAGGCCCCATCTGTTCTCCATGTTGCAATCTGGTAGTTTGTGCTCAAGCTCTAAAATTCCTTTCCTAAGTAAGCCTGAGCCTGGTCTTATATTTTTCTCAAAGGCAAGCATCGGCAATCAGATCTCCTGCCACACTGTTGCTTTTGAGACAAATTTATGGGAAGTTTTTACTCTCTTGGATTAAATTTTTTTCTTTGGCTCCTTGGAGCTTCCAACCAGAAAGAAACATGGGTTGAAATTGTAGAAATGTCAAAAAATATTTAGAATGAGAATAAGTTTAGTGTATCACCTCTGGCATACCTTCCTGTATAGTATTTTCCATAACACCTGTATATGCCTGGTGTCAGGGGTCAGAATGGTAGGCCATCTGCTGAAGTACCCCATCCCACTAGACCCAAAAGCTCCGCCTTCATGCAGGGACTCTTTTTTTGCTATTTGTTGCCCTATTTGCACCTATGGGGCAAAAAGGGCTACTAGAAAGTTGTAGCTTGCTTCCTGAACAATTGCTATAATGAGGGAGGCTGCAGATAGGGGGAGGAAAGTAGGCTTTAGTGAAGAGCCACAACTGAGTGGGAATGACTGTCAGAATAAGAGAGCTCTGATGGTGAAATCCACAAGCATATATCCCATAGTTTCTAGCAGGTCCTGAGGAGGGGGAAATCAGTAGAACTCAGATTTCACATTAGGTCCTTGAGATAATGAATCTACTACCTAAGGAAATGTCAGATACTGAGACACTGAATCATTTTTGTCCTCCCAAAATGCCATTCTCTTCAGAATCTATGAGGATTCTGGTAAATTCTACAGACTCCAGCATAGGCAAGCATTAATAATCCTAAGAATCAAGGTTGAATCTGACCTGTGAAAAAGTTCTTCAGCTTTACAGGCTCCCCAAGACACTAGATCCAGCCTAAATCGTTCCAGCTTTATCAAAATGCCAGCCTTCCAATGAAATTTCATTTCACCCCCTCTCTTGATTGCGTTTAACGACAGATTGGAAATGTAGTTTCCAACAGGGAGTATGATGGAAAATTTCAGTGTTGCACAACATCCTCAGAGGTGTATCACTAGTAGTTTCCTTTGTGGTCATTCTTAGGAAAAACAGATATTTTGCTTAAGTAACTAAAACTCTTTAAATAAATGCATTATCCCTGTGTGGTAGAAGAGCTCTTTGAGAACTTCCAAAGGCTGTTGGTTACTTCCACTGTCCCTATTAAGAAATTGTGTAAATTGGTGGCCAATTTGTTGATCCAAATTTTTTCCATCTGCCAGCTGCCCTCATTAGTCAAATAGGGGGAGACAGATGCAGAAGAAACTGGATTCAGACTCTATTCAAAGTACTCATCCAGATTTGGTTTTCCTCCACCTCACTTGAGCAGGAGGTGCTTCAGAAGAGCCCTGGAACCATCCCCTTTTAGGAAGTGATATCCTTTCAGAAACAACTATCTCTATGTGGTATGCTTCATTTGCAACCTCCCAATATTTTGTGCTTGGACACAGCACTCCATGGCACCCATTTTAGAGTGGTACAAGTCATATATTGTGCCAACCTCCAGGTGGTGGCTGGAGATCTCCTGGAATTACAACTGATTTCCAAGCACAGAAATCAGTTCACCAGGAGAAAATGGCAACTTTAAATGGTAGGTTTTGCATGGTATAGGTGTGGGGAAAGGTAGTATGGATCCCTCATGGAAGAGAAAGTGACATCTATTTTCAGGTAATTTACAAAATATTTCAGCTGACCTGGTGCAAAAAAATCGCTGGGGGTGATTTGTGAGAGGTTAACATGTTTAATACCCACTTGCACTTGCTTGGAGCTGGCCCATGTATGTTTTGCTGGGGGCAAAGGGTTTGCTGGGGGTGATTTGTGAGAGATTTACATGCTTAATACCCACTTGCACTGGCTTGGAGTTGTTTCTCAGGCTAACAACCTACCTCATAGGGTTGCTGTGACAAAATTATGAGAGAGAGTTGGTGGGGAGAGACCCATGTATGTTTTGCTGGGGGTAAATGTCATCTGGAGATGATGGCACCCTCCAAGTTTGGTGCAGTTTGGTTCAGGGGGTCCAAAGTTATGGACCCTCAAAGGGTAGCCCCCATCTCCTTAGCAAAGAATGGGGGATGGGGCACCCCCTTTGAGGGTCCATAACTTTGGACCCCCTAAACCAAACTGCACCAAACTTTGGGGGTACCATAAGGAAAGTTTCCAGATGATACCCTGAAATTTTGGTGCCGATATATCCAAAAATGCGCCCCCTGCAGGAACATCCCAGAAATTTGCCCAAGAATCTTTGTTCTGCATTGAGTTTTCTGTATTGCTGTCCATGGGGGTTGCTGGCTGGGGGGAGGACATTACTGAAGGCACAGTCTCAAAACTTTTAGGGTCTCATCATGAGACTGCCCTGATGATACCCCCCAGGTTTGGTGCAGTTTGGTTCAGGGGGGCCAAAGTTATGGACCCTCAAAACTGTAGCCCCCATCTCCTATTAGCTCCCATTGCAAACAATGGGGGATGGGGCACCCCCTTTGGGAGTCCATAACTTTGGACTCCTTGAACCAAACCTCACCAAACTTGGGGAGTAGCATAAGGACAGTCTCCTGATGATATGCTGAAATTATCGTGCTGATATGTCTAAAAAGGCACCCCCTGCAGGCACCAATGTCCTGGTGCAAAAAAAAAATTGGTCATGGTGGAGTGGCCGCCCATGGGGGGGGGCACCCAACTCAGGTTTTGCCCAGGGCTACAGTTTGCCCAGGGCTGCCTCGTTATGCCCCTGGGTGACCTTGAGCTACTTACAGTTCTTCTGAGCTCTCTCAGCCTCACCCATCTCACAAGGGGTTTGTTGTGAGGGGTGGAAGGAGATTGTAAGCTCTTTGAGTCTCTTTACAGGAGAGAAAGGGGGGATATAAATCCAAACTCTTCTTCTTTTTCTAATCCCATTGACTTCAATGGCCTTAGACTGGAGCACCTCTGTTTTGGATTGCACTGTTGGGGTGGTAATCTTCAGTAGGGTTCAGAGGAATTCTGTGTGATCTGTGGACTTCAGTGGAGTTCTCCAGTTCTGAAATGAGGATATCTGTTGTGGTCTTGCATTTGACGAAGGCTGCACTAGGGTATGGAAATGTTCAAACTTCCAAGGGGAATTTTAGTGCCCAATAAGTTGTTTAGTCTGTGATTCAACATATAGACCAAATTTTTAATCACGAACCACCACCACCACCATCAATGGTGTCCCTCTTTACCAATGTTAAAATCTGGTCACCTTAATCTAGGGGGGACCCGGGAAATTACAGGCCAGTCAGTTTGAAATCTGTTCCTGGTAAATTAGTAGAATCTATCATTAAAGATAAAATTATAAAACATGTAGAAAAGCAAGACCTGCTGAGAAAGAGTCAGCATGGCTTTTGCAGAGGCAAATCCTGTCTTACAAACTTACTAGAGTTCTTTGAGGGTGTAAACAGGCATGTGGATAAGGGGGAACCAGTGGACATTGTCTACTTGGATTTCCAAAAGGCTTTTGACAAAGTTCCTCCCCAGAGACTATTGAGAAAACTCAGCAATCAAGGAATAAGAGGGGTTGGCATGAATACTTATGGCCAAATAAAAAAGGAAACTTTAAACAATTTAAAATGCAATTAATATGTAAGACACTTTTAGAGATATAGAAAAGGTATAAATATAATTTCTCTAGTAAAATCCCACAACTAAAAGGTAAGAATTGTATTATATTGGGAGATAATCAATGTCATTGGTTTTCTTATGATCAGTTAAGACAACAGTTTATTCAAGACAACAAGAATTGGGGAATAAGTAAAAAGGCAACGGAATTGGACTGAATATTAGTTAATGTTCAAGGAAAAAACCTGAGTAAATTATACAAGCTATTATTAATATTATAAACAAAAAAAGAATGTGTTACGGAGGTAATGATTAAATGGGGGGGATTTCAATAATGTTATTCAACTACAGGATTGGGAAGATTCCTTTAAGTTATGCAGTAAATTTTCTTCCAGTATAGAACTAAGGGAAATTTTCTTGAAGATATATCATAGATGGTATTTAACATCCCATAAATTGGCAAAAATTTACAAAAATCAATCTCCATTATGCTGGAAATGCCACAAAGATCCAGGGACATTGTTCCATATGGGGTGGGATTGCAATAAGAACAGGATATTGGCAAGAAGTTCATAGAATAACTAAAGTTATTATAAAAACAATGTTTGAATTAACTCCAGAAATATATTTATAGGGTCTAGGAATTTAAAAAATCAAATCTTAATACAGATTTGTTTTTATATATCTCCACTGCAGCTAGAATAAAAATTGCACAAGCTTGGAGGACAGGTCGAGCTTCAACAATTGAATTCTGGCTTTTACAACTTTCGGAATATCTATAATTGGACAGAATAGCCACCAAAATTAAAGCTTTACCATGGACCAGATTCCAAAAAATGTGGAATGACTATATACAATCTTTAGAGAAAAATTGTAAATATGAAACTATTGAAAAATATGTGTTCTGATTAAATCTAGAAGCTAATTTGAAAATGATACAAAATCAACAGAGTTGGTAAAAAATCGGGGTGAGGGGGAGAGATGCCGTTATAACATCTATTCGGTACTATCTGTCCCCTCCCGGCCTTGGGATCGGGCACCGTCATCACCATCATTGTTTACTGAATATGTAATGCTGCTATGTTTTAAGTTAGGAAATTTAATTAATTATCTATTGTGCATTATTGGTTTGGTTGTTTGTTGTACACAGCCCAGAGCCCTTCGGGGGTGGGCGGTTCATTAAATCTATATAATAATAATAATAATAATAATAATAATAATAATAATAATAATAATAATAATAATAATAATAATAATAATAATAATAATAATAATAATAATAATAATGAGTTCTCAATATTCCTAGGTGATAAACCCTAAACAGAAAAATAGATTCACACAGAGCATCAAAAATGCTGCCAAGAGAGATTTTTAAAATATGGCCAAAATCCATAGGTTTCAAAAGATTGTTCTTGCAACAAGCCATGTACTGGGTGTCTTACTTTTTCAGGGAGCAAGCACCACTCCTTCAGAAAATTCCCAATTAATGTGCAAATATTATTATCTTAGTGGCGTCAAAATGGAAAACAGCTTCTTTTTCTACTCTTGATGAATGGGTCCACAAAGTCCAGGAAATCAGAACGGCAGATATCATATCACTGTATATAAAAATGACAAATCAACTACAACTTCCAACCAAGAATCAAACAATTAATTGGGATAAATGGGACAAATATATTATGATTAAATATAAACTGTAATATAACATAGATAAGGGCAATTAGGTAATTAATAAAAACTGTAATAATTTATACTTTACAGAAAGAAATAGTAAAGTTGATTTCTTTGAAGATGTAAAAGGCAACTGAATTATTGTAATAGTTGATTAAATGATGTGAGTGTATTTTGAATGATTTGCCAAATTATAGTAATTGTACAAAATGGATATAGGGAAGGGTTAGGGTTGGATGGAGGGAAGTCACTCTCCCTAAGTTATTTTTAATTTTAGTCTAAAAGTAATGAAATCTCTTCAATTTTTTCGTTTCCTTTTTTCTTCTTTTTTATTTTATTTTCTATTTGGTTTCTATATATCTTTAGAATCCAAATCTTAATAAGGTTAAATTTTGATTTATGATCATATTTTGTATTAACATAATGAAATTGTAGTAGTGCACTGCCGACCCAGCAGCGCCGTGGTAGAACGTTGGGGAATAGCGGACCTGCCGAGCTGCCCTGCAGTGCATCCCTTTTCCTCCCTCATCCCCATGAGTCACGGGTCATGAACTGTCTGGCTCAATCACCCGGTGCCAGGGGACAATGGTCTTGCCCCCAGGTGAGGATTGAGCTCAAGGCAGCGTGCGCTCCCTCTCCATACGTAGCCAGATGAGATCAGGCATCACATGATGATCTCCCGACCTCCCTTCTCCCGTTCTCCCGGAACTCCCCGGTCCTCCCTCCTGCGCCCCGAGAGAGTAACAATAAAGGTTAGGAACCCGGCAGGCTGGGGAGACTTCGCTTAGGAACACGGACCTCCCGGTCTCCCCGCTTGCCATGGCGATCTCCACCCAGATGTTATCTCCGCCTCGTCTTGCCTCAGTTCTTCGCTTTGACCGGGCGCGGAGTCGACTACAAACTGGTGCCGAAACCAGGGAATCCTCAGACCTCCACCCTGCTCACCGGTCGCCTGGGAAGGGGTCAGCGATACCCGATGGAATCCCGCTGGATGGCGCATCCAGGGACCACCGCTTCCCGGTATCGCCTGTCCTCTGGATCGGCGCATCCAGAGACACGCCGTCCGTAGGACACTTTCGTCAACCGGACGGAACACCGATTGAGTATGGGAGCTTGCAAAAGCAGGGCTTTATGACAAGCACGCACGTTGGCGAACTGAAAGCGTTAGCGAATTTAAAATCGCGGCAGAGGTCCCCAGAAGAGAAGGGAGCTCGCGCTAAATTGGTTTCTTCGAGGAGGTTGATCAGCTCAGTGTCCATGGTACCCGGAGGGGGACGGTACATTGAATCTTTAAGGACTGGGAAAACATCGGGCGACTCTTACGCGACAAGAGTCCTGTTGGCCGCCACGATGTCACTGCTACTGACGTGCGGAGACAATGTTATGTCGCCATCAGCCTGCTGAACCTATGGCTCCCCTTTTGCTGTAGGTCAGCCCTCCTTTCGGGATCTTTCACCTTGGCCAATTTCAACTCCCGGAATTTCTCTATCCACTCAAATTGGACGCCCGGTCCTCCTTCTACCCCCCCCCTTTGCTCCTCCAGCCCATCTCTAAATTCTCCCAGCGGCTCCAGCCGCCCCTCACTTGCTCCTCGGGCTCTTTCATTTTTCCGAAGCCACTGCACTGGGCTACGCATATCGTAATGGCGTGGGTTTCAAAAACTCGCCAGAAGCGATGGCCAATGCCACGATCTGCAAAGAAAGAAACCCCTGGACGGGAAGGCGATGCACCGAGAATTCTTGTTATTGTGCCCCGGCCCACTTCACAGGATACCGTCGGGGAGGGATACGTATAGTTCGGCCGGGTTGCTCAGTGCAGCCCCTTTGAGCAGGCTATAATATCCTCACCGAGGCTCCGCGAAAGCGGCATGCGGAATAGGAGTCTCACCAGCTCCCTATGTGGGAGAAGCATGCTCGAGGCAGTCGCGAGTGAGTCACCTAATGGTCCCGGGCGACTGGAAGACCACCTTCCGCTGTGCTCCTGAGCCCTGCACAATTTGTGATCTGGGAGAGCGAAGTTCCGCCAACAATGCTCTTTAGCAGGGCAACCGCCTCAGCGGCGCCTACACCGCCCAGCACAACTTTACGCAGGTTTCGATGCCTTCCGAAGTAGCTTAACAATCAGATTGTCCTGCCTGCAAAGCCACCCGCTACGGTGCGCCTCTGAGTGCGCCTTTTTACAAGGCGCTTGTCCAGAGTCCCCAATTTCTGGCCAGCCCACAGAGGGATTTCTCCGCCATCCGGCCACAAAACCCCAAGAACCCTATGCCGAAGCTCTGTGAGCAGGCTCCAGGAAGCTCTCAAGAGGCAGGTTGGGATAACGAGGGAGGCTCAGGAAGTGGCGAGGAACTCCTGCTAAAAGCCGTTCCTCGGCCAAAGAGCATACTCCGCTGGAGTGCCGCCAAAGCAATGCACAGGCTTAGGTAAGAACCCTGAACTGGCTACTTCCACATGCTTAAAGGCTTGCCAGGAACTTCTTCTCCGGGTCAGCCGCCCCACCACGCTGACCCCTGACCTCGGCCTCTCTCCATTTGCTACAGGGAACAGCAGCCCGGAGGCAGATAGTGTTTCAGTACCGCAATCAACTGACACTTCCGTGCAAAGATTGCAGGCTGCCCAGTAGGGGGGGCTTCAGCAACTCCGCTTACCGGTGGGGGGGGTCTCCTCCCCAAGGGGAAGAACCCTCAGGGAGGCTCCGCCCCCGGTAGCCTTCTCCCTTAAACAAGAACTATCCCTTATTGTACGGGGCACTGACCTGCAGCCTGGAGCCCGGAGCCTCCTCGCGTACAATTCCCAATGTGGGCGGGCATCCGTGCAAGAACGGCCTCCACCGAGGGCAGCCGCATCGCCACGCGGGCTCCTTACGCCCCAAGAGCATCCGCCCGCCCACTCCCACACAGCTCTCAAAGGCTGCAGGTGAACTCCAAGGGGTGCGGGGAGCTCCCAGCACGACCATCGGGCGAAGTGTCAGTGCGGGCGCCTGATCAGTGGCAGGCTGGGACACATTTGGGCACTGGGAGGAGGAAGGGGAGCCAGGCTACACCGAAGCCCCCCCCAGAAATCGAGGGCTGGTAACTCATCGCCTTCTCCCCATTGCCATGGGAGAGCTCGAGACAGTAAGGCCCCGGCCCCCACTGCCCTCCTCCCCTCACGTGGACCACGAAGACCCCAGTATGGGTAGAACAGTGGCCACTGCCCAGAAGAGAAATTGACTGCCATGCACCACCCCCGGCTTCGTGGAGGGAGCAGCTGGCCTTGAGCCCACATTGGAGACCTCAACATCGCCACATGGAACACACCTGTGCTTTGTAATAAAAGAAGAGTGGCCCGATGCGGTGCATTACTTTACAGGATCTCAGAGCAGTAAATGCTCTGCATCCTGCATCCAGCCCATGGGCCCTCTTCAATGCGCAGTTTACCCAACCCCCAACCTTATCCCCTCGGACTACCAGGTCCTGGTTGTTGGACCTGAAGGATTGTTTCTTTTGTATTCCCCTCTCTCCCGAAAGACCGAGGTACATTTCGCTCAGCTTTCCGCGGTGCCGGGTGTGCTTTAATCATCAGCAGCCGACTGCCAGATAAATACCAATGGAAAGTCTTGCCCCAGGGAATGCTCAACAGCCCCACCTTGCCATGTCAGTTCTTAAGTCCATCACGCCTAATTCGCTTTTCGCTACTAAAGCGCCGGGCAAGCTACGCCAGTTGACCAGGAGCCGTAGTCATCCATTACATGGATGATATCCTAGTAGTCAGCAACCACCATTACCTCTCGCGAAAGGGTAACGCTGCTGGCCGAACACGCTAAAACAGTCCAGGCTCTTTATACATCAGCCTCCCAAAAAAGGTGCAGAAGAATCCAGGCCATTCTCTTGTATCCTGGGGCATAAACTCCTCCCACTCCCTACTCCGCTTCCCCCTGCTCGCTACCAGGAGATACAAATCCTAGACACGCTTTAATGCGCTCCTCCAGCTGCAGCAGCTGCGCCGGGAACCCCTCAACTGGGTCCGGCCTCTTCTTTACCCTCGCTACCACCTCTCTTGCTTCAGCTCCCCTGTTTTCGCTTACTCCGGCCGCGAAAAAAATCCAGGGGACCCAGGATCCAACTTCACCCAAAAGCATTGCAAGGGCGCGCTTTTCGGGCGGTAAAGGAGGTCCTAGCTCACGCCCGATGGGTGGATCGGGTCCCCCTCAAAAGATCAACCTCTTTCTCCTCTTTCCTCTTGAACACCCCCCCCTCTCCCAACCGGAGTCCTAGGAATTTTACACACGGCCGCCCACAAACCTTCTTGGTCAATGGCTTTTACCTGCCCCATGTGTGCCTCAAGTAAAAATCTCTGCACCCAGACCCAAAGCTTTACGCTTAGATCTCTATCAACCAAGGGCGTCCAAGCACTTCTAGTAATGCCGGTGGGATGGGACCCCGAAAAAAATGCGCCATGCGTTCTCTGCAAACAGAACCAGAGTTCCAGCATTGACTCTTGGAACGGCTTCCGCCACCCCTCCAACTGGCTCCCTAGAAAATTTTGTGGGGAGATCCTCTTCCACCTTCCCCCAGACCACGGCCTCACTCTCCCCCACTTCTACCCCATCCCATTAGGCCTTTGGCGGCTCCTCTGCTCCCACTCAAAGCCCCCTACCCATTTAGCGGCCGACGGGCAAGCGTATCGGCGCCATTGCATTTCAACAAAATGGTCAATGGCGGGCCGCTTACGCCGCCCAAGCCTCGGCTTCGCTGAGGCCAGAACCGCCCATGCCATTCTGGCCTTTCAAACTTTCCCCCAACCCTTCCAACCTTCTGGTCGATTCCCAATACGTGGCGCGCATTGATTGCCCACCTACCGAACCTACATTGGCCCCAGATGGAATCGAAACCTCATGAGTCTCTCCTGACATTACGGAACCTACTAGCATCCAGAACCTCTCCGTGCCCGTAGGCCATGTCGCCAGCCACCGCGCTCCCAGCCCCCTCGAGGGGAACCAGCACGCATGAACCGCGCTACATCTCCACCTCTTTTCCGACCCTTCCAGTCACACGCATTTCTTTACCAGGGCAAAAGCACTGTGAGCCTGCTGGCATCCCCCTCCAACCAGGCGCAGTCTATCGTTAAGTCTTGTGCTCAATGCTCCGCGCCACCGGCCCCTCGTCAGACCGGGTAAGCCGAGGGCCCTGGCAAATGACTTGTGGCAAATGGGCGTAACCCTGGTCCCTGCCCTGGCCCTGGAAGCACCTTACGTATGTAACTATAGATACCTACTCGAGTGCGCTCTATTTTTTACCACTCGGCCGGCTTAAAACCACCAATCATTTCGTCATCCAGCACCTCTTTGCATGTATATAACCGCCGTCATGGGCCGCCCCCCTCCGTTTAAAAGCGGACCATGGCATACGCAAGATATTCTTCCTTGACCATGCTCCAGTGTTCTCTGCACCAACTGGGGGAAGTCGTGGTTAACCTGCGGGAGTTCCCTACAACAGCTACCGGGCGAAGCAATGCGTTGAGAGAGCAAATCGCGGCTTCCAAAGAAATTTTAGCCAGACAAACTAAAGAAAGGGAGGTAGCCCCCCCCCCATTTAGGCCACATACAACAAACAGTCTCTAAAAGTACTCTTCACCATCAATCATCCTAAATCTGCTGCGCCCTACCATCAGGGCAACAGGTCACCCCATAGAAAGAGACACTTCAGACGGTCAGGACTCTCCCCTCCCCGTAGGGTCTACTACCGCCCAACTCCCCAGATCCCGAACCTGGCGGGGACGGCCCCCCCCTCATAACCTGGGGAAGGGGTATGCTTTCCCAGTCCCTTCTCCCTACAGGTCCTCTATGGATTCCAGCCCGACCATGTCCGACCCGGCTCGAGGCTGATGCCAAATCTGAGCCAGACCGAATCACACCTGCGAAGATGGAACAGGTCCCCTCGAGTAATGCCCCACGTCCCACAGCCCTTCCAGCAGACTTACAATCCAGCAGCCGGGCGCACTCCAAAGAGATCCAGAAGATCCGCCCCCCCAAGCCGAAGACTCCCGCGGCAGCCGACCAGCCTCTAGGCAGCCCAAAGAATCCTAAAGCTGCAGCCTTTGCGGCTATCGCTCCGCGGATTTTACAGCCATCAGCAGCTACTGTACAGCAACTACTCCCCACGGTGACAATGCGGTCACCCCTGCAGGATCACCTCATCTCGACCGCACGCCATCCTCCTTTCCCTCCCATCAGCCCCGGCTGGGAATTTTGAACTTTTACAGGCCGGGGAACATCCCCTGATAGGTTAACCCTTAGGAACTTCCTCCATGCCTTCCAGCCACTTTGCATGTGCATCGAGACACGCCTTCTTTCACAACCTTGCTCTGCGCCAGAGAGAATCACCCGAACTTACAATGCCAAAGGCTATCGGTATCTTCTCTACAAATCCTTAGAAATCCATGAACTCCTAACGCATGCATCACTTCTATAGTTTTGGTAATCAAACAGGCCAAGAGCCATGCACTGGACAATTATGCAACCATAGGGTGCAGCCTTCTAGCCATTACATCACCCAGAGACTATGTATCATTTAACCATGTTTTTATTGTTTAAATTTATTGCATGCTCCAGCTTTTGAAGTTATGTTGTCTGTTATTTCCATGCATTTCGGCTATCTGCCGGGACTCTCTGCTACCGCCTACCAAAGCCATCCATCCTACCCCAGGCTCCACCTCCCCAGGAGCCTGACGGCCGCCGCCATACATCGCCTCAGCTCAGCCTTTCAATCCCCTCCTGTCGGGATCGATCACGGTTAGCCCTCTCAAAAGCGGAGTCCTGCCTCCCTCGTGACTTCCCTTGTGGGAGCCCCTCGACTTATTTCCTGTAGCTATTAATGGCCAGCTGGCCTGTTGACCTCGTAGAAGTCCACCAACTCCACTCTCACTGCCCTGGATGCCCTGGCCTCCGAGCAACAAGAACTTCGATTAAGCGACTTTAGATGTCGTGCATGCCATTGACTGCATCATCACCAAAGCGGTGAGAATGTACATAATATGTGTTGTTTTAGGTCTTCCTGAGTGATTCCCAATTGATTCACGTGAGCTCGCAAGAAGTTGTATCTTAATCTGAAAATATTATGTTCTGCGCCCCATTACTGGTAGTCCAGCCCTCTGAAGCTGGCTGCCGGAGATGATTGAATACCATTGTACAGCTCTGCATTGGCTTCTAATTGTATGCCCACCGTTATCGGATCTTGTTTGCGTTCAATGCATGGCCGAGATAATTGCCTGTAGTGGTGTAAAAGAAACCCCTCGGGTACCCGCCCACCCGCTAAACCAAGTTCTAATGTTACACAAGCAGCTTGGTCGAAAGCGATGGCCAAACGGGCGGAGAGGAGGAGACAAAGCGTCCTTTAAGTAAGCCCCTTGTTTACCGGCCCCCCTTTAGCACCTTTCTAAAATGTACTTAAAGGGAGGAGATGTAGTAGTGCACTGCCGAGCCCAGCGAAGCTGCCAGGTGAGTAGAAACGATTGGGGCGCCAACAGCGGACCTGCGGCCCGCGATGCGGTCGCATGTACGCCACTTCTTACCTCATCCCCCCATGGAGTCGCGAGGGTCATGAACTGTCTGAAAGCTCAATCACGGTAGGCAGGACAATGGTCTGCTTACCCCAGGTGAGGGATTAGGCTCGAACACGTGTCACGGCACCTCTCCGCACGTAGCCAGATGAGATCATGCATCACATGAGTGATCTCTCCCGACTCCTCCGCTTCTCCCGCTTCTCCGAGACCCCGGTCCTCCCTCCTACACGCTCGAGAGAGTAACAATAAAGGTGCCAGGAACCGGCAGGCGGGAGACTTCGCTAGGGAACCACCGGACCTCTCCGGTCTCCCGCTAAGCTGGCGATCTCCACCAGATGTTATCCTCCAGCTGTCAATCCTTGCTCGTTCTTCTGCGCTTTGACTGCGTAAGACCGACTACAGAAATGTATATAGTCTGGAAATGTGAAAGTATGTTAGTACAATACTGTTAAATACATAGTAAGCACTCTATTCTGTATTACACAAAACTAATAAAAATTTATGTTAAAAAAGGAACTTAATTCTGTCCTATCAGCGCACAAGTAACACACATACAATAAGCAATTTGTAATTACCTAAAGTCTGTGCTCATACCAAGGTCATACTCTTTTTCCTTAAAAGAAAGCATTCACACAAAAATACACAAATGGGTTCCTCAACCTGTAAGGTTGGCCAGGGCAGAAAGGAGGCCAGATCGGGGGGTGGGGGGGAGATCATGCCAGCCAGCCAGCTCACTCACTCACCAATGCAGGCAGCAGGTGGAGGTGGCCAGGTGCATGGCCCGCTCCTCGTCCTCGAGGAGGGCATGGCCCGGCCAAGGCAGGAGCTCTTTCTGCTGCAGTGCCTCCGCTTTGCACCCAGAAGAGGCACAGCAAGCCTAGCAAGGTAACCAGGGGACCCAGCTGAAGCTCAGCCTGGGTAGAGCGCCTCATGCACAGCCAGCCTGTGCAGTGCCTCCAGCTGCAGCCGCGCTTCTTCCTTCCCACTTGCCCTCTCCACTCCAGCACCTGCGCAGTGAGTGCGCCCTCTCTGCCTTGGTCTTCGGGCAGCAGCATGCCCACCAGGCCGGCTGAGGTCTGCGCGCGCACATCAGCGCACAAGCTAGCCCAGGGCCACCACCACACCATCAAGTCCCACCCCAACAAAGAGGCCAGAGGGGCGGGCACAGCCACTGACGCCCAGCCTGGGCCCCATGCGGTACGTGCAGCAATCCACCGCCTTGCTGAAAGGTAAGCCAGAAGCAGGCCAGCCAGGCCCAGGCTAGAAGTGGGGGGGGGGGATTTTCTGCCCATCACCCATGTAACTGCACAGCAGACACCCGGGAACATATGACCCCATATGTCCCTGTGGAAGCTCTGCCTCTGTGTAACAGTCACATACAACTCACAATTAAAGCCAGTCCATTGTATTATGAATGACCTACAACCAATGTTAAGGTGCTTGCGGGGGAGGAAGGGCAAGCCTTTCTTGCTTATAGACAGCCAGCTAAACTAAAATAACTTCTCACCTTCAAAGAAGTGAGCTACAACTCATGAAAGCCTGCCAGATATTTTGTTAGACTTAAGGAGCTACTGGATTCTTCCTCTCTTCTACTGTTACAGACAGTCTAACCTAGCGACCCATTATGACCTGTGAATATTTTGTACCACCCTTGGCAAAATACCACACACTACTCCTAAGATTAAAAAGCTGGATTTACAAAATGAAGTTGGGTTGATTTAAAAAATATACACATACACTAAACAAGACTATAAGCAGCAGAAGGGAAATGTCAGTAAGCTTCAACATAAGGTATTTAATTACTTCCAAAATACCTATGTTCATACAGACATACTAATTGGCATAGTAAACAGGGAAGCCATTACAATTTCCTCAATTATGAATGTTTAAGAGGTTTTTACAGTTTTGGGATGAGAGACTGTCTTCTCCTAAAAGTGGAACAATGCCTGTGCAATTGGAAACATTTGGCACTCAAATTCCCAAAAGGGAAAAGAGAACTTCCTTCCTGTTGATTGGAAACATCCATCAATTGCTGCCCAGACCTACTGAAGTTCCCAGCCCATGTCTGAGTCCATTCAATCAATGGTGAGCAAGTGAAGCAACGAACATTAATGCTTCACCATTCACTTGATTACTGGAACATGATTCAGTGATTCCTGGACATCTTTCAATTTTTGCAAGCACAACAGAATTTGTAATACCCAGATATCCATTTCATTATAAGATGATATGATCTGTAGCCACAGAAGGAGAGAAGAGTAACAAGAGACAGTCTCCTTTAACGTGGCATTCCCTCAAGGCATATCAGTGATTGAAGAGGAGCTTCCGGCAAAGCACTCAGTCTTCAAAGTCCAAGCACCTATTAAATACTTAGCAGGGCTCCAAGAGTAAGACAATACCAGATACAAGCCAGATCTCCCAAGAAAGATTAAAAAATCTCAGCTTTGCTTTCAAGGTTTTTGAATGCTGTTTTAATTCCACTAAATGTTTTATCTACCTGGAAATCCAAACAGTCAAGCAGATAATATCACACCAATCCTCTCAGGAATTCTCCAGAGCACTCTTGGGCAAGAGTAAGCTAACTGCCTGGAATGGCAGAGCCGCCTGTCATTAGGAAAACTGATAGCCTTTTGCACTTAATGGTTTCCATTTTGAACCTCTGTGGTCTTGCATTCCAGTTCTTAAAGTGTTTCCAAACCACAAAGGGAGAGGGAGAGATCATAATTCTCTTCAAATGCTGCTTCAATTAACTAGCATTTCCCTTCTCCCCACAATAAGCAGTCTTTCTGCTAAAAGATATGGTGTTCAGAAAGATGTGAGAAGAGGAAAACGCCTTTTGTTTCCTGAACTGGAAGACAAAGGAGCAGCCTAAATTTTAATCAACTTATAATAAGATTGCCCAGTTTCAGACACACCCCAAGAACAACTGACAACTTCAAAAGGTATCCCATACAGAATTGAAAGATGCAAGCAGCTGTGTAATGGTAACTCTCCACATCTGTAAATTTTTAACCACAAAGCTCTTACTGCAAGTTGACAGAATTTAGCCTGCTTCTCAATAGCTTCAAAGGCCATCTTTAAAAACCAAACTTAACAAAACCAACCAGGAATATATGGTAAGCATCCTAGAGCCATGAGAAAAGACAGGATATAAATGTTTAATAAATAATAATAATAATAAAAAGACTGAAAGGGACATCAGCAGTGAATTTAAAAAATCTAAATCTTTAAGACAGAGGCTAACTATCAAACAGGAATAGAAGGATTTTGCCTTTCTACCAAGGGTTTGAAGGTAATCCTGGATACCTCCTTGTTTTGGGAATGTGGCCAAGCTGGCATTCTTCCAGGCTACTGCTCCCCACCTGTCTCGCCCTAACCTAGCCAAGGGTACCCATGCAATGGTCAACTCCATTAAACTCTATGCCCATGAAAATGCTCTGGAAATTTCACCTGGTCCAAAATGCAGCTGAGCAGGCCTTCACAGGATGCTGTGACAAGCTCATATTCAACCAATGCTTCATCAGCTGCACTGGCTCTTGGTGGAGCATTGGATCAGGTTCAAGGTTGCGGTATTGACCATTAAAGCCCTGAACGGTCTGGGGCTTTCATAGCTCCCCCTTCCAATACATCCCTCAGAGAGGATTATGCTCAGCAAGTAACAACTTACTGGGGGTCCCTGGCACAAAAACATGTCTGTATAAATAGTAGGGCTACATGTCTCTGACCCTGGCTTTCCTCAACCAGGGCCAGAGCTTTCTCAGTTCTGTCCCCGGCCTGGTGGAATACTCTTTCAAATGAGACCGAGGCCTTGTAGGACTTGTTACAGTTTCACAGGGTCTGCAAGACTGAAGTTGGGACTGGGGTTTCCTTGTGGACTTTTCTATTTATGTGCATTTTTGTTATAATTTTTGAAGAATTGAGCCTTGAAATTTCATTACGAGGTCAGCATTGAGTCTAGATTTCCAGCTAGCTTGTTCTTGTATAGATGGCTGGTTTTTGTATAGATGGCTGGTTTGTAAACTTTTGTGATTTTCATTTAAATTGTAATGAAATACATAAGTAAAAAGTCTGTTGTAATTGCACTCCAGTGGGAGGCTGGCTGGCTGACTTGTTTGTTGGATTGCCCACCTCCGAAGGGCTCTGGGCAGTGTACAGGATAAAACCAATAAACTTAAAATCACATAGTTAACCCCCAAAATTAAATTAAGTTCAGCAACAATATCCCCCCCCCCCAAAAAAACCTAACATCAGATGGCAACCCAAGGAAACTTCTTATCCTTCAGGGAGGGGACCGACACAGCATAAGACAGCTGGTGTGATGGTATGTGGAGGGTAGCGGGGGAGGCAATCAGCGATTAGCCTCCCCAAAGTCCGGTGGAACAGCTCTGTTTTACAGGCCCCGTGGAACTGTCCAAGGTCCTGCAGGGCCCTGATGGCTGGAGGGAGAGCGTTCCACCAGGCAGGGGCCAGGGCAGTAAAAGCCCTGCCCTGGGTAGAAGCCAGTCGTATCATTGAGGGACTGGGGACCCCCAGCAAATTTGCCTCTGCTGAGTGGAGAGGATGATTAGGGACATACAGGGATTTTGTAAATTAAATCTATTCAGTAGAGTACTAGTACACACATTTTGTAATAAGCTGCCTTTTTTCTTTAAGGCATAATTAATTCATGTATAATACATCTATATTAGTATAGTTATGGTATAAATACAAAATGCCTTATTTTTCTTTGTTTTAAACTATTTTCCTTTAACGGGCATAGCTTTGTAACGTTTTAGTAGATTTAGATGTTAGATGGGATTCTGTAGGGGAAGTCCCCAAGGGGATTATGGGTTTTTTTTTGAGGGAGGGGGATGGGAAGAAAGGGGGTGGTAAATTTTAATCCTATAGTAGTCCTTATCTCTCTTGTTTAATATAAGATGGTTAGCTAGCTCAGTTAGGAAAATCACTGTTACCGTTACCATTACCAATAGTAAATTATATGTGAAGTATACTAAGTGTGAGATAATAATAAACCCATTTAATTAGAAAAGTGGATTATACAAATTGTTTTCTAAGCTATTGATTCCATATTGTAATGAGATAAGAGTATTACTTTCTATTTGTATCTTAAAACCATGTATTTGTATTATGTACTCATTAATTTAAAAAAATTTAAGACAGAGCCAGCCTGCTGCTGCAGCGCCCACCCAAGACACCTCCTTCCCTCCCCAGGCCCTCAGGGAAGGGGGTTCAGGGTGCTGTTGGCCTGCTGCCACTGCGATGCCTATTCGAGCTGCCCCCGCTGAGCGTGGGAGGGGGCACCTGGAGCAGCTGTTGTTTCCAGGCACTAACACCCCCCCCCCCCAATACACCTCTGGCACAGACCAAGCGGTTTGCAGATCCTGTGGAGCCTTCACCTTAGTAGCAGCAAGAAATCCTTCTTGATTTAGCTCAACGGTAATTTTTAGAATTATCACAAGTAATCAATTTCCTAAGGAAGTGCCAGCAATTATTTTGTGCTTTCCACAAATCTGCCCCATAACCGAGTGCTCCTCCAAATTCAGCTAGGTGTTTCAGAATATAAATGAAACATGCCTAGACCTTCCCAGCACCCCATTAAGCATCAAGCACCTCCTACAAGTTGGTGGGCTGCTACTCAGTATTCTATTAATCTGGCCGGTATTTTAATCCAATTGAATACTTCATCAGTAACGCGCCTCCTCAGCTTCTTTTAAATCTATTACAGCATGCTGCTTGTTAAATCGCCATTAAGTGATTAAAATGAGACTATCGCCTCCTCTCTGGGCACTGCATCAAAGCTATGCTAAATTGCCTTTTCAAAACTTTAATTATTTAGTTCCTACAATCGTATTACACAGAGCACCCATCATAATCATTCATTGACCTGTGGGTTTAAATAATGATCAGCAAGCATTTACAGTACCTATAACGTCCTAGACATGCATTTAAACCCTTTATTAAATGGGATGAGGGAACTCAGGCAAATGGCTTTCCCCTTTTGTCCCCAACATCTATAACTGCCTTAAAATGGGCGGTTCTGTTTAGCCATTGCAGTTAATTTAATATGTTAATATTAGAAGATTTAACTTATTAGAAGATTAAACAGCTTTCTACTCCAGCAAATTCTCAAAAGTAATTTTAAAAACTAAGGCACATGCACATTTAGCGAAAACTACATTTTAAGCCAATAATGTTTTCTTATCTGGGATAATACAAACAAAACTAACCCACATCATGCTTGGAGGTTTAACCAAAAAAAAAAAAAAGAGGCAATGTTTTAAATCTGCCTAAGCAGGCTAGTTTCTACTGTTACTGAATTCCACAACTATAGAGCACTAAATGAACACTCTGAATTGTTGCAAACCGCTTAACCTCTGCAAAATTTATCCAGCTATCCTTGAGCAGGGCCAGAACTCTGTCAAATGAGCTAGGAGCCTGTCGGACCTAGGGCAGTTCTGCAAGGCCTGCAAAAAACAGAAACATTTTGACGGTTCTCTTAGCTGGCCTCTCCTTCCTCCCCTCCCCCTTTTGCTTTCCCTTGCTTCCCTTTCCGCTTCTTATTTTTTTCTTAGCACCATTTCATGCCCATTCATCAATACCTTGAGGGTCCCCATGCTGGGAAAGCATGGTTTCTCCGAGCCTGGAAATGACAACATGATCTGAGAGGCCATGATCAGGGGACCGTTATTGTTATTAATATTTTAATTATTGATATTGCATTTATGATTTTAATGGTAATAATTCTATGCTGTGAGTTGCCCTTTAATCAGGAAGGATGGGATGAAAAAAATATAATAAATAGTAAAAATTAAATGGCACCTACAACAGAGACCGCCCACCATGAACTCGTCTAACTTTCACATTTATCTGCAAATATTTGCAGTGAAGGGCTAGCAAGAGAGCAGGAGCAGAAACATTTACAGAAAAGTTCTTCATGGCTCACCTTCACACTGCCCCCATCACCTGCTATGTGGGCTTGTAACTAGTAGCAGAACAGTTGGTGTGCAGGGAAGAGATTCACTCAAATGCTGTGTAGGAAACACAAGCAGGCTTATGTTCAGCAAACTAGTAAGAGCAGCCCATTTTCCCCAGGGTCCACATACTCTCACAGCAAAATCCATCCTTCATGCTTGACTTGCTCTCATTTCTTTCTTGTTCTATAATCTCTCCAATATTTCTGTGCTCCCAGTACAATGTTCTGGTATTGAGAATCTATATTAGGTGCATTCATTCCTCATGTCAGTGATTAATTAAGGTCCCGACTGCCTGGTCATTTCCACAATACTGATGTAGAAGGGTCATGGAACCAGAACAAACAGCTTCAACCCAAGGATAAAGCACAGCAAGACCGTTTCCAACACTACATATCTGGTAACTAGTTGTCCCTGTGCTCTATTAAGATTTTTTGTGAAAGCTCACAAAACGCTACTCTTTTTTCCTTTGCCTGGAAGGTGAAGAAGATCCTGGTGAGTGATATTTTCCTTGTTTTTTTCCCTGCATCCTTGACACCCTCCCCCCATCATAGTCATTCCACCCACTCAACCACCCACCTCCCCCCCCCCACTCCATTGTCATGCTACCTCCCTTTCGGGGCATTTGGGGGTTTTGGAAGGTTCCCCCAATAGTTTTAACTTTTTAAATTTAAGGGCATCAGACTAGTGAGGGCTCCACACTAGTGAGTGTGTTGGGTTTCCAGTTGTGGCCCTGGGTCTGACCCCATGCGGGCTGCCTCCTTGTGGGGCTCCACTGTTGCCAGCTGGGGTAGAGCACTATGCCACTGTCTGACTCCTCATCTGAAGAGTCCTCAGAATCCCTGGGCTCTGCTGAGCCTGGCTGGTGGGGAAGCACTGAGAATGCCTTGACATAATGAAAATGTCTCTGGTATCAAAACATTCACAAGGAGGGAGCAGTAACTTGAAGAAACCACCTGTGACATGGAAAGAGTTCAATCACGCTTTCTCTACAGCATACTTGGCTTACCTCATTCGGTTCCATATACTGCAGTTTGTCTGGAGGTGGGCCAACACTTACCCCAAACGAGAGCACGGTGCATGACTTTCCAATTTTGGATACGATTGTGCTTTAACAACTGCGATAAGAGTTATGTGTTATGTGTATTTGATTATGAGGATGAGGATGAGGATGAGGATGAGGATGAGGATGAGGATGAGGATGAGGATGAGGATGAGGATGAGGATGAGGATGAGGATGAGGATGAGGATGAGGATGAGGATGAGGATGAGGATGAGGATGAGGATGAGGATGAGGATGATGATGATGATGATGATGATGATGATGATGATAATAATAATAATAATAATAATAATAATAATAATAATAATAATAATAATAATAATAATAATAATAATAGGAAAATAGCATGTAAGAAGATGCTCTTGAAGTACAGCTCAGTTGGTGTTTCCCTATTTGATACTATTTCAGATTGTCAGAGTTCCTAATACCTTGCAATAAGGTGTCTACTTTCTAGACGTTACACAACTTCGTTTTAGGCTTATACCCAGAGGTTCACATGTTAACTCTAGTGCCTGTAAACTATAAGGAATAGAGTATCCACTCAACTCTCTTTCCCTTCAAACGTCATCAACTTTAGGAGCACTTTACAGCTTTTGAAGCTAGGGATGGGAATTCTTCTCCCACACAGCATAAAATTCCCCTCCTAGTCCTAACTTGAGAATGGTCCCTCTCCAACACAAACTCTCACGTAGGCTCATTCCGCACATGCAGAATAATGCACTTTCAAACTGCTTTCAGTGCTCTTTGAAGCTGTGCGGAATGGCAAAAACCACTTGCAAACAGTTGTGAAAGTGGTTTGAAAACGCATTATTTTGCGTGTGCGGAAGGGGCCGTAGTTCCCTCAGTTCTACCCACTCTGACCAGAAGATGAATTAGCTCTGTTATGAGAACCTGGGCTAGGAATTCTTCTCTCCCCAGAACATAATTCCTCTCTAAAGTAGGGGTCCTTTCCCCACAGTATTCTCTGCCTGCCAATACTATAGGTTTATTCACAGACACTATACACATTTGAATCACTCTGGATCTCAGAGTTCAACCTCTTACATCCCTGTCAGAAGCTCCAACTGTCTTCCTAACTCTATTTACTCCCAACCGGTCATGAAAATGTATCTTGGAAACAGTTTCTGTGAAATCATTTCATACACCTCCTCTTCCCCTCAGAAAGTAGGGGATCACTCACACACTCAGGTTCTGTCAGAGATTAACACTTAACAGTCAAGCTTTCCTGCTTCTGCATGCTGCTTAGATCCATCACACACCCCATCATTTTGGAGTTGACTGTTCAGTTGCATTTATTCCACACGCTACTGCTGAAAACATATTATTCCTAATGGTGGTGAGATGTCATCCATGATGCAGAAAAACAACCCTCCCCCTTTTTTTCTTTTGCGCAGGAACTCTAGAGTTAATGCACAGTTACATTTTGAAATGGCAATTCAAAAATGTCTCAGCCTCTATTTCTACTGTTGAGAACTACAAACCCAAAATGGAACACAAAACAACTCCTGGAGCAGGCACCGTAACAGAAACACAGAGCTTACCTACCCAGCCTCCACAAAGAACCAAATTTTTCAGCAAAATTTGATGTGCAGTAATTAATTATTGTTACTGCAGTAATTCCTGATTACATGTAGTAACTATTTCTAATACACTTTTCAATCTCCTTAGAACTCAGTGTTCTACTGCTGATGCTATTGCTTCAGTTTCAAACTTGTTCTCTGTACTAACATTACACCGCAAGTTCTCTGTGAAATTGTGGTGTTGAACTCAGGATGATTTTTCACCCAGGGGAGTTACTAAGGTGCATCTTTTTGAACATGTATCATATGAAGTGGGCTTCACATGTGTGAATATGTAAAAGGAGGGTCTTCTTGACTTCACTGATGATGTTAAAATGACGCTGACTTTGTGACTCTGTAAACTACTATAAAACTTGAAAACCTCTTGTATTCTTTGCTTCTGCCACTGAAACTGGAGCTGTTGTCAAAATAAATTTTATACTTGATTTACTATACCTCTCGCCTCTTAAGTCCATTACTGACCCAGGACTTTGGAATTTAGTAACTGATGTAAACTTTAGACACATCAAAATTGATGCGGCTGAACCAATCAATCCTGCCTCAACATTACATTGCTAGTTGGATATGAAAAAGAGGGGGGGAAATTTAAAATCCTCTTGAAAATGGAGAAGGAGGAAAAGGAGAAAATGGCTGAAGGGGAGGTTAGACAACTACATGGGGCATGGATAAGGGCCAGGTGTTTGGGGGTGGGGCGAAGAAACAAAGTCTGTTTCAACATGATTGCACGCTGAAGGGAAGCTGGCTCAGAAATGGATCAAAAAAGCATAATGGTTAAAGTGCTCAGGAAAACAACAGAGCAAAAAGGAAGGGAAATGTTTTCAGAACCAAACAGAGGGAAAATGTGTGGAATTCAAAGAAAAAAATATAGCATTTGGCAGCATGATACGTTGCTAACAGCTTGTTCCAAAAAAACCAGTGTCAAGGAGGCAGTTAAGAGTAGAGAAATTGGATCTCGTAATAGATTAAAGGAACTCTCTCCAGCTCCCTTAACAAAGTAAAGGAACTCAAAAAGATAACAAAAAGCAAAGCAACCTCTTTAGAAGCTCAACTAAATCAGCTGAGGTAAGCTGTCAAATTCTTAGCAGCTCAAGCAAAAACCCAGCAAACAGAATGCAGTAGTAAGTCACAGTCACGGAGCTACAAAGGGGAAGGGGGTGCGCCATGCACCGGGGCATGCCTGGGGGCATGGAAAATCACCCCCAGGCCTCTCCCCCTCCCCTGCCCCCTGCGGCGTCCCCCCCCCCCGCGGCACCCCCTTACCCCCCTTTCCACACTTACCTTAATTCCTTTCCTTTTTTAGAACTTTTTCAGGCTGCAAAAGGCCTGTTTGCAGTAAAAACGGCCTGAGGAACTACAGTTCCCAGGGGCTCACAAGGTCTCCTGGGAAGTAAAGTTCCCATCAGGCCGTTTTTACTGAGAACAGGCCTTAGCAGCCTGAAAAAGTTCTGAAAAAGGAAAGGAACTAAGATAAGTGTGGAAAGGGGGGTGCCGCGGGGGGGGGTCATGGGGGCGGAAAATTAGAATGTGCACCAGGCGCAGTTTGGCCCAGCTACGCCTCTGGTAAGTCACCAATCTTGCCATGCTGAGATCTGTTCCCTAAAATTGCAGCTTGGGTCCTCACTGCATCCATGCACCCTGAGACACTCCCAGAAAATCCATCCCAATATGATCCCATTGAAGATGCCACCTGTGAAACACCCTATTACCCTGACTGTAATAGTGAAAACCCTGTAGCCCCTGCTAGAACCAAAACAAAGGAAAACCGAACAGCAACAAAGAAATACAGAATCAGAAAATTAAAGAAACCATCAGGTAGTTAGCCATAGAAGCCAAGGCAATAACTGAACAATTGAGCCCCCTTAGTTGGGATACTGAAATTGTTTGGCTAACTTAGTGTCTCTCATCTATCCTTCTTCCACTGGCATCCTTAACATTGTACTCCACCCAGTGTAGTCATTTTTATTGTCCAAGCCAGCCTACCTGTTGGCAAGCTGGTACTTTTGTTTTGGATTAAGAAACAAATTTTGCAGGCTACTGAACATGCTGAAGGTGATGCAGCTCCTCCCCCAAAAAAGTCCTTTGGGGAGGTCTGGTTTTCTATCTTTTAATTTTTGGATTCCCTAAAAAGGGTGAGTACTCTTAGCTTAGAGGCCAATGAGCTATCTTCATTGACAAACTCCAAGCAGTGGTTAGACCAGGAGTGTCAAACATGCAACCTAGGAGCCAAATTCAGCCCCTTGAGAGGGCTTATCGGGCCCAGGAGTCAGTTCAGACATCACCACCCTTGCTCCCCCTGCAGCAGGATCATCAGTCCAAGTAATAACAAGTCCCCAGCTTGCCAGTGCTATCTGGCCTGGAAAGCCCACTGAAGGCTCACCAGTCCAAGCAGTCCTCCCCCACCCCCCAGATCTGGGCTAGTGAGCCCACTGTGAGCTCACCAGCTGAGGTAGCTACACACCCCTCCCACAGTCCCAGTCCAACCCCCCTCCCCCAGTCCCAGTGTGGGCATATGTGGTTGTCTAGAGAACTGGTTCTCAGGTGCCCAGTGTAGGTCCTTCACTTTTTTGCTGTTCTTATTTCATGGACAATAAAGTTACTTTTTGTGTCTACAAATTCTCTCTCCTCTTGTCTTTTCATGTCCCCCTCCCTTTATTCTAGGGGCCCTTCTGACACCCATCCTGGTATACAGAGGCTACAGGGTCTCACATTATTCCTTTTAAAGCTAATTTCCCCCTTTCTGGGACCAGTTTGAGTGACAGAGGAGGCTAGCTAGAGGAAGTGTTGTGAGAAATAGTGCTACTGGGAAAGAAGGAAGGGGGATAATAGAAGAACCCAGGTAAATTTGCACAGCTTCTGCACCGTAATTGCTACTCTTAATCCATTATATGCTAGGCGTTCATTCAAGTAGTCACCAGCTGTTCAACTGAGTCACAACTGACTGCAATCAACTGCTGTTGATCTTCAGAGGACACCCAAAGTTCACCAAAGTCTTCACCCAGAAACGGAAGCATCTCTGTCCACTGCAGCTGATTCAGAGTCTGTTTGTGGAAGTTTGACGGGCATTCAAAGCATCTGAGGTGCTTAAGCAACATAATGAGCTGACAGGAGAACTGTGCAGAGCCCGAGTCCCAATCCCTCTTCTTCAGACACCATTGTATGTGAATCTCACACCTAGTTTTTAATAGCATCATACCTGGAAGTGTTTGCCAGATGCATTTGACGGATCAAATAAATGCTTTGAGCTCCAAGAGTCCATTGTTCTGGCTTTCTGATAGTTCTTGCCAACATAGATCAATTGGGAGTCAAAGACGGGAACCTGTGACAAGTCATCCAAGGGGATAGTGGTCAGAGTTCAGTGTCTTCAATTCCAATATGTTTGCAACACAGCAAAGCACAACAGTCCAGGGAGCAAAGGACCTCCAGTCGGGAAATAAACAATAGAAAGCAATGGGTGGGAGCAGAAGCTGAACAAATCCAGTGCCAGCAGTTAACTGAGGAAACCAGTATACATGCAAATGTGTCCAGGCACAGGCTTCTTAATGGCTCTTGAAAGCAATTTGATTGCAAGGACATTGTGTCGGGAACACACAATTCAGTTGGGAGTTTTTCTGCTACTGTTTGATGCCCATGGGTAATTGCTGATGCTGCATCCATGACTATTGCAGACTGAACTGCATTCAAGATAAGTTGCTGGTACTATTTGTGGGAAGCCACAGCCACAGAAAGTGATCAGGTCAACAGCAGGTCCCGAGACCCTGCTTGGTCCAGAGGAGGAGGCGGCAGCAGCCATGGAACTAATATATTCAGCTTTCTTTCTACTTCTTGCAAGGGAGATATTTAATTCCAAGTTCTGAGAACTCTGCACAGCAGGCATAAACACACTGCATCAAGTGGGGTGGTCACAATTTGATGGCATTATGCATAAACTTGATGCAGCTTCAGAAGTGAGATATGTTTCCTCAAGTCTCCAAACATGGATAGCATTAGGTCCATAATTTTCAGTCATGCAGCAATTGCCAGCAACGATGCTCCAAGATAAACTGGACAAACTTGTGGGCAACAAATTTTCATCTTGACAAAACACAGTCTCAAAATCTGCAGCCAAATTAGTCTCGGAGTGTGTTAAATGAAGCAAACTGCTTGAGATGTTTGTTTTTTTCTGGAACATCAAGGAAGGTTTGGTACCAACTTTCCTGCTGAACATCATAAAGCTGGAGTTCCAGCAAATGACAGGACTTCACCAGGCTTTGTCAGCTGAGATTCCCATTAGAAGTCAAACCGATCTCTTGCAGTTTTTGTGGTTTGTTTGTAAGGCAAGCCAGCTACACTTCCAATGGCTTTCTGAAGGAAGATGGGAACATTTTTTTGATGATAGTTGAGTGGAGAAAGCAAAAATGGCATCTTTGGTGGTGTATGCGGTGCATAAAAAGTTTTCCACTCCAAGGGGGCAGGAGAAGAAAGAATGGGACTCAAGCCACCGATGGGGAGGGGGAGACTGTCAGAAAGATAGGACACCCAAGTGAAATTTGGAGGAAAGGAAACAGGACTACAAGGTTTGGGATCTGGACTCTGACAGGGGACTTCTGATGGCTGCCACTCCCATCACTGATTTTTAGCCCCCAGGATACCAGTCTGCTATGTACAAGTTTGGGAGAGGCTAAATTTCATTTTATTGATTTGAACAAGCCAAGAAAATGCTTTAGTTGCAGACCTCTAGCATTTTTCATGTTTCAGAACTAAAGGGAAATTTAAGGAGTGACAAGGTTTCTGCTTATGATGTGACCACCCAAGGGGATCTACCTGCTGAGGCAAGGAGCAAACAGCACAGCTATGCTACTGACAAGCTATGCAGGAACTATTTGTGTGTGGGGGTCATTCAAAAAGCTGTTCAAAACTGCTATCTTTAAAAGCTGTTCAAAACTGCTATGGTAGCTAGAAGTGTGGTTGTACCAGCCACCACTGAGCCCACAGTGCTGAACAGTCCTCAGAAGGACAACCAGCCACTTCCCCAAGGTTCCCAACAGCAGAAACTCAAGGAAAATACATTGTTATAGGTGCTTTGGAAAGACACTCCGCCTTCTTGGAGCACATGTGGAGACATGTGCCCCGGGCACATGCCAACTAGTCACGTGGGGGGCACAAAATGGTCCTCCCATGTAACTACGCCACTGAGCCTGGGAGCAGGAAGCAGCACGGCTGCAACTGGAGTGCTCCAGCCATGGCTGCGTCACTTCCCACTCTGAGCCGAGGCTGGAGCACCCGTCCCTCTCAGAGAGAGGGAGTCTGGCAGAGCTGCTGCCGGGCCCAGGAGGGAGGAAGGCAGCGCCCCAGGCCCAGGAGGTAAGTGGGGATGGTGCAGGGGCTTATGGGGGGGGCGGAAAACTCGGAGTCTGTCCTGGGCTCCATTTTGGCCAGCTACGCCTCTGACAACAGGGCATGCTTGCTCTTTCATTAAGTTTTCTTTTCACCCTTAGAAGACAGCAGACATGGCAGGAGCAGCCCAACTGGTTTTCCTTATAAACTGTGTCCCTTGAATAAGTAGATTACTAGGACTATCCCTCATCTCTTAGTTGCCTGATTTATATTCTTTGTTACCGAGCCTCTTCCTCAACAGAACCTCTTAAGCCACTTCTCTGCTGCTTTTTTCTTTGGGGTCAGGAGCCTGTGTCTTTGAGTACAACCCCCAACACAGTTTTCACAGGGATTGTCCAGGGACATGTCTGTTAAAAGGCTGAGCTGCTCTCGCTTTCTATTAGCCCTTTTCCCAGGCTTCACCAAGCCCAGGAAAGTCCTGTTGACATGACTCTCCTCTGCAAAACACAGGCCTGGGTAAACTAGCACACTCTTTGCAGCTACAACAACTTCCCTAATAGCATTTTGTGCTAAACACTTGCTACCAAGTTTAAAATTGCATGATATCTAAATGCAACAGGATTTGCTTTTCCTATTTTCCAAACAATGCCTATCAACAAGGAAGAAACATCATGCATGTTTTATTTGCCACAACTCTTTGCAAGTGCCCTTTCCCAGTCCTACATTCCATCCTGCCTCCCACCCAGTAGCGGATTTAGAAGGAATTCACTAAAGAGCAAAGGGCAGGCATAAAGATCAAACCTACACACACTCTCTCTCACACACACACACATACACACCACACACCCACACATACCAGATGTCAAGTGTGCTTAAAAAGGATGATGAGACATTCTCCCACATTTGGAAATGGTAGTTTTCAGTGAAGTCCTAAACCAGCCAGTTCAAAATCCCCAACAGGAGCATCCTCAAGTCTTCCCTATATAAACTCATCTTTGTGCTCCTGTGAGACCTTCAAATTGGTTTAACTGCTGCCTCCAGATCCCTCTAAAACTAGTAAGGACCACAGCCATCACTTCCATCTCAGTCTCCCATACAAAATACAGTGCTCTGTGCCCCCAGGTCACACCACTTCCTTTGAAATAACAAAGCAACGAAAGGGTTTTTCAAGAGCCCTAATTTTATTTATATCCCAATTGTTCTCTCCCCTCCATGACTGCATCTACCTGCCCCCAAAATGATAAAGACAAACTTTTGATAAAGATGGGGAAAAAAGATACTTGCATGCATTGGCTTCTTGAATTTTGCCATTCCATGCTGAAGTAGAGTCTTGTGCTTACCACATGCTGTACTAATGCAAGTCTGTATGTATAGTAGCATTGTGGTGTCTAGAAAGCCAGAAATTTGCAGCACATAAGCATGGAGAACAGCTTCTTGAGAATCTCAGCACTAATTCTTTTCTAAACTTCTAGCCCTCAGAAAGGAAAAGATGTATCTAAAATATTATGAGAACTATCTGCTCAAGTCTAAAAAGTCAGAGCTGTGAATACCGGTAATATTTTTATTAGATCAGGATGCAGTTTCAGAGGACCCTCACCCAAGACTAAGAAACAATTATGCAAAATAGTAAAAAAGAAGAACTGCATTGGCATCATTCACACAGTTACAGAACTTGATTTTGATGAATAATTTGGATTACTTGGATGCATCACAGATAGAAATGAGCTATCAATTGACAATTAATTGGATACTAAATTACGTGACAAGTTTCTGAACATCGCCGCAGCCAAGAATAATCAAAGTTCACATAATTCATCATCCAAATGAAGGCAGAGCTTTTTAAGCACTGCAACTGTACTGCTCAGGACAATTCCCTTCCTTTACAAATGTAAATTACTAAAAACGCAAGATTCTATACACCTTTTTAAGTTGAACCAAGACATTCATTATCTTCCCAACAATACAAAGAAGTCAGGTTACATTGATCAAGTTTCGTAAAAATCTAAGGAGGATGAGGGCAAAATACAAGAAATTTGAATAGCTTGGTTCCTTATCATCAACTTGGATGAGAAATAGTGAAAGTATCCTCATTAAATCTGTGTGTGATGCTACACTGGAAGACCCTGGAATCTGAATGGAGTCAAATACTCAAAATGAAATTAGTGGCATTCAAATCCAGCTGAGTGGAACAAACTAAAACTGAACAGAAAGGGAAAGTCTTGCCCCTTCTTTCCATGCCAACATACAAACTTACCCCAGAGAATATCCCTGCATACTAGAGACAAGAGCTGTCGTTCACACAGATCCAACCCAGAAGTTCCACCTTTTATGCCACTGAAGCTTAATCATATCTTGAAAAACTGATTCTCAGCACAGAAATTTGCAATCATGCAGCTGAGATCCCCCCCGGAAAATCCCTGAGAATCCCCCCACCTGAGAATTCCCCCCTCCCCATCTGCTTGGCTTGGCAGTTGCCTATTAGAGTATCCCCTCTAATGGCGGCTGCCTGTGAAATCCACCATAATGGCAGAGGGAAGGGGGTGAAGAATGAATTCTCCTGATTGCCATAATTCACACAGGCAAGCAGGAAGCATTTGTAACCTGTGTTTAATGAAAAAACTCACAGAATTAGTGAGTCTCTGCTTTTGGCCATCAAAACAGGTTAGCAGCATTTTGTGGGTGAGTTCTTTGCAAACTCCCCCCCCCCCCACACACACACACAAAATGATTTTAAAAAGGGGGCCAAACCATTTTAATTGGCCTCTGAAGAACAGGCCTGTGTCATGAAAGGGCTTAAGAGAGAGTATCTGGTTCCTTTGTGCTTCCTGTAATCCAATCCATATCTACAGATAAAGTAAAAGCACAGGGGGATAGTGTTGATTCTATCATGTTGTGACACAAGTGATTTTTTAAGTGCATACATAACTAAGAGAATGCTCCTTGCAAGTCAATGTTAGCATCACTACCCGTGGTGGTGAACCTTTGGCACTCCAGATGTTATAGACTACAATTCCCATCAGCCCCTGCCAGCATGGCCAATTGGCCATGCTGGCAGGGGCTGATGGGAATTGTAGTCCATAACATCTGGAGTGCCAAAGGTTCACCACCACTGCACTAGACCACAGAATCTGAGGGATCAGCAGTGGGATACAAAATCCTTCTTGTGAGTTCCAAACAGATACTCTCTTGTTCCAACTACTACTCCATATATTGGTGGCTCCATTCTGACTTGAAACATTAAGTCTATGCACAGTACATTAAGTCTACGCACGAGGTAGTTCCAACAAGCTGTGAGGTTAGAATGAATGAGATTTAGCAAAATTTAGACTTGATGAAAATTGGAGCGGGCATCTCTCTCCCATTACAATGAATTTGCTGATTTTGGTGATAGATGAGCACACCATTAAGTCTACAGCTACCACTAGGAAAGGGTTACTCGTGTGAACATTTGATGTTTGTACAGAAATAAACCTACTACTATTTCCAGCCACACCATTTAGTAGACTTGATTCTTTGTTGCCATTTTTACTAAGTGTACCCCCATATGCATTTGTCCAAGTGAGATCTAATCTAAAGCTTTTGTCCCAAAGTACTTTTTTTTCCCTTCCAGGAACTTCATCTTCTATGGGCCAGCTTATTTACCCTTCCAGAACCTCTGGGACAAGAACCACAACAACTCCATGAGGAAATGGGAATCCAGAATCCTCAAGTATGATTGAAAGAAGGGTTGATTTAAGATGCAAATTAAACTCTGCCACTAGAATAACTGCAGAGAATGCAACACTTTCCATGGGAGTTTACCATCCCTGCAGCAGGAGGTGGATAATCAATGCCTAATTAGATCCCGTTTCTCAGAAACAGACCTCATTAGTGCTTCTGTCAGCCTCTTATCTTATTTCTGTTTCTTCTCTGCCAAAAGGATCTGTCCTCTTACAAAGTCCATCACAATGAGTGGAAATTGCCAAAATAATTAATTTTTCAGCAAAAGCCAAGTTGTTGTTTTCCCTCCCGAAACATCTTACAATTCAGGAAATGTCAAAAATGTCAGAACACATTAAGAAGTGGGGGGAGGGGGGAGAGAGAGATAAAAGGTCTGCATCCCTATTAATACTGCATGACCTCTTTGACTGTCTCACATAGTGAAAGGAAAACTGGACATTCCAGAGACAGGAGAGAGAATGGAGGGGGCAGCTACTGAATGCAGAAGACAAAACCAACACCACACACCCTAACTGCTTCAGAAGGTTAACCTATCATAAGAAAAAAGAATCAGTCTGAACTCACTTTAAAAGCTTTTGTCTAATTTCCACAGATGCCCAATCTTGGCTTTTAATGAGATCTAGTACAGCAGACCTTCAGCAAATTTTTGGGGAAAGCAGGAAGGAAAAGAACAGCAAAAAAGCAATATGGTAGCAGAACTACTGAATCATCCAAACTAGTCTTTCACCCTACCCAATCCCTACCTAACCTTTACCACTCCCAGTCACAGAAATGCACCCACAAAAACAGCCCAAATCTTAACTGTGCTCCCACTGTAATGCTATAAAACACACGCCTCCAACCTGAAGTCCAACCAAGCTATTCAAAAATGCTGAATTTCACCTAACATCTGAAAGTTTACTCTTCCTATTGCTCATCAGTCTAGGATCTGGGAGACCCAGATTCAAATCTTCACTCAGCCATAGGTGACCTTAGCCAATCATTCTGTCTCAGCCTAACCTATCTCACAGAGTTGCTGTTGTGAAGTTAAACGGAAGAAAGGAGAGGTGTGTAAGCTGCTCATTGAGGAAAGGGGAATGTGAATGGTTAATGACATTTATTCTATGGAAGGCCCATGTTTATTTGTTCTATTCAAGGCACAGTTAGAGGTGAGGGTAGTCACAAGCAGAAGTAAAGCCACTTTGCCTACAGCTGCAACAGCCCCCTTAAGTGTAGTATTTTACCTCTCACCCCACCCCCACCCCTGCTACTTCCCAAGAATGAGCATTAGGCATTTGCCTACATGGGGAAGTACAGGGGTCTGATTCAAGGGCAACAACAGTCTGGAGCAAAAAACAACTTTCACCATGCTGAGCATGCCTGCTCTCGGTCTTGCATCAGAGTTCAGGGGCCCCTGAAAGCAGAAGAGTGGGGGTCACCCAGCTGCTCAGTGGTCCTATAGCAACCAGCCACTGTGCCCTTTAACAGTAAAATATGATACCGGTAGTTTCATTCATGAACACGGGCACAGCAGAAACAGAACACCACTTGGAGCCTAAAGAGCTAGAAACATCCCCAAGTATAATAAGTTTGTACTTCCTTTTATTGTCGTCGTGCAATTTTCACGGAAATACACAAGAGCTTGTAAGTCTCACTGGTTCTTGACCTCCTGTTGACGAAACCAGTTTCCTTCACAACTTTTTTTGTAGTACCACCTATGTAGGAAGCTGGCTCCCTATTTGCAGATGCTTGACTAGCCATGGTGACCCATGCTTCAGTAAAGGAGACTAGATTACTGTAAAGAACTTCATAGGAGGATTACCCACAGGCCAAATATGATGGGTGTAGTAGGATGTTGTATAAACCATTGGGGAGGGGAAGGACTTTGCACAGGTCCTGTTCCCAAAATGAGCCCGTTTTATTGTCCTCAACCCAGGATTTTCAAAAAATAGTTAATCCAGTGATCTTTTTGCAAAATCCCAGGTTGGAGGTGCGCCCACATGAACACCCAGGGAGGAGACGCTTCTCTTCCCCCCGCCCCTTCACTGGAGCTTCTGCCTCCAGCCTCCATTACAGGAGGGAGAATCTGGCTGGCCCTGCGTGGTGTTGGTTGGCCAGGCTGCTGTGTCCCATTCCTCTGCACAGCTGACACTGCTCCAGGACCCCATCAAAGGCTCTAAATTCCACAATGGTCAAGACTCCAGCTTTTCCAGTGGCTGCCCCATGTCACTGTGGAGCATCACCAGGAAAAGATCAAGGGAGTCCTACCCTCCTTGCTTTCTGTGAGGCTTTAAGACAAGAATTATGCCAGAGAACAAAGAACATTTTTTGTTCTCTGTTGTGATTAAAGACCCAAGCCGCATTTAAATATTATACACGTACTTTTACTTAGCTGTGCTAATGCATTTTAAGAGGAACTGCACACACGCCAGGCAAAATGCAGAAATAATTTGTAAGTTCAATGTGTCCTTTTTAATACAGTAAAAACGTACCCCCACACACACTTCCTTAATGTCAAGTGCTGCATTTTCATCTACTTTATGTGCGCGGCTATTCAACATAATTTTTCAGATATTTAGGCAGCAACCCCTCTCATCTGGGAGGCATGTCACTTACGACTTTAAAGGTGATGCATGCCACAAATCACAACAAGGGGAAGTGTAGGAACAAAACTACTCCAAACCTTCATATCTATGTCATAGTATAATTAGAAACGTTAAAAAACACCCATAGAATTGAAGAAACAATTCTTCCCCTAAACAGACAGCATCAAAAGAGCTGGCCTACATACATAGGAGAGAATTTGGGGGTGGGGGAGGGAAAAAGCCCTTTTAAAGTCTCCAGTTATCTCAAGTGGCATCACATGCTTGATGAAAGCCACATCTTCTTAAACATACCACAGCAGATCTTTGTAATTTCAAAGGGGATGGGAGGGGAAGAGAACTGCATTTATTTCTTCCTAGAATAGAAAACGAGGCACTCCACTTCAAAAGGAAAGGCACTACTTTTTCTTTGTCAATATTCACCTTTCTGGGAATCTTGTATATTGTCAAATGGTAACAAGACTAAAAGAACATAAAGCTGCAGAGGGAGGCTAACTACGAAGGAAATTGGACTTTGAACAACTTAAGACATTTGTCTAAAAATTACAAAATTCTACTGCAATATGATATTGCAACAGAGCAGGTAAAAGACTATGACAAAAATATGAAACAATGGGAGAATGTATTGACTGAAGAAATTAACTTTACAGAATGTCAAACTCTAAGAGAGAACTGGTATAAAACCTTTTATACACTGCATATTTTGCACAAAGATATAGCAAAAATCTATAGCAAATACAATGGTAATTGTTGGAAATGCCAAAATATTAACTAATCTTTCTATCACATGTGGTAGGCATGCAAGAAAGCAAGAAAATACTGTATAGAGATCCATGATGAAATGCAATATATTCAAAAAATTAAGTTTGAGATGGACCCTAAAAGGATGTTATTGAATATATTGGCAAGCAACATTCCAAAAATCTATAATGAATTATTCAAATATGTTATTAAGTATATTGGCAAGCAATATTCCAAAAATCTATAATGAATTATTCAAATATATGGTAACAACAGCAATATTCATACTTGCAGCAAAGTGGAAAGCAGATAAATGCCCAACTCTGGAACAACTGAAAAACTCAGTGGCAAAATATGGTATCATGGCAAGTCTAACATCTTATACACTTACAGACCAAAGTTGGAATTTCAGGAAAAATGGAAAGCCTTTTATACATAGATGATGTGCGGATCAGATGAGAATTAAAATAAAAAGTGAATTGTTTAAGAAATATTTCAAAAGAAGCTTTTTTGATAAGCAAATGTAGATGAAAATACAGCTAAGTGCTATCATAAAAGCACTGTAATAAATCCTATTATAAAGTCAAATAATTAGAAATGTCAAATTTACTAATTGTTCCTCTATGTTTTCATAATAATAAATTCCTTAAATTGAAAAAATTGCCAGCCTTCATCTCCCACCCCCCATGCTGCCACTGCTGTTGTGGTGGGTGAAGATTAAGCACAGGGAACATTCAGATCAACTGCTTCTAACTCAGCTTTCTTATCTGTGTAGTCCAGTGGCAAAAGAGCACATTCAATGATGACGCCCGGAGCAGACTGCTAGCTATGGAGCTCCAGCAGTTAATATGTTTTAGGACCTAGGAAGGGGTTAGAATGTGTTTTTGCTACCTTCGAGAACTTATTAGTATTTTTAGAGTTAGCATTCTTACCAACTAGTTTTGGGTCGAATTTTAGAGGAATGGAGCAGCGTATTTCTCTGCTTCCTTTGTGTCGGTCTGCTGTTGGCTTCTGGTGCTTGCATCTTCAGCCTGACGAGCTGCAAGATTTCTCCGTGAAGGGTCAGTGGCAAAGGCCCCCAAGCAACAACCAGCTGAGGTCCCCAAACAGCAACCAACTAAGGCTTTTTGAGCAGCTGGGCGGGTCTGAGCAATGACGAGGCATTTAAAATCCGGACGGCGTTTGCAATTGCAGTGAGAGCCTGCTGGCAGTGAGAGTGCCAAGGCGGGGTGTTTCTATCAGTCGGAGGCTTCCGGATGACAGTGGGGACCGGTGGCAGGGGCCCACACACAACGCTCGTCAGCTACCTCCTCAGCAGCTGAGGCTGGGCATGCCCCAGTGAGAATGCGGCGGCAGCAGACCCCATGTGGAGTGAGCACCAGTGGGTGGTGACAAGGGAGCTGGTGACCACTGAGCCAATCGAGGAGGCTGGGGACTGAGATCCGATTGGGTGTGGTTACTGGGGGACATCCCTGGATTGTCTCATTAATATTGTTGTGGACAGAGCAGTGGGTCTTCAGGCCCAGCAGACATTCCATACAGGGCAGAGACATTTCTTTTTCAGAAGCTAAGGTCCACCTAGGGTGGAGTCTGGTGGGCGATGTTTACAACTGATGATACTGACAGGACGAGGATCGATAATTAACACCTATTAACAATCCTGCGCTCCACTCTGGTGCCTCCTGAAGCCTGGAGGTCACCTGTTTGATTGTTTTTAGTTAGTTCTCAGATGTTAATGTTGTTTAATTTTTGTATAACAGGGAGGTTAGGGTTAAGATAGTGAGTTCTGCAGGGCCTGTAAGACGGAGCTATTCCACCGGGCTTTTGGAGGGGCCGGCTGTGGCCCTACTGCCCCCCACCGAAACTGAGGCTGCCTGTTTCCATCTTTTCTATTCTGGTTGGGCCTGATCCACTGATGTCATCGCGGGCCCTGCCTATTCCCTCCCTCCTTTTGGCCTTAGTTCGGGCGCCTGTTTTAAACAACTTTTGTTTTAAAAACTTTTGTTGTTTTAATTTATGCTGCATAGGTTTTTAAGGGGTTTAAGTTTTTAAGTTGTTGATTTGCTGTTCGTTAGAACAGCCGTATTGTGAGCCGCCTCGAGCCCTTCGGGGATGAGGCGGCCTATAAGTTTAATTAATAAATAAAATAAATAAATAAATAAAAAGATAGGTTAGTTATGCTGGTACTGGTTCCCCGCCCTGCTATGTTGTTTAGTATTTTTTAGGTAGTGAGTTGTTGTTTTACTTGGGTTTTTTGGTTTAGTTACTAAGCTAGGTTTTATTCTACTGACACTGCTGTAAATTGCTTGGAGGGTCTTAGACCTGGGTCATTGTGAATGCTGCAGTCTGTGCTCACGGGGAGGCCACAGGAGGGTCAGGGATCTCAGTAGTTATGGGGCGTGGGAGGTTTAGCCCAGGCAGATTAAAAATCATAGAGCAAGATGTGGATATGCTCGCTCTCTGTCTGGCCTGCAGCCTATCCCGAGGAATGCAGGTTGTGAGGTAGGAGTTTAACACTCTTCTCCGAGGTTGCTGCTGATGAATGTCAGGTCCATTAATAACGAATCTGCTATTCTCCGGGATTTTCTCAGAGAGCAAGCTGTGGACCTCGTCTGTATCATGGAGACCTGAATGAGGTTTCCCTCAATGAACTCACCCCAGAAAGCTCTGTCCATCAGCCTCAGCCTGCAAAGAGAAATGGACCCTGAGCAGCTTCAGGACATCTTGCGGGAGACTCCACCCATTGGTGACACTCTTGATGTGATGGTAGAGAGCTGGGATTCCAGGCTCTCTGAAGCAATTGAGACTGTCTCTCCAAGACACCCTCTCCACCCCCTCACCAGACCAACTCCCTGGTATTCAGAGGAGCTGAGACGGCTTGAGCGAGTGTGACGGCGGGTTCATGACGAAGGGACAAGATGCTTGTATAGGACATTTATGAGGTTATATCAGAGAGTTGTGAAGGAAACAAAGAAAGTTTGCTTCCTCCATTGCTACTACAAGCTCGCACCCGGAACAATTGTTTAGAGTGATTCAGGCACTTATGACCTCTTCTATAGGTCCAAAATCTAAGGAATTGGCTTTCAGCTGTGAAGCATTTATGAGCCATTTTGCAAATAAAGTCTTGTCCCTCTGCCAAACCTTTCCCAACCCAATTGATACAATGAGAAACTGGAGTCCCCTTGCCTGTCTTCTGGTCTTTGTTTGGACCACTTCAGCCTGTTTGGCCCAATTAATTTGGACAGGACACTGGCAGCTGTAAGATCTATCACTTGTTCTTTTGATCCATGCCCTTCCTGCTTGGCTAAAGCCTGCAGGGACGAGCTTCGGGGGCCACCTGTTGAATAAAATCAATAGCTTCCTTGAGCAAGGAGTTTTTCCAAGGTGGCTACAAGAGGCAGTGGTCCACCCGCTCCTCAAAATACCTCTGTTAGATCCATTGGATCTGGCCAATTACCGCCCGGTCTCAAATCTTTCATTTCTGGGCAAGGTAACTGAGCAAGCGGTAGTGGAGCAGTTCCAGAGATTCCCAGATTGTGCTAATGTTGTTGTTCGCCACCCTGAGCAGGGAAGGTAGGATATAAATTGAAAAATAGAATAAAACTTCATGGATAACTTACTTGCTGGAGCTTTACAGCACTACAATGTTGTGCAGTTAAAAAAATAAGTTTCTGAACATATGAAGCTGCTTTATACCTGCGTAGCTCATGTTACTCCATGGCAATTTCTTCATGGTCTCAAGAATAGAAAGGTCTTTTCTGGCACCTACTCAGCATCCTTTAGAGATAACAGGAATCAAATTGGGGGCCTTCTTCGTGCAAAGTAGGTGTTCTGCCATCAAGCTACACCAACTTATCAAATCTAAGTTGAAGGGTATAAGTAGCCAGACCTCTCTTCACCCTAAGGCACAGAGACCAAAGGCTGGCATAGAAGCAAGACACTGCCCCACACAAAATGGATGCCTCTTAGAGAATTCTGGGATCAATATTGTATCAAATCTGGACAGAAGAAGGAAGGTTGGATACTGTGCTTTTCACCTGGACCTGATGGCTAATCTCCATTGCCTCAATTTGAGATTATTTAACCAGCATTCCAAGCTGATTGTTGCTCATTTGTACCCACTTCTAGCAATTAATCAATGTTCAGGAGAACAGCCCAAACATGCTCTTGCATCCTGATGACCTATCAAGACTCTATCTTTTTGTTCAAATCCTGGAAAAGCAATCTTTTTTTTGTCTCTGGTTATCTTGCCAGCTTTTGGGGTATAAATACTGATCCTTTGACCATCTCTAGGCATGTGTGCAAGGCAAGTATGCAAGGCAAGGCATGCGTGCAAGTCGTCGTCGCAGTCGCGTCGTCGCGTCGATGGCGTATGGCGATGCGCAAGCGCATGTGCAAGTTATTGATCCCAGTTAACTCACATTGCTCTGGATTTCTGCAGCTAATTCCCCCAACTAAAAAGTAGAGACTGACTGATTAGGGTAGCAGGACAGAAAGTGCATGCTAAGTTCAAGCACCACTGAATAGAGTTTAAATTCTTGGAACAAACTGAGTCAATATAGCCATGAAAAACAAGAAATGTGTTACAGAAACAAATGTCAAATACAGCTTTGCATCTATGACTCTAATTCCAGGAAGTTTTTCAACATTCTACCCTATTTTCAAATTGCTTCTTTATGAAGTGCAGCCTTAACACCTCCCGATAATTAAAGTCTTTGAAGATAGTGAGTTTACACTTTAAAAAAAGAGAAAGTCAGGAACAGCACTTTACATTTCAGAAGAACTCAGAACAGCTTTCTGAAACCTACCACCACTTACTTCAGTCAGATTAAAGCCACTTCCAAAATAGAGCTCCTTGAAACCCTGAGCTGACACTACTGAAACTGCAGATATTCATTCTGACTGTTGAACTCGGGGCTGCCCTTTTCAGTTCTGCTGCTCCAATGATGGCTATGCCTAAGCAGCTCCCATCCTTCCATTTACTGGCAGTTCCATCACTAGGTGGACATCAATAGACGGCTGTGCAGTAGGGTGAGCCTATATCAACCAGTCTTGAAGCCCCAGATTGCACAGGAAGCCAAGAGCACCACTTTCCAACTGTGAGCTACCCTGTTCTGGCCAATTTGGAGAGGGGCTGTGGCTCAGTGGCAAAGCATCTGCTTGGCACGTGAGAAGGTCTCCGGTTCAGTCCCCAGCATCTCCAGCTAAAAGAACCAGGTCTCATGACTGATGTGAAGGACCTCAGTCTGAAACCTCGGAAAGCTGTTCCCGGTCTGCACAGACAATACTGACTTTGATGGACTAATGATCTGATTCAGTATAAGGCAGCTTCATACGTTCATAATTCAGACCCAGAATTTACACTCGCTGCCAATTCCGTCATTCAATTCAAAGAGCAGCAGACTTTTTCCTGACTTTGATTTAATTATGTGTCAGCTTTTACAGTAAAGTTAGCCTTCGAACTGCTCGTTTTTCCTCTTGAGCAAAGAGGAAAAGGCGTATAGCAATACAGAGTTGCATCCTGCTACACAATAACAGAAAAGAAGGTTTTGGTCAATGTGTTCCATTCGGGCAAGAGACACTGTTAAGATCAAATGCTTTTTTCCCCCTATTCTAATCAGTGTTAGCATCATGAGACAGTCCCTGGGAGATGAACAATCTGATGTGGAGCTTGAAAGTACTGTGGACCAGGAGCTGCAGGCAACAGAGGCAGCTCCAAACCCTTCCCTGCCAGCCAAGGCAGAGCCAGCAACACAGCCTGATGCCAGGCGGTCGGAAGAGCCATCAGTTACCACAGATGAGCTAAGTAATGAGCTGTCATGAGCCAGCCCCTGGGTACTTTTCAGGATACAGAGAACTCTGAGGCAGAACCAGTGAACACAGTGCAGCCAGAGCTGGCTGCTTCCAAGGAAGACCAGGGAGCAGAGCCAACTCCCAGGCCTTCCCTGCCTGATGACGTGTAGGTGGAGGAGCCTGCAGATCCTCCTAGGGGACCCAGTGATGAGCCAGCTGTGCCCAGAAGACTGAAGCAGAGACAACTGCTGCAGAAGCAAAGGAGAAGTGCTTCTCTGGCAGCAAGATATGGAAAGATAAAAGTATCTACATCTCTCTATATAAGCCTTGTGAGCTTGCTTCTGCCTGGGGGCAACAAGTGTGTTTCCTGTTGCCTCCATGTGCCTGGTCCACTGCTGATCTCTAGTCTATTTACCTGATCACCTGTGCCATGACCTCTGGAACTGACCTTTGACTATGCCTTCGCCTGCCGCCTGCCTTGACCCATTGGACTCCTGGCTCCTGACCACACCTTGTCCAGTGACTTTTCTGTCCTGCAAGGCTGGACCTGACCACGCCCTGCCTGCCTGCAGCACATGAGCCAGCCATACAAAGAAAGCAAAAACAAAGGCAGAAGCTGAGTGCTAAAAGAAGAACCCACATTGCTGTTTGCTATGGCAGAAGGCTCTGTGAGCTGGAGGTGTCTGCTTCAGAGGAGGACTAAGTCATGATAGGATCTTAGCCTAATTAGGGGGAGTGGGGGGGTCTTTTTTAAGACCTGCCTTGGGCATAGCTTAGCAGGGGTGCAACAAGTGTACTTCCTAGTTAAACTCTACATACCTGTTCTTCCTCTGAATTCTGGCTCTCTACTTCCCTCCTGCCTGTGCCTTGACTCTGGACTTTCTGACTACGCCAAAATATCTCGCAAAAGTCGGAATGCATGACATGATATAAAGTTGACGCTGCACAAGGCCTACTTAAAATCACTCTGTACTTCTGCTTGTATAAGCAGAAAGGTTCCATAGATCAAATCCCATAGTAAAAAGGTATTTTGCCTATATTTTAGAACTTCTACTGGACAAACAAGCTCACATTCATTTTTGCATCTAGATTTTAATCCATGGAAGTGGAATATTTCCTGATACACAGTTGGATGCTACAGACCAGTCAGTGTTTCCCCAACTTTTTTTCCCACAGCCCGGTTATTTTAATACCTCCCCTCCATGACCCACTAAAATTTGTATCATCTGCACGTGGTGGCATCAGGGAGGCTCCCTGGGGGGTGCTTCCACCCTACCTCCCTTGCAGCACCAGTATCTGCTGTGAGCTGCGGCTCCATCCTCGGCCCCTTTCTGGGTGTTCGGCTGGCCGGGGAGGAGACCCAAAGCTGCTGTATCGTCCTGGCTGGTCTGACTCCAGGTGGGTGATGCCCTCTGAGCAAGGACGGGGGTGGGGTGGTCAGACCCAGTCCCAGACATTAGGTGACCCAGCATTTTGTGTCGGGTCACAACCCACCATTGGGAAACGCTGCTATAGACACCTATTTATGCAGACATGGCTGTTTTCGTGCAGTTAAGATGCCACTTGCAGTATGGTTATCAGTATTTGCTTTTGTAAACTAAGAGTCCCAAACATCTTCCACCCCATTGCTTTTAAGAAGCATGCCAAACCAAAGCAGTTTTAATACAAGGACACAAGCTATGAAACCTAGCAGCCCTTGGACACAGCAGCCTTCAATACATTAGGGATATTTCTCCTGCACACATCACTCAACATTTTAAAATTCAGCTTCAGCCCAGCTAAACATTTACTAATTTATAATCCAGCCAACATCACTTCTGAATAGACAACGACAAAAGGAAAAGACACACTAATTTAGCACACAGGTCACTGAGCTTTGCAATTGAAAAATTGATTCACAATGCAAAACCTGAAGCAATACCTCTCAAGTGGGTGCTTAACTCACAGTGGCTGATAGGAATCAATTCCAGGGTTTTCTAATGCATTGCACATGGCTGAGAGCCAACCTAGCTAAAATGGGTCCTGACGCAAAGCAGGTTGTTAGGGAGAACACAGAAACTTCACCGAACCAATATTCAAAATATCCGACAGCAGGGAGGGAAAGAATGGGAAGAATATTTTGGTCGGCGCTAGCACCTTGCTTAGCGTCCATGATTCCATACAAGGTATTTCATTTTTATTTACTTCATTTATACTCTACTTTTCTCAACAGTGGGGCTCAAAGTGGCTTACAACCTTCATCCTGCTCCACTTCATTCTCACAACAATCCTATGAGACAGGTTTTGCTGGGTGTTTGACTTCACAAGGTCATCCCAATACTACTTGGGTGTGGCCAAAAACATGAGTCAAAGAGCTCTTGGATTTGTGGCTCTTAACTCACGGACTCTCAGCCAACACCTTTAGATAAGTCAGCTCCTAAATTCTGGAGCAACCAAGGATAGTAGGTGGTTTTGTATGTTGGTTTCTCTTTTAGTTTTAGGCTGCTGTGAGCCACTTTGAGTCTTTTAGGTAGAACTGTACCATTCTAGATAGAGTTTGACATATAGATAGATCTTAACACACATGTTGAACTGCCACCTTATTTAAAAAGCATCCGTGAGAAGGTATTTTCACACTGCATCAGGTATTTTTAAAAACTCATGGAAAGATCCCCACTGTAAAACAGCATATGCTTTCCCCTGTAATTTAACAATCACCATTATTTTTAACATATGGCATTTTGTTTCAAAGAAGCCTTCCAAGGTACATTATCAACAGTATCTATTTATTGAATAGTTGCTGTAAAGAAATATTCAGCCCTGTTCCCCACTTTCAGAAAGACAACACAGTCTGTTCTTTCTCAGAAAAAACCACTACACTGATTCATACATACTAAGAAGGAAGTCTACTCTGTAGCCACTCAACCTGCTGGCTCTTCCTGCAACTCTTGCTGTCAAAGCCCACCTTTCAATGTCAGCTTAGCTACCAATACTTGAAAAACTTACTGCTCAATTTCTTAGGTTTGTCAGTACCTTAAAACTTAGCAGCCCATTGCCTTGAAGCCAAGCTAAATACAGTAGTGCAGCTACAAATTTTTCTTCATTTGTCTACTGATCTTGTGTATAGAGCTGAGAGTACAGAGTTCAATATCAACAGGAGAGGCACATCGAAGAATTTCACTGCCTTAGCTCTGCCACCACAGGCGCACTTATCCTAATCTGACTTCACTAACCAGGAGGGAGCCAAACTGAGGAAGAAGTGATGAACATAAGTGATTTCCATGAAGGACCACCTAGTCCAACCTGGCAACATCTCTCCAGAGTCCTGAGAGATCATTTCTCAACAGCTGTTATCTGGGGTGTCAGGGTTTGAACCAGAGACCTTCTGCAGGCAAACCAAGCACTAGATCACAGCCACAGGCCCTCCAAGGGCCCAAGGGACTATAGCATAGGAAGTAAAGTGGGAGGAGGGTTCAGCTGTCCTTTCGATATCGCTATTGGACTTTTCAACAACCCTCCTCCCCTTTGTAAATAAAAGTGGAAGACATATGCAGCAAGCAAACACAATGGTTCATCTTCTCCAGATAGGCAGATTTCTAACCAGTTATCCCAGTTACTGTGGGATACCTATCTATTCCTATGTTGGTGGATACTGGGACTTCTTATTCTGTCCTAAATTCTTGGGTGCCCTTTCCAGTAACTGGGGAGCGGGTTAGGATGGTTGGAGCAAGTGGGCAGGCCCAGTCCATAGCTTGTCTTGCTCCGACCTCTGTTTCCATTGGCCCCTCGGTCATTGAGCACTCCTTCCTCAGTATGGAGAATTGTCTAATCTCCCTTTTAGGTCAGGACCTGCTGTCCAAATTGCATGCCTCCATCTCCTTCACTGCAATTGGCTGTTCTCTAGTTCTTGACCCTGAATTGGAAGGTGTTTTGGCCCTGGTTGCCTACTGACCTGATCCCACATTCAGTCTTGCAGGCAGTGGATTCTGTGGATTGGGATGCCAATAATATTGTTCAGGCCCCTAATGTCCCCCCTGTGCATGTGCACTCGAAACCAGGCACCATCCCTGTCCAACAGAAACAATACTTTTTGCCCCAGAAAGTCCGGGTTGGCTTGCAGTCCACCTTGGATCATTTGCTACGTCTGGGAATTCTTGAGGAATGTTCCTCCCCTTTTAACACACCGGTCATTGGGGTTGAAAAGAAAAGATGGTTCTTTCCATCTAGTCCATGACCTGCAGAGGATTAATGAGATCACCGAGGATATTTATCCTGTGGTCCCAAACCTTACACCTTGCTCACCCTCCTACCTCCTGATCATGCTTATTTTTCCTGTCTGGACTTGAAGGATGCATTTTTTTCGGTCGCAATTACCTCAGAGTCTCACGACCTGTTTGCATTTGAATGGTCCTTTCCTGATGGTCGCAAGACCCAGATCCACTGGTGTTTCTTGCCTCAGGGTTTTAAGAACAGCCCTACTTTTTTGGGGATGGCTCTGGAATGCCACTTGCGTGAGTGGGTTCCTCCGTAGGGCATCAACCTGCTGCAGTATGTTGACCTCCTCCTTTCTGCCCCTTTGGAATCCCTTTGCCTGGCCAGCACCATCAGCCTCCTGAACTTTTTGGCTGCAGAGGGATTCCAAGTCTTGCAATCCAGGGCTCAAATTGCCAAAACCTCTGTACTGTATCTGGAATATCGTATCCAAAGGGGGGAGAGAGCCCTGACCACTTCCAGAAAGGATGCAATATTCCAGATCCAACTCCCAGAAACTAGGAAAGACCTGAGAAAAATTTTGGGCATGGCAGGCTATACCAGAAATTGGATTCCCAGGTATGCTGCCCTGTCCAAGCCTCTGCACAAGATGTTGTAGAGGCCAGAAACACCGCAACTGGAATGGACGCTGGACCAGAACATTGCCTTTAAGGGGATTAAACAGGCTCTGATAGAGGCACCAGATTTAGGTCTCCCTGATCCAACTGAACAATTCTTCCTGTTTGTGCATGAGCAGTCCAGCATGGCAAAGGGGGTTCTAGTCCAGGAATTCACAGATACCCACAGGCCGGTTGCATATGTATCAAAATAATTGGATCTTGTGGCAATCGGGTGGCCATCATGCCTTCGGGCTGCAGCTGCAACTTGTTTATTAGTAGAGGACACTTTGAAATTTATGCTGGGTGCCCCATTGCCCATATATGTTCCCCATGCCATTTCAGCGGTTCTGGAACAAAAGGGGGGCCACTGGCTAATGCCACAAAAGATGACCTGATGTTAAACAATTCTAATTGATAGCCCAGGAGTCCATTGTGCAATTTCATCTAGGTTAAATGCAGCTACTCTACTGCCAGAGTCCTCTTAGGTGGTAGAGCATGACTGCATAGAAACTATGGACTTAACCTATGAAGAAGAAGAAGAGTTTGGATTTATATCCCCCCTTTCTCTCCTGTAGGAGACTCAAAGGGGCTCACAATCTCCTTGCCCTTCCCCCCTCACAACAAACACCCTGTGAGGTAGGTGGGGCTGAGAGAGCTCCGAGAAGCTGTGACTAGCCCAAGGTCACCCAGCTGGCATGTGTGGGAGTGCACAGGCTGATCTGAATTCCCCAGATAAGCCTCCACAGCTCAGGCGGCAGAGCTGGGAATCAAACCCGGTTCCTCCAGATTAGATACACGAGCTCTTAACCTCCTACGCCACTGCTGCTCCAGATCCAGACTATGCTGCCAGATCCAGACTTGGAGCTCTGGACTGATGGCAGCAGTTTTATGGAATCAGGGTCCAGGTACACAGGATATGCTGTGGTCACTCTAAATGAAACAGTTGAGGCAGCAGCCTTACCACCTTCCCTCACTGCCCAAGCTGCCGAACTAATAGCACTGACCAGGACTTTGTTCCATGGGAAAGACCTAAGAATCAACATCTACACAGATTCTCATGATGCTTTTGGGTTTTGCATGCCTTTGGGCAATTATGGGCACAACGAGGAATGTTAACTATGCATGGGAGCTCAGTAAAGAATGCCTCCCAAATCAATGCCCTCCTAAATGCAGTACATTTGCCCTCTGAAGTCACAGTAGTACACTGCAAAGCCCACACAATGGGAGATTCAACCATAACGAAGGGGAATAGGAGAACTGGTCCAGTGGCAAAACAGGCAGCTAAGCTCCCAGATAAACTAGTGCTGTCTCTAATCCCTGCTCTGCCAGCCCTCGATCCGATTTACACAATGCAAGAAAATCAGTTTGCTGAATCAAAGAGGTTAAAATTGTCAGAACATGTGTAAACGTTTAGATGAGCAAAATCTAAATGACAGTTGGACCCTCCTTCAAACAGGTGCTGTGTGCAGATTAGTACCGAGTGCACAGCTTGTACCGTGTGCAAGCCTGATAAGGTGAGGGCACCTGATTGGTACCACTTTTGTATATAGTTAGCACAGACAGCAGTGTAATGTGTGCCTAAAAACACCTGTGGTCTGGCAAAGCACTTTGTTAGTAGATACCAATAAAATAGAACTGCACTGGTGACTGTGTGTCTATCAGTTCTTGTCTACATTGCGTCCTACAAGGTGTCTACTCTGAGTAAATCCGCTGCTTCAACAGGTTATGGGCCCAGATTCTTCCTTTACTCGTGAGTAACTGTTTGTGTTGCTGTGTGCTTAACAGTTTACGGCTGCACCATGGTTGCGTCTTTTGCTGGGTTGCCTTTTGAGCGGCTAACAGAGCATAATTACGTGACCTGGTGCCTGAAAATGAAGGCTTATCTTCTGCGTGAAGATTTATGGAGTGTTGTGGAAACACCCCTCCCTGCTCAACCCACAGTGGCTCAGATAAGGGCTGAGAAGGCGAGAGTGTCCATCATCCTTGCTGTGGAAAGTTCCCAGCTGCTGTACATCAAAAACGCTGTTTCTGCTTCAGAATGCTGGGAATTACAACATGAGTCTGTCGGGATCAAAGTCTTATTGACAAGACAACTGTAGCATCTCAGATTACATAAAGGTGACTGTTTCTGAGCATTTGCAGAAAATGAGAACTTTATTTTCTGAATTGTCTGACCGTGGTCTTCAATTCGAAGATTCGCATAAAGCTTATCTCTTGATTTCATCCCTGGATGAGTCGTGGGAGGCGCTGGTGAACAGCCTTCAGATGGTAGCAGATGCAGCCTTAGGTACACATATTCCATTTTCCTGAAATCAAAGGCTGAGGCGTTCCCCAAGTTTAAGAATTGGGTGGAGATGGTGGAGAAAGAATTCGACTGTCAGGTAGCCTGTTTACAAACGAACAGGGGAGGAGAATTCACCAGTAATCAATTCCAGACATGGCTAGAAGGAAGGGGTATTCAGCATCGTAAGACAAATCCATTTTGTGCTTTTGAGAATGGGGTCTCAGAGAGAAAAATTGCTGTTTTGAAAACCCTTAAGCAGAGTACATTATTGGATGCAGATATACCTGAATACTTCTGGGCTGAAGCCATAAATACAGCTACCTATGTGCTCAATAGGATGTGGTCCTCAGTCATAGACCAAACCCCATATTTTCTGTTGTATAAGAAAAATCATGATTTCACACACATGAAAATATTTGGGAGTAAAGCACATGTGTTAGTTCCACCACAACAAAGGAAAGCTGGTGACACCAAATGGCAGACATTGACCTTCCTTGGTTATGAGAATTTAACCAAAGGTTATCGTTTTTCCCTACGTTATGGAAGGGTAGTCATTTCCAGAAGTGCCAATTTTGTGAAGCATGCAAACTGGGAAAAGATACACTCCAATACTGAAGTGTTACTCCCTTTCACTGAGCCCGAAACAGTTAACGGGCAGCAGTCTTTGCCAGGCACTGCTCAAAGTCAGCGCTCAGAGCATAGAAGTGCTAAAAGACCAAGAGTGAAACAATCTGACTCTACAGAGTCTGAGTCAGAAGGGAAAGAAGGGGAGGAGGAAGAAAAAACAATCTCCCGCACTTCAAAAAGAGTAAACAAAGGTGTACCACCTGACCGGTATGGACATAGTCAGAATGTGTACGTATGCCAAACATCTGTCTATGAGCCGGCCTCCTATAAGGAGATTTTGACACTTCCCAAAGCTGAAAGAGAGAAATGGGAAGAGGCCATGGAAGCCGAACACAGTACTCTAGTGAAACAAAATGTGTTTTCCAAAGTGGCTGTACCCATGAAACAAAAAGTAATTGGCTTCAAGTGAGTGTTTAGATGGAAGCCTTTGCCAGACGGCACATTAATTTATAAGGCGAGAATTGTCGCCCAGGGCTTCGCACAAGAAAAACCAGAGGAAGAGAAAGCTTATTCACCCACAGCCAGGCCGGAATCTTTGCGTTCAGTACTCGCTCTAGCGAGCAAGTATGGAATGACACTCAGACATTTTGATTTTCAATGTGCTTATTTGAACGCACCATTAAAACAAAATGTATACATGAGGCCACCTGCTGGTTATGAAGGAGACAGCCCTAATATGGTGTATAAGCTCCGTCATTCTTTGTACGGGTTGATTCAAAGTGGCAGGAACTGGTATTGTTGCCTGGATGTAAAACTAAAGGAATGTGGGTTTAGCCGTACCTCTGCTGATGCTTGTGTTTATGTCAGAGGACAAGCTTTAAACAGAGAAATCATACTTGTGTATGTAGACGACATCTGTGTGTGTACAAAAACAGAACAACAAGCTGACAAAATATATAAACAGCTATGTGAAACCTTTATGGTAAAAGACCTGGGAGAAATAACTCATTTCCTGGGCATTGACATTAGAAAAGTAAATGAACAAAGCTTCTTCATGAGTCAGCAGAAAAAGCTTGAAGCAATAGTAAAAAAGGCTAAGTTAGAACATAGGAAAACTGCTGCAACTCCTATGACTGTTGATTTCTGTAAAGCATCTAGTACAGAACTGTGTGACACTCCAGAGCTATACAGATCCCTATTAGGAAGTTTGATTCACATCTCAAATTGGACGCGTCCAGATTTGGCATTTGCTGTAAGTAACTTAAGCCGTCATGCTGCAAAGCCAACTCAACATGACTGGGAAGGCTTAATCCATGTAATTCGTTACCTCAACAGTACTGCTAATCATGGGTTGTTGATCAAAGCAGAGCAACAAATCAATAAGCTATGTGCTGTAACTGACAGCTCATTCGCTGATGGGGAGAAACATAAATCATGCACTGGATTTGTGATCACATATGCCAACGTTCCAGTAGCATGGAACTCCCACAAGCAGACTTCAGTCAGCCTGTCTACTGCTGAGGCCAAATTCTGTGCAATATCAGAAACTTGTAATGAATTACTGTGGCTGAAAGCATGGTTGACAGAACTACGTGAGAATGTCCAACAGCCTATTCCACTACTAGAAGACTCGCAAACAGCCATCCATTTAGCTGAAACTGAGAACTTAAAAGCCAGAACGAAATATTTAGGTGTCAAATATGAACATGAACTGGTACAGAGTGGGTTCATCAAACTGAAATTTGTTGATTCAAAACTAAATATGGCTGATGCATTAATGAAACCTACTTCGAAAGAAAAATATGATCTACTGTGTGAACAGCTAAATGTGGCGTCTGTCAATGTTGTAAATAATGTACATACTGTCATACCGATTTTGGAAGGGGTGTCAGAACATGTGTAAATGTTTAGATGAGCAAAATCTAAATGACAGTTGGACCCTCCTTCAAACAGGTGCTGTGTGCAGATTAGTACCGAGTGCACAGCTTGTACCGTGTGCAAGCCTGATAAGGTGAGGGCACCTGATTGGTACCACTTTTGTATATAGTTAGCACAGACAGCAGTGTAATGTGTGCCTAAAAACACCTGTGGTCTGGCGAAGCACTTTGTTAGTAGATACCAATAAAATAGAACTGCACTGGTGACTGTGTGTCTATCAGTTCTTGTCTATATTGCGTCCTACAAGGTGGTCTACTCTGAGTAAATCCGCTGCTTCAACAAAAATTTAATGAGGGTGGTGGATCACGGAACAAGGGAAAGTTTATGTGCTAGCTGGAATGGTCTTCCTGGTTTTGAAAATGTTGCATGAAAGAACTCATGTTGGGGGAGAGGGGCGAGCCAACTGGTTTGATGTCTATTTCATTGGGGCAAAGGTTCGGGTACAGGCAGAAGTGATTGTTAGGAACTGTGAAATTTGCCGGTGCATTAATTCCTCCAGGAATCAACTGCACAAACAAGGGTCTGTCTTCTGAGGCAGTCACCCAGGGTCCAGCTGGCAATGTGATTTTTCTGAGCTCCCTCCTGCCATGGGTTATCGGTATCTGCTGGTGTTTGTGGATACAATAACAGGGTTAATATGGAAAAATACATTTCTTGAGTGTGAAGGTCACAGTTGTTTATAACTACAAAAATTGAGACAGGTGAGAAAAAGGGGAACTAGGCCGTTGGTAGTCATAAACACGGGATATTGATGCAGAACTGCACCACATATAGAAATAGCTGAAATCTTGACTAATTCCTGCTGTACCAGCTTAGCTAATTAATACTCATGGAAAAACCATATTAGGAAACAAAGGTATATGTCAGAAGATGATTGGAGATTGTAAGCCTTCGTGGTCAGTCAGGATTGGTCCGGATTGGCCAGGAGGACAGGGATGTCTTAAATTGAGCTGTGCTGCGACACAGACCCCAGAGATGGTACCCAGGTGCTATCTCTCCATGACTGCAGACATGCTAATAATCCTAGCTTCCTACTAGCCATCCTTGTGTTGGATTCCTTGATTGGTAAGAAATTCCATAACAGGGTGGCCCCTCACCTTTCCCTGCTGCACCTCACAAACAAAAGAGGTTGTTAAAGTCCTTCTAAATGACATTATCCCCACATTTGGTTTCCCGTGGGAGGGTATAAATTCAGACAGTGGGGCATCATTCACTTCACAGGCAATGCAAGAGGTAGTCCAGGCACTTAACATCCCATGGAAATTGCATAGTACATGGGGGCCCAAATCCAGTGGAGTTGTGGAATGTATGAATCGGATCCTAAAGGTTACTCTGACCAAAATTGCACAAGGGACTACTTTAAAGTGGCCACAAGCCTTGCCCCTTGCCCTGCTTAGGGTTCGGACTACCCCACAAGGCCAGCTGAAAGTCAGCCCCTTTGAAGCTCTTTTTGGCCATCCTTACCCCTTGGTCCAACCCAGCATGGGATACATGAAGGAGGTTGGGAACACACTAACTTCCAAGTTCTTGTGTCGTCTAGCTGCTACAGTCTCCAATCTGCACTGAGACCTCACAGAACTATGACCACCCGGATTATCTGTACCCCTTCATCCATTCACACCAGGGGACTAGGTCTACTTGAAGTGTTGGAATAAGGTTCCTCTGAAACCAGTTTGGGAGGGTCCCCATTTGGTCCTGTTGACAACTCATGCTTCCATGAAGTTGGAAGGAATCAAGCCTTGGGTTCACTACTCCCATCTGAAGCAGGCATCCCCAAGGTGGCCTCCACAGACTACTCATCAGCGATCCCACGCATGTGCCTTCTGAGGATGCTGAGGATTCTACACATCATGAATCAGATTATTTGAACTGAAGTGTGTGTATGCATGAGCCCCACTTTGAACTCTAACCGCAGATCAGGCTGCATTCATTTTGCTTGCTGTGTACCTGATTGATCTTTGTGTCAAGATTCCTCTTGCTGCCCGACTCTTCTTCTTTTCGTTTTGCCCCTGACCAACCTGAACCTTGCTGATTGCCTCTGGACATCAATACACATATGTTTGCTTTGCCCAGTCCTGGCTCTCTAGGTCTCCCAGGTTGTTGGGAAACCTCTGATGCCTTCACTTACTACTCTGGACTCTGCCCCCATTACCGAACCTCGGTGTTCAAGCTAATTCATGACAAAAAGCACCTAGCCTACCTCATATTGTCTGTCAGAATCATCCACATTGCCTCAGTGGGGCCTGAGTCTCAGGCAGGATTATTGCTCCTTGGCCCCACAGATCCAGAAAATAAACTTTATTGGTTGAAACAAACCCCTAACTCTGGTGTAATGAAATGTGCCCCAACAGCTATCCCCATGGCTCTCTGCCTTCTAGGTCAGGAGGGCTACCTCCCTGGGGGTCCCTGCTTGTGCGAGGGCAGAGCACACTTGCGAGCTGCACATGATTTTACACTCTATGCATCAGCTTTTTGTGCCTTCCCACAGGGACTCTCACTGTTTTAGACCACCCCCGCGCCCCCCTCTCCAGTACCTGGCCAGTTTTGGAAACCTCTCTGATTGCTGGTTGTGCTATAAAACTCAGATGGCATATACAGGTGCTTGGGCTCATGACACCCACCTAGCCAAAACTTTGAACTGGTGGTTTGATTTTCGCACTAATCCCCAAGAGGAGGTTGACTATTTGCACTGGCCATTAGTTAAGCCCCCACGAATAGAATGGGTCAATGTACCCAGTTCCTGGGATTTATCCACTGTTCGCCAACTTGGATCCAGGGGGCGCCAGGTATTTACCACTAATGTTCAAACTGATCATGCTGGTCATTTTCCCCTCTGTATCTATAAGCCAAATGGTCTGTATGATTATGGGTCTCTCTCCCTTACCAGTTGTGCAGCCATCCTTACTCTCCACCAATCTGAATGGGTTCTAGAAATGAGGTCTGTCTCCTACCTCCCCATGGAAGGCAATCCCCACAAAGTTATCTCATCTTAACTGATTCTCACACTACCTTGCACATATTTGTCCATAACCCTGAAGCCTATTGTCATGTCTGGCATATTGCTAACGATAGTTGGGAAGGAACTGCCACCTCTATTCTCCCATGGGTGGCCCTCTTACAGGGCTGCATTTCTGCACAAGGAGATTGCCAGGCTGAATGTAAAATATTTTATGCTGCTTACCCATACAGTACCAGAGCTCTGTTATTGTCAGAAAAGGGTTTATACTTTGTTTGTGGGAAAACAGGTCAGAAAATCATTCACTCCCATTGGATTGTGTTCCTTTAGTACAGCTGTCCTGGATTTGAAAAAAGCATAAAACCCTGGATGGCCACTCAGTCTTGAACCTGGGCATCAGACAGCCCAGGTCAGCAGAAAACCCTTTGGCCGGGGAAGCCCACCCCTGGTTTAACACTTTCCTCTGCACACTCTTCCCACAGTATGTGATCTATGAGTTAGAAAAGGCTGTAAAGAACCTGTCTGCTATTCTAGATATAGGGTTCCAAACCACTGCTTAAGCCCTCACAGGTATTTAGACTGAATTACATTCCCTAGCAGACATGGTCCTACAAAATAGGAAAGCCCTAAATATTCTTACTGCCCAGCAGGGTGGCACATGTGCCATGCTGGGGAAACACTGTTGCCTCTATGCTGACCTAAGTGGGAATATCACCACCAATGTAGACCAGCTGCAGCACCTCATTCATCCTCTAGACCGAGTCAGCCAATCTTCTTTCTGTGGTTCTCTATTCAGCTGGTTGCCAGGGGCCACTTGGCTTCACCCCCTTATTTTTTATTTTTCAGTTCATTGTATTAGGATTGCTTGTGTGTTCCTGTATATATTGCTTGCCACCGTTATGTACTGTATTTCCACAGAATAAATCATGCTCACCCCTTTCTGTCGGAATAGTACCAGAACAGGGGCACATAGCCAAATATCTTGAACTATTAACTGAACCCCAACAGAGATGGATTATTACAAGGGCCAGATGCAATACTTTTCCATCGGCCATTACAAAGGGTCACTACCCATCTATCCCTCTCCAGGATCGGGTCTGTCCACACTGTAAAAACCAAGTGGAGACTCTTGCTCACATTATACTTGACTGTCCGAGATATGTGGGTATTAGGAATTTCTCTCCTGGGCGGGTCTTAGACAAATCTGAAAGAGACTCTGACAACTCTGCTGTGGAGCTTTTGTTAAATAACACAGAGGCCATGCTCTTGGAATAAGTAGCAAAATTTCTTTTACAAGTGACAGAATTTTCAAAGTAACGTCCAATGCTAGATACAGTTTATCTGTTGGTGTTTTGAATGTACTTTTGATATGTACTTCAGAAATGTCTGTAATGCTCTGGAGCCTATTTTAATATGCCTAATAAAGGTTGTTGTATTGTGTGTATTTCCACAGTGTCTACTAGCTCGCTCCAACCCCCCAACTAATCCTATTATGGTCCTCTCAGTTATGGATACCCCAGAGTGGATAGAACCCTCGCCTGCCTATTCCCTGGTCTAGGTGTTCTAGGCACCCAAAATTATGCCCAGATGCTTTTGAATACCCAGAAAAGGGGGGGACCGATACCAGTAGAACCCCCCAAACTAAGAAAATCTATTTATTGTATCTTTTATTTTCTATATTGTAATTGATAGCTTCCTTATGGTTAGATTAGGATCATACACCCCTGGCCAACTATGGAATTGAGTTTCATTCCTAAAATCTGTAAGCCAGCCTCAGCTTGATCATATTAGAAGGGAATCACAATGTAATTTTTAGTTAGTTATAGTGTTGTCAAACAAGGTTTTCTCCCTAGCTTGAAGGATGGGTCCAAGAAGATCCTAGTGCAGTGACGGCGAACCTTTTTGAGACCGAGTGCCCAAACTGCAACCCAAACCCCACTTATTTATTGCAAAGTGCCAACTCAGCAATTTAACCTGAATGCTGAGGTTTTAGTTTAGGAAAAACCGATTGGCTCCCTCTTCCTCCGCTCCACCTGCTCAAGCAGGGGCCAGCCTCTCTAGCCTCCAGCAAGTCCCGCGTGCGCCGCTCTGTGCCTCTCTAGCATCTCTGCCTCCTCTGCCCCCCCCCAGGCAGCAGCCACCCGGAGCACAGGCCCCAGGCCCGCCAGCCGAGTCCTCCCTGCTCACTGTGGTGCATGCACGTCATGCTCAGTGGCCCAGGCCAACCTAGATGTGTGTGTGGGGGGTGATTTTCTGCCCCCCATATTTATTTATTATTAGTTTTATATACAGCCCTCCCCCTGAGGGCTCAGGGCAGTTCACAACAGGTTAAAACAAACATTAAAACATAATTTAAATATCAATTATATAAAAACATGAACGAACTCTGTGTGCGCGTGCCCACAGAGAGGGCTCCGAGTGCCACCTCTGGCACCCGTGCCATAGGTTCGCCATCACTGCCCTAGTGCAAAGTGATCAACACCCTCCTGCAACATTCCTGAAGACGTAATCCAATCACACCCACAATAACCTCAGACTTACCAGTGAAGCATGACCAATGAAGCATGAACAGTGTCTACGATTCTTTATTGGGACATTACAAAAAAAATATCTTCGAGACTGGAAACCCAACCCTGTTTCTTTTGTTCATCATGGACTTTTACAACAGCCAGCTTCCTGGTGGGAGCCTCAGATGGAGGGCAAGACCCTGCACCCTGTCTCTTGCATCATCGCCTTTGGCACCCAAGGGGAGGACACTCTCCTGTTGCTTGTTTTCCCATGGTTGTGAACTCTCATGAGAACACAGTGACAGCGAGAGTTTGCAGGACTCCATTCACAAAAAAAACCCCTCTGGAGACCTTGTATTACGTTTTAAGTGCTTTAATTGGAAGTTAAGTTTCTGTATTGTATCTTGTGTACCACCCCCTTACCCCTTTTTGTCTGAATTGTATAAAAACCTCTGCATGAGCTCTGCTCAGCGTGTCTAGCCTGAAGGAGTCTCGCATCAGAGATTCTTTGATCTGTTAGTAAAGAATCTTCATTGAGAAATCCCGTCTCCATTCTTCGCTGCCGAGCTGAAATCACTAGTTACCCTGGCAGTGGGTAATAGCATCCCAAGTGCAAACAGGCACAAAATAAGCAAAAAGCACAAAAAAACAAAAATATAGGAGGGGCTTTTGCAAGTTGAGGGGCAGTTTGCACCTTGGAAAATGTTTTCCATGTGAGAATTCAGTGCAGCAATGGTAACCAGAGACCAGCCACCTTAAATGTATATTAATCTGGTTTTATATCAGATCACTGCCTCAGACATTTCCTTCTTAATCCTATGAATTGTCTTGTATTGCTTCACTCTCACTAAACCATTACTGAGCACATGTGGAGTAACCCTTCAAATCCCAACATAGTCTCCTGAACTCAACCTTCTCCATCACTCTGAAAGGGTGAAGCCTAGTAGCCAAATTTAGGTTACAGTGTACCAGAAGCAGAAAACCAAAGTCAACCATCACAGAAGGTACATAAAGAGGCAATGCAGTAAAATTATTTGGAGGACTCTGCCAGTTATTAGTGTCCTTAATATGTACAACTCTCCACAGTAAAATAGGTTGATCCGTTATATCCCAAGCACAAAGCAGATCTCTAAGAGAAAGTTCCCTGTGGCATAAAACCACCTTACCCAGCAGCCTGTGGGTATGCCAGTGTCTCATGCCCATGTCCAGTTATGCCAGTGTCTCATGCTGCTGACAGAAATCACTTTCACATTTGTAGGCAACCGAAAATCCTTCTGGTATCTGAGGAATTCCCTATAAGGCCTGTGATTAGAGAATACTAGACAGAAAGGCAGCTTGTATTCCCGGGCTAGACTTCTGACCACTGACCTCCCCCTCCTCAGCCTACCTCCTGATCAATCTAGCATCCTCTAGACTCCATACATGATAAACAAACCCCCAGTGCCCCAAGGCATGCTGACATACACTCAGTTGAACCAAAGGGGCCCTTAGCTGTGCTGCTGAAGGCTGGACTCCTTTTCCAGCAAGAGGGGCAAACAGAGTTGACATTCTCTGTATCATATAAAAGATGACTCCCTTACATTCTTTCAAACAATCATGAAAGATCCCTTGCACTTTCTATTCCAGTGTTTATCACCTGCTTAGCAAAAATTTTCCCCAAGTTTAAAAACCCTATTTACAATTCAGGCAATTTACACCTAGAGCACTTGTTTTGGCTTGAGTGCCTGGTTAGTGTTTTTCCCCCTCTCAGTTTTATTATCATATTGCCCTTCGTAGGTTTCCTCAGTTTCTCTGTTTTCTCTCAGATTATCTTCATGCCAATGTTTTCTGCAGATAAGCACCTGAAGTATGTTTTCGTCCATGAGGAAGATTTGCCACATTTCAAAAGGATAATTTTCCCTGCGGCAGGCAACATTACCTTGGCAGCAACCACAGGCAATACACCAAAAAATTTTAAAAGACAACTATATTGATAGAACAGAATCTGGTGACCCCCCCTCAAAAAGTATTGAGTGATTTGTTTTACTTTTTTGCTTATCAACATAAATTGTGATTACATATGCATGCACCAGACAGCCTACAAACTGCATGAATCCCAGAGAGTATGTCTTGGGTCACCTCCGCAGAGCACCTGCCCAACCAAAAAGAAGTACCCTTCAAGCAACCCAACCAATCCATGTGATCCAGACACACACACCCTTGGCACTGTAGGAGGGTGCGGGAGAGCTCTTTGGCCATGATGATCAATTCTAAGGATATTTGCTGCTCGTTAAGAGCTGGGAGCCACTGGCCTGGAGTACATAGAGGCTGCCTGGGGTGGCTTGGGGCTGCAATTGGGCTGGAAGCAGAGTCAAACTGTGCCTAGGACCGTACTTGTCCCTGCTTGGGGCAGAGGAGTTTGGAGGGAGTGGCCTGAGAGCCCAGGAGCTGCTGAACCAGGCTGGTAGGATACTTGAAAGGTGCCTGTGACCATGCCTGAGCCCATGTTCCATCCCCGCCCTGTAGCAACTGTAGCAGGTGTTTGTAGTAGCCTTATAGGAAAGTTTTTTTGTGCTGCTGCTAGTTTGTTTTTGTACCAGGTTCTCTTATTGATATCTACTAGGGGGCCTCAGGAGGGTCAGGGATCCCTGTGATTTTGGGGCAGGGAAAGTATGGTGGTAGGCCTAGGTCCATGGTGGCGAACTTTGGCACTCCAGATGTTATGGACTACAATTCACATCAGCCCCTGGCAGGGGCTGATGGGAATTGTTATCCATAACATCCGGAGTGCCAAAGGTTCACCACCACTGGCCTAGGTATTATAAGAGACATAGAACAAGATACAGAAAGGCTCGCTCCCTGTCTGACCTACAGCCTATCCCATGGAATGTGGGTTGTGGGATGGGAGTGCTGAACTCTGCTCCGAGGCTGCTATTGATGAATGCAAGGTCCATAAATAATAAAACCACTGTCCTCTGAGATTTTCTCGGGGAGCAGGATGTGGACCTTGCATGTATCATGGAGATCTGGGTGAGGGAGGGGGAGACAGTTGCCCTCAATGAATTCACACCAGCTGGCATCGTGATTGTCCATCGGCCTCGGACACAGGGTCGGGAGGTGGCATGGCAATGGCTGTTTGGGATTCCCAATCATCCTCTCCACTCTTGCACATTTAAATTGTGTGCCTTTCCCCATCTGTGACAATTCTCAGGTAAAATGACTATGTCGAGATGGGAGACAATATATATTGTAGGCTTGGGATGCCTGTTTATTGTTCACTATCTATAGATTTTGGGTTTTGGTATTCATTTTCAGTGTGAAGTTTTGATTGTATTATTTAATGTCTGAACCTTGTGTAAGCTCCTGAGCCCGACTTTGGCCGGGAAGAGTGGGATATAAATCTAATAAAATAAAATAAATAATATTGAACCATGGCTTGAATCTTATAAGCTAGTAGAAAAGCTCTCCCACTCCTCCATTCCTCATTTTGCTTTAAATGCAGATTAATATACCTTCATAGCAGATCATAAGATTATAAATTACTGGATTGATTTTTGCATCAGCTGCTAAGTGCCACTGAAGTGAGTAACAGTTCCGAAGTGACCCAGTTTGTCAGACAGGACGTGAAGCCAGGGCATATTGACAGCTTAATTGGCTCAGGAAGGGTTCATATCTGCGGTCTGAAATGCATCGTTGGCCTATTTTATCGTTCCATCTTATTGCAGCTTTAAAAGCAAAGGTGATGACAATCCGGCAAAATGTTTCTCTTTACATAAACCAGACGTCTGTCCTTGACTTTGCCACTGCCTCTGATTCCCCTCCCCCTTCCCACCCGTCCTCTTTTCATAGAGCACTATTTACAGACTGGTTCTTCTCTGCATTTTAAATACTCCAGTACACAGTCAGGGAGAATTTATCTCAACGCTTAATCCATTCAGACCCAAAGACCAAGCGCATTTGGCAAACTCACCGTTTGCATTGGGGAGGTGGGGAGGAAGGAAAATGGAGCATCGAGGAACATAAATATGGCCTCAGAAGGTAACTTGACATTTATGGCTGCCTAGTGAAATTCCAAAAACATAATTCGACTATTTTATAGCATTAGGAGGGCAGTTGAAATGTATTAGGACTTGAACTAGCGGAGATAACTCTTGCCTGAAGAAGTAATTACAGCCAAGGAAAGCTAACCATGCTTGCAAATGCACTGATGGAAGTAGCCTGTGCAGGAGGTATATGCAGACCCCTTTAATTGATTTCAAAAAGTCAAAGTCCCACAGCCTTGAAAAGTACAGAATCAATTATGTAGTCTGGATTATTACAAAAATCATTTCTAATCTACAACAGTCATGAACTGCTCTTCAAACTTACCCTTCCAGCCTGCCATGCAGCACAAGAACAGCTTAACCGTATTCTTACCCCACAGTTTAGCAAAAGAAGCAGGAATATGATGCTGTCAGACCACTCAACAAATTTTGTGCATGTCCAAGATGTGCTGCAGCCCTCAATGATCCCCTGGGTTCATTCGGCACCCTTGCCAGCCTGCTCCAGAACCTTTGCTTGCTGTATGTAGCCTATAGTTGGAACAAAATGCTGTGGCTAGAACATTGACTGGAGTGGGCCATGAGATAGGAGCGGCTGCATGAGATAGGAGCAGCTTACCGTGACCACCATTGCTGCTGGGGGAAGGGACAGCCTACACGGCTGCATGTCTCAGAGCAAAGTGCAAATTTGAGCACGCATATGAGCGTTGCTCAGGGCCCCACTCACATCTCATTTGCCCAAAGGGGAAAGTGGCTCAGCCCTTTCAAGGCACCCAGCCCCCCATCAGAGCCAACAATAAGGACAAGGGGTCGGGGAATCCAGGGGCCTCAAGCTCCGCTTAATGCGGGTCAGTTTTGGGACCTCACCAACTTGGCCGCCTCCCTGGTGTGGGTCCCTGCCCTTATCCCTTTACTCCAGGCCTATCCTAACAAACAAGTGGCTAAATTCTTATTAGAGGGTTTCGCAATGGGTTTTAGGGTTCCTTACATGGGCCCCTGGGTTCCTACAGACTGCAAGAATTTAAAGTCAGCTAGGGACTTATCCTTGGTGGTGGAGGCAAAAATTGTTAAAGAGCAGGGGGCGGGTTGGATAGCAGGCTCCTTTTCATCCCCCCCGCCCAACCTCAGAGTTTCCCCATTGAGGGTGGTCCCAAAGAAGGCGCCTGGGGAATTCCGATTGATCCACCATTTGTCTTACCCTAAAGCCATGGTGGCGACCCTTTGGCACTCCAGATGTTATGGACTACAATTCCCATCAGCCCCTTCCAGCATGGCCAATTGGCCATGCTAGCAGGGGCTGATGGGAATTGTAGTCCATAACATCTGGAGTGCCAAAGGTTCGCCACCACTGCCCTAAAGGCTCCTCTGTCTGTACATGTTCCATCTATACAGATCCCAGTGCTTCAAGGTCCAATTCATGGTGTTGGTATTGACCTTTCAAACCTTATACAGCTTGGGGCCAATGTATCTTAAAGCCTGACTTCTCCCATATGAACTCACCTGTTCATCCTCGGAGACCCTGCTTCAGTGGCCTCTGTCAAGTGGCAAGTGCAAGAAATACTGCAGAATTAAAACTCTGGGACTCCCATCCAGGAGGTCTGTCTTTTGTTTGAAATACCCCAATAACTGTTACTGTCCCTACTCCTCCATTTTGCTGTCATGTGTTTTCATTTAAATATTTATAATTTAAATGTTGTTTTTAATGTTAAGTAATTTCAATGTTTTCATGTTTTGCTGCCTTGGGGACCCCAATATGGTAGAAAGGCAGCATAAAATGTTTTCAATAAATCAATAGCTTGTTTCATAGTCCACTTTCCATTCACATTCCATAACAGGAAGCATGGTATAGTGGTTAGAATACCAGACTATGAACTGGGAAGATCCAGGTCTCAATCCCCACTCTGACATGGAAGCTCACTAAAAGGTAAAGTGGTACAAGCAGTGCAACTACCAAGTCATTACTGAACCTTGGAGTGATGTCACATCATGATGTTTACTAGGGAGACTATATTTACGGAGTGGTTTGCCATTGCCGTTTCAAGTCATCTACACGTTTATCCATGGCTAGCTGAGTATTCCTTTTTCCGACCTCAGAAGGATCAAAGATCGAGTCAACCTTGAGTCAGATAACTGAAACCCATTTTCACTGGGATCAAACTCAAGTTGTGAGCAGAGTTTTGATTGCAGCACTGTAGCTTACCACTTTAAGCCATGGGTCTCCTAGGTAACCTTTAAATCCTACTACTATTCCTACATTCCTGGTCCTGAGAGATGCTCTCTCTGCTTTGGAAGAGCCACTACCACACAACCTGCTTATCTTTCATGATGGATTTCAGAATTTGATAAGGAAGTCAGTCAGTCAGTCCCAAAAAGATATTTACAAGGGCTTTGCATTCTAGCTCAGCTTCCTGCTGTTGCCCCACAGTTTTTCCAGTTATTCTGCATTTGGAAGCCCCAGTTCTGCACCCCACTTATATTTCTTAAATTGAGACAGAACACATTTTGAAAACAAACACATATTGCTACTTTTGAGGAATTACATCATCATCTGCAGTCTTTTTAAAAGTTGGACACCATCCTTAATTGCCCAAGGCCACTAACAAGACTAGCAGTAAACTGGAGAAAACTCAAACAACATGTTTCAGAGTAGTAATGCTTCTGGACCAAACAACCCTTGGCATTCATTCCCTACCCCCCAAAAAAGAAGCACAAGTTTTCAAAACATCTTTTAAACACTTAGGTAACAGAATTCCAAGCAAACAACAATGCAAAATGTGTTTGGATATGCTTTGCATGAGGATCAAAAGCAGCCCCATGCCATATTGTCAGATTTAATTGGCTTCAAAGTGAAGGAACATTAAAAGTGCCATTATAATGAACTACAAGCTCTTTCACACAGAATTACAAAAATCAACTAGAAATGCTGCAAAAGCAGTGCTTAATATAGATTGCTAACCCCCACTCTGGAATGTACATCTTGTTCTTTCTGTATCTAATTGATGCTGAATACATCTAAACACTGCATCCTTTTAAAAGAAGAGGAACCGGTACTTCACTTTGCTGGGGATTAAAACTTTCCCACTTTGACTTTACTTGCAGTTGTTGCTTCAGTTAGTACAGAAAGAGTATTAAAAGAAATTCAGGGAGATGAACACTGACCGTTTATCTTGCAAACTTCAAGCACGATCAACTGTGTTCCCCCACCCCACCACCCCCAGCAAGAAAACACAATAAGATTCAGACATTCTCATCATAACAGAATAAATAATTCATTCCTATGTTTAGCAGACTCTGACACTGGAATTGGCTATCTGATAAATTTGTGACTGAGGTGCTACTGAAGTGATTGAAGATAACCTGATAGAAGCTGGCGGTGTCAAAAGAGCAGTCCATTCTGCACAAAGGCTTTACAATGTTTTCAAAATGTTTTGAAAAGAACTATTTTCATGTTTTTGTTCTGTATCATGTTCTGACAATGTTTCAGTTTAAGAAAATAAAATGTTTTGGCTCCTGCACACAGAAAATGCCCCCCCCCCCTTTAATATACAGATGGCAGACAGACCTTGGTTATGTTGTTAGCATTTCTGCTGTAGTCTTCGTAAATAGCTTTTAAAAATTGTGTACATAGGTCAAGTTTTTAAAATGCTGTAAACACGAAGGTTTTACAATGTGTTTGGATATGCTAGTCACAGTTCTTTAGAACTCTCTCAGACCCACCTACCTCACAAGGTGTCTGTTGTGGGGAGAGGAAGGGAAAGCAGTTTGTAAGCCCCTCTGAGTCTCCATACAGTAGAGAAAGGGGGGTATAAATCCAAACTCTTCTTTTCCGCTTCATGCTGAAGGTGCTATTATCTACGATGCCACTGAACTCTTGCATTATTTCACACTTCTTGAATGCAATTAACATGTTTAAAAGATCTTAGCTTTGTTAAGTGTTAATACAATTTGTTAAGTGTTAATACAATTCATCGCTAAACAGAATTTTTGTTCCGTCACAAATAAAATCAGCAAGTTAGACGAGGGTTACAAAGAGTAGTATATAGTCAACACACTGGCAATATAGGGATTATACTGGTTCCACTGCAACTGCTGAAGTAGTTAATGCCGCTGCAAGAAAACACTTTCTTTCAACTCAGTGTAGTCCAGAAGTTGACTCCCAAGCTTGACAGGGCCAATCTTCTACCCAATAGAATGTACTCCATTTACCCAGTCTCGACTCTTGACAATTCCCCCATGCCGAACTTGACTATTCCTTCATGTTATCTTAACAGCCGGGGAGGGGAGTAGAATTATTGCACTTATGATGTTTTCATCTTGTAAACTGCCCTGAGCCTTGCTTTAGATGGAGGAGGGCAGCATATAAAATATTATATTATCTTGCCACCAGGATTGTGATCAAGACTATGCTGTAATGTACTCTACATAGGCCTCTGCTTGCAAACAGCTCAGATTCAAATTAATGCAGAACACAGTAGCTCAATTATTGTCAAAAGCTAAATGGAACATGGGGGGGGAGAAAATCCACAGAAGCCCCCACACCACTCCTCCTTCCCCCCCCCCACCGCCCCGGATCCATACACTGACTTCAAAACAAGTGACTTCTGCTGTGTGGCATGTACCATTGCTGTGTTTAGATTTTTTAGTTGGGGCATGTTCTACAATGTGATGGTGACTTTGAGATAACTTGGTGCAAAAAAGTTGTTTGGTCATGATGGGGGAGGGCAGCCACCCATACAGTGGGGGGGGGGGGTGCAGAAAACTCAGATTTTGCACCGGGCTATATTTTTCCTAGATACGCCTCAGGGAAGGAGAATTGCATAAATGTGATTTAATTTTTGTTCAAAATGATAACAGCCATTGTGGTGGAAGTCGCAGTAAGATTTGAATACTTTGGCTAGCTTCAGTTTATTCTGGGACATTCTTTTTTCACCTTCCCAGTCTGTTTTATTTTATTTTCTCTCCTTGTAGTGTGGGTTGGAGAAGTTGCTGGCACATCAAGAATGTAAGCAAATTTATTAGTTTTCCTTTTTTACTCTGGGACTGAAGATTATTGCTGCTATTGTGAGGCCTGTGGTTTTTAACTCATGTTGATAAGACTTAATTTTGATTTTAACTTTATGTGAGATGACATTCCAGCATGGGCTTATCTAAACACAGGAGAGAAATGGAGGGTGTTGAGGATCACATTCCTTCTGCTACAAAGCAGTTAAAGATTTGAATACAAAATGGATGGTTTGCATAAGGCAGATTGGAGAAGGTTAAATGTTACACAGAATTGAAAAATCAGGTTGAAGTACTAGTGAAGGTCAGGGAGGTGAAATTCTTTGGTCATTTCAGGTCATTTCCTATTGGTGCAAGAGGGAAATGACCTGAGGACAACTATAAATGTATGGGATACTTGAGTATTCCCAAGAACCACCAGACAAAACTTGCAAGGATGATTGGTATGAGAACCCTATTAAGTTCAGTGGAAATGAATCATTAATTTCTGAGGGATAAGTCTAGTCTAGTTTTGTGAAGAGACATGAGAGGAAATTAAAATTTCTAAAAAGAAAAAAGATGCTCAGGTAAATGGGCAGAGGTAAAGGGACAGAGGATAGGCTATATTATTGTATGTAGTGTGAACTTATTGCTGTTGCTCCAAGGATGAACCTACTATCTAATTTTCTGCATTGGTCAATGACACCTTAATGCTTATGCTTTGTTTTAGCTCTGTCAGCATGAATGCAATGTGAGCAAAAAGGAAACTGTTAGTGGGACTATAAAATGTAGACAAAACTGTATATAGAAATAAACTGGTGATTAAGTTGTGAGATTCTGAGGAAGGTATTACTATGGAAATGCAGTCAGAAGTTGAAGGACCCATCAACCACAGAACGCAACTTACAAGGAATTGTTTGCATATGAATGCAATATTGTTTTAATACTTACCAGAGAATTGCTTTGGTGATCTTTGTAACTAAACAATACACTGATTTTAGTAAACAGTGTACATTTTGTATATTTGTGGCATTTACAGAGCAGCCCTTACCGAACTGCTTCTTGTTGTTCCAGCCCTGTTCAGACTACTGCAATTCAAATCCTTTTCACTGTTTATTGATGCCTCATGTTGTTTATTATATTGAATTATACTATGTAACCTGCCTTGAGTCTCAACGAGATGCAGACTATAAATAATGCTCCTGATAAGTTGCATTTGCCAGTATAACAGGCAAAATATTTTGATTGGATAAACTATGGGTGATATAATTTGGAACTATATGCACCCAAATGAACTAACAGCTTTACTCAAAACTCAACTTGCTCCCACAAATGAACAATTTAAGTTGTACCTTAAAATAGACATCTAATACATTTTGTATGCCAAGACAATAGTGCTACCCAAATGTTATTCTAACCCCCAACCCCTTATTTGTGTGATTTTTTTACCCATACAATAAAAAGCAGCCCAAGGGTCTAAAACTCTAATAAGGTAATAAACTCTGCTAAGCGAACATAGTAACAGATATGCCTCGATGAGATTTTTGGTAAATGCCAAGTGATTCTCCCTGATCTTTACGAGCAAACAGGCTGATGCAATTTTCAGCAGAAAGAAAATTAAATTTAGTGCAGAACAACATCTGACCAGGAGTTGGGGCTGTCACTCAAGCTGTTCCTTCAGCTGTCAGACTGAAAAATATTAAAATGAATTCTAAAGGGGGTTTGGGGCCTTTATGAATGGCTATGCCTTGTCTCTGTACCAGCATATTACACCGCTTCAGGCTACAGTAAGAAATACACTAGTTAGATGCCATTCCCAGAAGAGGTGGTCAAGGGGGAGGGTTTTATGATTAAGAAATAGTCGTTTCAGGGGAGGCTTCAAAACAAAAATACACTGCTATTGTTGCCCCTGTTTTGCTTTAGAAGAAAGTCCTGGCTTGGTTACACCCCCCCCCCCCAATCCCAAGCATCAATCAACCACTGAAAAAAAAGCAAAAGCACATCCCATCACTGGCTGGGGTGCCTTGCAGCCAGAAGTTTCTCCGTTCTATAAAGCTCAAGAGGCAAAAACCCCTTCATTTTTATAGTCAGACAAAGCTGACAACTACGGATCAGGAAAGCATACCTACTCTGTTCCTTAACCTTTCTTTTATGCTGCAGAGACACAGGAACTAGTCCATCAGGCTCACTGTATCTATGACTGCCTTGAACACGCACACTTACGTGAGAGAATCCACACTACCCGCAAAGAACTTGCGAACATAGACAAGGAGCTGTTATTCCTCCATAACACTCGCCAAAAGATGAGCACCCAAGACTGGGATAAAATTGACAACTTCACTGACAGGAAAATGGAGGAAGACATGGCTTACCACACCAAAAGACAGAAACAAAAATTCTACAAATGCCAAAAGCATCAGTTGAAACCAGAACATCACGGACCATCATCAATCTGACTGAGAGGCAACTTTCTGATGACAAAATATCCATCTTATCAAAAGGAGGCAAATTTGCTTGTCATGCCCCCAGAGAAGCTCGTGTTATTTTCCTATTAAGTCTAAGTTTCCCTATAGCTAGCATGGGTTTAGTTCCTTGTATAAGTATTCTAAAGGAGGGAACTTTAGTTAGACCCTGTCCCTTTAAGAAATTTCCTTAGAGGCAGTCTTCCTTAAATTACCAAGCAATGCCCTGTTTAGTTCAGTCAGTTTAAGGTGCCTAGGGAGTTGGAAGGCTGCAAAAATCTGTTACACTTATGGTGCATAGACTAAAGTGTATATGGTCTAGAGAACAGAAAGTTGAGGTGTCAACAGAAAATAGAAGCCAGACAAAAGACTGAAAGAACCAAGAGGAAGCAAGACAAGTGGACTTTCTTCAAAGGAAACAAGAAATAATAAAAGTGTACAGCTTCAAGTTTGTTCACCAGTCAAGCAAGTACCTTATCCTAGTTAGACCCTGGGAGGAGTTAGGGTCTCATTTCTCTAAGCAATAAACCTTGTTTTGAACTGTTACACTTTGCTCATGTGTCTCCCACTCTGTTCCACCAAAGAACAGGGCACCTTTAGATTGTTTTACTGAACAGAACATTGCTGTTATCCACCAGAATCCCATTAGAAAACATCATTGCTAATGTTGAATCTCCCTGAGGAAGAAGCAGAGGGAGTAAGAGGGGAAACAGCAAGGATTCTGAGAAAGGCAAAACTGTTAGACACTGTCAAAATGACATGTGTAGACGGGCAAAATCTACTTGACAGATGTGTCCACCCCTAGACAAGTGTCGAGTGCAGCATTAGTACCGTGTGTAGCACTGATAAGACTCCTGCACTTGATTGGTACCTGTTTGTATATAGTTGGCACAGGGGACCGAGAGGAGTGTGCCTTGAAACACCTATTGCCTGGCAAAGCACTTGGGTAGTTAGTAGCAATAAACAGAACTTCTGCACCATTGACTGTGTGTCTGTCAGTGATTTCTGCATTGCATACCTGAAGGTGATCTACTCCAGAGTACCCGCTGCTTTAACAAAAACTTCCCTCCAGTATAACGAGGAAAGAAAGATAAGCCATCAAAGACCTCAATTCCAATTCAGAAATCATCATTCTCCCTGCAAACAAAGGTAATGCCTCGGTAATCATGAAAACAGAACAATAAAAAGAAAAAATCAGACAACTTTTGAATCCCACAACACATAAAAAACTGAAATAGGACCCTGCGAACAAAATCACCAGAAAAACCAACACTTTGATTAAGAACTCCTCAATTAATCGTAATATACGCAAACTTCTATACAAATCTGAAACTCTCCCTCCTAGACTTTATGGACTGCCAAAAATCCACAAGGACTCCACTCTGCTTAGACCCACATTGAGCTCCATCGGATCCCCTACATATGATTTGGCAAAATTTCTGGCTGCACAATTACAAAGCCATGTTGGACTTACCACAAACTACATTAAGGACTCAGCCCACTTCATAGAAAAAAATCAGCAATCTTAAACTCAACCCCAATGACAAACTGATCAGCTTTGATGTGGTCTCCCCATTCACCAAGGTCCCCATAGCAGACACCATTCCACTCATTAACTGGATTGTCCCTAAATACATTACAGCCCTGTTTCAGCATTGCCTCACTACAAGCTACTTCTAGTGGGATAATTAATTCTATGAACAGAGAGATGGGGTAGCCATGGGTAGCCCTCTTAGCCCTGATACAGCAAATATTTACATGGAACACTTTGAGAAACAAGCCCTGGAAACAGCACCAAAAAAATATGGTTCCATGGTGTGGATAATACATTCACAATTTGGAACCACGGAGAAAAACTAAACAAGTTTCTGGACCATATTAATAATATCCACCTGAACATCCAATTCACTATGGAAAAAGAAAACGAGGGAAAACTACCATATCTTAGTCATCCACAAACCAAACTAACAACTGGGCCACACAGTACACAGAAAACCTACACACACTGATAGATATCTACATAAAAACTCCAATTATCACCCAGGACAAAAAAAGAGTGCAATAAAAACTTTGGTAGATTGTGCAAAAAGAATCTGTGAACCCTACCTCCTTCAAGACAAACTGAATCACCTAAACTGGGCTCTACAAGCTAAAACAGACATCAGAAGAGCTGCAAGACCAAGAACAAACCACAGGAATAAAGATAAACAGCCACCTAGCGGGAAAGTGTTCTTACCATAGGGAAACTGATGAAGAAACATAACCTACAAACAATCTACAGACCCCCTAAGAAAATTCAACAAATGCTACATTTGGCAAAGGATAAGAGGGGTCCTTTAACATCTGCAGGAGTCTACCGCTTACTGTGTAGCTGTTGGCAAGTCTACATAGGGACCACCAAAGGCAGTGCCCAGACAGAATCAAAGAACACGAAAGGCACTATAGACTAATTCAGCTGGAAAAATCAGCAATAGCAGAACACATGGTCAACCAAGCTGGGCACAGAATATTATTTGAAACACAGAAATTCTCGACCATTCTGACAACCACTATGTCAGACTACACAGATAAGCTTTTGAAATCCACAAGCACATGGACAATTTCAACAGAAAGGAAGAAACCATGAAAATGGACAGAATTTGGCTACCAGTGCTGAAAAACACTAGACAGTGACTAATGAACATCACCCAGACACAGGATTTCTCCAGGCAGTAAGCAATCAAAAGGCTATTGAACACCACCCAGACAAAGGATGTCTCTGGGCAGTAATCAATCAAAGGGATCAAAAGGCTACTACTATGCAGATGCCCTCACTAATTGATTATGCTCTCTTCATGGTTACTTACATGCTAAAAGGGTGGATCCCATTCAACACATGCAAATCAAGCTTGTTAATTGAACCCTTTACAGGCAAATAGTTATTTCTCCCACCTTGGACATTCTGCAAGTATATACATTCCACTTGCTTACTACCATCAGATCCTCTGAAGATGCCAGCCACAGATGCAGGCGAAATGTCAGAAGAAAATGCTACTAAAACACGACCATGCAGCCTGGAAACCACACAACACCCCAAAGCTGACAACACTCTCCCTCCCACAGGATCTACTCAGGAAAATAGGTGGATGTAACTGCTCAAGCCACAAAGCCTCTTCATATTCTGTTCCTAGCAGCAATTCCTTTCCATTCAAAAATCTGCAAGTTAGTGAGGTATAATCTAGGAAGAGTGGAACAACATTAATTGTTTAGCCTACTCAGTTTTTCATTCAGTTATCTGGTTTAATTTTGGATCACAGTTATTTTCATTTTGGACATGATTTTTATACTAAAAAAAGAGGTGTGAGTATGGGATCTGGTCTCGCTCCTATTACAATATGGAAAATGAATACATCAGCAATCCCAAAGTCAATCCTCACTTTGACAATATCCTTATATATAAACATTATATTGATGACCTTTTTTGGTCTTCAAGAAAGAGGAATATGTCACAGAATTCATTAATTGGATTAATTTGATTCACCCCACTATTAAATTTACTTTTCATGTAGACAAAACACACATCAATTTTCTCGACATTACAATATTCATTAGTGAGGAAAGGAAAACCTACTGATAAAAAACAGCTCTTTACTTCAAATCTTTTCATTCGAAACATCTACGTAATAACCTTTCTTATAGCCAATTGATAAGGCTAAAACGTAATTCCACTATGGAAGATACATTCATGAGAGAATCTTGCACACTAACACCTTTCACAGTAGAGAATATCCAGAAAAAGTACTACATTGAGCAACAAACAGAATCAAACAAGTGGATAGAAAAAGCCTGTTGACTCCTAAGGAACCCAGCAATAAACAAAATCTTATAGTTGCAATAGACTATACACCTAGGGCTAAGGAGATCCAAAATATCATTCTTAAACATTGGAATCTCCTCTCCCATATACCAGCATGTCTGTCGTTACCCCAAATAGGTTTCAGGCAAACTCAGAATATTAAGGACTATGTTATTAGAACAGACATCTTCCTTACAGAAGTTTCAAATTGTCAAGTTATCGAACATTTTCGCTACACTCATTGTGCAGCATGTGATTTGTCGCTTAGTATAAAGGAATTTATCAATCCACAAACAAGGAAAATATGGGAACTGAGACATTTCAGTACATGCTCTACAAAGCAGGTTTATATTATTCAATGTAGTTGTGCCCATATATATGTGGGCACAACTGAAAGGGCCCCAGAACATGCATATTAGAACATGTGTCTACAATTTGGCATTAATATATTGATTGTCCACTAATACAGCACTTCCTGGAGAAAAACCATTCTCCATAGGATTTGAAATTTTGTGTAATATACAAATATGAGATGAAACCATATCAGAAATTGGATATTAAAAGGCATTATCTACAAGAGGAAAGCAAATGGATTCATCAATTGCACACATTACGCCACTGGGACTTAATTGTGAATTAGATCTTTCTTGCCTTTTATAATGACAACATTTATAACTAATACTTTTATTGTAAACTTGTACAATTCTATCTACCAGCTTTGTATCCTATGTTTGTATTGTAAGTTTGATTATTCTTTAAGTATGAGGCATTCACCTTAAGTTGTAATACTGCTTCTTCTTTTCAGTAATGTAGTCTAGACCACAGCTGAATGTAATCAGCAGCCTTTAATGTATTTAACTCACAGAAATAGTCTTTTACAACACTGAGGTCTTGGTGCAAGATATGCAGCTCTTGTGAACATGAATGTAAGTAGTTTTTGTATGCAATATATACACATAAGTTTGGTACAACATATCACAGTCTATAATTTATGAGCTTTATTATATTTGTATAGTCTCGTGGAGATAGTGTAATTATGGCATGAAACTGAAGAAGACTCAGCAAAACAGCCACAATGCGGAAGGTTTGTTAAGACTCAGCAGAACAGCCTCCTGTGGGTGGTCTGTTTTTCATGCTTCTTTTAGACCTTCTACATTTATTTGCATCTTTCCGTTGCATAACAGCTTCCTTTATGATCCTCTGTTCCTATTAAATCTTCTGCATCTATTTAATGCATAACAGCATTTTTTCAAATTTTTCAAGAATGTCTGCATTTGTTATTGCATACAACAGATGAATGAGTTTGCTTTCCTTTTAACAGCTAAATAAGGAAGGACATGCAAGATGTATTTGTGATTTGACACATTGAGATAACCTGGATAATCTCATTAAGAGCATTGCCACTTTATTAGAACCTTGAATCTGTATGTTTATAAGATAACTGTAACAGTTGTGTATTTTCACTGTGGTCTGCATAAGGTTTTTTTGTTTTATATTGTTTGGTTGAATGTTTGAGCACGCATCACTTTAAGATATCTTTTCACACTTTAAAATACTGCCTGGAGGTACTTTATTCATTTTTCCTGAGTTTGTATTTTGTATTATACCTCTCCCTGGTTTTTAGTTTATCATTTTGCAACTGGCACAATTTCAAAGTTTGGTCTAAAGCAGCAAACTATTATCAGATGTTGAAGTAAGGACCCTGGACATGCAAACTGATTCCAGAAACCCCTTTGCTACAGAGATCCAAGCGGATCTGGTCCAAAGGAGAATCAGGAGTGTACCCACTTCTGATCTCCACATTAGCAGCAGAGTTTGCATAGCCCATGCCAGTTTCTCACCAATCATACCAGCTGTCAGGACCCAGCATGTGCCAGGCTTTTCTATCATGAATGTAACCGGACCATTCCAAGGGAGCCACTTATTCCAGGAGATATCCAGTGTCCCATTGCTGTGTGGCAGAGCTAAAGTGGAGCCACAGAAAGCCCCAGATAGCTGCCAACTGAACTATTCCTTGATTGTTCCAGTACCCACCCCTTAACTGCTCACAAGACACACGCAGTCACAAAAATACCACAAAAGGTACCAAAATGTGCAAGTTTTAATCTGGCAATGCAGTCACCTGGCAGTTGACCGCTCAAACACAGCATAAGTATCACCTTTCACTTCCCTGAAGGAGAGATGCAATATCAACTCTGCCACCTACCTTGGAAAACAGCCGCATTCTGAATGATAAAGAATTTCAGCTCCATGCTGGCAGACTGGAGAAGCTGTTCCATATTGGAACGGGCCATGGCTTGGTATTTCTCCTCTATTTTCCTGGAGCAGCACGTTGGAACTTTTGGCACACACACTTGCAAGTCGAGCCCTGTATGTACAAACAAGAAGGCATTTGGTTAGTACAGAGTTGGCCATCAAACAAAAACATGAAACCTAGGAAGTGGCTCTAGATGGCTGGTGCTGGCAGGCTGCAGAGGGGATATCAGACAGTCCAGCTTATGGCTTTTGTTTCTCTCTGAAGACCAATTCTGCCAATTCTGTTAATCACATTATAAAAGCACAGATAAAAGGATAGACAAAGGACAGAATTGAGAGCAAAAAGCTTTATTCCATATAGCATGCTCCTCTGACTTCTTTTTGAAGCCTACCTCCTGCTTCCAAAAATATTCTGTCCACAGGGTCAGAAGTGGACATACCTGGCTCAAGAATATATCCAGTGATCTTGACCCAACTGTGCCTCAGCTAATGCCTGACTATTACTTTGCTGAACAGCCTCATTAATACACAAACCAAGTCATCTGCTCTTCACGACTGCTTCTCACTTCCCCAACCACAAGAAAATGTCAAATGGTCACCTGCCTTTTTATAAAATAATCAAGTTGCAGAAAAGTAAAGATGAATTTTATCACATTCTTTTCCAGAGGTAGAACAGTTACTTCTATGGCCACAGCGGTAAATCAACCAGCAGAGCACAACTATACCTCACTGAAAAATCAAAACTATCCTCACTACAAAGAAGAAACTATTTGACACATTTCCATCAATGCAGTTAGCCAAGCCTTACAGAAGTTTTTGTGCTAGCCCAATAAAAATAACATAGACCCTCCATAGTATCAAGCAAATCAGGAGGCAACGTGTAAAACCCCTTTCTTGTAGCAGAGGAAAATGGAATATACAGGGCTGAAAAGCTGATGGAGTTACAAACTCAAGCCACAAGGCAGCAAGAAGCAATTCTCCAAAACGGTTTTCTTGTTAGACACGTCTGATAGTAATTATATAGTAGTAATTACATAGAGGTCCATCAATGTGCAATAGCCATTGGAGAGAATTTAACCTCCAAGTACCCAAGTGCAAGCCACTAAAGGACAAAGGAATGCTGCCCTTATTTCTGGGAAGACCAAGAGTACTGTATCTAGTTAGCCAAGATGCTGGACCAGACAATTCCTTGCTGTGGTCCAAAAGATCTTTCAGTATGTTCATTCCATCTCTCCTGGCACATGAAAAAAGCAGGTCAAGAACTGCTGCTTCAGTACAGCTGAAATAGACCAGAACGGCTGCAAATTCAGAAATACCCTTCAGCCTAGAAAGCTCAAAAGCAGAAGCAACTATCATTTGTCTTCATCACTCCAAGGAAAAAACATACATAAGAGTGAAATGCAGCCTCGCATGATCAAGTACAGCTTCTGATGCTCACAGACATCAACTCATTCAGCCTTCACTTGCTAACCCTAAGCAAGGCAAGGCTAAGATTCATTTGGCTGTTGTTGCCTTCTCAGATTGTAGCCTGGCAAGGGGAAGCAGGAAGTGGTTGCAGTCAGATTAAGTTTTGTCCAGACCAACATGACTAATATAGCTACATCTCAAAACAGAATACTGCATCTTCCTTACTTACCTGATATTTCTTCCCTTAAACCTACTGCATGTCCTTCCTCTCACTTACTTCTGCAAGATTCCTTTCTCTGGCTCACATATCTTGTGCACCTCATTAATTGCACCATCTTCTTAATTCCTAGTGCTTTTATGACAGCATACCCCTGCTCCCTTGAGGATTTAGGAGCTTGCTCCTGTACTGTCTTGGCTCAGATTCTGTTTCCTGGCCTAATCCTGAAAGTCCTGTTGGCGCTCCTACTGCCCCTCAGGTGAGACTTCAGTTGAAGGGCATACTTGTGAACAGCCACTTACCTGATCACCTACAATGAGTAAAAATGTCCTCTTAGCAACTGAACAGGGAAGAGTCTGCTGACTGGAAAGAACTAGGTTTTTGCTTTTTGGAAGCCAGTGATGCACCATAAAATCTAACTTCTGTGGGGGTGGGGGGGGGAGATAGGTAAGCTACTAAAGAGTTCAAGAGATATGAGTTTGTAGGAAGTTATTTGCAAGGCTGCCCTACACTACAGAAGTCAATCCAGTTCCCTGTCACACTTCTCATACAAAGTCATTTAGATCTTCTGCACAGAACAGGAGAGAAATACCTGTGAGTTTCACTTGGGAAGAGCACACGCGGATGCAAACCCAGTTCTGTTAAACAAACCCAGTTCTGCTGTACAGACTACATATTGCTAACATCCAGTTGTTGAAAGACAAAGCCTTGTGAGCCATCAAATCTGCCTGCACACACAAAACATTTATCCAACTCAGATCTCCAGAGATAGTTATCTCCCTCATTGGCAGCTAAGATAACTCTTTTGCTTAATGGCCCTTACCGTTAAAATAGAAACTTGAAGATAAAGCTGTTTGGCTCTTTTTTGGCAGAGGGAGAGGAGCAGAAATCCATTTCTAGCCATTACATCTCACAGTGCTATCACTGTCCATCCCAAGAAGCAATTCCTCTTTTGCACTCTCTGAAGTTCCCTTTGCACCTGCCCTCAAGTTTCTGCTGATCTTTTCATTGTCTGTCTGCAACTGAGGGACTCCAACACCTCTAAGCCAGGGCTTGCTAGCTTCAAAGACATTTCAGAAAAAGTCAGTCCTCATCACAGAAGCATAAAGCTGGAAGAAATGTAGATGCCCTAAGTCCAACCCTTTCTGCAAGTGGCAACAGAGCCCCTTGCTACATACTACAGTCATGCCCATAAGCTGCCACAGAGAAAGGGCATCTAGACTGGCAATAGGGATGCCAGCCTCCAGATGAAGTGTGGGGACCCTTCAGAATTACAGCTCATCTCCAGACTACAGGGATTAATTCTCCTGGAGAAAATGGATGCTTTGGAGGACTGGTATAATGGACTCTATGGCATTATACCAGTCTTCCACAGGCTCCATCCACCCCCCAGCTTGGATCTGCCAGCCCTACCCCCCCCTTCCCTACTAGTCGTCAGTAGGGACCTGGCAACCCTAACTGGCAAGCTACCCACAACTGTATGCACAGGAGCTAGCCACAACAGCAATCAGTGATACTCTGCAGGAAGAGTCTCCCCTCAAGGAAAGATGGCTGTGCTTCCCCAAATGCTTCCTGTGGTGCCCAACAAGGTAAAGCACCAGGTGACATTTCGGTGTGCTTATCTGAGATGGAAGGATTGCTTCAAGATCCTTCATGGAAACCAGGACAAGCCTTTTGGTTGCACACCCTTCTAACATCTTGGTGTTGTCAGTTAAGACAAAAGCAAAAATCCCCATCAGCTGTAAAGGTTCACACTTGCAACACAAAACTATCCCAAACAATTAAGAATTAAAAGCAACAGGACACTAAAGCACTGGGGCTGTGGATCTGAAGACTTCAATCAGTTCCTTTTCAGGTCTCTCTCCTCACTAACCCAGCACAGAAGAACAATTCCCCAATAAAATATTTTACAGCATCCAGCCAGGATGCCTTCAGAGATAGGCCAAGGGGTGTAATGAAAAACATGACATTTTAAAGATGAGGGTGCAAAGAATTATTAGGCAATTAGATTTCACAGTGCTATATTTTATTTTATTATAAAAAGCCTGTATTTCAATTGTGGGATAAACAACTCAAGTATTTGATGGAGTTTTCTCCCATTGTGCCGCGAGGGGAAGAGGCAGCTGCTAAACAAAATCCCCCAAAACAGGTCAAGTGCTGAGTGATCTGTTTTTAAAAACCCAATTAAAAAGATATAAATTATATACCAACCACGCTCAATAGGTGATTAAAGCCAGAACACAGGGAACACGGCCCAAAGCATTTGTTATGCCTTATCCTTTGTGACACACTCTCCTGCGGAGGCTCAAATGCCATGCATCTTAGTCATACAATGCCCAGTTGAGATTAATGTGGCTAAAAGACTGATCATCACCAGTCCAAGGAGGACTTGCTTTTAAACCCAAGCCTCTACTCCCAATACTGGCAGTACTGACTATGAATAGTTGCAGGAAACCAAGGGTCTCAACACAGTGCCCACCAACACTTTCCCTGGTGCCTACCAAGTATTTTTAGAAAGTGGGTGGGGTCAGTTAGAAATTTTGCCCAGCAAAATTTCTGGTGGGTTACTGGAAATTTGATTGACTGAGCAGTTATTAAAAAGAAGTTGCTTTACCAGCAGCTACCACCACAACTCAAGGATATTCACTGTGTAACTGATGGTAAGCTGTGGTAGCCACAGTATAGTTGGTTCCACCTTCTAAGAACATAAGAACAAGCCAGCTGGATCAGACCAGAGTCCATCTAGTCCAGCTCTCTGCTACTCGCAGTGGCCCACCAGGTGCCTTGGGGAGCTCACATGCAGGATGTGAAAGCAATGGCCTTCTGCGGCTGATGCTCCCAAGCACCTGGTCTGTTAAGGCATTTGCAATCTCAGATCAAAGAGGATCAAGATTGGTAGCCATAAACCGACTTCTCCTCCATAAATCTGTCCAAGCCCCTTTTAAAGCTATCCAGGTTAGTGGCCATCACCACCTCCTGTGGCAGCATATTCCAAACACCAATCACACGTTGCGTGAAGAAGTGTTTCCTTTTATTAGTCCTAATTCTTCCCCCCAGCATTTTCAATGGCAACCAGCATTTTCTATGGCAACCGTTTTGTGGTAGCACTCACCACATTGTGTCAGCATTCCAAACATGCCTGCAGGCTCAAAATGGTTGGAGAATCCTGCAGTATATGAAGTCAGACCATGGAGTGACATAATACAATCCTGTCTCCTTCAGCAGTGGCTCTCCAGAGTCTGGGGCAGAGAAGTTTGCCTATCAAGGTGGTTAGCAGTAAAGACTGTCATGCAAAAGATGTGTTATGCTGCTGAACCACAGCCTCTCCCAGTACACAACCAAATTCCACCCATCCGAGCTGATACAAAGACTTGATGGAAATGGTTCTACCATTTGACACTCGTATGTAATACTATGGCTAAGAGACCAAGCTGTAGATTGGTAAACTCAGAGCAAGAGACTCAAACTGCAGGCTTGTTAGGTGCCTTTTGGGCAATCACATCCTCAACCTCCACCCCAACCTATCCCTCCTAGTTCATGTTTTTACAACACTATTAATTATATGTACTAGAATAGGCAAAATAGTTCTTTTCTGCAGTAGTCCAATTAAAATGAGCTCTCAGGTTTTTTGCTTGTTCGTGGATAAAAACCACTTCCTCAGTATAAGTTCCAACTTGTCTGAGCAGTTTTAAGGACACTGTCTTTATTTCATCAACAGCAGATTCTTATATTAAACATCAGTCCCACTGAGAGCAGGTAGTTTTTCACAATTGAGTTCACTGTGCTACACATGCAAACATGTCAGATAATGTTAGTTAATTAGTGGGAACTGGTGGTTTGCATTACTTTCTGATGTCATGTCTCTATTCTGTTTTTTATTTGTGATCCACACACATTTATGATCATTGTTTTGTAGTTTGTGTATAGCTTGCTTTTGCTTGTGTTAGTTTCTCCAGTGTATACTATACCTCATTTTTTCCAGTTAGATTTTCCTATAAAAATAGTGATATGGCTACTTGGAATGGCACATTTATCACTGGCCCGTTACGCAAGGAAGGCTTACCTTGGAACATTTTACTCAGTAGGCTTTCCTCATATTTTTCTGTTTCCACCCAAGGAGGCATTCCCTCCTGGGTGCACAGTTTTTCTGCAGAGAACTCTCCCAGCCTGGTTCTCTTAACTCCACCCATTGTTCTTAAAGGGACAGAACTTAAAGGCACTTATTCTTACAGGCACTGATCTCATTGCATTCAGTAATCAAGATTGCTGGCTAAGTCTTTAAGCTGCAATTTTATTACTTTTACTGTTCCAAAAATAATTCTCCCCCCATCCCCAAATGAAAGAATAAAGCAATTCCCTGGACCACACACTTTCATAGAAGGGGACATGCTGTAGCTGATATTCTCTCCCCACCCCCCGATCTGCTTCTATCAATATATTATTGGAATACAGAAGTCGGAAGGAGGCAAGAGGGATGGCATGGATGGCAGTGGAAGTGAGTGGGAAGGCTGGCTATGCCTGGGTCAAAATTGTATTTACTGTGTGAAAAGTTGCTCAAGGCCAGATATCTTACCAGTAACATACCGAAACCAGGGTTCTTTATCCAGATACTCTCAAACAGCTGAGATTTTAAAATTTTATTAAAAGGAAAAGAAATAATAAAATTCTCTCTCAGCTCTAGCCAGTTCCAAGTATAAAGAACAACACAATACAAGCCTATTCAGCCTAAAGCAGAAGAAATAGTAAGAATAAAGATAACAACAAGAAAATCTTAAGAAGAATCCTTTATGAATCTCTCTATCTAAAATGGTGTCAGGGGTTTTATAGAATTGGCTCATCTAGACCATCAGATCAGTAATTAACCAATTGGGTGTCAAATGGAGTCCTCTAGATAATGAGGGAGATGACCCCCTCCTGAACATTCTGGGAAATTAAGCCCTATTTGTCCAGTTTATAATAGAGCATTGTATAAGCCAGTTACTTCTCAAAAAACACCACTTACTAAACACAAACACACTAGAGTTTACAACTCTATTGAGGTCAAATGGTTGCACTGTAAACAACCTAGCAAAACCAAATGGTTGCCTCATAAAAGACCCAATATACAAGATAAATAATCATGTAAATGTAAAGGAATATATACACTTTCTTCACACACTGGCAAATCTGCCTGCTCTGGAGGTAAAGCAAAATTAAAATTGTGTTGCAAGTGGTCTCGCTTGCCACAGAGAAAATGAAAAGTGAAAGCGGGGCTTGAAAAAAATATGTCTACGCAAGAAATCAGGGTGCGACAGGCATTCACCCCCACCATGCAGCAAACATATTGTGCACAATCAGCCAAAAAGTACAAACATACTTTCTAGAGTTCTTGGTGCACATAAACACAATATCATGAACAGTATCATTCATGACATGACCAACTTATTACATCTCCTTTTACAGCAGAAGATATGTTTATGAACTCACAGGACATTTTAACAACTGTTTTTGCAGATGCTTATTTACGGAAAGTGTTGTGGTAACTTCAGACTAAAAACATCAAAGTGTATTTTCCCCTTCTTATTTACTTGTAGCCTGTTTCTCTTACAAAGACCCAAGGCAGATTACAAAAAGGCAGTATAAGATAATGCCTACAATAGACTATGCAATAAAATAGTACATAGCAGATATAAAAATGATTAAGTATATGTATTGGTATAGCCTGGACTCTGAAGGACACCTGATTCTAAAGTAAAGGTCACAAAGTCCATCAGCCTCCTACAAGAAAGGCTAACTTAGACATGATGTGGTTCTTGCATGCACATATTCATACAGTTTCCCATTGAGCAAATTAAGGGCCTAATAGAACAGAAAATGGAGTGCACAGATGAGGGAAAGAGCGCTCAAATTAAAAGGATGTCAGCAGCACCTAATTCACCACCTCTCACAATGCTTATAGTTACTGTTACAAGGCTGGGGGGTGGGGGCAGCATGATCTAGTGCCCTGACTGACTGGATCTCCCCACCATGCATGGGAGGCTATGTACTTAGGTGTAGAGGACAGGTTTAGACTGCACCTCTGTCCATGATAGAACTCTGTGTAAACTCTATTAAGCCAGTTGGTTGCCTTCCTTTGGCTGCTTCCCTTTCCCTGCCCCCCACCACATCTTGATCAGGCATTTCCTTATGTCAAAGTATCTTGCCATACCCCAAGAGTCACAAGCTGCTTTACAACCTCCCTACAGAGCCTGCAGTAGTAATGTTAGTATCCAGAAAAACCATGGTCAGCACCAACAGAGGAGGTCCAACTTAAATTAATACCAGGATGCAGAGCAAGAAAGACTCTATGCTGTCTCTTTGGAATAGAGGGAGGGAAGGGCAGAACTTTTGACCTTGAAGAAATACCTAGGGGGTCACTTGACTCTGAAGATCAAAAGATGGGGGGGGGGGGGGAAGCAATGAACTTATTGGTGAAATTTCCCTTTTGGAATTGGTGGGAGATAACTTCCAGTCGAGAAAAGGTTAAGACCCTTGTGCATGTTATTTTATTACAATGAAAAGAAACTGATGCAAGAGAATTTAATTGACCAAAGGGAATAGGAATACTGCCTGATCATCAGCGGCATTCATTTTATGTCCTTTACACTCCTTTTCCTGGAAAGGTTCTTAGGTGAACCCAGCCTGAGGGAATATTTTTCTTTCTGGGCCAACCCCTCCCAGGCATAAAAGAAAAGTGGGAAGAAGGCCAACTACTGCAGGAAAATGCCTTCCGACTTTTCAGAACAGAATGTATGCATTACAAATCATCTGCCCCACACGCTCCATAGCAACTACAGCTGGGTGTGTGGCTGCAGGGCACCAAACTGGGGAGAGTTGGCTAGAAAGGCTTGTGGGTTGCATTAAGGGATCCTGATAAGAGAAGCACTGGAAGGGGAGCTAAGGCCTATCCTTCCTCTGCCCAGGCCTTTTACTGCTCTTCACTCTTTAAAGCATGTTCCATCCCCATCCAGTTGAGAGATCAGAAACAAGCCAAGTTGGGAGAAAATTGCTTCAAACTGCCGAGTGCATGATGAGCCACCATACGTGCATCATGTCGAGTGAATGATGAGCCACTCCACTCACCAGCATGCTCTACTTCCTGTTGAACTGCATGTAAATTCTCCCACATTAGATCTAGAGGACACCCCCAAAACATCAAGTATAGTAGCTGCAGAATCCAAACAGCCTGTTGACTTGTGCAGAGCTACTACCAAGAGTCTTTCAAGCACATGTTCCAAACCTCCAAATAAAAAGCTGTTGGGCTCAGGGTTCTCCTCTACAAATTGTCTCAAAAGATGTCATCTATTGTACTAATGCACCAATCTTAAAAATAATTAATAATCTGGGCTGAAAATGTACTCCAATAAAAATGTTGATCTGTTTTTACTAATATGTCACGGTACTCTAAGACATGATTACTCATCCAGTTTTACATTACAAATGTTGAATTCAACTAGCCAAAAAAATTCTGCAACAAGACAACATCCTTTATGGGGGGAAAGCACAATGTCACCTGTTACTTACATTTACTTCATTTGTACCTCACCTTTCTCCACAGTGAGGATCCAAAGAACCTTCATTCTCTTCTATGTTATTCTCACAACAACCCTGAAGGATACTATGTATTACTGTCATCTTGCAAATGTTTTGGTAACTGTTAAATCCTTCTCTTAGAGCACTCTCTATAAATAAGTTACTTTATAGTCCTTAGAAGAACTACACATATACAATCAGCCATCTAATTTTTCTGCCTTCCCTTGTTTTTGTTTTGTATTGATACAAAGTGTTCTTGTGTTGGCGGTGCTCTTGTGTTGAGCTAGGGGACAGCAAGGGCAAATTTAGCTAATATTCAATTCCTCTCATTTTTAATTGTTATTGGGGCAAGAAATAGGAAAGCACCGGCTCCTTTTCGGCTGTTTGCAATTTGTTCTGAGTTATCACAGAAAATATAGACAAGGCAGGTGTACACTAAGGAAACCAGACCCTTTGACAGTTTATCTGCAATTGCCAATAAAATGTTAAGATGCTCAGATACTATCAAGGGGCTGTGTAAACAACCAGGACAGATTTTGCAAATATGCAACCATAAAGAAAGCATTACCAATTTATAGGGGTCTACAGCCTCTATATATTTTAACCAGGCACATAAATACCTATGCTTCCTAAAGCTATGGAGGCGGGAGGGGCGAGCCACTCAAGTAAGCTTCTCAGGATGTTAAAATTAATCCCTTGGCAGAGAAGAAAACTCTAAATGGTCACAGTGTAAAGTGATCGCCTGGAGCAGGTTTCTACAGTTGGAGGTTCTGCTCCTCTTCTCTCTACTATCAAGAGAGCAACTTGCGAGCCTGAAATAATTAAGAGCAGAAAACTCAATTACCCAGCAAACTAAAAGACCTTAAACTGCCGTGCTGAGCTAAATGGAAAACAAAGTAAGGACCCACAGCATCATTAGTGCTGGCTCAAAAACAGACACACATGCCGCCCATCCAGACTCAATGATAATTTCAGCTTCCTCGAAAAATATACACACTGCACTTTTAACTAACCCTTTTTTGAAAGCCTTATTTCTCCCCAACAAAGCAGTAAAGGTTAATGATTCCTGTTTTTCAAAGACATATCTATTTTTGCCTCGGTTACAAAGGAGAAGGGACTGATAAGATAATACAGGAATCCCAACTCCATTACAGAAGCCAGGAGAGAAAGAAAATCTAATTGTCCAGTACAGTTGCTTCTGCAGCAAGCCCTAACTGCAATTTCCCTGTTGAGACAAATGGGATTTTTTGGCCACTGAGATCTTGAGACAGACCCATTCACCTTTAATTCAGCGCCGTATACACAGACAACCAAGGACAAAATTAATCAAACTGAAATTTAAGACAGATCTACTGGTGTATTGCAAAGCACAGACATCAAATGGACCATAAGTTTCTGGAGGTCATCTCTGCTTGTGAACTTGTGACACAGCCTCAAGCAAGTCGCTTTTTCATCCTACAATGCAAAATCTCTAGCATATCTTCACAGCAGGATTATTGGTCACATACTAAGGGTAGGAAAAAAACATTTATAATAGCAGGATGTGTGTTTCAAAGGTCTATCCATAGCTAAGAAATGCACCCTGCAGAACAGTCTGAGAACATCCAGCTTGCATCAAGAACCAGATTTATACTTTCTACATAAAATAGTTACCATAAACCTACTAGTAAGACTGCATTAACTTCTGAAGATTAGGCTAATGCAGTCTTCCCAAGGGGAAATTTGTGCCTTCTGCTCATTTATTGACTTCATTTACACCTCCCCATTCTCCACAATGGAGACCCACAGTGGCTTATGTCATTCTTGCTTCCATTTAATCCTGACAACTCTCTTTGGTTGGTTAGGCAGACAGTGGTAGCACCCTACAGTTACCCAGTAAGCTTCCATAGCTGCTTGATCCTAATCCAACACTAGCTACTATGCCACAACCACTCACTTCAACCCTTTGCTTGAAATATTCTCTTGTCTTTAGTTCAAGTCAACAACCTTCTTGTTTGTGCTGCTGAAGAACCCCTAGGTGCTACCCATTGAACTCCGCATCCTATGGATCAGTATCTATTTTGGTTTAACTCCAGAGTGAAAGTGCATCTCACGTGGAAGTTCCAAGAACAGCTTTCTACTTTGTACCAGATTATAAAGCATTCATTTTCTACCAAGCTCTGTAATCAAGCTTGTTTGAAGCTTAAAAACAGACTGGCAAACTTGTTATCCCTGGGAACAGTGAATAGGGAGAAAAAGTAGCCAGACAGATGACAGTTCTAACATGACAGATGAAGAGGGGGGGAGAGAGAAGAAGAGGCGAGAAAGCAATAAAGTGGAAGCCTGACAGCCCTTCCAGAATGGCGCTCCCCTGATTACAGAGATTTATGTAGTCAGCGCTGAAAAGCAGATGATCATCCAATTACTCTGAAAGTGATCTCCAGGATGGACCTGTTCCAAGAGGGGTAAGCGGGCAATCATTGCTTTCATTACAGCTACATATTACATTGTTCAGCAAATAAAAGCATGACCAGAGAAACATACAGACAAGTTCCAACTGCGCGTGACCATCACCAAACAAAATATCTCCTATCTCAAAAGTGCATTCCTGCAACTGCCAAGACAGGGAAAGCTACTTTGCTCACCAACTTCTGGTGGATCAGTGGTCATAGCATATACCCTGCCGGACCCATTTGGCCTGAACAGAAGGTACTACCCTGTTTCCCCAACATCCCCAAAAAATAAGACATAGTAGAGGTTTTGCTGAAGTGCAAAATATAAGGCATCTGCCGAAAGTAAGACATAGCAAAGTTTTTATTTGGAAGCATGCCCGACGAACAGAACACAGAAAAATAAGACATCCCCTGAAAACAAGACATAGCGCATCTTTGGGAGCAAAAATTAATATAAGACACTGTCTTATATTCAGGGAAACACGGTAGTTCAGCCAACTCCTCATTCAGGTGGGTCAGAGGACCCTTGATGGAGAGGTCTTCGTTACTGGGAAAAGAGAAAGCTGGCAAGTCACATTAACTAATCACAAAATGCACCGGTTGAGGGTACTGAGGAAGTTGACCAACACCAGAGGCTCCTGGATGTCTTTGCAGCAATGTTGTAAAGTCAAGGAAATGGGCACACAAAATAGTTATGCTTTGCACTGCAATGTATATCCTAAAAATTAGCCTAGATACCTAGAATTCATTTCTACATTGCATTGGTCCCGACTACCGTTAGCTTCCCAGTGCTGAAAAACAAGGGAGCCCCTTCTGGAAATCATAGGAACTGCACACACAAAAGTCATGTGGGAAGGGAGCCATAGTAAAGAGGAGATTGGACAAGATCACACAAAAAAGCTGGCTGGGGCTAACCTATTGTATTTTATCTCATTTACAGTACATTGCTGTACACCCCTTTTAGAGCAGAAAGCAGGTTGATAAATTTATTAATACACATACTTCACACCCATTCTTCAGCAGAATAGGAGTCCTGAAAACTATTCACCTCTGACAATGTGCCGCATGCATTTCCCACCAACAGAATCCATTCTGGAAGATATGGAATTAGGGAACAAGTTTACAATATATATGCTGTGTAAAAAACATATATGCTGTGTAAAAATTCAGCAGTTCCCTGCCACACAGATGGGCACTACAGGTGAGACTCATAGACCCTCACAGCCAATCAAATACAAGTGGTTTTTTCCCCTTCTTTCACAACAGAGTCAGTTCAAGTTGATGATCTCAATGCAAGCACGCTGGACTCATCTTGCAATTTCTCCATTAACAAAGATGAAGTGCTAGAAGCTCCATACAGTGCAATTAGTTTCAAATACCCAAGTCCACTGAAAATCCACTCTGGTTGACCTTGCAGACCTGCGTGAAAGGTTGCATCAGTTAACAGCTTGCACCTTCAAACAAACAAGGCAACCAGTTAAGGCTTGATGCACGTGCACATTTTGCCATGTTTCACAAGGTGGTTATACAGTTGAGATTTTAATAAAATCGTGGTTCAGCTTGTCAAGCTAAGCACCACCTGCAGAGGACGCATTTGGGAGACTAACAAGGCTGCTTCATTCTTGGAAGCAGAGGGCATGGAGAACCGCACCAACCATAATTAATCCTAGTCATATTTTGGAAAACTGTCACCCCAGTTTGTAAACAACCTTCACATACAGTTTAGATTTTCAGTCAACTTTAACTGCAGTCTGCTTTAATCATGCCAAAGGATTACCGGTAGGTCTGCACAGAGCCAGAGATTTAAATACTTTACTTTGTGCGAGCAAAGATTTTGCACCACTGCACATTAACTCAGTGTGTCCAATGCTGCCTCTCTTTGTATGACCAATTTGCTATTCTCAGTGCGAGCTCTCTTAAAGCCCACTTCAAAGAACTTGCTGGATTTGCAAGCCAACCATCATGTGCAAAGTGGATTACATCAAGTGCATATAGATTAACCTTTGTAGAAAAAAGAACCAAGAGATGCCACCAAAATATGTGAATCACAAGATTGTTGTTTATTTTCCGACATGGACAGCAAGCAAAGAAAAGCCCGTATCAGGTACTCATTTGATCAAGGCTGGCTCAGCAGGTACAAACAGGTGCTTACTGAACAACTTCAGTGTAAGGTGGCAGTACTACTCTGCAACATTCCCTACCATTATATGGTCACACATAATTATTAGTATCCATCAATCAGAAGGGTGCCAATCTATTAGGAAATCAGCATCTAGGCCAGGAATAAACAGTCTTTTTGGTCCAAGTGCTGAAAAATTGCAACATTGACCTGTGATGATGCTGGGGTGCAAACAAATATTTGGAGGGAGAGATTAGGATTATACTTGGCCACCCAAGTTTGGGGTAAAACAGGCTGCAGGGGTGCTGCCAGCATGTTGCCTTGGACTCAGCTGGTAGCTTTCCAGGTTTGAGAAGTGATGATAAACATAAGCTATATCTGCCGCCTTCTACATCACTGGGCCCAGAAGTGCTGCCAGTGCCTTGGCTACTGAAGCAGAGATCTGGCCCTAAGTGCCAAGCACAATAATCTTTGTGTCACTATCAGAACACACACCAGGATCTGCCTACCCTTGATCTAGGCCTTCCCCTTAGAGCAGGGGCATCAAAAATGCAGCATGAGTTGGTTTATCCGGTATGCAAGCCAGCTAAGGCAACTCCTACCCACCCCCCCTAAAAATCTGGTCTAGCAAGTCTGCTGTGGGCTCCCAATCTGGCCTGGTGAGTCTACTGTGGGCTCACAGTCCAGGCAGCCACAACCACCCAGGCACAGCCTGACCAAGTCACATTAATGTAATTTGCTGTTCCCTTTGTAGGAGTTTTAATAGCGGGACGCCATCTTTATTTTAATTGATACAGAAATTGGATGCTGCTTTTAAATTGTTTTAATATTTATTGTCTTATCACTGTTGTAAACTGCCCTGAGCCCTTCGGGGAAGGGCGGTATAAAAGTAGAATAATAAATAAATAAATAAATAAAATTTGTGGCCATCATAACAAAAGTGTTTGACACCCGTGCCTTAGAGCTTGAATTAGGTTGCTTACAATACAGTGACAGTTATCTGTTTTGCTCACCTGTGGCAAGTAACAATCGTCTCAGGTAACCAGGCAAGAAAGACTTAACCTTTTATCATTGCCAGTTGCATCTTTCAAGCTGTTAAGAGTGCCACAGATGATTAACTGGCTAGTGGAACACCTGGGGTGGGATAATTCTAGAGGAATAAACTATGTCAGTCTGCTACAACCAAAATAGGCAAGTGGTGCAAACAGCAACATGTTCAATGCCAACTTCATCCGCACAAAGCGATACATTCTGCTGGCACGGAGAATCTCAGTGGGATTTATATATTCAGGCCTAAGAAAAGAGGGAGGGGAATGAGCTATTAGGGAGGGTCAGAGTGCCCACTTTCTTTGGACATCACACTCTGGAGCTCCCATTAAACTTGTAATCCAGCAGCAATTTTTTACTTAGACCTCCCTCATCCAAACCCAACCCAGCATCTATGGCACCACACTGCCTACCTAAGCTTCCTGAAATTATACATATTTTATACAGGTTATCTCATAGCACCCAGTGCAAAAGCAACAGAACTGGACTCAACTAATGGTCCATTAGGTCTGCACTGGAGCATTAAGAACACATTTGTGACAGCCCATCATAAAGGCTTCACTGTGCATACATCTTTGCACATTTTACAATTGATTGTTATGTCTAGACTCTAATCACTCCCCAGGGTGGCAAAGCTCTTGTACAAGTGCCTGCCTAGAGCCAAAGCGTTATCGCATGCCTTCAGCATAAAGGAAGTTAGCAGCACTTTCTAAAATAGGGTTGCCAAATTCTCACCCAGACAGTGCTTCTGCCTTGAATGGCAACACAAGCAGCTGTCAATGCTGCACATTTTGTCTATCTTTTGACCATCTCTCTAATTCAGGGAGAAGTGTCCATCTCTGTATTCAGGAAGAGCAGCTTGCTTGGAGACGTACGTCAGCTGCAGCTTGACCACTCACCCACACAGCACACCCCTTCCTTACATGGGAGAGGCCAGCATTTTAATATGCCAAAGCAGCCTTGGTGGAAGAGGAGAAAACTTTTGCAAGGACATCCTCTCCTGTGGGTGGTGGAGGATACTTTTCCTATTGCACCTTCTTAGCTAAGCACACAAGCTGGAAGCCAAAATGCCCAAGGTTTTGAACCTCAGGTATGCTTGTAGCTAGACTAGGAAAATGATGACTTTTCTGGATAGGCTGCAAGGAAGGATGTAACATTTGCAGTTCTAATGACCTTTTTTTAAAAAAAGTAACACAGCAGCCACACCATTGATTGTTTGGGCATTGTAAGCAAGAACCGCACCTCTCAAAATAAATTCAATTCTCCCAAGGACATGCAGACCTTCCCCTACAGAAAGAAGTCATTGACTTCTCAACTCTGCTCCCGTGTTCAAGGCTCCAGGGTCAGTGGGTGGAAGATGTTAGGTGAGGTGAATTGCTGTCCTTCACCCTGTAAAGTTACCCTTGCCTGCCCTTAGGACCCTCCATCTGAAGGGTGCTTTCTCTCACCCACACCTCTGCTTTGTAATCACATTAAACAAGGCTTTTATTCTTGACCCAGTTCAAAGCTAATTAGAGATGCATTTTTTTAAGCTGGCTTTCGCAATCTGAAGTGTGAGGACTCAAATGGACACTTTTAAAGGCTGCAAATTACAGGGTTGTCTCTAGCCCCTCAGACACATGGAAGGAGATTCAAACAGCAACCAAATGAAATGACAATCCTATGTGTTTCGCAGCCCGGGTTGGCCTGCAGTTCTCCCTTCCTCCCGCCACCAAAAAAAAGCCAATTGTTCAGCTCTTACAATATTGATGAGCCTCCTCAGCAGTTCTCCCTCAGTGTTTATCACCTTGCTGTCTATTTGCACACAAAGCCTCAAATCTCCTTGCTGTGCACAACCCTAGATCTCTTCCCAGCACTTGCCAAGGCTGGTGCCGTATAAATTGTACGTACAGTGAAGGCTCTAGGAAAAAGCTATTGCCCCCTGCAGAGTTTGCAAACTCCTGCTGGGAAATCAAAGAGATCTCTATTACAATACATTGTTCCTCCGCCACCGGGAAATAATGTCACAGGATTTGCAGGTCCTCTCCCATTCCTCCTGAGAAGAAAGCAGTAGGGAGAAAAAGGAGAAACTTCACACAGATCCCCACTCCATTCTCTCTGCCGAACTAACAATCAGCACGCACAAACAGATATACAAGAGCAACAGTCAGGTTTTCCTAGCTTTTCTAAATGCTGTTGGAGATGTAATTTTAGGAAACAAAAGAGAAACTAACAGTCTCTGCTACAGCACTCCAAGTATTGGTTGGTTTAAAATGGGGTGTCCAACTCTGGCCTTCCAGGTATACATCAACTACGATTCACATCAGCCCCTGCCATCATAGCCAATTAGGGCTGATGGGAATTGTAGTCCATGAACACTTGGAGGACCAGAGTTGGACATCACTGCTTTAAAGGGAGATCAAGGACTCTTCTATTACATTTTGAATCTGGATCCCATGGACAAAGCATGATCACTATAAAATAACAGTTACTTCATTTATATACCCCACCTTTGTGCCCAGTGGGAACCCAAAGCAGATTAAATGGTTCTCTTCTCCCCATTTTGTTGTCGCAACAACCCTGTGAGGTAAGATAGGCTGAGATTCCCTGGCAGAATGACAATTCAAAACTGGGTCTGCCAGATCCTAGTATAACACTAACTACTACACGCACACGTATCAAAAGTATTCAAAATATTTAACACAGACTGTACTGCAGTCATTTTACAACAACCCTGTAAAGCAAGTCAGCAATATCCCACCCACCCCGGTAGAAAAAGGCCTTCTAGGAAGAGGTTCAGGAGTCCCAGAAAGACAGAGGTCTTGGAAGAGGTTGGCTGTGTCATTTTGCCTCAGGCCATCTGGTGAGTCCCAAGGGCAAGTTCCTTATGCATCAGAAAACCCCAAAAGCTGCTGTGCCAGGACAGTGTTAATCTTTCCTAAAGTACCAATGCTCTCTATCCTCACTTGAGAAACGTCCCATTGAACTCAGCGGGGCTTACTACCCAAGTTCACATGGGACATGAACCCTGGAGAGATCACTGCACTGTATGAAATGTCCCTCTAAGACCAGTCCGTCAGGCAAAAGGGGCACCAGAGAAAGCTCTTAGCCAGCAGCCCTCACTGACCCTTTACTCCCAGAATCCAAGCACAATTTAAAAGCCACAGAAAGAAGGAGCCCCCTAGTGATATGGAGATCCACACGCCACAGCAACTGGTGTGGCATCTATTTATTCAGCCTGCTGGAAATTACTTCCTGAGCAAGTAAAAGCCTCCATACTGTAGTAGGTAAAGAAAGCTGGAAACAGAAAACTTGACTTTTGCTTCTTCAAGAAACCAGATCAATTTCTCACACAAGCTCCCCTAACTTTGCAGGAAGTGAAATGCCAGGGCCTTCTCAGTTCCACTAAAAACTAACTAGCTCCCCCCCCCCCCAATATACACCCACACAGAGGGAGAAGCAACTGCAGAAGTTCTACAGCCATACTGAATTCTCGAGAGTAACGAACAGCGTTGAAAGACTATAGACCAACAGTGGCTTTGAAGAACAAGATTAAATATTGTTACAGGAAAAGCTTTCAAATGTTCAGATCTACTACATGCCTGCAAATGTATTTTTCCTTCTCTGAAGCCAATACAAAGAAGCTGGGAAAACAGAGGAAGAAGAAAGGAAGGGGACACAAGGCTAGTTTTTCCCCAGAAATTCATCTGGTTGCCATCACAGCAAAACCTGTATGTGGTTTTGCTGTTCAGCAAACATATTCTTTTGTGTTCTTTTCACTTGGGAATGCCCCATGACCAAACAAATGAATCACCAACATGCCTGGGCACAGGGCACCACCTCCCTTTCTCAAAGAGGGTCTTCCCAGATGTTGTTTAGAATACTGACTTAAACCCACCACATGCACTCAACACCTGGCTCAGCAGTTATGCAGGGAAGTTGGCATCTTCTCACTATCTCCACACCACATGCAATGCCTTTCACTACACAGGGCACCTCCTTAGAAGAGACATGCCCTTCAACAGCACAGGGAAATCCAGTGCAGCAGTGTCCATAAGCCACAGCAGCCAAATAGAACCTCCAGCTGCAGGAACAGGATACCATTGAATGAAGGAGCCAAAGGAAAGGTACCACCTGGGTGCCCTGCTTGAGAGCACTCCAACCAGGACTCCGTCGGAAACGAGACTTTGGAGAATAGGCACAGGGGACAGATCAAGCACGGTCTTTTTAAGGCCATAAATAGCGCAATCAGACTCAACCTCGGGACTTTCTGCCCCTGCTCGCCGCCGGAGTTTCACCTGCATTCCCCAGAAGCGCGCCCTTCATTCTTAAATGGCCGTAACCGCTCACGCCGGACTCTAGACCGGGAAACACGAAACTTAACGGGCAGACTTCAACAGTTTCGGGCATCCAGCACTGCCCTGCTTCGCCGCTCCAGTCAGCAGAACGCGCCGGGCCGGGCTGCCCAGCGGTGCCAGACCTGATTCCGCCATAGCTCGGTGGAAAAACGAGTGCCTATGGAGAAGCCCCCCTGAGCCTCGCACGGCACGGGGCCAAAGGGAAGGGGCGGTGGCGGTAACTAAGTCTGGCGACCTGCGGCTTTTTCACAGAACTGTTCACCACCGTAGAACAGGAGTAGCCCGGCAGTTCACCCCGCCCAGGAGCTCTAGCCTTGGGGAGCCCACCAGCAGCCGCCCCCGCCCCTAGCTGCTCACCTGCGCCCGGGCTCTCCGGCAGCCACTTCGCCCCTTGCGGGGCCGTTTGGAAAGCAGCGCGAACGCCCTGGCAAGCCGACTGCGCCCGGACGCTCAGCACAACGCCGAGCCAGAGGAGCGCGCAAAGGCGCACCGCTGCTGCTCCACCGCCAGCCATCCCCGCGCGGGTTCACCGCCCGTCCCGGCAGCGGCAGCGCATTCCTGGCCGGCTTGCAGAGCTCCAACTCGTCGCCTCCGCTCCAAACAGCAGAGCCCAGAGCAAGACCACCCCTCCGAGCGGCGCAGCAGCCAGCAAGCGCACCGCAGTACAAGAGGGGCCCGCGCCGCGCTGATTGGCTCCCTGCGAACTTTCCCCGCCTCTCATTGGCTCCGGGTGGGCGAACTCTGCGGCCGGCTACCTGCCCACTTTTCGGGGGACCTGCTGCTGCGCCTGGAGAACACTGAGGAGACCCAGCTGGAAGCGGACCCTCCCCTCCCCACCCCACCCCACCCCACCCCACCCCACGTAACCGAACGAGACGGAAAGGAGCGATTACACATCCAGCGGCCACAAGCAGCTGGGGTACTCAAGCCTCTTTTCTGTGACTTTAACAGGCATTTGCTCTGCAGAAAGCCGCAGCTGAAACTCCCTATGTCATGAAGATTAAGCAGGTCACCTGCTCGTTACAAAGACTGCAGGTAGCTGCGCGGGGCCACAGAAGCGCGGCTGTTGTGATTGCTAATTACTGGGACGCAAAATGCCCTTCAAAGGACAAGGGCTGGCTCCAAAACTAGGAGCCGGAGTCGGGAATCTAAACGGCAGCAGAACTGAGCCGTGCGTTTTGGAAAGCGCAGCTCTGGCTTTTGCTCTGGACTGGAGCAAAATGTGAAGACCGATCTTGATTTCTGCTCTCTCCGCCGCCTGGCCTTGAAGCAGGAGTTCAGTACCACCGTTTTATTGGTCAAGGACGCTAGGACTACCTTGTTGGGTCGGACCAAGCTCTGCGGATTGTGCCATGCAGGGGCTACAATTGCCAACTTTTGAGCTAGCTCCTGTAGCTGTCCCCTTACAGACAGTCTTGTGTGCACCAATTAGGAGCTAATTGTGTTGTGCTCCAAGCCATGAAAAACCCCACTGCTTGTTTTTGTGTTAAAGGCATAGGAGCCAGCTGGGTAGGAGGTTTCTGGCCACTTTCGTTCTCTGAGGTACAAATGGAAGGAGTCCCAGGAAGATGGTCTTGGAAGAGTTTGACTTTTACCTGCACACACATACACACATCTAGGGCTGCAAATTGCCTGCTGTCACCCTTTCTCTTCAATCAGATTCCCTGTCTTTAACAGAAAACTTACTGTCCTTGGCTGGGTTCAACCCCAAGGAGTGCCAAGGTTAATCCTAGAACATGTATAAAAGAAGAATCCGCATAATCACCCAATTAAAGGAATGTTAGCTGACTAATCAGCTGGGTTTTACAGCTAAAGTGAAGCATTTATTAGTTAATAAAATATTTATATTTCACTCAGAAGTCAGTCCCACAAAAGTCAGTGAGACTTACTCTTGAGTACTTGTGAACAAGGTTTTGCAACCATGGGACACTACCTGTTATTCCAAAGTCAAATATGGCCCTTCTAAAAAGAAAAATATATCAAAGGGAAGAAAAAGAAAAAGAGTTGGATTCGTATCCCCCCTTTCTCTCCTATAGGAAACTCAAAAGGGGCTTACAAACTCCTTTCCCTCCCCCCACTCACAACAAACACCCTGTGAGGTGGTGGGGCTGAGAAAGCTCAGAAGAACTATGACTAGCCCAAGGTCACCCAGCTGGCATGTGTTGAAGTGTACAGGCTAGTATGAATTCCCCAGATAAGCCTCCACAGCTCAGGCGGCAGAGCAGGGAATCAAACCCAGTTCTAATCAAACCCAGATTAGAGTACACCTGCTCTTAACCACTATGCCACTGCTGCAGAGGAAGATGGTATGCTAGAATAGCCATAATGTAAATGGAATGGCAGGCAAAGATTTTGATCAATAAAGGCTTCTTAGAGACCGTGTGTGTGAGTGCTTTTGTAAAGTGCTGTCAAGTCACAGGTGACTTATGGAAACTAACAGACATGGTTTGCCATTGTCTGCCTCTGTATAGTGACCCTGGTATTCCTTGGTGGTCTCCATCCAAGTAATAGCCAGGATTGACCCTACTTAGCTTCTGAGATTTGACAAGATCAGGCTGTTGCAGCCCATCTAGATCAAGGTAGAGATGTTGTACAGAACAGGAAATTATATGATAGGGACGGACTGTTGCTGGTAATCTAAGTGCAAACCATGCACAGATTTGTGCTGGTGCACCAAACAGTTGTCTCTACATGCAGGAATCTGCACTTATAATATAGAATCACGTGGTTGGTGCAGAAGAAGAGCTGGGCAGAAGACTGAATCAGGTCCATTGCAACTGAGCACTGCACATGTGCAGCAGGCAGGTGCCTGGATTAACTGTGGCACTAACTCATAATAATTCCACATGAGTAAGTTTTTCCAACTTGCTCAGCATCACTTGCCCAGGATAGCATTAGTGGAAGATACATTGGAGATTACAAAGAAATTAGTGCAAAGGCTCTTTTTTTTTAAGTAACCTTTATAGCATCAGTGGGAATTTACTTTGTTCCTATCTTAACTGAGGTCCTCAGAATTAGGATTTCTAACAGTATGGAGAAAAGGTGTTCTGTCCTTTTAACAGAGGCATAATAGCATATTATTTACCAGGTGATGTTACTTACCTCCATGCCATCAAGGGCTTCAGCTGCCTTTCTCTACACATAAAGCCACTGTTAAAGGGACAAAACTTTTTTGGCTAGTTGGTTGGCAACTCTACCAGAATTTCTGCTGATAGTATGAAGCTACCTTGTACTGAGTCAGACCATTGGCCCATCTATTGTCTCCTATGACTGGCAGCAGCTTTCCAGGATCACATACAAGAATTATCCCCAATATGAGATCCTTCAACTGGGGATACCAGGAACTGAGTCAGTAACTTCCACAAGCTGTGCTGATCTGCTGCAGCCCAAACAGTCTTAAGGCTTGAGTCTTGTGCAAGCACCACCATCAAATGTGAATTTCTTTCATCTTGAATAGCAGACCACTTATTATTATTATTATTATTATTTTATTCGATTTTTATACCGCCCCATCCCCTGGGGGCTGGTATTGATATGCAGAGGAAGGCAATGGCAAACCATCTCTGAACATCTCTTGCCTGGATTGTCCTGTAAATGGGGTCACCATGAGCCAGCTGCAACTTGACAGCATTCCTTTTCTTGCCTGTTGATAGATGAGATGAATATTTGCATGTACTTTTTGGCCCTCTATATTATATTATTCATGTATTTAAAATATTTGTAGCGCCCCCCCCAAAAAAAAGTAGTATTGTCCAAATATTATGCTTAAACTATAAACCATTTATATATATGTTTACATGTGTTATGTTTACATCTGGTAGAGAAGGCTTATATATGTTACATGTTATATATATGTTTACATCTGGTAGAGAAGGCTTAGTAAATTGGCAAATGGGTGGCCTGTGCATTGATTCCAGGTTCATTTGAGCCTGCTGAATGTGTGTGTATCCCAAAACTGGCTTTACTTGTTAATCATCTGCACACAGGACTGACTCCAGAACATACTAACAGGTTAAGAAACTTGATCAAAAATCAGCAGCAGCACTGATAATATGCAAGGATATGTTACATAGGTTAGAAAGACTGTAACCTTGTTAATATTTAAACAATAAAAAGTTGATTGTCTGGTAAAACAAATATTCAAACTAAGCTTACGTCTCTAGTCCAAAGCAGTTGAGCACAGCAAATGCTAATAGGCAAGTGTGTGCTATGGGTGGTAGTCTATTAGGACTGAATCAGAAACAGAGTAGTGAGGGTCCATCCCCCTTCCAATTATAAACCTGCAATCCACATTAAACTTATGGACTAAGTTGCAGTGATGGGTAAACTGCTACAGACTGTGGGTGGGATCCAGCCAGCTTTTCACAAACTCCCAAGTTCCTTCTGTAAATCTCATTCACACATTGCTTTTGTCCAAACAGATCCCATGATCAGCCCAAAGGGACTCTCTCTTCACTTCTGCACCCATGGAAAAGATGGTTGGATTTGTTTTCACAACTGAGGTGTACGTTTCATTTATTTTAAATGTTACACCGATATTGTAAAGGTCATCGTTATGGGAAGGGATTCTCTACACCATAAAGCCGATACAGTCCAGTAAGAGTTCATGTACAATGCGAGGATGTTTCAAGCCAGATTGGGTACATAAACACAGCTGGCCTTTACAGAGCTGTAAAGGAGCCACCAACGGCTCCCTGACCATGACAATGGGTAGCTATAAATGGGAATGTTAGGGGGTTTGTGTTTTTTTTTACATTAACAATAAAAATACAGAAAAGGGCACTTAAAATAATTGAGGAGGAAACTATTTGTGTGGGTTCATAAGAGATGCTTTAAAAAGAACAGCCACAGAGGTGGTCTTGCTTAATGCCCATTAACCATCTATGCTAATTTGCTACGTACTTTTAAAAATGTGCAGTGAGGAGTTCTTAATTTGGGGAGCAAAACCATCACAACGTGGATACAGTAAAGGTAATTAGGAATGATAGATCAACAATGAATACAGGTTATTTTTCTCCTTTTCTCATGTAGAACCATGTTTGCAAAGGTGAGGGAGAGGAGATCCAAGTGCACACATTAACCTTATTGCAAGCAATGCTGATATTTACATGTATAGATTTTTTTGTTTTAAAAAATGAGGTTAATTAATGAAGGATGACTGCTGAACAATACCTGTTAGCCAGTATAGTTGTACAGAATATCCACATCCAGTGTCAGTATTTATTAGATTTATACTCTGCTTTTCTGTCCATATTGGCAGTTTACAATTACAAGGATAAAGCATATCATGGATGTGTGCATAGCAACCTCTTCTGGCCCCTCGTCAGGTCTCAGACTGAAGTCAATAAACAGGCTCTGAATACTTGATCAGAAGTCTTTATTGAACACAGCTGGTACCTGGCTTGGTAAAGCCAGCTCTGGAAAGCTATAGCAAAATTATTACATTTATCTCCAGGGTTTTCCCGATCCCCCCTGCCAAGTTCTCATGGAATGTGGAAAAAGTTATAGGGAAAAAGAGAATGTTTAGGAGTTGAGCATCTCAAGGACAGTGCAGTGATAGTCAGCCACCTGCCGCTGCCTCCCCCCCCCCCCGCCCCAGGTTGGCACCAGAGTTGCATCTACTTTGATTAAAGTTGCAAGCATCAAAGAAAACAAAAGAGCAGGAAAGGTCCATTAACATATCAGAGGTGAAGACAGCTTTCCCCCCTCCCCACAGGCAGATGTGAGTCCTTGCACCTCCTTCCTGTATTGATGTCAGGCCCCATCCTGACATCCCTTCATCATCCCACAATTCAAGAAACTGCTTCACTTAGAGGATATGTTCCAACCAAACACCTTTCAAAAGCAATTCACAAACTCTGCTTGGAACTGGATACAGGTGGCATTAGCAGCATTAGTCAAAAGAAAAAAAATGTATTATTACCAACTAAAATGATACAAAAATAGTGTGCAAGCTCAGAATTTCAGACTTTAAGCAGGGTCACCCCCCATTAATACTGGGATAGGAGGTACTGGAGAAACACTTTTCTCTGCTAGCAGCCCTGAAAAAAATGCTGCTAGTTAGAGTACACAAAACTTAGGTTGATAGCCTGGTTCAGTCTATGGCAGCATCAAACCCTTGTGGTAGCTTCTCAAACTCATGCACTTAAATATTTAAGTCTTAAATAAAACACTAAATATTCTGTTTAGGCTGAAAAAGTAGAGTAGTGCAACGCCGTCAGATTCCACTTTGCCAGAGGCATGAACCGTTAGCTCATAGGATTTCTATTTGCAGACATATAAACATATAAACATAAGTTGAGGAGGGACTTATTAAAAAAGGGGGATCCAGGATTCTGGAATACATACATTGCATTACAGAGCTCAGATGAAAACAAGATCCTGTTGAAAGAGTAAATAATCCAGCCAGAGCTGGAAGATAACTCCCATCTTCTACTGAATTGGCAAAGTAAGATGGCAGTTATTTGTGACGAGCTAATAACTCACAGTCTCTATTGAGTCCAACATAGAGGATGTAAAATTTGCTGATGAATTTCAAGCCAGCAGCTTCCTGCTGGAGCTTCTTTTTGAGTTTAAGAAGACATTTCAAATTGCATGATTCTACCATAGGAATTTGCAGATATACTGTAGCTGCTAGTTCCTGGTGGGAGTAAACCCATAGCAAGGCCTAATTCAAATTAGGGCTGTGGTTTGAGAGAAGGATGAATTCCTGCTTTCTCCCCTGTGTTGTTTTCATAAGCTGAAACAGCCCAAGGATGGTGGGAGGAGCATTTTCTGTGTGAGGAGTCAGCATATGCAAGCATTCAGCATACTCCATGGTTGCCAAAAGAGCAAATAATGCTTCTCCTGTGGCACCCAGGGGAGAAGGCAGGAATTCCACTTTCTCTTATACAGTAGTCCCAATCCAAATTGGACCCCGTTACAATTTTTAACATTGCAATTTTTTTTAACATCTAGTCAGGCTCTCAGCTTCTCTGTGTGTGTTGCTTTTCCTTTACATCTGTTACTGAATGTCCAGGGAGGCTGAAATGCTCATTCATTTCCCAAGAAGATGGTTTTAATTCACAGACTGCAACTCAATGGTTGCTAGTCATAAAGTGACCCTCCAGTTCAAAGGCAGCAGACCTCTGAATACCAGTGCTAGAAGGCAATATCAGGGGAAGACCTTAGCCCCTATTCCTGTTTCTGGACCCTACAGAATACCTAGTTGGGCTAGTTTGAGACAGAATGCTAGTCTAGATGGGCCACTAGTCTGATCCAACAGGGCTCTTCTCATGTTCTTAACCTATACTGCAAAATTTAAGAGTTCTGGCTGCTGTCAGATTGATCTAATGAATGTGTTGCAGTTTTACCCAGAGGTTCAGGTCTTTTGGTAAAAGACAACAAACAAAATTTCTATAGTTTTGGGAACAGATTTTGGTTTTAAACCATATTGTTATATTCTTACCAATACTCAAGCATTGCTAGAAAAGAAGCAACACAGTCAGTTTTTACAGATCTACACAAGTAGCAAAGAGGTTAATTCTATCTAAATGGAAAAATATAAACCCTACCCAGAAGAGTGAGCTGAAGAGATGAAAAAATTAGCTATAAATGAACAAATCTTTTTTGAAGATTCAGGATTGGCTAGCAGACTGCAAGGGCATTTGGGGACATTTTCTTGGTAATTTCTGGATGAGATGACTGAAATGCAGGAAACCAAAGGGGTCTTATGTATTATTGTGATGGCTTTTATCTGAGCTCTTTTATTACCCCCATCTTCACCCTTTTGATCTCCAGTTTTTCTCCCAGAGATATAGTGGAATTTTTAAATGTGGAATTTGAAATAGCAGAGGTAGAATAAAAACCCTGTATTGGAGTTGGAATGGTTTATTAAATATAAATATATTCCATGTCTTACTAAAACATTTAATGGAAGATTCTTATGTATACATACACATGAGATACTAATTTAAAATCGTTTTTTCTAGATATAGCAAAAGAAAAATCAAGAATTAACGTAATAAAATCCTAATTTGAGAAGAGAAGCAGTCCTAGTAGCAGGGGATGCTTCTCTAATGTGCAGAGAGAAAACACAGACTGGTCGATACTCCTCATTTAAGGGTCAGATAGTGACTAAAACAAATTATATTTCATCTATGCGCAAATGAGAACCCTTGCATTTTAAGAATTTGCTGCACCATAAGTTTTCAGAGTGGGGTTGCTACCATGCCATAAAATGTCTCTGTCCCTTTAACACCGGCTTAATATGTGGAAATCGGCAGGTGAAGCTTTCCATGGCAGGGAGGAAAATAACATCACCTGGTAAAGTCCATTAAGCCTCTAATAGAGAAACAGGACTTCCCCCCTTCAGATTGCTGGCATCCCTATGTTAGGGAAGGAGAGAGAATCCTGAGAGAAGTTGTCAACTATATATAACTCAAGGTGACTGGCCACAGGGAAGATAATGCCAGGAGAGACTTGGGGATAGCCCAGTATTCATAATTTCTGTACATTATATGGGACACATATGGACATAAGCTAGCCCCTAAAGGAATTGCCTCTGTTGAGGGCCAAATTGTAAGTTCTCCCGAACAGTACTTTTATTATTAGATGTGGGTTTTGGAAACAGAAAGACAGGGCAGAATAGTACATCAATAAATACATTTACAAGAGGGAACGTGGGGAGGGCAGGACTGATGTAGACTCAGAAATAGCTTGGCCTTTCTGCTCAGGTAATTAAATTCCCTCTAGTTTTTTCCCAGGTGCCCAGAACCAGCACATGTTTGTTGTTACAGATATTTTGTGGTGATTAAAGGACCCTCCATGCAAAACCTACACCTCATTTGGTTTTTTTTTGGGGGGGGGGGATCTTTTCAATCTCCTGCTATTTTTCTGTAAGAATAGACAGCCTGCACCATTGGTGCAGAAGATGTCCTCCCTGTCCTTCCTGTTCATTAATACTTTCAGTCTAAGGGGAACAGATGATGTTTGCCCGCAGGCTTCCCCTTTTTCTAATGTCACCATTACCCAAACAAAAATGTCATATAGGAGTACACCACATGCACAGTATTACTCTATCGCTGTTAGCACCATTATAAGTAACGTTCTTTCTAAACTGAATGTATTACTGAAGCCACCACTTCATAATAGCTTGTTTAGAAGATCTGTAATGTGGTTTTAACTAAAAATAATTCCCAAGGTATGGAACTAATGTTAATCATCTACCGGTGATAAAAATCAGTATAAAAACAAACTGTATAGTCACATCACGGAAAGATAAAAACCAGCAGTTCTATGGCAGGGGTAGGGAACCTGCGGCTCGAGAGCCGCATGCGGCTCTTCTGCCCTTACACTGCGGCTCCACGAGCTGAGCCGCCGGCCCCATCCTTGCCTGCCCTGCAGGCAGCAGGGCGGGCGCACCAACTGCCCGCCGTCGGCTGGGCCGTGCCGCGGGCTTCCCCTCTCGCCCGCCCCATTGGAGCGGGACAGACGCTTTCCTGGCGGCCAGCGAGGAGGAGCCACCGGCTTCATCCTTGCCCGCCCTGCAGGCAGCGGGGTGGGCACATCCATGCGCTTCTCAGAATGAGCGGAGTAAAAGGTTAAAAAACCCCAATATATATAGTGTTATCTTTATTTTAAATGCCAAAAATTATTTGCGGCTCCAAGTGTTTTCTTTTCCCGTGGAAAACGGGTCCAAATGGCTCTTTGAGTGTTAAAGGTTCCCTACCCCTGTTCTATGGCAATCAAAGCAGTACAGATTTGTCTATTTCATATGACTTTCACTGTAAACAGTCTTGAGTCTGGCTGTGCAGGAGAGAAAGCCAGAATAAAAAACACTTTAAAATAACAAATATGAAAGCCAACTAAGCAACAGGCTATTGATATCCTGTGACAACAGTCCTACAGGTTAATTGTGCATTAAGTGAAGAAGTGTTTTATTTTATTTTGTCTGTCATTAATCAAGATCCCCACCAACTTTCCTGGGTGCTGCCAAGTTTTAATATTTTGAGAAAGTACAGCTAAACAAGCCCCCCACCTAGCCAGGATCACCCTGAAGTCAGAGAATAGGAACAGGTGGAGACCCTCCTGATGGAAACTTCAGCAGGCCTCGGGGACAGAAGTGAGCCTCCATGTCAGGGGACAGGACATGTGCCAAGCAACTGTGACTCACACAGGAGATGTACCACCAAGGATGACAAAACACTCTCAGCTGAAAGGTCAGGCTTTGACCTGGAGCAGGGACAGAGCAGAGAAACACATAAGGGAATCATTCATACCCACATGGGACCCATGAAGGGTTGTTCACGAGGATCCAGGGGTGGAACCTGAAGGGAGAAAGTATAGCATCTCCTCATGACAAAAGGCACAACAGCTTCACTGTACAAGACAGCAGATATGAAGGCTGAGTATTGTGTTACAGTTCATCTGTTGTGTCTCCAGACTCCAAAAGGAGCATGATGAAACAATGGTCCCTGCCATGTTTGCAGAGAACCCCCCAATGATAATAGTAGCCCAAATCATAGAAAGAAAAGTGTTCTCCTTCCATGTTCTCCACACTATGCATAACTTCATGAACCTCTATCATTATCTTCCCTTAATCTAAACTGGGAAATTCCAAACTGGATCATCAAGACACCAAGGAAGTCACTCATTAAAGAGGATGCTTGGCCCATGGGTTCCATGGTCTCCAGTTAATGTAGAGCTAGTTCTACAGAGAAGCATTTACAAGCCTGTTCTTCAGAGGAGTCTTTCTGCCTCATCCTCCCCACCTTCCTGAGCAGCCAGTCAAGTAAAAATACAGCTGCAGATGAAATATTTGAAAAAATGTAAATGTTACATTCTAAACAGGAATAACTTGACATTTAATTCTGGGACATCAGAATAAAATGTCAGCATCTGCTATGGAAATACAGAATAATTATTACTGCCAGAAAAGTGTGAGACTGTAATCTACTTGCAAGAGCAGCTCAACAGTCTGCTGGACAAAATGATTCCAGGTTCAACCTAAAAGGCATGGTGTAAAGCTCAACTGTATGAAATGACGAGGGTGTCTATCTTAAAGCACATTAGATCAGTACTCCCATTTCAAATGTCCACTCTCTGGATGCATTCCAGACAGTGCACTGTGCTTGTTCGGCGCAATAAAACTCAACAGGTTGAACTTAAGTACCTAGAGATAAGAACCTTTTCTGTGCAGGTAATGAACTCCCTCCAAATTGCAGGGTTTTCTTAGTTGTGGCATCTGGATTGGGGAATCCTCCCTGCCCCAGGTTTCCTCATGCCACCTTGCTTCTGGATGTTCAGGGACTTGTTAAAACCGCCTTACTCTACATTATATATTTTGCTTGGTTTGAAACTGTTTTGATTCTTCAATTTTTATGGCAGCTCAACCTTGTCAACCAGACTCTTTTTCTTGCAAACCCCCCCCCCCCCATTACTTTTGAAGTAAGGAGTGGAAAGGTGAAGTATTTTAGTCAAAGCTCTGCTCATGACCTGAGTTCAATCCCAAGGGAGGTTGATTTCAGCCAACCAGCTCAAGGCTAACTCAGGTTTTCATCCTTCTGAGGTTGGTAAGATGATTAAAGTGTAGACAACTAGAATAGACAATGGCAAACCACTTTGTAAACGTAGTCTGCCTAGTGAACATCAAGAAGTTACTTCATGTCACCCCATGGAGCAGTAATGACCTGTAGTTTTTAATGCACATAAAGAAACTACTAACCACCTATTTCTTTTGTAGAAAAACAGCTTTCATTTGGGCAATCTGGAATAGAGACACTGGAGAGGAGAGGAGGGTGTATAACCCTTCCCCCGCACCAAAGTTTAACTTCTTTAGAAGAGGAGGATAATTGGGTTTTGTCTCATGTTTGTGCATAACATATTGCCCCTAATCATGCAGGATTGGTACCACTGCCTGGATAATGACTGCAAGAAGATCCTGCTTATCAGGTTTTTAAAAATCATTTGCAACACTTTAAAGGGACAGCTTTAGCACTATTCTTTCCATTGCTTCACACTCCAAAACTTCTGGAACCCCATGTTGGTTATAATAATATAACAATTAACTAAAATACATCAGGTTTTTAATATGAAAGAGGATAAATGTAGCTATTATCCAGTAAACCTGGGAAGAGTCATCTCCACCAACTGCTAATTGCAAAGTGCTTCATTCTTTTTTTAACTTTCTCATGCAACACACAGAAATAAGATTATAGATTTCAGGGGCTTGCTGTGAAATTCAGACTGCAAAATAATAAGGTAGGATTATGGAAAATGCATACCATTCATCTTGCGCTTTAAAAATATAACATTTCTTAATGGACACAAAGGACTTACAGACCACAGCTTTGCAAACAAGTGATTTTAAGAAGCTAATAAGACAATTGGCTGACACCAATGTCATCCTGTGTAGTGAATCATATTTGGCCTGGTAGAAATTCACAGAGTGTTGAGAAAATTGTAATTAAATCCAAGAATCTGGAACTTGCAGCAAAACTGTATCAAAACATTTATTCATTGGGCCAAGATACATAGATGTTATAGACCAGGAAGAAACATCTAATAGAACTACATGTGCTCATCTCATTCCAAGCTTAACCAAAGATGTCAGAAGATAAACTTGGGACCTTCTCCATGCAAAGAACTCTGTGCTGAAGGCATGGCTTCAAGTTGTTGCCCTCACATGGACATTTAGAGAGCTTGCTTAGGGGACTGAACACTCCCTAAGTAAATGTCCTAAGAATTTAAAATCAGAAGAAAGGTCCACGCAATCCAGCAACCTCTTCCTCACGGTGACCAAACAATTGCTTCTGGGAAGCCTACAAGCAGGGGATAACAGCCAAAGCCCTACTCCTATATTTTCCTCAACCAACTGGTATTGAGTTCTCTGAACATGGACATTATTCAGCTATAAATATACTCCTATGCTCTTTCATCCAATCCCCTTGTAAAGCTTTTAAGCTAGCAGCTATTGTCACATCTCATGGCAGAATATTCTGTAACAATTGTATGAAGTATGAAGATTTCTTTCATCTGTCCTGAATCAAACTCATCAGCTTCCCTAGTGGCCCCCACATATTAATACCTTGTGACAGCTCTTCTGTTTCCTTTCGCCACACAATGCATGATGTTTCGATATAAATCTATGCTGTCTTTGCCATCTTCCTTTCCACCCTCCAACTAAAATACCCAAATTCTTTAGCCTTTCCTTGTAGGGAAAGTGTTCCAATCACTTACTACTTTCAGCTGCCCTTTTCTAGCTCTACAATATCATTTTTGAGATAGGATAAGCATAACTATACACTCGCTGTGGTTTCATGAAACCCCAAGGCCACCCACAGTTTCTTCTTCCTTGGAAAGTTACAAGCTAAACAAAAGTTATCACTCACTCTAGGACTGCCCTTTACATCAGGACCTGCGTGGGTAGATGTTACCCATGCTTTGTGGTAGTTTCCCCCCTAGTCTGTCTCAAAAATTATGAGTTGGTTTCCACTCACAACTGGTTTCTTATCCAGCCTCAGATAAAGGATCAGCACACTCCACTCCCATGAGTTGTTTGCAAAGGGATAAGTATTTCATCTGTCTTCTTTCAAATCGGAGTTTAAAAACTGTAAAAGATTTATTGCAGTACCCACAGTACTGGACATTCAGCAGCATCTCAGAGAGCCAATATTTATCAGTTGGCCCCATCACTATGGTGATAATAGATCTTGGGTTTTGCTTTATTGCTGCTATTATGTCACCCCCCAGCATCTTTCCAAAATTAAAAACATTCAGTAGGCTCCAGCCACCACTATAACATATCACTCATGGTTTCAGAATTGGGTTTTCTCTCTCTTTGATTCCATGTTATTTTATTGCTGTCTTTCCTGATAACATGTTGTTAATTCACAGCTTGCTCTATTTTTCAGCTAGGAGCTGGGAAGGAAGTTGCAAGGATTTTTGCTCCTCTAGAGGGCACTCTGTTGAAGACGTAGGCTGGATTCTGGATGAGGATTGTATCAACAAAAATAACATACACAAAATAGCTCCCTGCCCTACAGTTTTCAATCTGAATGACAACCATAACCCAGAGGAAGAGAGGGCTAAGAGTAACCGAATAGTAATAGAAACACAGTTCTATCACATTTTTTAAATCCCTCCATAGAACTCAGAACGTACGTGTTTTTTCCTCATTTTATTTTATCCTTACAAGAACGGAAAGGTAGGCTGAGTTCAGGTTTCACGTTTAAATTGGAATGTGAATGGAGCTCTCCCCAGTCCTGATTTAGCATTCTCAATTGCTGCACTATGCACATTGGCAATGTTTTGCCTGAAAGCCACAGCTAAAGCCAAAGATTTTAGCAAGGAAGGTAGTGTCATATCAGACACTTGGGAGGCAGCAGGAGAAAGGGAACAGTCACAGCAGAAAAGACTGACATAAGAGTTGGACACTAGCTGAAGACCATGTCCCAACGTTCTGCTGTTCCTCTTCTCTGGTATCAGTGACCAGTTTCCTGCCCTCTCCATGAGACATCAGGAAAGAGCAGTAACTACTACCTTAGATCGTCTCTGGTTGCAAACAGGAACTGGACTCAGGGGACTGTGAGAAAACAGGTCACAGCACTAAGGAGAGGTGCACACTATTTTGTGCATGGATCACTCAGAAACATGAAGCCATCACTGCTTAAGGTAGAGACAGAAAAGCAACAGTCACTGACAGCCACATTAAAATTAAGAGTTTTAATTTATATATATTCTACCATTTTTCTGAAGTAGTTCACAACAAAGTTACCATCCCCTCCCACTCTCAAATATTTCATATTCATTAGAAGAATGGGTGTAAAATGTGTTAACCTTATTTATACCTTCTCCTCCATTGTATCCTCAAACTAACCCTATGAAGCAGATTAGGGTTTCAGAACAAGTCTGGCCAGCTCACCCAGCAAGCTTCCCAGGCACAAACCTAGCCCTACCAGATTATAGTCCAACGCAGCTACCCCAACATACTGACTCTCATAAGCCAACAGGCAGGTAGACTGTAAACTCCTCAGGACAAGATCTGTTTCCAACAGCCATCGAAGCATGTGGTGATCATTTAGTTGGGCTAGAGAGAATTTGGGGTGGAAGAGGAAGTTTGAGAGAAGACTAGAGGAAGAGGGCAGTTTGCCATCTTCTGGTATGAGCCTTTGATCCTCAGTAATTATGGGACTTGAGAGGAAAAGAAGGTTCTGTATCCACTGTTTTTCTTGCTTTTAAACTGTTTTATGCATTATTTGGGTTTTGAATTGGGTATCCACAGTTCTGTAACCACTAATCTGAACCTAATAAGGTTAACAGAGAAAAAATGTTCAGCCTCACTGGACTGAGGTCTGATCTGATCCACATTTCCAAAATGGATATATCAGGGAACAAGGAACTGAACCTTTCCGCAAAACCAGCAAGTGTAAACTCCTGCCCTGCATATTAACACCATATTTAAAACCGAAACCTTGAGGCTTTATATTAATTATTTATATTAATTTCCCTTATCCCATCAACTGGCTTTGGCAAAGTTGAGGCCTATGGGAGACAGAAATTCAGTTGGATTTTAAATCATCTAGCAAGGCCAAGAGAGACTCAGTCTTGGTTAATTATAATTCTGACCACTGAGATGACTAGTGGATTAAAGATACAAAGTCTATTTCATTAGCTTTTCCAAGTGCAAGACTTTGTAGGTATATACTGAAAAAAAGCCATATTCAGGACTAGTCACAAAAGAAGTCATTTAAAAATCTAAATGCCTAATAATAGTAATGCAAAGGGGCAAAAAGCTATGGGACTCTATGGAACAGATGGGCTGGCTCAGTATAGAACAAAGGGGAACTAGCAACAGGATCAAGAAGACAGCTGGGCTAGGTAATTCTGCTCACAGAAATGAAGCAATGTGTGACCATCTATGTAAGGATCTAAAGTATAGACTCCTCTGGTTCAATCACATTAACCTTTAGTTTAGGCAAAACAAACTCAAAACAGCAGAATGTAAAATCTTGGAGGCCAATTGCCCAGCAGAATAAGACTCACGTATCAAACAAGAGATCAAGACGTAAAAGAAATGCATGCCTTTAGTAACCAAGCAAACCACAGGAGTAGGGCATGTCAGGTTTTTGTTTTATGGGGTTTGTGTTTAAACACTTCTTCTTACTCTGCTAATGTCCCAGAAGCGCACCACACACCCCTGCATTCCCAACTGTTTTTAATAATCTTGTGGTACCTTAATGATTTATTGGGGCAGAAGCTTCCATGAGCCAAAACATAATTCCCACACAATCTCGCTGCACTGCCTCAGGCTTAAGAATGTTTGCTCCTTTGCAGAGGCCTGATGTTCTGAATTCTGCAAAGGGTTGGGCCTATGTGCTAGAAGGACTAGTGTTGCACTAGGATCTGGGAAACTGCACTTAAATTCTCACTCTTGAGAAGTAAGCTTTCTAAGTGAACATCTGCCATTCGCTTTCTCAACCTAACTTGCTTCAGAATTGCTGTGAGAGCAATGTTGAAGAAAGTCATATACTGCTTTGGATTCTCATTGGCAAAAAAGCAGAGTATAAATATCTAGATAAAATAAGTCAATAAAACATAACCCAGCTACTGATAAAGGAAGTATATTTGGGTGCTGTGTGGTTTCCGGGCTGTGTGGCCGTGTTCTAGCAGCATTCTCTCCTGACATTTCGCCTGCATCTGTGGCTGGCATCTTCAGATGCAGCCACTGGAATGCAAGCAACATCGAGAAGAATGCTAACTAAAACAAACCATATACAACATAATATTCGACATTAATAGCCTTCGACAATACAAAGGAAGTATATCTTGTCAGAAGTTAGATTAGTAGCAATTTCAACCCCAATAATTTGTTTTAGCATGATTTTAAGATTGCCTCCTAATCACTTGAAGCCAGCAAGGGATCTCTCCTTTAGAAGCAGCCTGCCATCAAGTGGTGGAAAAAGAAAAAAAAATCAGTAAATAATTATTTTGAGATTTTATTTAGCCAGTTTCCATCATTGTAGATGTGGCAGATGTTTCATCAGGATGGATAACCAAAACTCTAATTCTACCAGTTTCCTGAACAAAACTCACTTTATACTCCTCATTCACACTTCCTTTCACAGTAGCTGTAACACCGACCTCCACAGCAACTCACTGAGGCTGTTTTCATTATCATACTTTTAAAATAATGCCAATTTTAACTTTTGCATTGCTTAGAAATGCATTTTTCCAGAATGTAGCTCTCACTGCAAGGTCAGTCTCAATATATAACTGATCCAACCACAAGACAACAAAGATTTTAAATTGACAGCCTTCAGTTGCAGCGTCGAAGTTAACACAATTGATTCTAACAGTGTCTGGTGTGTTTTTAGACTGGACTATTAACCATCCGTTGCTTCAGCCTCCTCTATCAGACCTGGTCTGCAAGACATTTGTCACAGTAGGTAAGTTCTGCTAAGTTAGTGATCAACTCTTGCATGGGCTTCTCCCCTTCCCATGATTCACCAAGAACTGTTTTTTCTATGAGAGGAAGCCATTTCATCTTCTGAGACTGTGCCTGTTGGGATATTTGCACCATTCTGTACTGAGCAAAAACAAGACATTTATAGCCGTAATGAAACTTTTTTCTTTAGGTGCAATGCTTTGGATGTTTCCATTTGGTGTCTTTTGTCCTCTGTTTTACAATGCTTCAAGACTGCATTGTGCCGCACACCCCAAGCCACCTGCTTTTGCTAGTCAGAGGCAGTCCACACTTGCAGAAAATGCCAGACTTATACTGCTATCAGAATGAGTCAGTGCTGGAGTAGGGCACAAGAATATACCCCAACACGAACTGATCTTTCTCCCCTCCTGCGGCTTCTTATAACGTCATCTTTTTTTAATCCAGAAAGACAGCCAAAATAGTCTAGTGAAACAAGTTTTAATTCACAAAAACTTTTGCTAGAACAAATTTTATTCATTTTTATTCATTTCATTCATTCATTTTCAAGGCATCACCTGACTGTCAACCCCTTAAAACAAAATAGAATACTGGCGCAGCCAAAAACTACATTGATTTAAAAATCCACCTGTGCTTTTCACTTGCAGGGATTTATTAGTCTAAAGAGATCACCCTTCATGCAGCTGGAATTAGAAGGAGTCTGGATTTATAGGCCGACTCTTTCCTGTAAGGAGACTCAAGGCAGCTTACAAACTCGTTTTCCCTTCCTTTCCCCACAACAGACACCTTGAGAGGTTGGTGGAGCTAAGAGAGTTCCTAAGAATTGACAAGCACAAGATCACCCAAGCAGGCTTCATGTGTAGGAGTAGGGAATCAAACCTGGTTCTCCAGATTAGAGTCTACCATTCTTAACCATCACACCACACTGACTCTTACCCTTATGTCACATTTTGCTGTTTGGTATGTGAACAAATTATCTTGGTGCCCCTGTTCAAACAAGTTACAGTTTAGTAACAACTCTCAATGCCAAAGGTTTTCACAGCCAGAATTAACAGGTTATCGGGTTTCCAGGCTGCGTGGCCATGGTCTGGTAATTTTTGCTCCTAAACCTTTCACCTGTATCTATGCCTGGCATCTGCTGAGGCATGTCACAGTGAGATATCATGGCACAAAAACATCTCACCATGACATGCCTTTGAAGATGCCAGCCACAGATATGGGTGAAATGTAATCTTAAACTGTGGTAAAGGGCGGGTAGTAAGTGTAATTAGAATAGAAAAAATTAGAATATTGGGAGCAAAAACTACCAGACCATGGCCACACAGCCTGGAAAACCCACAACAGCCAGTAAACTCTCAAAATGTTCAAAACCACACATAAAAGGGTCATCTTATTGTCTGAATAACATTCCTGCAACCTGGAAGATGATAACCATAGGCCTTGACATCCTATCTTCTCCAACTGCTCATGCTTGGAAGCACTGAAAACAGGGGAGAAAGAGATAGCTTAAAATCAATCACCAGAAACAAAAATGGATGTAGCATTTTATTTTTATTTTGTAAAAATGAAAAGTCACAACTGCAGGTTAGAAGGGAAGAACACTTTTAAAGATGTCAGCACTGGCATAACATTTATTCTTAATTTGAGACAGCTTGCTTTCACCAACAATGAGATTACACTACCTACGGTTTAGATTCCCCATCCCCTAAGCAGCACTCTTCATCTTCACAGTTACAGTGTTCCAAGTACTGACAAGACCAACACCCGTCAGCAACGAAGGTCCTGCGGTTTACAGATGGATACCGTGCAATTTTCGTCCTGCTAATCTAATCAAAATTGCATCGTGATCCACCCGACAACAGCAAAACACAGCTTCAGGGCAACTCCCTACCCTCCCTCCTATACACCAGGAGTTCATTCCTGAGGAAAAGTCTTCTTTTCCTCCACAGGCCGGGACAAGTGCAATACTCTTCACAGTGAACCTACAAGTAATGCAACAAATCCCAACCCAGGGAGAAGTCAGTTTCAAGCTGCCTTTGAATGCTGGGGACGCTCATCTCCCCCTCCCTGCCACCTTCCCTGCCCTCCTGACTGGAAATCCTTTACTGCTCACAACTACCACCACAGTCAGTTTTGCATGGATTTGCACAGCAACAGACACCAAGCTGAAATGCAAACCTGCAAAACGGACTGTAGATCAGCAGAGTCTTCCTGACACACAGCTCCATGGACACCAAGCTGTTTTTGGATCCAGCAGTACTGTAAGTGCCCATATTACAGTAGATTTGGGTGAACAACTACCTGCACTATGAGCACTTTGCTACTGCAAGGACAAGGTAAGTCCAACAAACTCCCATAGCACAGAATCCACTGGCGGAGTGATGGGCCTGCAACTTTTTCTGTGTTCCCAAAACCAAAAGAAGATGCCTTCTGAATACTGGACTTTGCATGCCCCACTCCCCAAACACCTACATATATTTTGAAGAGGGGAACAAAAAGATAATTTTGATCATTACGAAGTGCAAGGACCGACTACTTTGTTAAGGTATTTATTGGTTATTGAAACAGTACTGGTGAGTTAACCTGATTTTTTTCCAGAAAACACATTGGAAGTGCATTGTTTTCACGATTCTATTGTGTTTGATACATTAAATTTACAAACAAACTTCAAACAGCATTTTGCCCAGGATTCTGAAGAATGACAGAACACCCAAATTATTATGTGTGGCGGTGGCTAGGATTTAAGAAAGATAACAAGTTCTGCATTTATTGCAATCTATGTTAATGAACACATGAAGAATGTATGCTCAAGATAGCAGAAAAATTCAGACTTCATAGGGTATTTTGTTAAGAATTATTTTGTTATGTTTTGTCAAAGTAGACAACCTCAACTACACCACCTTACCTAACTTCCTTTTCAACAATTTCAGATTTTGGATTAAAGCGTTCTCTACATAACCTACAGATCACCATCAAAGTGCAGACGTATTTCACATTGTTATCATCTTTGGAAGCGTTCTAGGAGTTCTCAAATAAAGAGCCAGAGCTTCTCGTGTTCCACCTGCCCATACAAGGTTGGCCTGTCAGTTGCTTGTGCCAGAAGGAGCATTCAGGGCAGTAGATTCTAAGCTACTTCACTAACTGCACTAGATGCACCTTAGCACAGGCCCCCTTTTGGCATCCCAGCCCTAAGAACCTACCCAGACTTAGCTGTACCGGAAACCAGCAGAGATCAAACAGATTGCCATAATGAAGCTGAAGTGCCAATACTGCAGTAGGTGCCAATGTGCTACCTGCACTATAAGCACTTTTGCACCACTCAAGGCTCATCCAAAACACCAAAGACCTTGACCCTTTGCATCTTCCTTCCAGGAACATTAAGTTGTCCAAGCAAATTCTTATTCCAAGGACCAGTTATGCTCCAGGAAACAGTTGCTGGAATGGAGAGGAAGAAAGAAGAAAACATGTTAATATTTCAACAGAATATTATTATGAGGAAATATAGTTTAATTTTAGTTTGTTAAACTGTTTTGTAAAATTGTATTGGTCAACGATTGTAATAAATTAGATGGGGTGATTTCAAAGCAAGACTTAAGAGGTGGCTTCTCACTATGCCAAGGCAAAAATTATGTACAATCAACTAAAAGCTGGAATTATCACACAATGTACTATGCATCATTTTGCTAGGCAATGTTTACAGGTTACTCTGCCTCCAAACTCTGTTGCTACAGATTTCTTACCACTGGGTTGGCAACTGGTGCCCAGGAGAAAGTAAAGTTGGTGCATACAGGGGCACCAGGTGCTGCTACTGCTCCCAATAAATCAGCCATTACCTGGCAAATTGTCTACATTTATGATTGTGTTGAAGGTTGTAAGCATAAAATTCAGATTTAATTTACTAATTCAGGTAATTAAAAACATCCACAATATCTGCATGTTGATCAGCCATCAGATGACCTTAAGATATCTGTGCCACACTTTTCCCAATAAAGGGGAACCAAAGCAGATTACACCATCATTTCCCCATTTTATTTGTATTAGAGTCCCATAGGGATTTAACAGTCTTTGGTTTATTTTCATGAAACAATTACATTAGCCAGGTCCTGAGAAAAAATATTCTCGAGGTAAAGTTTCTGCTTTGCGGTTTTTGAAGGCGGCGTAAATTTTTCTCATCTGATTTTTCACCTCTTTACATTCCCTAATAAATTCCTTGTTCAAAAATTTCTCAGCGGGAGTTTCTTTGGGACTTGCAGCTTTATCTGTAATTGATCCCATGAGTGTCTCATACATTTTATTTGCTACCACCACTCTGTGAGTACATATCTGGCTTAAGGTCACCCAGCATACTTCAGTGGCATAGTAGAGATTTGAACCTGAGCCTCCCTTAGTCCAACAAGCCACTAAACCACAAAAGAATGGTCTGAGTAACAGAGCAATTCTCAGACTGCTCTACCCTTCAAGCCTAGAAGGGCAATTCAGCAGCAGAATCTCAGTTCAAATTCACAAGTATTCAGGCCATAATCCTCAGCTAGACATCCAAGATGGATCTTCTCTTCTATAGGGATACTATTACTGCTTCTCCCAAGCCAGCAATAGTCTGTATGTGTATACTCTTTAAATGTGTACTCTTTAAATAGCAAATAGTCACATGCATAATACAAGTTTAAGTGGCTGTCAGGCTAAGACTTCCAAAATTCTGGCAACTGCGCATCTTGGGATGTCCTGGGGGGGTGAACCAAATGGCAGGAGGTGCTCCCATTTAAATGAGTGATGTGCTCACAAAAGGAGATCAAAGCAACCCCGTTTTTATAGTACCAGAAGTTTAATTTAAGTCAGTAGCTTGTATTTGATGGCTTCCCACCCAAAAATGCACAGGATACCCCCTACTACCTTTCAGCGTCCCAGTTGGGACCTTTTCTCTAAGTCTGAGCTGACCATCTGCTTTTGGAGGAGAGAGGATAAGGGAGGTGTCCAAATGGATTCTCTAATGCTTGTACTTCTATTATCATAATCGGTTGAAATGCTTCACTCACAAAATGGTCCAGATTACTGCTATTACTCTTTAAAATGTTAAGCAGAATTTTGTTGATAGAGGTGAGCTTCTATTAAAAGTCATAACAGGGCTAGGGCTTAGCAGACCTCATAAACAGAGCTGCTACTTAGAGCCACAAAAAGGCACAAACACTCATACAAATGCCTTGGTTTGTAAACAGCAACCAGTGGCAGAGGTTGAGAAATTCACCTCTCGGGCAACAATTGATGCTTGCAAATTTCCAAACTGGATCTCCTCCCGAAAAGCCCTTTAAGGGAAAAGAAGTCAAAGGAGAACTCCTTACAGAAACAATGGCTAGCGTCTGTCATGAATGACTAACAGGAAAACTGAAACAAGAATTATGTGACATGACTCAACGGTTCTGCCATTTGCAAAAGGTCGAGCCTTTTGAATCTCCCAGGGACAGGGGACAGAAGGAGGCCGTTTGGCGAAGAATTTCCACCCTTTAGAGGGAAAGACCCCAGCGATCTCTCTTCCTCGTTAAGATGCATCTTAAAATGCAGGATCATTGTATCTCTCCATGCTCTTTCAGCCCCCTTGCCCTTTCTTGGGGCGCCCGCACCACGTGCAGGCTCGCGCGCTTACCCGCCCCCCCCCCCGTGCAGATTAAAGAGAAAGGGAGCGAGGCATTGTGGGAAAGGGAGTCCTCCATTCAAAGTCCCAAAAACGCGCCAACCGGAGCCCGCCCCCGCCCTCCCCTGCGCCCCCACCCCCGGCCGCGAAACCCACGCGCCACCCGCACGGCCGAGCAAACAGATACAAAGTATCCCGCGTGCCCCCCTCCCAGAAGCCTCCCCCCGCGGACCGCCAGCCTGAACCCCCCACCCTTCTGCAAAAGGAGCCCCAGCATGAACTCTCCACGAGGCGCACGACCCGCCTCCCCGTCCGCTTCAAACTTCGCGGCGCTTTCTCGGCACCCGGCTCCCCTCTCCCGCTCCGGGCCGCGGTCCTGCTGGTAGATCGCTCGCTAAACACGGCTCGCCTCCCCACCACCCCAAACAGGCACAGCCGGGCAGGCAGGAGACCGGCTCCCGAGCGGCGCATCCGGGGGCCCCTTTGTCTCCGCGGCGGGGTTGGCCGACCGGCCGGCCGCGCTCCGCCGCCCAAAGTTTGCAAACTCCCCAGGCGGTGCTTTTCCAATTCTCTCCCACGGCAGAAGGGAGAAGCTCCCACAGACCCTCGGCTCCGGGGCGGGGAAGCCGGCTGACCGGCTCGCGCGGAACTCCGAGCCAGCTCGCTCCTCGTGTCCCGGGCGCACCTCCTCTCCGCGGCGCATGGTGGTGTGTGCCCGGGAAACTACAAATACCGGCGTGCCCCGCGTGCAAGCTCATGCGCATTACTGGCAACGAGCTCTTTGGCCCGCCTCTACTCCCCCCCCCCCCCTTGCACGGAAAGGCCCGACTTTGCGAACCCGGGATGGAGGCAATCCCTCCTCCCCTACGCCATGTGCAGGCGCAACAATGCCGTCCCGAAAAGCCTTGCCACACCGGCCCCGTTTTCATCTCCGGGCCAGGCAAGTTTCCTCCAGCGAAAGTGCGCATCCTAACACATATTGGGCACCCCCCTAACAAAAGGCTTGCGATGCAACGATAGAAAAGCCAATTTAGCAACAGCGGAACCTTTGGCGCTTGTATAGTGGTGGGCGCTCTGTTCCATGCCGCTTGCCCGGGCATTGTTCCCATGCCGCGCTTGAGGGCGCCGGCATAACCAGGCGCAGCCATAAGGGCCCTACAAGTTTGAGAAGTAGCTCCCAGAGGCGCAACCCTTGTCCCAAGAATCTACGAGCCAGCCAGGCAAAAGAAACCCTCGCCCATCACTTTTGCAAAGACATTAGCAGCCGCTTGAGGCAAACCGGCACGCACTCCTACAGGTGGGTGTGCGCACAAAGAGGCCGCGCTCGCCGAAAAACAGCCGCTGGAGCACTTAGCCCGTTGCAACCGCCTTCAAAGCCCGAGGCACCTTGCAAGGAGCTGCTGCGCACTTCCGAAAAACGGAAGGCAAAAGAAGCGAAGCAGGAGGAAACCCCAACACGAGAAACAGAGAGAACATTTTTTTTTTTTTGCGCAAAGCCAAGTTCCACCCGCCCTTTGGAATGGGCTTGTTTTGCTACTGGAAGAAAGTAAGGGAAGGGAAACACGTTACCTTTCAAGTCCTGTGCAAAAGGCTGCAATAAAAAAAAAGAGATTTACGAAAGTGGCGCGAAGACAATATCATGTGACCACAAGGCTGGGCGTCCCCTTCCCCTTTTACCAACCAGCTAAAAAAGAAGAGGCTGGAATAAAGAGTGGGGGAGGGAGCACATCCGCTCCCCACGCAATTAGCATAATTAATTGTGTCCTGCAGCTGCAGCCCATCCCACTTGGCCAATAGAAGCCTAGAGGGACCCCATCGTCTTCCATGCGGTTTGGCATAACGCAGATTAAAGAGAGAAATGTACAGGCGGAGGCGTGGATGTTTAAATTCTATCTATTAAATGAGGCGCTAACGTTAACAACAGTTTGATCACGCTCTTGTAGCTGAATTAGAGATTTAAGCTGATCTTGGTGTGTCAATGTGTTTCTTTTTATTAATATTTTCCACTAGCTTGCCTATTAAGTCAAAACATCCATATTCGCTTGGAATTGGAAGGCTTGATGTTTCAATTATTTTTTAATTATATGAGAATTTTAAAGTGGGGGTGGGATTGCTTGGCAGTACATCGTTCTATCAGAAGCAATCATGATATATAACCCACGTTCGTTGTTTGTGTAACACTAAACTCCGCAATTTACTACCCCCTCAACTGTAGCTTTACACATCAGAATAAAAGGGGATTGGACCATTTCAAGGAATGGAAAAATCCTACAGAACAAAAACTAGCCATTCCATTCTGCCTTCTAAACCCCGTGGCCACCCCCTCCCCCAAATAGCTAGCTAGAGCCTAGAAAAAAGCACGTGATCTCGTGCTTTTAAAAAAAAACATGTGGTCATGCTGAGGCTAAAAGCTAAGCGCTTGTGACCCTCAACCCTTCTCCCATCCCCCCCCCGTAAGACCACATCCCTAAGCTTCCAAGCCATTTTTTTAAATCGCTGGGCGAACAATAACGTGTTCAGGCACTCTCATTGCAAGAAGGCAGCATCTATACACTTGCAAAAATATCAATCAACATTTATTATGATCTAAAGATTAGGCAACATCAGTTTCGCTGCACAATTTACATTCAAGTATATTAGGTTCTATAGCACCCTAAAGATTAACAAATGTACTGTTGATTGAGCTTTTGTGGACTTTTCCTGCAGTGAACGTATGTATTTGAGAGTAATCCCTCTTCTTTCTAATGCTAAAGTCTTATCTCTGCTTCTAATTAACACTAATAATGTTATAAGTTGTGCATTTTAAGTGACCAACAGTTTAGTTTACTAGGAGCAAATTTGAAACCTGTAACTATCCCCTAACAGAAAAAAAAATCTGCTATTTTAAGGGGCTGCTCAAGTGACTCAATCACCCTTTCCTATATGGGCATTCATAAACCTGACTCAGCACATAAGCAGGAACGACAGCCCAGTAAACAAAGTTAAATGCATTTTATAGTTATCTCACATGTGCTGTTGCAGCTGATCCAAAATGTATCTTGGCATCAGCTGAAAGGGGGTAAGATTCAACTACATTTTAAAAGCAGCCAATAATTAACTATCTCCACCAGTGAGAAACAGTGTCCAAATGATTCTGAAATGAAATTAGGTGCCTCATTAAACCCCACAATCAGTACCATGGGTGGGGGGAGGGGGTCCCCTGGAAACCAACTAGTATTACCTTCCTTACTTTCGTTCAACTGTTAGTTACTAGAGTATAATTTCTCTTTTTACAACCTAAGGCTACTTTATTTTACATTTCAAGAAAGAGTTTTCCAGAGCTTCATGTTGATGTCCCCCTACCCCACCCCTCATGTATTTTTAGAGACAAAAGGCTGGGAGGTCGAAAACCAAAGCAGTGAAATGAAACGAATTCCTAGAACAAGGTGGGAGGGCTCTCTGGGTTAAAAAACACACACACAGAGAGAGAGAGAGAGAGAGAGAGACAAAGGGATGCTATTTTGTTACTTGATACATCTGCAGGAGCAATTTGAGTCTTCACTTCAAGCAGAAATGTGCTTTTGTTTTATCCAGAATGTTCTCTCTCAAACTTAGATTTCTCACATGTACATAATGAAAGCAGTCTACTCTGAATCCTACTCAATTCCAATCAATTGGATTTACTCCTGGGAAAGTGCTGTTAGGACTGCACTGCAAATTCTTTCATACAAATGCATACACTTTTTAAAATGTGTATTTTCTTATGAGAAAACCTTTATGAAATCCCCAGACCCAACATGGGGAAGAATGTAACTTTTAATTAAAAAAAAAACCCTGACAATTCAAATACCATTTTTATTATTAATGCCAGATCACTTTAGAAGAAAATTAAAAAATTAATGAGGAAATGTAATGTAGCAATAGACAGATACAATGACTACCAGTTAGTTTTTATGAAATGTTCAACAAGTTCTAAATACCAAGTTTTAGAATAATCAATTCCACCATAAATGGTTTACATACCCATTGTTATTTCGGGGGGGGGGGGACTACTGCTAGAGAAACATTGTTTAGGAATATGTGCATCCCAGATACAAGGTGTTTTTCTCTTATATCCTATTTATTTAGATTTTTTTCTTGTTTGGAATAATGTAATGCATCTGTTACAATACAGATTGCTGCTCCAACTAATGCACATAGTAAACTGAAATATACTTTGGAAAGTTTTGTCAATTTAATAAAGAAACTATCATTTGGAGATATTTGAAAGCATGTTTTCCCCCATTTTATCTTCCTAAGCATTCTTTCTTATCTCTGACTTGACATAGAATCTTTTGAGCTTGCCCATCTGCTCATTGATAAACAGGTCTGAAACGTATTTTAATGCAAACCTTTTGAGTACAGTTTTAGCTGTGTGCGAAGTTAATTTAAAAAGACACTGAGGAGAGGGGGTTAAAACACAAAATAAATGACCAGAAAACTATACTGACTTCTTTGAAATTCTAAATTAGAGCACCTGATCTTCTGAATCACATATATACATAAAGGTCTTCTATGTAAACTAACAAGCTCCACCCACACCAGAAGGTATATTTTGTGGTTTTAAACATCCTTTTTCTTCTTCCTTTTATAGTTAACTTCCTCTGCTCCCTCTGATTCTTCATTTCATTGTTTTCTTCCACACCCATTAAGAATTAAAAGTAAAGCTCAACAATTTTCATGCTGCAGAGAATGAGGTTGAGAGAAATCTTACGTGCCAGAAAACAGCATATTAGTAGTGGCAGGAATTCCATTATGCAAGAATCAATCGCACTGTGAACAGGAAATCTTTCAAAGCAAACTCTAGAAAGACCCCCTATTGAAAGAGGAAAAAGCAAGCAAGAAATCCTGAGAAATTATTTGCCACTCTTAGAAGAAAAACTTGCAGGATTAAATTGAGGAGTATGAGAGTTAGCTAACTTCTGTTTGACTTTACTAGAATTTTCCAAGGAGCTCTAAAATAAAAGTGTTTAACTTGCTGTCAGCTCCTGACATGATTTTAGAAAAAGATGATTGAAACTATTACCTTCTAATACTTGTATCTTACATATAAACTGAAATTTTATTCTGGAAAAAACTTTTGCTAGATTAGCATTATTTTTTATGAATATATTCATTTTTAACAGTTTACAGATTAAAGAACATATAAACAACGTAAGGCCAATATTCTTATAAGGCAAGCTCACTTTCATTAATTTTATACACACACAATGTTAACATTAATAATTTCCATATAACAAATTACTGTATGTTTCTGAGAAATGTTTTTATTAAGCTATGTCTGTAGTATTTGTGAGTTAATTTTTCATATTTGTATTTCCAATTTAATTTTATAATTTGAAGTTGTTTGCACAGTGATTTTTTTTACTGCATCTACTAGTAATTTCTCCATTAAAATTCATTCTCAAAGGGCTTCTAAAGAGTGGGTTAGTTTAAGAAGCCTCTTCATATATGTCCAGCTCTTTGACAAAGTAAAACAACACATAAACAAATATCTTATGAATAATATAAAACACATCAGCAAATTATAAATTCAATTGAACAGAATCTCTAAAATCTAACAGAAGTATATACGTGCCTCCTGGAAAACACTTTTTTTTTTTAGCAAACTGCTTCTTAAGTGTAAGGTATTTTCACTGGTTTCCCTGAATATAGCAAATTCCAAACTTGTTAAATCTTTCATCTAACCCTATCTCCACAAATGACCCTGGAGAATGCCTTTCTGAAAGTTGGCTCTTCGCCCACATCATTTGTGAGTAGCTGTTCCCACATGCAAGTCACCTAGGGATGCCATCCTCCAGTAATGCCTGGAGTCCTCTTGGAATTAGAACTCATTTCCAGACCACAGGGATCGGTTCCCTTGGAGGACATGACAGCTTCAGAGGTTATATACTCTGTAGCAACACATCCCTCCTAAGCTTCCTCATCTCTGGGTACTTTGCTTTCCCCAAACTCTGCCCCCAAATTTTGAGAAATGTCCCAAACCAGAGATGGCAATCCTAGCTCACATGCCCATTTTATCTATTGCATTTCACCCTGCCCTTCTTCCAGGATTCTTAGGGCAGGATACATGGTTCTTCCTTCTAACATTTTCCCCTTGAAACATTTCCATAAGGTAGGTTAGGTTGAGAGTTGGTGACTGGCTCACAAGGGCACTCAGCGCACTCATGGCTGAGTGGAAATCGGAACTCAGGTCTTCCAGCCACCTAGTCCAGCACTCAAGTCACTATACTACAGTGGTTCACTGTGATCTGGAACAGAAATGTTCAACTTTTGCAGACCTGGGACTCAAATGTATCTGCAACCTGTAACCACAGAACCCAATTTTAATTTTGTTATTTGTATATTTATTGTCATCTCTTTTTGTCCCCCACTAGGTTTCTTCCATTCTCTCACTTAAATCCTAATAAATCTTACTAAAAGAAGCAACAGAAATGGTGTTTGTCATCAGTGTGGGCTTGCTTTAGTTCAGAGTGGAGTCCTCAAGCAGTTGAAGACAAATGGCCTATGAAAAGCATATTTTGCAAAACCATGATAACCTAGACCTATTTTCTGCTTTCTAGGGATGTCCAGGTTATAGGACTAGTGAAGAATCCACACATGTGGATATTGTTAACTTGAGACAGAAGGGATAGGAGAGTCACAATTTGAGTGTACCTCCTAATACATGGTATCTCAGTTCTATTTCATCTGACTTTCAAACATTTAGATTACTTGCAATGATAAGTACTCAACAGTTGGAATTTGCAAGCATAAATATGCTTCCAGCTGTCACAAGGAAAAAATAAAACACAGCATTTCAGGGATTACTTACTTATGTGATGGAGACATTTTCATTTTTCTCTATTCTTTCTTATATAGCCTTGTACCATATTGTAGCCCTACAAATTTATCTTCCAACTTGAGGCTGGTTCAGGTACATGAAAAGTGAATGAAAATGCCCCTGTGATGTGTTTGTGGCTTGAATTGCTGTAGGTTGCAGTATGGATTGTTATTCGGAATAATGTATATTTCATGTTTTGACAATTCAGTACCCAAAGATCTAATCTTGAGACATTTAGTTGTGATATGTATATACCACCTTTCAACTTATGTGTTCTAAAAATGGACAGAAAATTATATCAAGGTAACATTTAGAAGCTGACAAAATTAAAGCACATTCTTAATGGAGCTTGAACCACGCACAATAAGAGAGGAACAGACTACTTCCCTTCCCTCTGAAAGCCTAACCAATTACACCTTAATTTCTAATATTCAAGATGCTTGGACTGCTGAACCTCCCAGTTCGGTCTGTTGTCAAAGTATGTTGTCATAGTCATAGCCATTTTGATACTTCTAAGAGAAAACCAATGAATAACAAAATGATTAAATGGATGGACCTCTTCCTCCACTACTGTCCAGCTCAGCAGCTGAGATCCTCCTCTTTAGCCCAGTGCTTTGTTCCCCCACCTGCACATGTAAGGCAGGTGGTGACTGGAAATTTTCATTGGAAGGGGCACCTCACTTTTAGAATGCGTTCTCCCTTGAGGCTTGTTTGGTACCTACTTTTGTTTCCTTTAGGCACCAGGTCAAACATTTCACTTTACCTGGGCTTTTTGTGAAGGATTCCATATTTTGTAGTGGTTTTATGGTCTGCTGCTGCCTGCAGTTTTATCAGTATCCTTATATATTGCTTCATTTTATGCTCTGACCTGCTTTTATTGGCTGTGTTTTTAGTGACATTTTCTGAACTTTGGTTTGATTTATTTATGTCATCGACTTCCATAGGTTTGTATTGGTATTATTTATTTTGATGGACTGTTGCTTAGTTTTGTTTTATATCATTGTGTACTGCCTCAAGCAGGTCTGCTCCAGGGGTTTTCTAAATAGATGCAAGACGTAAATGGGTAGGTAGATGGACTGGTGAAAGATGCAGAAAGCTAAATAGAGAGATGTGAAAGGCTGATGTGCATCTTATTTGGCTACAGATCCCCTACCTTCCTATCCTATGTATACATGAACTCAAATTATCCGTAGAGGTCCTTCTTTTCCAGATTAAGATGTGTTTTGAATGTGATGATGGCAAGCTATACATTTATCTTCTCTTTTACACTGGGCTCATAGTTGCTCCACATGCAACTTTAGTACGCTGGCAGTCCATAGCCTGAACTCTTCCTGCTTGTAGGCATTACATTTCAATCAGGCCTAATATATATGAAATGAAAAATCAGAATACTACCCATTCTGTGGCAGAAAAATGGTTTCCCATTTGGCATCTGCAGTCTAAAACAGCTGCTTAATTTTACTTGATGAGAATGCCATCTGATTAGAAGTTGCAATTTCTGATATGTAATGTGGACCTCAAAAGCAAAGTGGGTTTTTTTTGGGGGGGGGGGAGATATAGATTAGGAAGGGGGGTTAATTATTCCCTACCACAACCATTTCCTTGAATGTTCTCCTCCAGGCCACAGTAGGAGGAAAAGTTGGACAAAAAGCAGATATTTGTCTAACCCCCTCCCAATTATTAGGACTTAACACATCCTGAAGGGGTCGTTTCCAATTGAAGAAACATCAGGGGGAAAGTAAATTCTCTCCAGCTTTTCAGCTCCCGTGTAGTGTGGCCCTAAAACTATCTTCAATTAGCACTAGAAATTGGGTTTTTTTAAAATCTTATTTTAGTTATACATGACCTTCACTGATTCCACCAACTCATTCCATAAAATTAGTGATGCCAGAATGCTTGTACTCAAATTGGCTGAACCAACAGGTTTTACTTGAAAGTTAATTCCCTTTATTTAATTGGGGTTTACTAGTGACTTCAGTGATCACAGAAAGGTGTGGCCAGTGGTGGGATTCAGTTGGTTCGCACCACTTCGGCAGAACTGGTTGTTAAAATGGTGCTTGTAAACAAACAGTTGTTAAATTATTTAAATCCCACCACAGGAACCGGTTGTTAAATTATTTGAATCCCACCACTGGGTGTGACCCTGTTTAGTTCAGTATTGTCCTGTATGTCCACTCTGTTTAATAACAGCAATACCCAACAGTGTGATTTCACGTATGTTCTGCAATCCTCTACAATGGTCAGGGGCTGTATAGCATGCGTTCGGGGATCCAGGACAATATAAGTTGAAGCAAAAAGTTTCCCACTAAATTAGGCTGCTGAACTCATTGCAGTGGCTAAAGCTAAACATTTCTCCTAATGACACACTGCCAGTCATAAGAACTCACTATTCATGTTGCCGTGAGCATAACTATGAACAAAACAAACAGGGATGCAAAAATTGGCAATCCCCATGCAGGAGGAGGAAGTTTTTAGCTTGAAATGCTTTTCACAACTAAGGAGTATTCTTGAAGAAATTCTTCTGAGGTGTCTTGTGAACAGGCAAGGGGGTCATGACCCGGGTCTTGAAAAGCCTGAGTTAGTGGATGTTCGCTTCCCTTGGCTCTTTGTTTACCCTGGACGTAGACATTTTGCATCTTTAAGAATCTATGCCTTCTGAGGACATTCTATTTATCTTACCCATCTTTTTTTATGGAAATGTCCAAGTTTTCTTGCAAACAGGGATTTTATTGTGGAATCATGGTGCCCCTTGGAGAGGCTTATTTGACTGGACAATAGCTTCCCTTCGTGTCACCACCCTTTTGATTTCCAATGGTCACAGGCTCCCAAGGTCATGCAAAGTGCATCCTTTTGTTATAATGCACCAAGAATGTTGGGGGAGGGGTACACGCCAGGGAGGGGAAAATACTACAAAGCACCCAAGTTAGCAACCTAAAGTACCACTCACATGCACAAATTTAGCTATACATAAAAATGAATGCATTTATTTGTTAATTTGATGCAAATAAACATACACTGCTTTTCCAGAGAGAAAAGAGCTTTATAAAAATGTTTAAATACCTGAACACACAAAATAAAACAAACATAACTTATTGAAGACCCAGGAAAATTGTGCCCTGTTCCCACAACTGGGTGATGGGGTTGTGCTAGATGCCTTCTGCTTATGTCTCTAAGACCATGGGAGCACTCTACATTGCTGACTGTTCTTACCCTCCCCATTGATGTGCCCCACAGAATTCAGTATCCTTCCTACCCCCTCAGGGCAGATGCCACAATGGGCCTTTTAGGACTGCTGTGTCAGGTGAAGGGTCCACCTGGCTGGTGGTGGAGCAAGGCTGAAGCTTTGGAAAGTTGGAAAGGAGGCAGAGATGATGGATAGAAAGCTAGAGAGCAAGAGGGAAGTTTAGCACCAAGGCAACAATGGTATTCTACACACAGCAGAAACAAAATGTCTTGTAGACGTTATAAAAATATCAGTTTCTTTCCTTTTTCTTTTTGTTCACTCTGTGCAGATAAACACAAGCATTGCCAGTAAAAATGGATCTTTTTTCCCACCTGCTGCCAATACCTTCCATTTCATGGGCTGCTGCAGAGATTCCCCTGCCGGCGACACTTGGTGAAGGTTTCCCATGGAGGTTTCCTCTGCTTGCAGCTCATCTGTGCACAATTTCACCGTAAAAAGTGCATGAGTAAAGTTTGTTTTGATCTCGTGCATGTGTCGTTATTTCCTTTTTTTTGTTTGTTTCGAGGGATATGTCTGTGAAGCTACAATGACATGAATATGCCAATATTACAGATTCTCGTGTTGTGTTGTCATAGTTTCGTGGAGATCTACCTCAAAACAAAAAAGGAGGGGGACAACATGTGCATGGGATCACCAGGCAAAACAAACTTATTCATCTACTTTTTATAGTGCAGTGGCCGTTGGATGAGCTGCAAGCGGAGGAAACCTCTGTGGGAAATTACATTGAAAGTATAGTTATAAACATCAAAACTGTTATGTATTTTTATTTTGGATGGGTCTTCTGATTTAATACTCCATGTTTGTGGTTTCAATTCTCAGACCAGGGACCACCAACACTTTTGAACTTGTGGGTACTTTTGAAATGTTGCCTGGGGTGGTGAGTACTACCCAAAATGGCTGCCACAGAAGGCGGAGCCAAACCCTAAACAGCAGTTGTAAAAGATGGAGCCAAACAGAATGGTCCCCCTCTTCGCACCTCCTGTCAAAAAGGAAAGCCTGAAAGGGGAATGGAACTACACACTGACTATGCAAAACCAGGTGCTTACCAATCATTCTGATCCTCCAGTGGAAAACCTATTAATTTAATAAAGGCAGCCTGTAACATTTCCTACCTTACAATGACCCTGCCCCTTTCTGAAAACTTGATGGGCACCCACGGGTGCTAGTTTGGGAAACCCTGCCAGAGTTCTGTCTATGAGTACGTACGCAGAAAGATTCCTCTGGAGAGCAGGTTTTCTGAATCCTCCCACCCTCTGTATTAATCTATTAACAAGATTCTGAATCTCTTTCAATCCTATTCTTGGGTTGAACTCTAGAAAGGTAACATGGATGAATGATTCTATCCTGATGCTCCCTGTTTCCTGGGTGTAAAAGTTTAGCAGAGGCTATCTGTAGGGGCCTTTCTGTTTCAAGATTCAGTGCTACCTAAAAATATGAAGAGAAAACATTTATTTTCAAGTCAGTTTTGTTTTAATCAGGTGTAAGCAGAAAGAAGTGGGGATGTACCAGATTCTTGAAGACACAAGTCACAGGCATGAAGAGCTACACAAAGGCCACTGGGATTTTATTGTTTCTTTTGTTTCTCAAGGAGGCTTATTTGACTGGACAATAGCTTCCCTTCGTGTCACCAGCCTTTTGATTCCCCAATGGTCACAGAATTCCAGGGTCATTAAGAGTCCATCCTTTTGTCCCCATTCCCTAAAACATTCTAGATAAAAAAGCTGGTTTGAAAGGATCTCAAAAGTGGATATGAAACAGATATTATTTTGTTTTGCAGAAGTTTACAGGGGGAAAGACTTTTGAAAATTAAATCCACATCTTCTAGCATCAGTGAAATATTAATTGCACACAGCCCTACAACATAGGAATAAATGCACAGGTAGTAATGCTCTTCTAAGTGAATGTAGTAAATGCATGAAATATAAAGCAAGTTTAAAATATATGAGATGTTTTTGGATTAAAAATAATTGCCATATTGATAGCGGAGCCAGGAGAGAATCCCGCTCCTGGACTATGTCTGAACTAAAAACGATTGGAAAATTTATTTCTGTCTTGTATTTGTTTAGGTAGGAACTGATTTGTATTAGGTAGAAATAGGATTTGTAAGTTTCCCTGTATTTGTGCTTGTATGGAACCTCCTTGGCCCAGGGCAGAGAGCCATCTCTGCCCCACCCGTTATCCATTCGCGGTGTAAAGTCCCCTGATGCACCACGGATAAGGAAACCTCAGCGAAGCGCCTTGCCTACTGTCTCGTCAGCAGGCAGATAAGAGGACTCACGTCATCGCTCTTTGCTTCCTGCCCCGGACACCTGGAAAACCTTTGTGTGTCCCCGCCAGTGGACACGTCATCGCTCGCCCTGCTCTGGCGCAGAGCGAAGAGGATGCATATCGGACACTGATTGGTTCACCTGCATGTTGCAAATGAATGATTGGTTGTTTGAATGGTGGTGGGCTGGCCTTTGGACTTCTCCCGGGCTCCCGACGGGAAAGTGTACTCAAAGAGTTGTAGGCTGCTAAGAGCAGCAGTGTTTGTCTTGGAAGGGAGGTGCTGACACTTAGGTCAGCATCTCAATAAATCTCTTTTATATATATCCGAGCCTTGTCGGGTCTTGCTTGGGTTCCTGGGCGCTGCCGAGAGCGGGATACTCTAGAGCAAGGAAAGTGTTACCCTGAGCAGCGCGGTAACAATATATTAAAAATACTGACAGTTAAAATATGCTTTTGGCTCTGGAGAAAAAATTGTGCTGACTGCAGCTAAAGACATTCTGTGGATATTCATTCTCAGTTTATGGTAAGTTTGGGAGCTGAAAGAGGGAACCCAGATAAGGATGCAGATAAAGAATTACAAGGAAATAAGAGACTTTGCTATAGGAGCAATTGGTTGAGAGGCCATGGGAATAGTTCTCTCTTGTACAATCATCTATTTGTCCAGTCAATATGAAGCCTTTGGCCACAGAAGTTGATGAATTCAAATCGCTTCTGCCTTCCATCAGATTTGTTTTTTGGCCCTTGCTGCACATTTAGGATGACAACATCACAGTTCTGAAGGGACAACTGAAACCACACTCAGCTGTATTTGCTTTTTAAACAACTTTGCAGGGCCTAAACTCAAGACTTAGGGTGATTCTGCATGGGCCAAATAAAACAGATCGAGGTCCTTTATAAAAGCATGGGGGTACCCCCACAGAATTCACCCCCAAAATGCTGCTAATCCATTTTAGTGGCCAGAACCCGGGTTAAATGAAAATCGCTAATTCCCTCTAACTCAGATTGCAAATGCTTCCTGCTTGCCTGTGCGAATTATGGCAAGCAGGAAGCATTCAATCCCCACCCCCTTCCCTCCACCATTATAGTAGATCCCCCAGTCAGCCACCATTAGAGTGGATATGGGTAGATTCCCCCAGGCAGCCTCCATTACTATGCAAGTAGATGAGGGAGATTCTCGAGTGGGGGGATTCTTGACTGCACAGTTCTCATAGAAACACAGAGTTTCCGAGCAAACCATGCTGCCTCTTGCCTCTGAGTTCCCAGCTTGCCCCTGCACACGCTGTACAAATGGTGGCAAAGGCAGCAGAAATGGGTTCCATGAACCCATTCTGCCTGTGCAGAATCAGTCTTAGGAAAACTCCACACCCTCCAAACATTTCTTGCCTTTCTCCTTCTTCCCTGGAAATAGAGTACAATCTTTCCTGTCCCTAAGCATAAGAGGTTTTATCCCAGTCTTATTGATCTTTCACTCCCTTTCTAGCATTTCTAATTTCTTCAGGTCCCCACTTATCAACCATTGCTGATATTCACCTATTTTCTTTAGCCACCTCTTGCCCTCCTATCTTTCACCCCCGCCCCACTATTGCCCATTAATAATTTTGACTGTGTGGATCACTAAAAGCTATGCCTTGTTTTGAAGGAAATGGGTGTGCCTAAGTATCTGATTGTTTTTATGCATGACCTATGCTTTGGACAAGAGGCTACTGTTAGGACAGAGTATGGAGAAATAGGATGGTCTCCAACTGGCAAAGGCATTAGACAAATATGTTTTTATCTCAACATTTCTTCAGTCTGTATGTGTAACCCCTGTGTAAGAATGGGATGACCCAGAAAGGGGTGGAGTCTGAACAGAAGCAGAATGCTGCAGAACTCATGAGGTTGGAGGAAGCAAGGCTACCAGGCTGGGACCTTGATTGATTTTATTAAGCCCTTAACACCTTGTTTAAGGTAACTGCAATGTTGTGGGGAACTAGTGGGAAGGGAGTGTATTTTTTTTTTGCTATATTGTAAATGTTAGAATTTATTGTTTCAGGGTTTTTGTGAATGTAAATAGTGAGAGTTTTCTGGGAACCTTCATCATTTTGAAGCCCGTTCACCAAGCCTCTGAAGTTTTCAAAACCAACCACCAGCAAAGAAGAATTGGACTTGGCAATATCAGTAGACTGTAAATAAGGACTTGAAAATGCAAACTTAACAGGACTGCAAAGTGTAAATGTTAAATGTTTTAAAAGTGTTATTTGTTAAGTGAAGTAAACTGTTCTGTTTAAATTTGGTTCTTTGCAACTCCTTCCAAGTACTGCCCCACAGAACCCACAGAAAGAGGTTACATATGCAGAACATATCATAAGGAAAGCTGGATAAGAGTTAAATAAAGCTGGAGCGAACATTAGGCAGGTGGGGGGAGACATTAACAAATTGAGCTATGTCAACGATACAACATTACTGGCAGAAAATAGCAAACCATTTGAAGCTACTGCTGATTATATGAAGGAAGCCACAACACTCAGTTTGCAGAACTGTTATCAATAGGATATGTTGGAACTGGAAGCAATTTGATGGTACTTAACACACATATATGCATGCACGCACACACAATAGCAAAGAGCCTCAGTCCCAACCCCAATATTTCTTGCCTCTCAGCTCCATTTATTTCAAGCCTTCTGCATCTACTTCTCTCTTCCCGCAACCATTTTGCCACCACATTCCCTTCCTTCTTAATTCCTGTATCTAATTAAATTTCCTGCCTAGCCCACTTACAGTGCCATCTAACAACATTTTCTTGGGAGTAAGCCCCGTTGAATAGACTTGACCACAATACCTGGTAGACCAGTTTAGAATGCTTTCTAATTGGTCTGTAGCCAGTGTGAGGTTTTTATCACATCAAACTGACTTTTTATCACATTAAATTGACTTTTCCTCACAGAAGGTAGACTGCAAACACACTTTTTCTTCTCAACTTGTCCATCAGCTAGTATCAGAGGCTTAACAAAAGCTAATGTAGATAGAAAGGCAGAACTTGAAAGGGTTAGAAATGGTCTCACACCTTCCTTGGCAGCCTGTGGTATTCTATCTGAAAACCATCCTATTACAGAACCCCTTTTGTGATCCATATTACTCAAATTATGGGCAAAGATCTCCCTTAGCTTTTTGTAACCAATCAGTTCAAATGCCATTCTGAACGCACCAACCTGATTGCACCTGAGGCACACAACACTGACTCCTGTAGGCATTTGTAGAGATGAACTGCCTTTGGGAATAATGCTTTTGAACTCATTAGGGTGGGTTTTCTTTTGTCAGTTATAAAATGGTAGGACAGAGAAGGGTTATTAGTAGGGTTAGTAAAACAGTCCTTTTCAGCTGGGTTTTCTGACTATTTTTTTCCTGACTGGTAAGCAGTGAACAAGGAGCAAAATTAAAATGGTTTCATTCCCATTGTGTCTATTTGTTTAAAACTCACGTTTTTAGTAATATTCTATCTGGAAAAAGCAACAACAAACTAAGACACAAAACAGAAATAAAAAAACAGAATTAACAAAGTGGTGGGTGGATTATTTGATGTAGATGCGTTTATGAATAATGAAGCTTCCTGAAGCACAGGGAAAGGCAGGGTAAACATTTTAAAATAAATTGAAATACAAGATGTCAGACAGATGAACTGCAGCAGAAGCATACACTATAGTGAGAGGTAGGGTACTGGTACAAGATGAAAGTAAAGTTAGAATTTTGCATAATATTGTAAACTGCTTCTGAGGATCAAAAAGCTGGATACAATATAGAAAGAATTGTGGGCTTTGCAAAGCTTGTCAAGGAATACTGGACAATTTTGCAATTCTGAGCTGCCTCCTGCAAGGAGAGGCAGTTTGTTGCAGAGCTGAACACCTCCCCAGCAGCACCCCACCCCCACACACCCCCGCCAGCTGCAGAGAAGGCTCAGTCCCAGGCCCTGCCTCTTCCTGCAGGCCGCAGTGTTGCTATGCAACCACTGGCAACAGCAGTACCTCCTCCTCCTCCTCCTGCGGCAGCCGGAATCAACTGGAGAAGAAAAGCCAGTTCTGGGGGATGCAGGTAAAATTGAGGACATAGGATCCCCTTCAGACTATACATTCAATTTTATGTAATACACCTCTGTTGACCATATTTATGTACTGCAGCCTCGTGTGGATTGAATGTTTATCTGTATACACAGCTTTTGTTTTGTTTTTTACTGTTCTTTTTTGACTTAACCGAGTTGTTGAGTTTTTCCCTGATATTTGATTCACCAATGTGATTAGAAAATGCTGAATTTTTGAAGTTCTAAATAGTTTTTGCATGTTAGATAGAAGTATAATATATGCAGAAGTATGAACGTGTGCTCTCCCTACAGAAAATGCCAAAACTTGAGAGAATGTTGTGACGTTGAGGAAAGTACCTTTAATCCTAGATGAATCTGGAGAATACTGAACTATAACACGTTTCCCTCACTTTTGGACATACATGACTGTAAGGGGGTTTTATGGGGTCACAGCAGACATTCACTGGATTGTGCTGGATTGTCATCATTTATAAATGACTGTCAACACACTGACTAAATTTGAAGCATTCACTGTGATACAACATTTATGAAACTGTACTCTCTGGCAAGAAATGGAGAAGTTAGCATTTAACAGGTGTTTAGAAAGTTTTAGCTGAAGACCCCATGTTATTTTTCTGACAGGACTCATACCTTCAAAGCTGCATAACAAATTAAGTTGCAGTTTTTCCTGCCTTGCATTTCCAAGTCGGGGGGGGGGGGGGGGACCCTCACCTGTTGAATGTTCCTGTCATGCTACAGCAACAGCCCTGCCATAATTGAGAAACAGAAACCATAATTTTTCAGCCTCAAATTTTGCTTTGGGGGTTTAAAAGTGGGTGGGTGAGTGGGTAGTCATTTTAAACATTCCTAGCTTCCCAGTTTCGTCTTTTGAGTTAAGTGTAGGGAGAAAAGGATGGCTGAGCAAACAGTGTTGTCAGTAAACGTGGCTTAATCCACAATTCTTTCAGTTCTGGAGGAAAGCAACTGAAACCCTGCTTTATTCTTCAGGTCCATGCATTTGCAGGCTGGCAGGAGTCCTGTTAAGGCAGCTCTGCACAGTTGGGTAGCTGGTGTTCAAAACAGGGGAGCAGGAATGGAATATATTAAGGAACCCTGTAAATCAGACCCACAGAGGAACAATCAGCAGCACTGCAGACAAATTCAGAACTGGTTGCCTCCATTTCATAGTACGTTACAAATACATCACAAATGCTTTTGAATAATAATCACGACAGAGCTTAAGAGGGTCAAACACCAAGTTAGCTGTTACACCATGAAGCAACTTTCAAAATGTTTTTAACGAAAGAAAAGTACTAAATATGGTTTACGTACTAAATATGGTTTACTTACTAAATATGGTTTACAAAGTTCAGCACCCAGCGCTGCATAACACCAAAGGGTCGTTGCTAATTTTGGCACAAGAATGGATCCTGGGTCCTACTCTCCTCTGCCTTGATCATAGCAAAGATTGCCATGTTTACTTGAAAGGAAGATGACATTGAATGCAAGGTGATTCCCCCTATTACAAAGTTGTTGTTTTTCAATTACTGTCCATAACTTTACCTTCTGTGAGAATTTGATGTCACGTGTGTTTCTTTAAGGTAAATAAGGTAGTTTCTGAAGCCGTAGCACTTTCTGTGTTTTTGTTATCCTGATTATAATAAACTACTGTGAAAAATGAGAAGGCAAACTTAAGCAGGTTTACTCAGAATTCTAACAAGTAGGGTTGTTGTCCAACTGCCAGGAGAAAACATGACCTGTCCCTTTAACAGAGACTTAATGGAATGCTATTTACTGGGTGGTGTTATCTAACTCCATGCCATGAATGTTACTTATTTACTTCATTTACACTCTGGGTTTCTCCTGAGGAGGGATCCAAATCAGGTTAAGTCCATTCTCCTCTCCTCCATTATATCTTCACAACAACCTGGTGTAGTAGGCTGAGAGTTTGTGACTCGCCCAAAGTCACCCAGTAAACTTCCACGACAGAGCAAGAATTGTTGCCTGGGTCTCCCAAATGTCCTAGTCCAGCACTCTAACCACTACACCACAGCAGGCTTCAGTTGCTCATTTCTAAATTTTTAACATTTTTAAAGGAATGGGACAAATGGCAACTTTTTATTCAAGGCTCCTCAGTGAGGCTTACTCTTAGGAGACTGACTGTAAAATGGCACTGTAACTATAACTGCCATTCTAAAAAGAGTTGTACCCTTCTGCTTTCATTGACTCCAATGGACTAAAGTGTGTGTGACTCCCTGTGAATGTATTTGTTTATTTGGCTGGTACCCTCCAAGGAGCTAAGGTTGGTTACCCTGTTCCACCCTGCTGCATTTTATTCACAAAACAACCTGTGATGTAAGTTAGGCCCAGAAATACTGGTTAGCTTATATGTTTAAGTGGGAATTTGACCCTCCTCCATCTAGAAACCCCAGTTCAAACTTTTTCATTCAGAAGGTGTCTGTAATACTTGTACAACATTATGATTTTGTGATAGTATAACTGAGTAAACATTAGACATATCCTAAACAGTTTGTCTTTGGGTTGGAAGGATGCAACCTCACCTACCTGTAAATGTCCTATTACAATCAGTAGGTTTTACTTCCAATTTGGCATGTTTAAGTATTCCAGTTGAATAGCCATGTTAGTCTGTTGCAGCTAAAACAAAAGTGAACTAAAGCACTAACAGATTTATTGTGGTATAAGCTTTAATGGACCGACAGCCCACTTGGGACAAATGTCTTGGTTTTTAAGATGCCACAGCATATTTAGGAGTAGTGTGTTTGACCATGAAAACTGTCTTATTTGTATTCCACCAACTGTTGATTTTAATTTTTTTCCTGATAGATGGATGCATCTGAAATGGAAAGTTCAAGTCAGCACTGGGTAGAGATGCTTTTTTCTCCTCATTTTAGCCCGGATGATTTTTTAAATCAGGCCCATCATCCCGAACCATTGATTTGTGAAAATATGAATGTAGCAAGAGCGAGCAAAAGAAAAGAACTCTACAATATGGCAGTGACCACATTTCAAGAAGAAAGCAGGTTCCATAGCAAAGACTCTACTTCCAACTTTGTAAAAAAGCACGAGCCAAGCTTAGCTGAGGCAGAAATAAACAATTCAAAGGAGGAAGCAGGAGGAGATTCTGCCTGCTGGGGATCTGCTAATTTAGATGCTAGATCTGAAAAAAACAGTGAGGAAACAGAAGGTCATTGTATCTGGAATGCAAAGGAATTTGCAGCTTTAAGAGAAGAGATGCACAAGGAGCATTCAGAAAGCATCTTTTTAAAACTTCAGCTGTCCTTCCTAAAAACAGAGCTGGCAAAACTCAAAGATAAATGCAAAAAATTAGTAGCAGAATTTGACCAAACGAAACAAGAGTTGAGCAGTTGCAGAAGAGAGACTCTTTGCAAGACTGCCCAGTTAGAACAGATTCAAATACATAGTTACAAAAAAGATGCTAAGATTGAAGCTTTACAGCAAGAACTGCATGAGAAATCAGCAAACCTCAGAAGTTTAAATGCAGACTTGCAGCAAGGACGTGGAGAAATTCTGCATTTAAACCTTCAGAGGAAAGATTTGCAACAAGAGTTAAAGAAGCTAAAAGAACAGCACCATTTAGAAAATAAGTTGTCTGCGGAAAAGGTGAAACTGCACTGTGAGGCAGAACTTAGAAAAATACAAAGAGAGCTACAGGTTGCTAAAAGGGAACTGGATGCAGAAAAAGCCACAAATGCTCAGAATGCTAAAGTTTTAGAAATGCTTAAGAAACACTTTTTGGCCCAGCCATCACCTGATCCAGCTGAGACTCTGAGAATTTGTTTTCTTTAACAGAAATGCAAAAAAAAATTTTTTTTTTAAAAAGATGAATGTGAGACCTCAAATCTCGACTAATCTTGCAGGGTTTTTGCTTTGTTTTCGTCTGGGAGGGACTTTTAAAATGCACTCATCTGTGATGATAAAACAGTGTCTCTTTTCTTCAAAGTCTTGTTTTTGTGGGGGATTCAGATTTGATTCCATCTCAGAGAACCCTTGTGAGTCTTAAAGCCACAGGCCTCTATTGTGTCATCTTTTTGCAATACTAGCCAGCTTTTTTTTTCCACGGGAGAACAGCTTTACCAAAGAACACTAGTTCTTATTGAGAGAATGTCTGGGATGCTGTCTGGGATGCTGAGTTTCAATGCACCATTTTATATCCCTCACTGTTTATTGTGTGGACTCACAAAAGGAGGATAAACTAGTTTTTAACATGCTGTTTTTGCCTGTATATTAAATTAGTAAAATTGAGAGTCCACCAGATTAAAATACTCTGTGATAACAGTAAATAAAAATACAGCAACCATCATGATTTCTGTAGTCTGATTTCTTTTCTCCGTGCCTTTATTTATTTATTTGCCATTTTGCTCTGTGTGTATTTATTTTGCCAGTACCACATGCAGTTTTCATAATTAACCAGTAGGGGGTAGTCCTTACCCAACTAATCTACATCTGTGGGGTACTTTTAGATGCTAGTACAGAAATATGAAAAGGAGACTTTTCTTGCATCAGCTTGAGGAGAACATTTGTAAGTTTTGGGGTTTCATTAGTCAAAAGGGAGAAGTCACTAAAAGAATTGTACCTGGTAATTGGATGACAGCCTTGCAATCTATTTGGGACTGCCCTCAGAAACAATTAGCATAAAATTGTGCAGCCTGTTTTACATCAATCACGAATACAATCCACAAAATACTTTTTATTAAACCAAAACAAATATAACAAAATAGCATGCAGGCTATTGAGTTCTCCAGAGTGGATGTTACAAAAGCAGCATGGCTGACAACATCGAAGGTTTTGTCGTGGCTGCTGATTTGTTTCAGAACTCAGGAGCCGAGCTTGTGTTGAGCTCAGTTGAAGTCACGGATGCACTGGAGTTGAACCTAAGTACAGAAACCAATTTTTAACTCCAGTGGTCAGGAAAGCCTCAAAGTCCTTTATGATCTCACTGGGACCCACTGGAGAACCCCATTTCCCACTATATACCTCTTATCACTGATCTCCTCACAGCAATTTCTCCTGGCTTTCCCTTTATTTAGGGAAGTGAAGCTAGCCACAGCCTGTCCCCAAGGCTTTTTCTGTGGCACCTTACTGAGGTACTGAATTAGTTGCCACCAGAAATAGAGTTGGTTCTTGAGAATAATTTCTAACTGTGCAATGGAGGGCAGACCTCTAACTTCTGTACATACTGTTCTGGGTAGATAGGCTTGCAAACCTCAGGGTAGAGCCTGGAGATCTCCAGGAATTACAACTGATCTCAGGACTACAAATTCTGCTGGAGAAAATGGTAAATTCAGAGTGTGGACTCTATAGCATTAAGTCCCTCGCCCAACTCCGCCCTCCTCAATCTCTTCCTTCCCCCAAACCTCCCGGAATTTTCCAACTCAGAGTTGGCATTTTGATTCGCAATTGAGAACTAACATTCCACTTGGAAATCCTTCCATCACCTAAGCCTTTCAGCAGGCTTCCAAACAGCACCCTTACTGGCTATTTTCAGATATCTGTAAAATCCTTTTTTTCTCCAGAGCATTTCTTTAAAAATTAGTCAGTGAGTTTTTTATTATTTATTTGCGGTCCAAAGATTCGATTTACAACAATAAAACATATTAAAATGATACAATGATATATAGAAATCACACATCAACACTGGACTTAGTCTAATTCTGACACAGGAATTTTGCAGCTGCAAGGGTAATTTTTGGATACTTGTTCTTCAGCATTAATTTGACTAATAATGCAAATGATAGATTTTTTTTCTGTGTGTTATTAGAGGCAGAATCAACTCCTGTCGCAGATTATGACACAAGTTACAGGACAAAAGGATATGTTCCATAGATTCTGTGCCATCGCAGGAACAGACTCTGGCTGAATAAGGAGTTCTCATAAAGCGGCCCTGAAGGACTTCCGATGGAAACACATTCAGCCTAGCCTAGCCATACCAAAGAGCTTCCGATATCTTACCACCGTTAGGTTGTTTAGGTAGTTAGCCATACCAAATGGATTTAAATAGTTTAGGCCAAATTCAGTAGGGTAGCATCTAGAGGTAGATGCAAGCTGCAACTCTGCTAGGCGTATGTCCTTAAATCTTTGTATCACAGCTTCAAGAGCCATGTCCAAGCCAAGCAAAGCTAGAAAGGATGGTGCAAGGCCACAAGAGGTTAACTTGCATTCAACAAACCTACATCAATGTCTAACATAACACTTCAGTTGCTAGATAGGATAATAAACCAGATCCCTTTGTAAAGAGGAAAATCTTCATCCATAGTTTAATGGTAGCAATCCACACCTTGAGGGATATTGGATATTCTCCAGCTTCAAGGAGTAAGACTGCATTTGGAATGCACAAAGCTTACTTGCATCCTATCTATTTTACCATTAAGCCCTTGTATCCAAATTGGAGAAGCAAACAAAACTTGGCCTACCACCTTTGCATTGAAAACCTTTAATGTATAGTAGAAATGTATAGTAGAAATGTACCATTTGTATAGTAGAAATGGATGATGGCATTTTTACTAATGGTTGCTTTTTTGTTTTATGATCTTTCTTTTCTCTACCCAGGATAGAGTATGATGGAAGTTTAATCCTAGGTATGAAAAGGACCTCACTTGTTCAAGCACTTTTAACCATTTCCTGAGATGGATTTTCTTCTCAAAAACCATGATTTTAGATTTGACACAGTTAATCCTTAGCTTATTTGCCTGACAGTATCCAGCAAATAGATTTAACAAATGTTTGAGGCCAATCCTAGTTCATGAAATAAAAGCTGCATCATCTGTATATAGACCTTATCCTTGACAGATGAGCGTTTGGATCTGAAACACTTGTTCTGGATCTGGATCATTGATATGTTAAAAAGAGATGGTGCCAAAATACAACCTTTCATCATTGAAATTGAGTTTCTATTGGGAGGAGTTTGGGGATGGTATAGTATCTTAACAGTGAGTTTATTGTGATTTATTTTACTGTACAAAATGTTGAGCCGTCTGTAAATATATAATACACTGAATTATTTGTTACTACATTCTTATGAAGCCTTTCATCTAGACAGCATGGAGTGGAATGATATTAGATTTTATCTTCAAAGCAGCATTGGAGGAGGTAGAGGCACCACTAAGGTGTGGAGGTAAACCTAATTTACCACATGAGTGCCTTGACAGAGGAGGGAGTTGAACACAGTCTCCTACCTAGTCTAAGGCCAACATTCTACCCACATCACCCCATATGTTCTGTAGGGAACTTAATGTTAAGAATTTGCTCTTTTTCCTGTCCCTGGGCACTCTTGTAGCAGGTGGAAATTTCACTGTGCAAAGAAGAAGAGGAGGAGTTTGGATTTATACCCCACCTTTCTCTCCTGTAAGGAGACTCAAAGTGGCTTACAAACTCCTTTCCCTTCCTCTCCCACCAACAGACACCTTGTGAGGTAGGTGGGGCTGGGAGAGTTCTGAAGAACTGTGACTAGCCCAAGGTCACCCAGCAGGAATGTAGGAATGCGGAAACACATCTGGTTCACCAGATAAGTCTCTGTCACTCAGGTGGAGGAGTGAGGAATCAAACCCGGCTCTCCAGATTAGAATTCACCTGCTCTTAACCACTACACCACGCTGGCTCTCGTGTAAATAGTAAAGTAGCTTTCCATTGTTGTGGGCACATTGTGTATATTTTTTAAATCAATGTGCTCTAATTGAAGGCAATTTCTGTCCCTCTCTGTTTCATATGGATATTGAATGTTGCAGCTGGTTTATAACGACTGTGCACCCAGCCCCAGTCCCCAAAAAGCAAGAAAGGATTTGGTCACATGTGGATATTATTTATACATCTCGAGCTATAAAGCATTGAAATGAATGGGGTGTCTGACTGAATTATGAGTCAAGTGTATAAATTACATCTTTTTAGATTCCTGATTGTACCATTTGTTCTGCTTCTGAAATGGGAAAAAGCAGAGAATGGACTCTGCAGAGATTAGTGTGCTAACCAGATATCCATCCGCGGTAAAGTGGGCATACCCTGTTTCCCCAAAAATAAGACATCCCCGAAAATAAGACATAGTAGAGGTATTGCTGAAGTGCTAAATATAAAGCATCCCCCGAAAGTAAGACATAGCAAAGTTTTTGTTTGGAAGCATGCCCGTCGACCAGAGCATGCAGCTGAGGAGTGGAAAAATAAGACATAGCGCATCTTTGGGAGCAAAAATTAATATAAGACTCTGTCCTTTTTTGGGGGGAAACAGGGTAGCATAGATCATGCCACTGATAACATTTATCTTATCATTATTAGTTTGTAATTCTTATTGTTTTCGGGTTAGAAGCAGTGGGGGTGGCAGAAATGGGATGGGTAAGTACTTGGGGGCTGGGTGGAGTACAAATGGGACAGCTGCTGACAAGGCCAGCATTGAGGGTGCTCTCCCAGCAGGTTGGGTAGGTGTTTGGTGACTGCGAGAGGATGGGAGAAGGGAAGGCTGCTGGCGGGCCCATCAAGGAGAGAGCTCTCCCACCAGGCTGGGTAGGCATTCGGGGCATGGGAGAGGGCAAAGAATAGGGATGGGATGGGGGGGGGGGTTGGGAATGGGACAGATGCTGGGAGGTTCGGCAGGGAGGGTACTCTCCCAGCATGCCAGGTAAGTGTTTGGGGCCTGGGAAAGGGTGGAGGGTGGGAATAAGACGGGCACTGGTGGGTTAGGATTAGATGGGTTAGGGTTAGGCTGGGTAGATGTTTGGGACCTGGGAGGGGGAGGGCCAGTGGCCTTCGATGCTGGCTTGCTGTTTGGGGCGAGGGAGCATGGATCGGGGGGGGGGGAATTGGGGGAAGGGCGGTGGAGAGGCAAGTGGTATGGAATGTAGCCCCCAATGGGCACACAGGACTCACTTTATGAGTCCTGCATATCCATTGGCTGGGGGTTTGTCGTCAGACATTTCATCCATCAGGGAATTATGTATAAGTATTTATTATATTTATGGACTGCCCTTCGCTTTATGGGCTCAGGGCAAATATAAATACAAAACCTAATGCCAATCAATGTAATTGGATGATCTCAAGTGATAGTGCTAGGAAGCAAGCAAAGAATTTCTATTTCCTCCCACCATGCCATGCATAACTTTATAAAACTCTGTTTGGCAAAGCTTCAGTGCCTTTAAATGTTGCCCTGACATAACAGCCAATATGACATACTTGATACAACATGAGACTTGGACAGGAGATGGTTCAAATCCGCACTTGCATGTGAAGTTTCACTGGGTGACCTTGCTCCAGTCACCGTCTTTCAGCCTAATCTTTCCTAAAAGGTTAGGATGGGGAATCTATCAGGTACTCCAGTGTGATAGACTGGGTTCCTTGGAAGATGGACAGGATTAAAATCAGATAGAGTCAGTGTGGTGAAGTGGTTAAGAGCAGTAGACTCTAATTAGGAGAACCAAGTTTGATTCGTCATTCCTCCACACGAGCAGTGGACTCTTACCTGGTGATCTGGATTTGTTTCCATGCTTCTCCACATGTAACCTGCTGGGTGACCTTGGACTAGTCACAGTTCTCTCAGAAATTCTCTCAGCCCCACCTACCTCATAAAGTGTGTATTGTGGGGAGAGGAAGCAATAGGTGTTTGTAAGCAGCTTTGAGACTCTTTGTGGAAGAGAAAGGTAGGGTATAAATCCAAACTCCTCCTTCACAGGCAGAAATTCAACAGTCCCTTTTTATTTTTGCCTTCCACTCCATTCATCAGTGTGAGATAAGATGATGGACTGTAATATCATCTTCCCCTTCCCTCTCTATTAACCCAGTTGCCCTTAAGGGGTTTGCTGCCCTGATTGCCAATCTTGGAAGAAAGAGCAGCAAGAGAAAGCAAATTGTCATGTCCATTGACAGCTATAAATCACAAGTAGTTCAAAATATGGTGGCTTGATTGCTAACTGGGGCTAGTTGTGACACCCGATTTTGAGACCATTACACAAAACTGCTTATTTGTTTCCCACTCAGTACTTGACATTAAAAGCTGTTAGTGGCATGGGATCCATGTACTTTGAGTACTGCTTCTTCCACATATGAACCCACGCTGCAGTAGCACACTTCCCCACAAGGTCTTTTTACCGTATCTGCTAGTAGAGCTCTGAGCAAGCAGTGCCACAGCCTGGTCATATATTTTATTGGAGGCTCCAATGGTTTGGAATAGTCTTTCCAGAGTTCATAAGGAAGGCATTTCTCTTATGGTGTCCAAAAACAATTTTTTCAAGATAGTACTGAATAGCATTTATTATTTTTATTAAGTTGTGGCACTCAAAGTGTATGCAATGTGTATTGTTTTTAAACATGGCTTAACTGAGTGGTCTTCAGCTCACAGGTTGGAGCCCTTGGATATTTTACAGAACTGTTCCTGTTGGCCCACAATTCCATATAAAGTTGCCACCCCCTTTTTTGGGAAGAAATCACTGCATGAAGAGTACCTTAATAACCCTGTTTTCCTCTTTCCCTGTCACATACTGTCACTATATTGTGAATTCCTGTCACATGGTTGCAGCTCAGTGGGGCTTGGAATGGTTGAACTCTACCAACTCTAACAAATACCTTGATTTTTAACTTTGTTTTGTGAGCTGTCTTGTATCCTTTTTTAGGACAAGGCACAGTATAAGTGTAGAAAATAAATAAATCCTTTACACACACAAAATCTCAGGTTCACGCAAAAGGTACGTCTTTGTTTGGAACTGGTACTTTTCAAAACTGGTGCCAATCAAATTGATGTATTGTTATTGAACTACATCGACTAGTGGTCTGACTTACTGCAATGCAAATTTGTATGTTTATCTACGTTGTTATGTGTTGTTGTTGTTTTAAATGATATGCTACCTTTTCAATAAGCTGTATAGTTTGTTCCAGGTGGGTAGCCAGGTTGGTCGGCAGAAGAGCAAGATTAGAGTCCAGTAAATCCTTAAGAACCAAAGGGGTTTCCCAAGAAATAAGCTCTGACTCTTGTAAGGGGCAACTGGAGTCAAATCTTGCTCTCCTATTTGATTGGCAGATTTAACTAAATATACTGAATTGACTGTTTCAATTTTTTTGCGTTGCCTCGTGTATTTTTTGAATATATATGTAAAATTCACATCAGTAAACTTACATGTATATGTGCATATATGGAGAAAATCCTTTTAAAGAAACGCCCGTTTTTAAAAACCTTGCAATCTTACTTCCATTTATCCACAGCAGTCTTATTTTTCAGTTAACTGTATTTTAAAAGTTTGTGCAACGGTAAAATAATCTTATTTTCTAAAAATAAAACGGTTTAAATGCAGTTTGGAAGAAATAAAACACGTGGAACCCCCCATAAACTGTTAAGCCAAACTCTCTGCGCATGCTCCAGTTATTTCAAACCAACCACTGGGGTCTTTTTACCCTCTCCGCCTGATTTTTCAACTTCGCTGTACTTGCGCATAAATCCCACACCGCTTCGTTGGGAAGAATACAAGCGCATGCGTGACACTCCATACTCGCTGGACTCTGTTGCGCACGCGCAGATGGAAGTACTTTTTTTCCTCCCCACCATCATTATGAATCTCTTTCCAAACGCCATGTTGTTTCCGAGCTGCGCATGCGTGCTCGTAGCAAGCAGGTTTTGCCTCCTTACCGCCGGGCGGAGAGCGGGCGATTTTGTGACGTAAGACGCCGGTTGCGCGGCGGCCTCCGTACGTTACGCACAGACGTAAGATCACGGCGCTGCGTCCCTCCTTGCCCCTCCGAATGAAAGGGATGGTCCCAGCGAGCGAGTGCCTTTGAGACGGGCGGCAGTAGCGGCGGCTCCCGTTCCCGTCGCAGGGGCTGCCTTCCTTCTCTTTCTCTCCCATCTGGCCCGGTGAGTCTGCCGCTCAGCTGTCGTCACCCTCCATCTGGTTGCTATAGAAACGGATCCTTTCCTTCTGTTTCCCCCTCGTTGGACTGCAGTCCTTTGAGACAGATCACTGGGGAGAGGGATTGGTGTTCCTAAACCCCAGGGCGGGTGTTGGATGCTAATCGTTGGGAGGGGAGAGAACGGGGGTGATTGTGTCCGGGTGCCACCCGGGGGAGAGGTTGGAAAAGGGGTTATGTTAAAATGAATGACAGGATTGCCTGTGGGCAACAATGGGAGATGATAAACATAATGGGAGCTAGGGATGCCAATTGTCTTGAATGGAGTCCATTGAAATGGAGTATAGCACACAAAAGTTTGAATAAAAATGCAGAATAGGTTTAGAATGGTGGTCTCTGGGCCGAGCTACCCTGTTTGGAGATTGGAATGGCAGTTTTCAGAGTGGAATGAGAGCCCCTGGGAGAGCAAATGGTAAAAACATTCTGGAACTGGAATGTTATCCCCCCAGTGGAATGATGGCCCCTAGAAATAGAAGTATCTTGGGGCTGGAAAGACCCCAAAGGGGAATGATGGTCTATGGAACTGGATAAACTGCCCTGGGACTGTAATTACATCCCCAAAAGTGGAGTGGTGGACCCTGGGAGTAGCAAAAATATTCTTCAATTGGAATAACAACTCCCAGATGGGTGTGGTGGCCCACGAACCACATAAACTGTCCTGGGCCTGGAAGACAGCCACCAGAGTGGAATGATGGCCCGGTGAGTAGTGGAGGTGTTCTGGAACTGGAAAGACAGTCCCTAGAGCAAAAGGACCATCCCTGGAAACAGGGACCCTTCTTAAGACCTCCTAGCAACCTGCAGCCGTGCCACAGACACACACTGTGGTCATTCTTACCAGAATAGAGCCCTTGTTAGGGGCCCTGTAGTGGAGACAATTTTTGGAGTGAACTTCTCCATAATGTGCCCGTTGGAGGATACATCTCTATTGTTTAATTGGTTCTGGTCTCTAGGAAGGTAGGTAGATTTGTGTGATTAGGTGGATAGTCTTTCTGCCCAATTTTTGCATTGTTTCTGAGTTGTTTTCTGGTGGAAAACAACCTTAAAAACCCCCATTGAATGCTTACTGTTTTTTGATCTGATTTGTAATTTTTCCATTATCTCTACAGTACATTATCTCTACAGTAGGATTTGTAGTGCTGGATTGAAGGTGTTATTTTGACCATCTTGGTATTGTGGTTTGCCCTTTCTTCTTATTAAATGTGTCCTCATGATCTCAGCATTCTCAGTAATATGTGAAGTTAGGAGGTATAGTGGGAGGCATGAAGTCCAAAGAAGGGCTCAGCAGTATGAAAATGCTTGGAACGCTTCTGATCTCCATTCCATCCTTGGAAATGATGGTGAGATACCCTCTTCTTCATCCTTGAAGTTGGGCAATGCCAGATCAATAAGGAGTAAGACTTCAGTCCTTCTGGTGTTTTCAACAGAGCAACTTTGATCTGGCTTGCCTGACCTGGGTGGGACCTGATGAGATGGTTCCTCTCACTTCAGCTGCCCCCCTCCCCCGGCAGATGACTGGGTCCCTCATCACAATCTGAAACAGGAGTCTGGGGAGGGGTTTCAATTCTCCTTTTAGAGGATCCCTGTGGCTCAAATCACCAACAAAAAATGTGAAGGCCTAGTGTGAAGGGCTGAGGAAGAGGTGGCTATTCTGCTGGTATATTGTCTACCTAGCTCAGCGGCAGACACCTGCCAATTCTCATGGAGGTAGTCTCTGACTGGATGTTGTGTTTCCCACAGCTGGTAGTTCTGGGGAATTTTAACATGCATGCAGACACTGCCTTGTCTGGTGCTTCCCTGGATGTGATGTCATCCATGGCAGCATTGGGACTCTCAGCTCTCCAGATGCTGGATTTGATTTTTTATGCAAGTGTAGATCTGGATAACTTAGCTGTATCTGAACCAGTGCCATGGATAGATCATTTCCTGTTAAAGATCAGGTTGAGTTTCATTACTCCCCTCCATGAGAACAAAGAGCCTACTTTTGCTTGCTTGCAGAGACTTTCAAATCTTGTTGGTTTCCAGAATGCTCTACAGGATTTTTCAGGGTCTGTTGGAAGTTCCCTCGGTGAACTTACCAAGGCCTGGAATAAGGGCCTTTGGCAGGTCATAGATAAGATTGCTCCCTACTGCCCTTTGCACCCTCGGTACCCTTTTGCTCCTCACCAAAGAACTTAAGAGAGTCAAAGAGACTTCCCAGACAGCTAGGGTGAATCAGGTGATGAACACAGAATGAGGCTAGAGAACACGCTGTAGAATCTTAGGAAGTGTCAATGAAGAGGGTGAAGAAATCTTACTTTTCTGCCTGCTTTGGGTCCGCTAGTTTGCTTCTAGCGCAATTATTTAGGATAATTTGCCAGTTGACCTCTTTAAAGATGAGTCCCAAAGTGAGGTATTTAGCTGTGATGTATTTACTAACATTTTTTGCAAGTGTAGTGTCAGAGCTCTGACAGGACCTCGCCACTAGGTTTAATGCAAATAGCATGATGGAGGCTCCAAAGGCTCTGTGTGGTTCATTTTTGGACCACTTCTGCCTGCTCTCTTTATTGGATGTTGACAGGGTCCTGGGTACTATAAAGCCAGCAACTTTCTCCTTCGATCTGTACTCATGGCTGGTTAAATCCAGTTATGATGTGGTAAGATGCCTCTGGAGGGAGATTGTTAATTTTTCTCTCTGTGTCAGGACTGCATCCCTAGTTCCTTGAAGAAGGCAATAGTTAAGTCTTTATTGAAAAAGCCTTCCTTAGATAAAAAGGACATTGCGAATTACCACTGTATAAGATTTCCCATTATTGAGAAAGGTAATTGAGCAAGCAATGGATTCCTGGATGAGGGCTCTGTGCTTGACCCTTTCCAGTCTGGCTTCAGAACTGGTTTCAGGATTTAGATAGCATTTATTGCCTGGTGGACAGCTTCCTGCTTCAATTGGATCCAGGTGTTACACACTGCTGATTTTATTAGATCTAACTGCAGCGATTGACACAGTTGACCGCTTGGTTCAACACACATACACAACCTCTGAGGGAGCTGTCAGAAGGTTTGGGGTTTGGTGCCATCAACATGCTGATGATACTCAACCCTTCCTCCTGCTGGATGTGCCACCAGAGACAGCTCTCTTGCTCTTGAGCCAGTGCCTGGGGGGCACAGGTGAGATGATGTAGCTGTGGCTAGATGATGTAGCTGAATCCATAACACAAATGGAAGTAATGTGACTGGAGAAGACTGAGTTAATACAGTGGTTACTGCTCCCAGTTCTTTATGGGGTCCAACTGTCACTGGTGGGATCTGTGAAGAGATTGGGTGTATGACTTACTTTCTCAGGACAAACAGATATCTGTAGTAAGGAGATCTGTGTTTTTCTATCTTTGTTTGGCTCGTCAGGTGACCCCTCCCCCATCTGTCTCAGTCAGATGTGGCCACAGTAATTCATGCCACAGTCACCTCCATATTGATCTATTGAAATTTGCTCTATGCAGGGATATTGATCTATTGAAATTTGCTCTATGCAGGGACATTTGATCAGTGCCTTTTGGTCTATGCACATACGGCCAACATTAAGGCTGTATGTTTCTGAGGGATAATCCTACTAAGAACAGTATAACACTTCTAGTTTGTGCCTTAATTAAGCCTTCAGGATTTTGTTCATATCTGGCTCTTGCCTTAGCTCTAAGAAACCTCCCCATTGAAGTGGGGAGACCTTGTTCAAGGGGATAGATAACCTTGACATAGGCAGCCAAAGAGAGCCAAATCAGAGTCCAAACTGATGCAGAAAAGTTAAACAAGGTTCCAGAACAGTCCAGTGATACGATTCAGGGCCTTTAGTGTTTTAAGTTGCTGCAAGTGCAATCCTCAACAGAACTGCATTATTCTGAGTCCATTGAAATCAATGTACTTAAAACAGTTTAACTCTGCTTGTGATGGCAATTTAGAGTATACTCTTTCTGAATGCCACAGTTACTTCTTGTGTTCAATTCAAAAAGTCCCTTGTAAGTTATATTTTTAGCTGTTTGGGGGGTTTTTTGGTCCATTTCCTAAAGTGCTTGGAGGTAGAACTCTTGCCATATGACTCCCTGTAGCTCTGGGTAAAAAACATTTCAGTTTGACAAAGGCACAATGTTTGAAACCTGCTGCTTCATACTCTAATAATATTTCTTCAGGCTTAACTCATGCCAGAATTCAAGGCCCTTAAGAAATGGATGTGAATGCCTATGTATGATGTGCTGTGTTGGTTTTCTTTGAACTAGCAATGGAACCAGTAGAAAGAGAATATATGTTTGGATTGTTAGGACAGCATTGGTTTAAAGGCTGTACTTTGACCTGTGCCAGGACAACAGTAGGAATCAGTGGCAGTTATTGGAGCATGGATGGGAAAAGTACAGGCACCACTTTGCTTTCCATACCAGAGGGGTATTATGACTTTTGATGTGCTGCCTCAGCTGTTAGTACACAGGGTATGCATAATGTAAGTTATTTAAGAGGTTCTTCACTTGGGAGAATAGATAAAAATGTGTGAAAGTGCATGCTGCAAGCACATGTAGTGTACAAACATTTGTCTGGGAACTTGGCCTGGTTCAGACAGAATAGTTGAACTAGGTAAAAGTACTGGGTCATTACTGACCCAGGGGTGACATCACATCACTATGCTTATTAGGCAGACTTTATTTTCGCCATTGCCTTCCCCAGTTATCTACACTTTACTCCCAGCAAGCTGGGTACTCGTTTTACCAACCTCAGAAGGCTGGAAGGTAGAATCAACCTTCATTTGATTACTTGAAACCAATTTCTGTCAGGATTGAACTCAGGTTGTGAGTGGAGCTTAGACTACTGTATACTACAACTTATCACTTGCTCTGCAGGGTTATTTGGAGGCTGTGCCTCATGGTGTCAATACAACCCCCCCACCCCATCTTTTGCAGAGCTTTCCCTCCCTTGCTCCAGAGTTCATGCAACCCATAGTTTTCTGTCTGAATTGGGCAGATTATGATTTTCAAAAGTTTGAGCTTTTCTCTAAGCCAAAATTAGATTCACATGTCAAACTGTGCTTTTTATTTCTAATTTGAAAAGCAAACCATAGTTTTTGGAAACTAAGAAATTAGACATGAAATTAGAGTGGGAAGAGGGAGAACGTGAGTTTTGAGACATGATCCCAACAGCCGATCTGAGATTTGTGAGAAATGGTCCTAAGGAAAGCATTTAAGCACTGGTTTAACTACTCCATTAAAGCCAGCGGGGTTTTCAAGCATTTGATTTTGGCTTCATTGTCTCTGTGGTATTTTGTTAAGCTGAAGGATGACCAGATAAAATAGTGTTAGGGTGTATCACTGAAGCCAGCTTATTTCATAAATGCTTCAGAATGTTTAACATGAGAGTCTATCAAGGATTTTGCTGGCTCCAATTTGTTTTTGTTGCTTATTTTGAAAATACCTTGCAGATTTCAGACGTTTTCAAAATAAGATGAGTTTGTGTATTTTTTTTCTTTTTGAGTCTAAATTCTTTTTGAGTCTAAACAAACAATTCCCTCGATAATGTTAAACTATTTATTATATACTTATTATATAATTACTGCACTACTTTTTTCATCATTCCTATTACCCATCTCCTCCCACTTATGACTGTATGACTATAGCCTGTGCTGACATTTTATTTTATTTTATTTTATGATTTTACATTTTATGTTTTCATTACTACTGATTGTTTCCTGATTGCTTACTAGACCTATATGACAATCATTAAGTGCTGTACCTTATGATTAAGTGCTGTACCTTATGATTCTTGACAAATGTATTTTTCTTTTATGTACACTGAGAGCATATGCACCGGAGACAAATTCCTTGTGTGTCCAATCACACTTGGCCAATAAAGATTCTATTCATTCTATTCTATTCATTCTATTCAAATGCATCTCTATTTGTTGAATGAAGAATTTGTGTGTTTTGCTACTGAACTGCTTTGTAGTCTGAAGGCCTCTTACAAATTAAAGAAACATTCAAACATTTTGTGCTTAACAGCCTGAATAATTTGGAGTTTGAAATTAAACCTGCTCAGGTTTTTGGCATCTTTGGGGGGGAGCTTTGAAGCAAAAACGAAATTACATGTTAAGACTTGACTTCAGCAGCGAACTGGAGCGAGACAAGTCCTTGAATTTCCCTCCTTTCCCTGGGCTTCAGTGACATCATTGTTACTTTCCCTCCTTCAGTGCTGAATAGAGTCTGCTGGCTAAACTTTCAGAGCCAGCCTCTCCCCCTGCCCCATTTTAGAAAGCAGCCATTTAGTAAAGTGGAGCTAGGCCGCAAAGAGAGCTTAAGCTTCAACATGCATTAATGGGAGAAACAGTCAAATATTTTTGCTTGTTTGTACCAAGAATGTATCATGATTTGGGTAATAAACAGTAAATTATGATTGTATGGTGTTATTTTTTGTGTTTAACACCTGCTTACTCTGCTTAAAATTTTGGGGCAGTTATAAAATCTGTTCAAATTAAATCCCTTAAAATAAATTAACATTGCTTAAGGCCCTGATCCTGTTTAATATAAATGATTTCCTGAGTAGTGCTTCATGGGAAAAGTTGGAATTCTGAGTTTGTGTTTCATCCATGACATGCATTTCTACATATCTGAGTAAAGCTTGTCACTGCTATTATTGTATTGCTGCAGGTAGGGTTTCTGGGAAAAGCTTTTGATAAGCTTTTTGAAGTGACACAAAACTTCAAATGTATTAAAATAGTTCAAATTAGTATGTATTTTCAGGTTTTTGTAGTTTGTCTCAGTATATTTCAAGTTGGAGGCTAGAGTAGACATTTAAAATAATTGTAGCTCTTTTTCTTTTCAGAGTAAATCATTTCTATTTGTGCTAACCTTTCAGGAAGTAAATCTAACTGCTGACTTTTTTCATAAGCTAAAAAAAGGTATTATAGTCTGTACATTTGCATTTTCATGTGGTTGTGTGCTGAGACAGGCCTTATAAGTTGCAGCCCCTTAACAGATCTTTGTCAGAAAGAACTAGGCCTCCCACTGTTGAGGTGATGGGCATGTTTCAGTTTGAGTTAAACTACGTCCCAGCTGCAACCCTTCAGCTTTCTCAAAAGGGTTAAAGTGACGATGATTCCTTTCTTAAGGTGAAAGAAAGGGATTCATTCCTGGCATTGGACATCTGGGAGCTCCAGCTGTTGAGTATCAAATCTGCTGCTTTCCTTGTACAGCCCTGTTCTGTGTCTGTTTCTCAGTCATACTAGGTGTGATAGAAACTTGTAGGAATGGAATGGAACATTTGTTATAGCCCAGAGGCTGTAAGCACCATGGGCAAAAATAATTTTACATTATTCTTTTCAAGTTGTGATTCTGACTTAGGTGTGGAATGTTCTTCTCTGAAACAATCTGATTGTCATCCTACCACCACCTTCAAACACTTCCTTACTTCTCCGTGTTAATATTTTGACAATAAATGTGGCTATTATCCAAATGCTTTTCTCAGTCTTAATTCTTATTGACATACATTCAGTTCAAACTGTTATGTTAGTGATATGAATTAATGTCAGCCATAAATGTTGCATGGTGAAAATCTTTCAGCATTTAATTTTGTTAGAAATCTTTACCTCCCACACTTAACAGAATCTCTGTTACAAGCTGATAAATATTAGGTGAACTAGAATTTGTAGTGTTCCACACTGATTTCTGAAATGTGTTGCATTGACATATTATCTTGCAATTTTGGTCATGCTTTTGTACATGGGAGAGGCAGCCTAGAGCATCACATTGTCCCATGAAATATCTGACATTTACCAAGGGAGTGTTGAAAACCCTATTTGAAAGAGTTGTTCCGGAAGCTGTCATAGTGCTGTCCTGTTCCAGAGTGAAGCCGTGCTAGTATGATTGCATTTGTGACTTTACCTCCCTGGAAGCCATGCTGGTCACCTGGAGGCCATGATCCTGTTCACAGCCCTTTTGAGAAAAAGCCAGGGGATCTCTAGATGTGTAGTGACATTTATACTTATCAGACGAACTACAAGTTCAAACATTGCTGTTTTGTATTGCACAGATATCCCGTGGAAGAAGTCACTAATCAAGAATTTGCTATTTGGTATGTCTTGATTCTAAATCTTAGTAATTTGTGATTGCTGGAAGAAATATACATAATTGTAGTTTTTATCTTTATATCTCAGTTACATATGCTGCTACTCAGTATCTTCAAATAAATTAATAGTGAAAGTGGAGTGTAAGATAATGTTATACTTTGTTTTCCCCCAGAGCCCAGCTGGCAATATGCCTCTTCTTCTTGTCTGCTTTTTTAAAAAATCCCAACACTTTTTTGGGTACTAAGTTTTTTGGTCTTTTTTCCTTGGAGAGCTAGAGCTTTGGCGGTATGCAGATTTATTTATAAGATTATACTCACGCACCATACTCTACCCTGGGGCACTGTGAATCTTGAAGCTTCTTTATCAAAGAAATGCTAAACAGCCATAGAAGTTGAAAGAGACCAACACTGCTACTTGTACCCTTTTTGTTCTCTGCAGCAGCCATAAAGATTGCAGTGGTATTCTTCAGGCGATTAAAAAAAATCATGTCAGGCTCAGTTGGACAGAAAAAGGGGCCTGGGAGACAGCGCAAGTGTGGCTTCTGTAGATCTAATAAAGATAATGAATGTGGGCAGCTACTGATGTCTGAAAACCAGAAGGTGGCAGCACACCACAAATGCATGGTAAGTGCCCTGAAGGAGACTGGAAGCAATTGTGGGGGCTTTCAGAGTGGGTTGACATCATGGCGATGGAGAGTATTTGTAGGGGAGAAGTGGTGCTGATTCTTCCTGTCGGTTCATCACCTGTCTGTTTTTTTTCCTAAGCCGAATTTCAAGACTTGAAGTAGCCCAGCTGGGGGGAAACAGTTGTGGATAGACAGGATTTCTTGCAGAGGCTCAGTAGATGTGGAGGGAGGGGGGTTAAGCATTCCCTATCTCAGCCAATGACATTTTCCTGCGCAAATATCACCTGCTTCTGATTTGAGAGCCTGCGCTTGCTGAGATGACATGTGCTTTTGCCCAATTGATACAGTCTTAGGACTGACTTGAGAGTAAGCCCCCTTGAACTCACTGCACTTGCTTTTGAATAAACAGGCATAGGGTAAGGCTGCACCTTATAATCAGAAGTGGATCATGAGATGCTCTGCCAGCATTTCAGTTAGTGGTGTTTTTTGTTTGAAGAAATTGTCAAATGTGGAAGTTTGGATTTTCCTTATTTGAATAAATGTTGAAGTTTCATTATACTGTTGTGTGTGTGTTTCAGCTGTTCTCATCTGCCTTGGTATCTTCACACTCTGATAACGAGAGTCTTGGAGGCTTTTCCATTGAAGATGTGCAAAAAGAAATGAAGAGAGGTACCAAGCTGGTAAGTTATTGTTTTTGGAGCAAAACAATGAGATAATTTCACTTAAAAATGAAATTTCTTAGAGTATTCAGAAACTTTGTGCCCCTGCACACTGGTGGCACTGGTGTGGTGTTGTGGTGGTGTGGTGTTAAGGCTATGCCTGAGCCATAGTCATTTTGCCGCACTCCAAAGATTTCACGTTTGGCACCGAAAGATCCCTTCTAACTTAATTGAACATTTTACCTATTTATCATTGACTAGCAAGGCTAATGGATAGAGAGCTATTGTTTGGCAACAGAACCAAGACAAAGCCCAGAAGCAAATTGAGAAGAGAAAAAGTGTAATCCCTTTAATGCTGTTCTTGCAATTCATTAGCTGTCTTCAATAACAGGATAGGCTGCATTATCAAATAACTTTCATGTTGAAGTTTCTTGAAGCATAAAAAGTTTGGTGTTCTGCAACCTGATACATTTCCTCAAGCAAAATCAGATTATGTTAAGAATCTTGGATTCCCTTTGCAGTTATGCTGAACTATAGGTTTGTTTCTCTTAAAGGTACATTTCTGATAGTCAGTTAACTGAGTGATACATGTGCAATTCTGATTCATTTCCTTGGGATTTGTGCAAATAATATAAATGACAGGTTTGAACAGATGAGTCTATCTTATTCCTAGTCAGCTTGTTGGTCCATTCAGCCGATTCTGGCTAGCAGCATCTCTCCAAGGTCTTCTCTAGACCTGTTACCTGAGATCCTTTTAAGCTGGAGACACTGGGAATTGATTCCTGGTTCTTCTAGGTGCAAAATATGTCCTGTACACAGAGCTACAGTTTGTCCCCAGACATGCTAAACTGATCTTATTAATATCTCCAAAATGTTTGTTTTGGTTGAAAGGTCTGGAGCTAGTTTTCAGGAATGTGAAGTCACATGTTGGAGCAGGGTGTAATTTGATGCTTTTAAATCAGATTGCTGATCTAGAAGATGATCGTGCTGCCTCTTTCCAAGTGATTTAATGTGTATAAAGTGCTGTCAAAATATAGCTCACTTATGACAACCCAGTAGGTTTTTTAAAGCGAGAGACTAACTGAAGTAGTTTGTCATTGCCTTCCTTGCACAACAACCCTGGTGTTCCTTGGTGGTCTCCCATCCAAATTCTAACTAGCGTCAGCCCTGCATAGCTTCAGACATCTGTTGAGTTCAGGCCAGCCTGGGTCATCCAGGTCAGAAACCAAATTCTGACAATGCCACTAGTTGCTGCTGCAGCTGAGTACTTATATACTGCTTTTCACATGAATCCAAAGTGCTTGATAATCCTGAGAAGTAGCCTGTAAAGATAGCTCAATTATATCTCCATATTTGTTGATCTGAGATTTCTGGGCTGAGAAGTGACGGCTTGCATGAAAATCCCTGTTGGATTCAAAACTGAACTTCAGTAAAAATTGTAGATTCACAGCTATGTCCTTACCCCTTGGTCCTATTTGTCAGACACAAGCAAATAGAATGTAAAATAAACAGGAATGCAGTTTCTGACTGAGTGGAGCTACTCAGAAGCAGTCACTGTAGAACACACAATTTTTCTGGGGTTAAGTAACTGTTTCTGCTGCCTTTAATCTGCATGATTTAATCTGCATGACTTTTGAATTTGAAAAATGCAGTACAGAAGAAGCAGTTATATCAAGCAGCCATCTTTCTCTCTGAGATTTCAATTGTCTTTGTCAGTGAGACCAAAAGTACTAACACTGGTGCTAATGAGACTGTCCCTCTCTTTCAGATGTGTTCGTTGTGCCATCGTCCCGGGGCAACCATTGGTTGTGATGTAAAAACCTGCCACAAGACCTACCACTACTACTGTGCATTGCATGATAAAGCTCAGATTCGAGAGAAACCTTCTCAAGGCATTTACATGTAATTATTGTTTGCGTTTTTCCTTTTGTTGTTGTTTAATGATAGTTAGGTTTGAATGATAGTTTGCTTTCTGTGCTAATGCTGTCCCATTTAGTTGTTGCTGGTGTACCAAAATAGCCACCTAGCATAAATGCACTTGAATATATTTAAATGATTCTATAGTTTGGTGGACTTTAACTTATTCCAATGTTCTACCCCCAGGATATTGTGTCGAAAACATAAGAAACCGGCCCACAACTCAGAAGGTAAAATTATTCAACATATATTGTTTTAAACAGCTGTACTGCATATATTCAGTTGAAGGAAAGTTGAGTAGAATGGTGTCGGAAAATTGGGGAACCACACAGTTTAGTAACATGGCATGCTCAAAAACAAGAATGGGCACAATGCCATTACAAAGGGTGGTTAGAAGATGCAGCAATCCAAATTTATATTGGTGCTCTATGAAGTAAATGTGTGAATAATGTGTGCTGCATACTCTAAAATTGACTAAACAGGATGCATGAGTCAGTGTCTTTCAAGAGGAGAAATAGCATTTGGGTTCAGAAGTGAAGAAGCATTGGTTTAAGTGTTCTGAGGCCATAGGTAGTGCGTTTGACTAGGAGACGCAGGTTATCCTGAAATATGAAATAGATGTGAATGAGGACAAAATCATAAAGCTTCAGCAACCAAAGTGATACTCTAGTATGAAGCTGCTGAATTGGAATTAATACATGCATTTGACTGTTAGACACGGTTGTGGTGGAGGCTGGCTAGTTCATTGACCTTTATTTATTTATCAGTTTTATATACCACCCTCCCCTGAAGGGCTCTGGGCGGTACACAACATATAAATCGAAGTAGAGCACAGTTTAAAACATAACAAATACAACTATAATAACATATGTATGGCTCTAAAGGATTAAATAGTTAAAACCTCCATTTAAACACAGCGTTACAGTATATAATGCCTCGTGTCCGGCAGCTAAAACCCTCCCGAGAGGGGAGTGGTAGGTCCCTCAGATGTTATGAGGACCATCAGAGAGGGGAGATCCCCAAAGGGGAGGTGCGCTGCATCAGCGGTTTATCACCAGTTGTACCCTCTTTGGTGGGGTAACATGCCTTTTAGGCTTTTCATTTGTCTCTTTCATGGTAATGCAACACATCTCCTTTGGATTGCAGCGCCTTCTGTTCTCATTTGTAATAATTTTCTTCTCATTGTCATCTGTGTATGTGTTCCCTTTTCATGATTAACAAAGTGGGTTCTGATGTGTAAAAGCTTCTGCAGCACCAAACTTGGTAATCTCTGAAGTACCACAATGTTTTCTTGCTTTGGCTGCTGCAGACCAACACAGCTGCCCCCTGAAAGTTGTCACTCTGACATAAGCCTTTTTTGCACTAAATAATACTATCCAGGTATGCAGAGGTATCTTCTCAGTGATTGCTGTACAGATGTTTGAGGCTCACCTTCATTTCCTGGTGAAGATTTGCAAAAATATATACATGCATTTTTCATGGTTTTCAAAGCTGTTGTCTGGCTGTTCTCTTCATAAGGCTTTGGGGACAGATTGTTAACCGAAAAGAAGAGGGTTGGAATGAAAATATATAGGTGGTTGCTTGCTATGTAGTCTGGTTTATGCTGCAGTATGGTCAAGATACTGTACCACGTGACAATGTACCCTCCCTGTGGATCTGGAACTTCTGACTCATCAAAAACAGATCTTTTGGAAGCATTGTAGTCACTAGACTTGGGTAGCTAGTATACCTAGAAATTCCAACTTGGCAACTTCACACTGGAGTTTTTCTTTGAAACTTCCTGCTGAAATGTGGCCAGTTTTAAGTCAGTTATATCCAGGAGAACACTTTTGGATTTCAGAAATTTATTTATTAATCTAAAATATCCGTATTCCCCCCTCTCTCCTTTTGAACAAAGTGCAATTAAAATACAATCTAATAAAGCATCAAAACTAAAATGCGAGATATAGCAGAGCAGTAGTGAACTACCAAAATAAACTAACAGCAGATTTGTGGTTGATAACTGGTTTATGAATGTAATGATTATTAGTGTGGAAGAACATCTGCGGCAGTAATATCTTCACCCACTTTTAGAGTGCCAGAGTATGGCTGATCCAGTTCCTCTTAGAAGGGAATTCTGCAGTCTCTGTTCTACTGTTGTAAAAACCCTGTCTTGGTAACCACACATGGCATCCTCTCCAAAGATGGCGAAGCACTCAACAGTTGTTTCAAGATGGTCTTTGGTATGGTTGATGCCATACAGTAGCAGGTTTCTAATCTGTTCAAGGCTTTCAGAGTTAAGAGGGCATCAGGCCCATAAACCAGGTGGGAGCTAATATAATATATATGCAAAATCAAAAAAATTTCATCTTTCCTAGTCTTTTAGATGAACTTGCTTTTGCCTCTTTCCTGAGATACCTTTTAATTAGTTTGTATCAGTTGCTGCTAGCTTTCAAATAAATGGTTTTAGTGGGATTTTTAAAGAAATGTACTGACAGTACTGTTTTCATATAGATACTAAGTGACTTCTCATATTGCTGGTTCATTAGTTTTATGGTGATTTTGTTGTTGTTTTTGGTAAGGGTTTGAAATCCTTTTTTTGGCTTAATATTAATGTATTAAGGAAGGGAAAGAACTTCTGGGTTTACAACCCAAATCTTGAGCTTGTAAAGAATTGTGGTGCCATTATGAGGAGCCCAGCAACTTGTTTGCCCCCATTTTTAGTCTGCTCACCTTTTATTTATTTATTTATTTTTATTTATTTTTCGAACTTATATTTTTTTGAATTTATATACCTTCATCTATTTAGGCTCTGCGTATCTTTGTACTCTACAGGACATTTTGTAAAACCATTGTAGCTTATGAAGTTCCTTTTATCTTGTTTCAAACAGATTTAGGTGAAAGTCTTAATGAACATGAATTGGAACCATCACCTCCCAAAAAGAGGGGGCGCAAAGGAAGGCCCAGAAAAATGAGTCTGAAAGGACAGTCAGAAGACACTCGATCAACATCTTCGCATGGCACAGACGATGTAGAAAGCAGCTCTTACGTAAGCAATTTGTATGCTTAAACTATTGCACGAACGTCGGTTTCTTTTCAACTTGAATGTGAGATTGTTTAGCTGTATTCTGTTGAAACCATATATGTTGTCCTGGCGTACTATTTTAGAAAAGTGTTTTTCTTTCAGAGAGACAGATCACCCCACAGAAGCAGTCCCAGTGATACAAAACCTAAATGTGGATTCTGTCATGCAGGTGAAGAAGAAAATGAAGCTAGAGGGAAGCTTCATATATTCAATGCCAAAAAGGCAGCTGCGCATTATAAGTGCATGGTGAGCAAGCAGCATTCTCCTAACTCTCTGGCAAAGTCATGTTCTCAATAAGCAGACTTTCAGCTGTGAGCAGAAGATTCTCCAGTGTCCTGGGCCAAAGCTCTGTGTCTGTCTGAAAGGTCCACTATACCTTATGCAACTACCATTTGCTCAGGACCTCGCTTGTCACTATTTGTCCTTTTGAGACAGGTGGTGATAGTGCAGTGAAGGACAGGCAACCAGTTCACTCCCCAGGTTTCTTGGCTGCCCTGAGTGGAATCTCAGAACAGACCCACCCACTTGAGGCTTTGAAGTTGCACGCGACCTGAGTCACTGCATTTCTAATGCTACCTCTGCATCTCTTTTTAGTTGTTTTCTTCTGGCACTGTACAACTGACAACAACATCAAGGGCGGAGTTTGGTGACTTTGATATTAAAACTGTGCTTCAAGAAATCAAACGAGGGAAGCGAATGGTACGTTCTTATGGTTTCACTCTGAGCTGCATGTGAATATTGGCTTCTGGCTATGCCTGCACAAATTTAAATTGCTTCAAAATTGTTTATCATAGCATCATTTCCCTGCCCGAGGAACTCTGGGGATCCTTGCTTTGTGAGCATGCTGATAAAATGTTCTGTCCTGTATCTGGGGTATGTGGTTTGGTGGATACATTCAGCTGGTTGATGCCCTTATCTTAGGCCCCTTCCGCACACACAAAATAATGCGTTTTCAAACCACTTTCACAACTGTTTGCAAGTGGATTTTGCTATTCCGCACAGCTTCAAAGAGCACTGAAAGCAGTTTGAAAGTACATTATTCTGCATGTGCGGAATGAGCCTCACATTGCCCTCATACAGGCAAGTTGCTTGTATCTTGCTGAAACTTCTCTAAGAGCATAAGTTGAAGAAACCTGGAAATTATGAGAACTGTGACGTGACAAAAGATGGATTAATGGCCCAGTTAACATTGTCCTTTCCCCATAACAGAAGTGCACACTGTGTAGTCAGTCTGGCGCAACTATTGGATGTGAAATCAAAGCTTGTATCAAGACTTACCATTACCATTGTGGAGTGCAAGACAAAGCAAAATACATAGAGAACATGTCTCGAGGAATTTACAAGTAAGCACCCTGTTTGTTTTTGTCTTTGACCAAGGACTAACAGATATTGCTGGAAGCTGATGGAGCAACGGGCTCTGCAAATGAGAAAGAACTTGTATTCAGCGCCTTTTACTTGAGATGGTATAAAAGTGTCAGTAAATTCCCTTGAAATCTATAGACCTCTTCACTAGTGTAGGCTTGACACAAGATCCATCAGGATTATGATGGGTGCTTTTTTAAATTAAGTGGGCAGTGACAAAGTTGGTGTGTGTATACAGACCTACTTTGTTTCCACAAGCTGTTCATTTAAGTGGCAGATGATGGCTTACAGTTTTATAGAATATCTAGATGTTCTTTGCAATCCTGTCATTAACCTTGTAAAGTGGGACACTGTCACTCCCACATTACAGATGGGAACCTAGGAGTCACCATCCTGGCTTCCAAATGCCATCAGTGCAGCTCTTGGAAGCATGCTGTGGCTGTTGCAATCCTTTCATATGCCACACTGATGACATCTGGAAGCATGGCAACCACTAATTTCTTCTCTCCTGGTCTTTTTGAACTGGATTTCCATTGCCATCTGCATTAGGGTTTTGCCATTTGAGCTGCTATTTTTTTTTAATTAAACAGCAAAGTACAAAGAAGTCCAGCTTGTGAGTTCATGGGCATAGTGATACTTGAACTCTTGGTTTGTAAACTTTTTTTAGGCACAGAAACCAAGATATTACGCTTTATTGTGCTGTTCCCAAGGATAGCTGTGCATTCTTCAGGCACCTACACAACTTATCCAACAGATATTCTCTGTGACTGCTATTAATAGTGGCCACAAGGGGCACTCTTTGATCACTGTGGTTACAAATTCTACCAAGTCAGTATTGATGACCTTGGTGATTTTACTGCCAGCTGTAGCCTCAGACCCACTCCTTTCTTACTTTTCCTTGTATGAGCATTTCAGCTTGTTACCAGGAATTACTTTAAACAGATACTCTCCTTGAAAGTTACTTTCATTGTCTCTGCACAGCCTTTCTTTGGATTGGCCAAATCCTGGAATTCGGTGCAGAATTCTTCCTGAAAATTGGTCTGCTAATAAAGAGCTGTCCTGATTTAAGCTGCCTCAATTGCTCTAGGTCTAATGTTCCTGAAGGCTACAGTAGCAGTGCCTGTGAACTGGGTTAAGACCTTTAGAGTATGTTTAAAAAACTGGCTAATAGTTGTGATTTATTGTTTAAAGAAAAAATATTTTAGTCAGAAGAGAAGGTAGAGCTACTGAAGAGCACTGTATAAGTATTCAGATAACATATTACTTAGAACTGTACTAGGGAGAGAAACAGAGACTAATGTATACATAACCGCAGCGATTTTAAGCAGAAAATCAAAAGTCAGATTTTTGCAGGTCGTGAATGTCTATTACTTTTATTTGCACCATTTCCTAATAAAGAAGAGATGGTATTTTAAATAGCTTTAATTATTACCAGATATTTCCAACCAGCATTTTCCTAACTTATATGCTTCTGAATGCATAAAGAATACTTTCCACAGCCTTTTCTGTAACTAAACAAAACGTTTCTCTGGGCGATTGCAGTGGTGGTGTGGGGAAGATTTCCTTTGTTCTATTTTTTTTTTCCAATTGTATGTTTGCTGCTGCCAAAGTTGTAAATTAGTTTAGATGCCCTAAAGGGGTTGGGATTTGTGTGTAATCTGAATACGACTTAACCATGCAAAAGATTCACTGGATTAGTCTAGGAAATGGTGACCTATAATTTCTCATAGCCATTCTGTTGGACTGTCTCTAAGAACAAGAAAACAAATGTATTCTACTGAAAGGAAAGGGAGGGTCAAATCAGGGCTAAGGTAGTTTACAGCTCACATGTGACTTAGCACTGATACCTCCTGTTCCCCTTTTCCTCTTCCCCTTGAGTAGGCATTATGGCAGCCTAGGGACTTACAGGGGCTGCTGGAACAGAAGAGTAACCCAGCAGCTCTGTGCTTCTGGAAATGTGGGACACTCCAGCTAGTGAACAAAGAAGCCAGCTGAATGGCAGCTGCTTGGCTAAATAAAACTACTGGAAACCACTCTGAGCCTATGGGTTACAAATTAAATAAACAGATCTGTAACTTGATTTTTGTGTGTGTATTGCATGGCTTTGCATCATTCTCTAGGCTTTACTGTAAAAACCATAGTGGGAATGATGAAAGAGATGAAGAGGATGAAGAGAGAGAAAGCAAAAGTCGTGAAAAGTCTGTAGCTGACCACAGTGGAGTTCCTCAGCAGCAGCAGCTCAATGGAAACTAGGTATGGAAGCTCTCAGCTGACAGCCCTCTTCCTGAGATGCCGCTGTACCACTGACCTAGTTGTTAAGAGTGGTAAGACATTTTAAACTGAGCGTAATGCCAATAAATTAGTTTTTTTAATAAAAACTGGAGTCCTGTTGCACAAGAACTGGGGTTATTTCTCAAATTCAGCTGACTTTGTAAAAGAAAGGCCCTTGCTTCTGCCAATAAACATAGCTGTAATGTCCAATCTGGTAATATGCTTTCCTCTTTTATTTTTCTGCTATCTTAACATTTACTCTTTTCCCATCGTCTTTTTATTTTTAAACAGGTTCAAGGGACAGAGTAAAACTGGGAATGAATAAAACATCCATAACTGCTAATGTTTTTAGAAAAAAATGCTTTAAGGTCAGATAAGGGTTGGTAACTTTTTTTACCCTGCCCAACTGTTAGGAAATGTCCTTGAACTGCCTGAAACGTTCATGTGTGTGAGCCATCAATAAGCGGCAGCGTTTCTTCATGTCAATATAATGTAGTTAGTTGTCTGCAGTGTCTGGAGAAAAACAGCAACCCTGAAATACTATATAATTGATATGTAACATGTACAGTGTCAAAGCTGAGGCAGATGTGGAAATAGTAAATTTTCTTTTCTAGACCGAATAAGAGATTTGGGCTATGTGAATTCAGTGGATGGATTTGTGTATCATGGAAAGGTCTTGGGTTTAATTTACAAAGTAGACTTGCCTCTGATGGCAACAAGTTGGTGAATGTGTGCATTTTCACATTGACCTTCGCACACAAACCATAGAGAGGAGCTAGGAGGGAAGGTGCTCCCCCCCCCCCCACCTTTTGGCAGAAGGACCCAGTCAAGAAAAGAACTGGAGCTTCAGAAGTATGCTTGAACCATTTACTAGGATAATGGTTTCTACTGCCTAGCATTCCTGGCTGGAGATCTCTTGAACAGCTGTTGACTAAACTGTGAGCTTCAGTACTCGTGCCAAAGGGCTGTAGTTCATTCTTTTGACCCTGGTCATCCTCCTTGGCCTTGTCCCTGCTTTACCTAGAACCTGTCACATTTTACAACTGAAAATGATAATGTTCATGTCTGGAAGCTACAACATCCCCTTCACATCACTTCTTAGATTTCAAAATTACTGCTCAGCTCTCACTATGGAAATTAGCCACCTTATTGGACATCATACCTCAATATATATACACATACACACACACACACACAGAGAGAGAGAGAGAGAGAGAGAGAGATCGATCCTGTATGCTGTAAGAAAAATGCGGAATAACTCTGGATTTTCTTTGCTTTTTGGTTTTACAAACAGAGGTCAGTATTTATTTTGAGTCTTGTGACCACTATATGAGAATGTTTTAGTATTTGATTATGGTTTCCTGGGAGATCAGCAAGTTGAATACTGTTAAAAATCTGAGTGTTCTATTGGAATCTGATTAGCTTGATATTATGCCAAGGCCAAACATCTTGGTTATAATGGTATTTCTTAACTCTAGTAGTTTCTCCCATTGGTCTAGTAAAAAAATATTGTTTTATAAATACAACCAAAAAGTCATACTAGTTAGCAAGCTAGCAAAACTCACTTCAGATTTTATTATCTTTTGAAAATATAAGGCAACGCAACAAATAAAAATGACAGTGCAGTTTGACAGCAAAGTGACAGACATTCACTTGCAATGGACACTGCAGATTTTCATGATACGATTCTGTTTCTGAAGCCTTGTTTAATTTTGTGGGATTTTAATTTTTAACCTTTTATTGTCCTTTTGTATAATGCATTTCATTATTGTCTAAAGGGACTCAATTGTTGTATAATAGAACTTCAGAGACTCTCAAGCTGGAATTCAATCCATTTGGTTTGAAAATTTCCTGGAAGAGTTCAGATTTAGCAGAAAAAATGTGTATAAAAATAAATCTGTTTCCTGCTGTTATGCTGCTGACCAATTTTTTAAAATTTTGTATTGTAATGGTCAAGATTAAAGGCGCAACTTGTACTGAAATAGATTTTTACCAGGGTGAGTGCTCTTTCAAAAGCATGAGTTGTTTTTGGGTTTTTTTAAAGCCATGTAATTGTTTTAGAATACAAACATCTCTTGTTTTTTATTCTAGTCATGTCACTATTATGAAGGTTTGGGGCAAGCTATAACATGTTCCAAGCAAACAAGGAAAATGTCAGCAAAATTCAAAATAATTTTATAAGCCAAGGCCAGTATGTTTAAACCGGGGTGGCCAACCTGTGGTGCTTCAGATGTTCATAGACTACAATTCCCATCAGCCCTGCCAGCATGGCCAATTGCTTCAGCAGGGGGTTTGATCAGAGGTAATTCTATGATCTATAATGGGCTTTCCTGGAGATAACCTCAATAACCTATTATAAAAACTTTTTGAAGGTCCCAGGGCTCTGAGCCACCAAGTTGAGCAGCCTGTATAACTGTTTCATTTGAACTGAGAAAGCAGACAAGATTGTCTGTGATCCCTTTTTTGCTGATTTGCCATCTCTAGAACACAGGTACTAGTTAGCAATATCTCACCCTCCCTCCCTTTTGCTGTTGAAAGGTGTGCACCTAGTAGCTCTGCCAGTTCAGTCACTTTAATTGTAACTGGCCACTGCTGAGTTTGCCAACAAAGCAACTTGATCCTCTGCCTTGCCGTTGACTACCAAACAGAACATGTATTTGCTCTCTGGTGCCTTGTGACATTTTGATGACTGTTGAAAATAGTATCCAATTTGTGGTGCTCTAAAAGCTTACCATGGCATTTATTTTAAGTGAAACAGTGCAACCCTAAAAAGAGTTCCATCCTTCTAAGTTCACTGAAATTAGTGGACTTAGAAGGGTATAACTCTGTTAGGATCTCACTGTGCATGTGTCATAGCTTTTGTTGGCAGGTGTACTAATTCCAAGTGCCTTAAGACGTATGAACTTGCGTGTTCACACAGCATCACCCACAGGGCAGCCATAGCCATGGGGTGATTCTTAAGAGTCTGCTGCAGTGTATTTGTTGCTTGACACAAAGAAATCTGTCTAAAACTGCATGTAGTTGGTCTGTGTGTGCTATCCTGTTTTGCAGCTCTGACTTTCTGGTATAGCCCTCCTCCCCCACCAGTATATCACAAATACTTCACCATTTTATGATCTTACCATTAAAATGTAGCATCTCACCTGCTGTCTCAAATATACTGCTTTTGTTGCTAAAACTAATGGCACCTTTGTACACAATTTCCCCCTCAAAAATAGGTGTACTTTTTATCTCAGAACTGAGCATGGAGGGAAATGGAAAGGAAAGATAACAGGCATTTTTCATTTTCAATGTGTCTTTTCCAGACAGGGTTTCAGATAATATATCTGAAGCTCAAACTGTGGAAGTAGTTAGAAGATGTATGCCTTAACACAGCCAGGGGAGGCTTTATTAATCCTCCAGTTCTCATCTGGAATAGCAATCATAGAGACTTCTCTTTACCCCTCTCCTATGTAAAATATAGCCACACTGTCTACCCAAAGCAAGGTATCTAGTCTCATTTTGAAATGCCTTCTGCAACTGAATAGGAGTGCTGCTTGCAGCATGTATTGTACTCTTTTACCTTGCTGGCCAAAGACTACCACAGTACATTTTTAATATGCATAGGACAATAAATGGCAACATGCCTGACTGTTTTGCTGAAGATTGAGTACCTATTCTCTGGCATGTTTCATAGTGTCAAATGTAGATCGCTTACCTGGCTCCATCCCCATTTTCCAAATGAATGTAACTGCTTTTCACAGGAAGCAGTTCAAACCAGCTTGAGGACTGAACTGTTTATGGCATCAGGACTGGAACCACAACAGCGCAGTTCTGGTCATAGCCAAGCCTCAGCCAGAGTTAAGCTGAACATTATTTTCTGCCTAGAAATAAGACGCCAACAAATCACCTTACTCATCGCAGTTGGTGAAAAGTGGGATTCTGTAGCCACCTGCAGTGCACCTCTGGCCAGGGCTCTCTGTGTGTAAGCTGTCTACATTCGTCATAGAACATGTCCCATGTATTGGCCGATTGTTCCTGTTTCTTCTGGGTGGCTGAGCAGAAAAGTGAGTACTGATGGCCTTCTTGCCCTGACCTGCTTACATACAATTTTTTTTTAAAAAAGGTTTCTTACTGTGATAAAGCTAGAGAATCTCTCATAAATCACAATAATTCAAACAAATGCCATTTTGAGGATTTTTAAATCTACAAAAAAAAAAGCTGTCCCTGGAATACAAAACAAAATTCTGCATAGTTGAAAATAATTATGGCTGCCCTTTCCAATTTCTAGTTCAAAAAGCTTTCAATCATGGAAAACAAGGACTGCATCACGTTGATCACGTTGATATCTGTCACCTGACATAGGTTTTGTTCTGGCTTTGCCGGATTTGTATTGGCATTCATGCATACTGATCTTCAATAAATGATTTGTAGCTTGTTTGTTCTGTTTGAAAATATCTTAAGGTCACAACATATACCAGGTTATTTTTGCTTCTGATTTTATTTTGTCTTCTTGCTGAGAAAGACTGATCAGAATCTTTAAGCAGATGGAGTGTTTCAAATCTTCTGGCTGTTAAGGCGTACAGGACCTTCATTTTTGTGTATTCATGCTTGAGAGATGCTGACTAATGGGAACAATTTCTCATGTACTCATTTACAAATACAAAGATTATGTACCTATAATTTCAGTAGGAAACTCTGACTGTCAAGCCCAGGTTGAAGTGTAATTTGAAATTAAAGTAACTTTCCATCCTGTGATGTTGAATGGGGCTGAATGTGGAAGACACATTTCTGTGTGGTGTAGTGGTTTAGGAGTGGTGGACTCGAATCTGGAGAACTGAGTTTGATTTCCGCCTCCACATGAGGGGTGGGACTCTAATTTGATGAACAGGGTTTGTTTCCCCACTCTTCCACATGAAGCCTGCTATGTGACCTTGGAATAATCACAGGTGTCTGCAAATTCTCTCAGCCCCACCACCTCAGTGCGTGTGCTCAGTCTACATTCCTCGTTTCTGGAGATTTCACTGAGTTTCCCCCAGCCAGTGTTCTGAAGTCTGTTTCATTTGGGGAAGGGGAGCTGGCTTCAATATAGTGTGCTGAACAAGCAGAAAGATACCTGGTGGTTTACACATGGGGCTGAGACTTGCAGTCAAGTAAATGGGGAGGACAGCCTCTAACGATCCAACCTAACTCCTGCAGCATGTGGCTTTGTGCCATGGAAACCCACTCTGCATCTCACAGTCTTTGCAGTGGTAAAGGTTATGGTCTCTCAAGAGTTTCTTAAGCCTGCTTAAGCTTCTGAATTTATTTTTGACCCTCAGTCCTCCATACAGCAGATTGTACTGCTTTGAAGGCATCGTTTAAAATATCGGAGATTATTTTTTAAATTAGAGATTCCACTGTATTTTTGTAAACCATCCCTAAAGCTGCATGTACAATCTTCCACAATTATTTAATTGTAGCACATTTAAAACAGAATATTTTGAAAATAAATTTGTTCACAGTTTTTTTTTTCAGTTGTGCAAGGTTAGTGTAATGGCTGATGTGTCAAGGTAAGGTAGAGGAGACCACAACAACAAACAAACAAAGAACCTTTAATGGCATTACAACATTATATACATAGATCCACTTAACCCAATAGAGGGAAGCTAAAATAAATGGACAGGTAGAGAAGGCTGATGTTCAGGGATATATAAAGCGTTGTTTTATATACAGGTCCAAAAATTTGGTGACTGCATCGTTTACATCACTACTGGAGCTGTCCAACAGAAAGGTGATCTTTTGCAAGTCGGATGCATACTCTCTTTTGAGTAGCAGGGGGGTGACAGGTGTTTGACTCTAGGTCCTGTGTAAAAGTGGACAATAAAGTAGAATATGATCTATAGAGTCTACACAGTTCCCATTGCATATGCATAGCCTTAGGTGGTAAGGGGTTTTAATGTATCTCCCTGTCGATCTGACTGATGGAAGAGGAGCATTACAGCGGGCCAGCATCATTATCTACGGAGCCTGGGCGCGGTTATCTGGAGTGCAGGTAATGAGCCCCCCCTTATTACCAGTGTGGAGTGATGCCTGGGGCTAAAGGAGGAGAGCAAAGTCCTGGAAGCCTTTTCGAATAGGGTCTGGCGTTCCTGGTCCAAACAACCTTCTCCTCAGCAGCTCCACAGTCTCTTTAGAATGCAGCATGGCCAGATAAGCCAAAGAGTAGCCTAATTTGTTGATTTTTGTTTCTATAATGCCCCACCATTCCGAGTGACAAGAAGTCTTGAGGGCTTTATATGACAAGGAGGCTGCATCGCGGTTGAAACAGATGCGCAGCCAATATTTGAGCGTGGCAAGCCATGCTCTTGTCTAGTAGAGGAGACCTGTGTAGAAACCCACAGTCTGATGCTTGATGGGTGATCTTGGATCACTCACTCAATCTTAACTGCCTGACAGGTTTGTGAGAAGATAAAATGTAGAAGGGTGAACTGTGTATGCTACTGTAAAGTTTTTTGGAAGGAGGGATAAAAACAGTAGATAACGCAATCCTAACTTTTAAAAAAATGTTGTCCAAGTCTGGTTAAAACTGGCTATCATGGGTTTTCCATGCTGCATGGCCATTGTCTGTTAGTTTTTGCTCCTAACGTTTCACCCACATCTCTGGTTGGCATCTTCAGAATGTGACATGCTTCTGAAGATGGCAGCCATATGTGAAGTAGAAACATTAGGAGCAGAGGTGGGATCCAGCAGGTTCTCACAGGTTCCCAAGAGTAGGTTACTAATTATTTGTGTGTGCCGAGAGGGGGTTACTAATGGGTGATGTTGCCACAGGATTTTGGCCTTAGTTACGCCCCTCCTCTCAGCAGTAGCACGCAGAACTTGAAGCAGTCTAGCAGGAGGTGCACTGGCATGCGTGGCAGCCTGCGCCTGCGTGCATTCGTTTCCCGCCCAAGGACCGGCGCAGTGGCTGCGTCCTTGCCACAGCCTCGGCCAGGAATGCCCCGCCCCCGGAATGCCCGACCACGCCCCCGTCGTGCCCCGCCCAGCCCCATTGGAGCTACGCCTAAGTTTGAATCCCACCACCATGGGAACCTGTTACTAAAAATTTTGGATCCCACCACTGATTAGGAGCAAAAACTAACAGAACATGGCCGCACAGCCCAGAAAACCCACAACAATCAGTTCATTCTGGCTGTGAAAGCCTTCAACAATACATATAGTTACAATATCTACATCTTAAATTTGCTCAGGATCAATGTTACCTTCTTTTTGCTGTTGCAAAAGAACTTTATCTGTGAAAAATAACTGCTTTCAAAGTCCTGATCAACCCAGTCTTTAGTAACTCATGCATCATATTCCACAGAGTGGTTATTTTTTCTTCACATACCCCTCCTCTAGTGTACATATGGTATATTCAGAGTATTACCAGACACATTCTTTTCTCTCCACCCACCCAGATAATCTAATTATTTGATTGCTACAGTGATTATACAGGCTGTTTTTAATTGTGTTTTGGGTTCAGTATACTCTTTTTCATGTGAAGCCTTATTGCCTACATTTGTCCAAATAAGCACATTCAGAGGAGAGTAGTGTAAAATCCCCACTCTGACATGCGATTGGTTATTGCACAATTTGTGTTACCAGTTTCTATCGGATTTACAAGGGAGGATGCTTGAATCAGAGAAAATTTCCTTTTCTGATTTTGGAACCACTTTTCAGACTTCTACACATTTCCCCCCTAATGAATTAGGAGACTGAACAGTTCAATGCAAGTCAAAAAGAAAATTATGGTAACAAATGGGGTCCATTGACAGTAATTAGAAGCAACATAACAATCCAGTTTTAAGTACTACGCGGCTATAAAATTCTTGCATAATAGAATATTCCAAATGTCCTTTATTAAAAAATTTCATCATAAATCCTTTGGCACTACACTGACAGATAAATAGCTAACTTTGTAGCAATTCAGTAAGATTTACAGTCTTTCATTCCACCTCTTAGAGCAGAGGTGGACAAATTGCTGGCTGGGGCCCATATCCAGTTTGCAGGAGTTTTTCAATCATTGCTCAAGCACAGAGTAATTTGTTGGGATCCGTGGCCTGGCAAACTAGCAGCAGTTCGCTCATGGGCAGATGCTCTCCCCAAAATTGTCAAAAAACAGTTGAGGCCTGAGTGCCATTAAGCTGAGAGGTCCACAACTGGGTTTCTACCTGCTATTAAGCACTCTAAACTGAATGTCTGCTGTTGCTCCCAGTAGAGACAAATTTGTTCATCCTTGTCTCAGATCATGGGCAATGATGTTATTGGGGGGAGGGGAAGTTGGCAGACAGCCACTTGACCCTTCCTGCTCCCTCCACACCTCCAGCAAGCTGCTGAGGTATAACTGTGGTTGCTGTATAAACAAATATGTAAAAGTGAAACCGTAACTGCTTCCTGTACTTTCAGTTTTGCAACACCCTTTATTATTTTTCAGGGTAATGGACAAAAACATTCAGTTGGCTCTTTCTCATGGCACCCTTCATCTCATGCAGATTTGAAATATCAAACAGTTACCAGGTTCCAAGTTAATAGCTCCAAGTTTAAACCCTGTATTTTTAAATAGCACAACATTACGCCTGTGATTTTTGCAGTATTTTAAATTTCTTCTGAATTGTCACTACAGGCTGGTTAGCCACAACAGCATCTATTTCAGTATGCTTTTAGCACAAGAATGAGTACACCCCACAACCCAGCAAACTTCTCTCTAAAACACTTAGGAATACTATTTCTGACAAAAGGTTGCCAACCTCCAGGTAGGATCTGGAGATCTCCCACTATTACAACTGATATCCCGTCAATAGAAGTTTCCCTGGAGAAAATGACTGCTTGGGAGGGTGGATTCTGGCATTGTACCCTGCTGAGGTCCTTCTACCCCCCAAAGTCTCCAGGTATTTCCCAAACCAGAGCTGGTAACCCTAAATGTGACACTGACATTTCTCAAGAGATGGCAGAGCATGGACTGCTGGAAGAAACTAGGCCATGCCAGAGAACTATAGATAACTTATCTGGAATATATGATCTGAAATTTATATCCACAGATTGACTGACAGTAACCTGTTTAACACAAACAGAGCCTCTAATAGTCTGAGACCCTCATAACTATGGGCCTGCCTATCCTAGTACAACTCCCTGTGCTCCCTTTGGTTATCCTCTAGGAGCCTATTGCAGGTGCCTTGCTCAGTTAGCTGTCATTAGGAAAAAGGCTTCTCAGTTGTGATGCCTACACTGGAATGCTCTGCTTGGGTCCTGAAAGTTTGATCGTTGTTCAATGAAGTATAAATGCTCTTGTATCAAAGTACCACCTTCAATAATGCACAAAATGGTTTTGACAAAGGCAGCAGGTAAAAATGAATTATAATTCTCATATTCATGCAAGACTATATTCTAATACAAAAGCATAACAATTTTTTCAGCTGCTGCACCTCAACTGACCATTCTAACCTCTTCATCTGAGACAGATATAAAATATTCGCATTAAAATATCAAAATGTTAAAATATGTAGCTTGTACTGTCCCATTAATAAAGCACCCCAAACTTGTGTTTACCTGCACAGTTTGGCTTTTACATGCCCTGCAGAAACTAAACAAGTCCAGCAGGGCATTGGTGTCATCTGTGAGTGCGTTCTACAACAAAAAAGGTCTGGCATGTTGAGTACCATGCAATCTACTAACATCTTTTTGTAAGACAGCATAGCTGCCCTTATGTTGCTTTTAATTTATTTATACTATTGTTATGATGTCACTCACCGTGAGACCCTTTGGATGAACAGTGACTACAAAAATATAAAGGAACAGTCGTGGAAGGCTGATCAAAGTATTCATCTTTGTGAGTAACAATAGTTGGATTTCTCAAGCAAGGTCTTGGACTTCACTCAATTACTCTTTAAGGTTACCCTCAGACAGTATGATCCAACCAGATCAGAGACCAGGCAAAAGACACATGAATTAAACATTTCGCCTACAAACTGGCCATTATTCTCAGAGGCAAGAACAACCAGTGACCATGAGAGGCCAGAATTAACATGAAATTAGGCATCTGCACAATGACCACACATTTAGATTATATAAACTGCTGAAACCATAGCATTCAACCAGATTCACAGGATTTTTTGCCCTTTTGGAAGTGAACAAGCCGCAGTTAACAATGCCTTCCAGTTTTTCTGCTTTTGCAAATTGCAAACGCTACATTCATTCTGAAATCCCAGTGATTACTGCACTAATGTGGGCACATCATTTGAGTACATATCATGCTATTTTATCAGCTAATGAACTTCCTGTAACTTCAGCCATTATTTCTGCTTTGGTAGAGCTTCTCTGCCTTTCCTAATCCCACAAATCAAGAGCTGATTGAGATTGCTGTTGGGCAGAGTAATTTTTTAAAAAGCCTCACAAAGTAATCAGGCAGAAAGGCGGAAAACACATTACATTTGGAAAAAAAAAATTATGCTAAGCAAAATAACAGAAATGCCACTAGTGACAGAAATGCCACTAAGAGTGACTGCAGTCTAAGCTCTTTAATCGTCTTGGTTGCCTTCTGTACTTTTTCTAGGTCCTTTTTGAGACATGGGCCCCCGAACTACCCACAGTATTCCAAATGAGGCAGTACTATAGATCTGTTCAGAAGCATTGAAGCGTTGACTGTTTTATCTTTCATCCCTTTCCTAATAATCCTCAAGCCAAAGTTTGCCCTTTTCACTGCTGCAGCACATGGAGTTCACATTTTAATTGGCCCCAAGGTCTGTTTCCTTCTCAGTCACGGTAAGATCTGACCTCATTGGCATATACTTGAAGGCGTGATTTTTTTGCTCCAATGTGCATCAATTCACACTTACCGGCTTTGAACTTTATTTGCCACATCATTGCTTAGTCACCCAATCTGTGGAGATTCTCCTGGAGTTCATCAGCGTCAGCCTTGGTTTTCACCATCCTGAATAATTTTGTGTCACCTACAAACCTACAAACTTGGCCACTGCACAACTCACCCCCAGTTCCATATACTTACAAACATTAAATAGCACTGGCCCAAATACCATTTCTTGTGGGATCTCACCGCTTCACTCTATTGTGAGAGCTTCCCTCCATTTATTTATTCAATTTATTTGCTCTTTGTCTGCTGTTATTTAATTAGTTTTAAACCATAAGCAGCCCTGTCCTCTTACCCCATGACAGTTAAGCTTACTCAGGAGACTTTGGTGAGATAACTTCTCAAAAGGCTTTTGAATGTCTAACAGCCTCATCCAAAGGGAGTGGGGAATCCACCCTTAGGTGCAGTTCACCTGCCATGCTGGCGAATTCGCCCTCCCTGGGGCTCTTACCCTGGTGGATGGATGATCCCACCAGTGTTCAGCCACCCACCACGACCACGCCACCGCTGGAATGTGGCACTAGATGCAGTGCCATATTTCAGCACCCCATCCCCACTGGTGTAGTGGGGGCATATGTCCATTGCTGTCCATAGAGGCTTATTGCCAGTGGGGAGGCTATTTCATTAATCCACACTGCTGGGAAGCCTCTTTGGGGGCAGTGAGGAGGTGCAGCTGCAGCAGTGCTGCTGGACGCCTGGCTAGTAGATGAGGCTGTAAGTATATAATGCTACTGGGCTGTTTTCTACATATTAATTCACTTTCTCAAAGAGCTGGAAAAGGTTGGTGAGGCAGGACTTCCCTTTTGCAGAAGCTATGCTGATTTTCCCTCAGCAGGCTTTGTTCTTCTACGTGCTTAATAATTCAATCTTTGATGACAGTTTTTACTAATTTGCCTGGGACAGATGCAAAACTGGCCTGTAATTTCCTGGTTCCCTCTGGACCCTTTTTAAAAAATGTTGTAACATTTTCCTCCTCTAGTCTTCTGGTACAGTGTCTGATTTTAATGATGTTATAGATGTGTGTCTGTTATTAGATTAGTAATCTCACATTTGAGGGCTTTAACAACTCTGGTGTATTCAATCAGTAGGCCTTAGATTTCACCTCTCATCACCTCAAACTGACTGGATTCTCCCTTCCTGCAAGTAGTGGATGTGGCCTCATAACTTCTACAGTGACCACATATTAAAAGAATTAGCTTCTCTGCCGCCTCCCCAACCTCCTTTAGCAATCCTTTTATTCCTTAATCATTGAAAGGCCCAGCTGCTTATCTGGCTGGTATTGTTTGTTGTGATGCTTTTAGTAATTGGCTCCTAAAATTATCTTCTTGCATGCCTAATTATTAACTTGTGCTTCTTTTGCCAGACTTTGTGCTTCCTTCTGCTCATTGCATTGAGGCAGATCTTCCACTTTTTAAAAGTAACAGTCATAGTTGAACAGTTGTGGAAGTTTATGACAGCTATGGGTGAAGTTGGAATTGTTGCTCTTAGTAAAACATGTCTTGGTAGTTTTTTAAAATTTAGAATATGTGTTAAGTATCCTGTAGGTTTCTTTAAAGGGTAATGGGGGGGGGGGGAATCCTGTGCATATTTGAATAAATCACTATTTTCATTTCTATTAAACATTAGTCAAGGGGAATTAAAAGTAGTTGCATATGTGAGTTAAAATACAAATGGTAAAGCTTTTGCACAGAAATAACAGAACTTTGAGGTAGCTGAACATAAAGATTATGAAAATGAAAGGCCCCAATACAGTATAAATCTTAATTGTTGCCACAAACTAAGTGGCCTTAGTCAAGCATCTCTCTCAGCTTGACTCTCATATATGCAATATGAGGAAAATAAACCTATACCATAACCTACCACACTGGGCTGTTGTAACAGGCATCTTGAATACCCAAAATTGTTATACAAATGCTAAATATTTTTTCTACACCTGCCCCATTTCTTTCAAGTTTCTTTTGGGGTGCTTTTTTTTTGTCTCATTCCCCTCTGTTAGTGGCTTTTCACACAGAAGGTTGGGTACAAACGCTTCAAATAACCAAAAGCCTCTCATGTAGGGTTGCCAGTTCTGGACTGTTAAATACCTGGAGATTTTGGGGGTGGATCCTGGCGACGATCAGGTTTGGGGGAGAAACCTCAGCAGAGTATAATGCAATAGAGTCCACCCTCCGAGGCAGCCCTTTTCTCCAGGAGAACTATCTTTCTTGTCTTGAGTACAGTTGTAATAGCAGATCTCCAGGAGGCTGGAAACCATACTCTCAACTGTGGTCAATCAACATCACGTGTTCAAGTTAAAAATACACATGCCTTCTGACCAAATCGGGTTGGAAAAACCTGACCAGCACACTTCCGGATGATTTCCCCCCCAAGAACTTTTGTTCATAACACTGAGCTGTTTCCCCTCGATGCTGCATCTTTGCTGGTTCCTTATGGGGTGTCTCTCTGGTCTATTTTTAACGTCTGCCTGATCTACTTATCTATTGTACACCGCCTCGCTCACGCACATTCTGCGAAGAGGTGGGATATAATATACCGATAAAGAAAACCATATATATACACACACACATATACATCTACGTGAAAACAACAGCTGCCTTTACCCTCTCTGAGTCTTCTGAGACTCGGTGCTCATATTACTCTTGCCGCAGCGGCCATGTTGAGCGCCGCTCAGAAAGCAAAGGCAGCTGCTGGGAAGAAGCGGCACCAGAAGGGGCGGCGCTGGTCGGGCTGAGGCCGGCGCCGCTCCTCCTCCTCCTCCCTTTCGGAGCAGGCGGCAGGTCCCCGCGCCTTGCGGGCACCAGTGTCGCCGCCGCCGCTCGCGGGTCGCGAGTCCTGTGAAGAGGAGCCGCCCGCCCGCCCGCCCGCCGGCGCCATGGCCGGCCGCAGCGTCGCCAACGCCACCAGCAGCAACAGCAGCCCCTGCATTGTGGTGAGTGTGGCCGGCTGAGGAGGGGGCGCGCGCAGCCCAGGGGCCGGGCCTCCCCCACCCCCGGGAGGAGCAGCAGCGTGCTCCTCAGAGGAAGAAAGGCCGAAAGCAGGAGGGATAGGTGCTCCTACAAAGGAGGTTCAAAACAGACCTGGGAAACGGGTTGTGGTGAGGACGGGGGAGCAGCCGTTGGAGCGTCAGTTTCCCTTTGCAACGGAGCGTGTTTTGTCTTTCCCTCAAAAGGGAAGAGGGTTGACGCTGGAAGTCTTCTTGGGAGGGGAGAGAATCCATTGGAGCCTCCACTTTCCTTCCCCCAGCTCGAATGTGTCTCACCCCCAAATAAATTAAAACTAGGGGTGAGGCGACTTAGTTTGTGTGCGGGCTTAATTGCAACTGAGCTGCTGACCAGTAAAAAGAGGTGGTGCTGGGTGATAAAAGTGTCCCATCACCCCCAAAATGAGGTTTCAACAGAGAGTAAAGCTGTAGTTCACGGCGAAAGGAAAGAGCGAGAGCGTTTGGTTAGGTTGAGGTAGCTTAACGGCTGGAGAGGAATCGAATTTGAACCTCAGTTTATATTTGCTCCCCGTTAAAATGTGTGTTCCTTAAGAGATGTTGAAGCTGAGGGTGGGGCCTTACAACCTGAGGCCCCACCCTACAACCTGAACATCTCTTCGAGGGTGTGTAGGAGGCAGTGGAAAGTGGGGAAGCCAGAGGTTTCTAGACTAAGGGGACTAGAGGGGTGTTGAAGGGATTTTAAAGGGTGGAAGGTGCAGTTTACTCCCTTCCCTTAAGGTGAACCTGTGAAGAGGGGAGGTTAAAAACTAGAAATGTGTTTTAGAAAAAAATGGAATGTGAGGGGTTTTGAGGACAGAATATTTCCTGTATAAGTGCAAGTTTGTGATTATGAAGGAGAGGTATTGTTTTGGTAGGGTTGGAGGTCACAAGTTTCGCTCAGAGGATGGGGTATACCTAGGGTTTTCGTGTATTGTTTGGGAGTAGGTGGAGACCAGTTTCTTAGATAAAGATTGATGGATCATTCCATTTGGAAAATCTGTATCTGTGGGTGAAACACCTGCAGGAAGCATCCAGTATTTATAACTTGATCAGGTTGAGAGGAAAGAGAGTTGTGAAAGTCACCTTAAAGCCTTTTGTTGCAGGAGCCCATTGGACCTTGATGATCACATAGATCGAGGTGCAAAGGAATGTTCTGGCTTGGAAAGGCCTGTATGGGTTGGTACCTGGGGTATTTGAAACAAGGAGTTGTGCGGGAAAGGGATCACTTGAAAAGGAAAGCTTCGAACTATCAGTGGTGTCTTTTATTCTTAGCTGAGGACAGGAAATGGTGTAATACATTGCCCAACTATCCTTCTTGTTTTTAAAAATAAGAAACACCTCGCATGTGTTCAAAAGGTTCAGCAAGGACAAGTTAAGATGAGCTATTTCCTGTTCGTAGGATGTAGGTTTGAAGGTCATGTTTGGGATGATTTTGTTTGCCCTGATTAGTTTAATAGAACTAGTCATGTGTATGTAGGTTGATGCTGTTATAGACTGAATGGCAAAACAGTGACAAACTAAACAATGCAGCACCATAACCTTGACACTGTAATGAAAGTATCCAGTGCTTTGCTTTGGTTTCCTTGCAAATCCTGACTATAATAATGGATTTCAGATTTCAGCTTTTTCTTTTTTTCTGAAGACCTTTCGCTTGCAGACTATATGCTTATGTACTCTGGATGCATGTAAGAGAAAAGAGGGCAAACTGGGGAAATACAGCTTTTGACAGCCAATTTGCTTGAAGTGAGTGTTTACATGAAGAGAGAACAATTAGTGAAAGGAAAGGGAGATTTGGGGACATCACTAGAGAACCTTGCTCATGAGAGCAATTTTTGCACTCAGGCCTCCTGCATTTTAATTCTTAGAAGGAATTCTGCCACTTCCTGACCCATGCTTCTTGCTAAGCTGAAGGAGCATAGAAGAATGGACTCTGAACTGCTGGATCTTGAGTTCCTAGCCTAAGGATGTTTGCCCTAGTTTTATGCAGTGGGGTACCCTGCTCTCAAATAGGCATTCACCACAGCCTTTCCGCTCAGGTACAGTGAAAAGGGGAGAAAGTTCTGGTAGGAGCTTCATCATGAACCCACACAGGTTGTGCACAAACCTGCTGAGAAGTCTGAATGCTGCTGTTTGTGAATTGCAGTTGTATCCATGTTACACTTAAGTCTCACTTGACATGATAAATTATTTTCATAATCTTATTATGTGTTGGTCCATCTCTTTTCTGATGCATGGAGTTATGGACAAGAGTGAGATGTAATTTCTTCTTCTAAGGCATCACATTAAAAGTAAGCCTGACTTTCATCTGTAGCCTAGACTAGTGTTTGTATTTATTATGTGTTTTCAAAAACTCCTAATTCATAATAAGTAATCTTTTACTTAGTTGAATGTTGATGTACAGGGCATACATGATAGCCTTCCCAGTTGCATAATTCAATAAGGGCATTGCTACCTGGAACCATGAGGCCTCAGTTTTCCAGGTCTCCACTGATTCCATCCCAGCCAATGATAAAAGCAAGGCCCTTGTATATACAAAGGTTCTATCAATAGGTTATAGGTCCCTCCTGTTCTTAGAAGTGTAAGATGACTTTTCTGTATTTTACAGGTTGCCTTTTTATGGGGTAATGTTTTACTGTGCAGATCCTTGTTTTGACACCATTACAGACTGTAGGATCATTATTTGTGAGGAAAATATGTAGTTTTTCTCTTTTCCTTTCAGATTGGAGATGATGAACAGGGATATGACCTCGATTTGTTCTGTATACCAAAGCATTACGCAGATGACTTGGAAAAAGTCTACATTCCTCATGGACTTATTATGGACAGGTTTGTTTGACTTACAGTAATGTTTGGGCAGTGCAGTTCGGGGAGGGGAATCCCCCTCTAGAGGCAGTGTAGGCTTATGCTAGTGGATTTGCCCTCCCCAGGGCACTAACACCAGCAGAGGGGTAAATCTGCCGGCGTCCAGCCACTGTGGCACTCTGCAACGTCTGCTGGCATTCCAGAGGACATGGTTGAACTTAGTCAGCCTCCAGAGCCTGCTCGACCTCCCTACATCAGCAGAGTTGCTGGTGCAGATATGTCACGACTTTCATGGTGTATCTTTATTCCTCGCTAAGGGGGATCCTCTGCTTTTTTGCTTTTTATAACTCTTGAGAGCTTCCTACACTACAGGAAAGCCCTCTGGAGGAGGCTGGGCAGCACTGCTCCAGTGCCATCTCCACCCACCAGCTCTGGATTGAGCTGAATAACAAATGCTCCGAGTTTGTATGCTTAAAAAATATTTCCATTATTACTAATCCTTGTATGTGTGTGCTTTTGTTTTGACATCCTTAACTAAGGGCCAGGGACTAGTTTACTTTCCTTAAGAAATGCGTATGTACCGTTCACTCTAGATCTTGCTAAAGAATGCAGTTCCAGTGACAACCCTCTGATTGCATCTTCTGTACCAGTCCAGTGGTGACTTTGCACTTGGCTGATAAACCATTTTGATCCATTATGAGCAGTCCATACCATGACTTTGTATGACTGGCTGCCATAAGTGAAGCATGCTATATTTTTGCTTAGAAAAATCAAGAATTAAAGTTTCACTCTTCTACTTATGGTAGTTTCTAAGCAGCAGTGTAATTATCTAAATAAATAATGCTACATTTGCTGCTGTATGAGAATATTCATAATAAAACTAAGGAAACTAACCAGAATCACTATCAGTGTTGCTTAAAATGTGAGAACAGAGACATTACAAAATAACCAAGTTGGGTTTCAAACTTGGATGTATTATTACTTATTTATTCACATTATAAATCTGGATTGCTATAATCAGGAGTTTAAGAGAATATGTGTACTCATATTGTTGGTTTCATGTTAATACAGCATGTGTAACTTATTTTCTCTTTGCAAAAAAGAACAAAAACAAAAGCTTTGACTCAGTAGTAGAGCATTTGCTTTGAATGCAGAAGGTCCCAGGTCAATCCTCAACATCTCCAGTTGAGAAGACCAGATAGTAGGAGATGTGAAAAACCTCTAAGACCCTGGAGAGGCCTTCCAATCTAAGTAGACAGTACTGACCTGGATAGCCCAATGGCTTGATTATATATAAGGCAACTTAACATGTTGGGATAAAACCTCTTTCATGAAAGATTACTGTAGATGATCCTGATTCTTTGCTTTGGTTATGTTACTTCAGGAATCAGTGGGTTGTACACAAAAGTACTCTTCTGTGTGTGATTGGAAGGGGTCTTACACTTCCAGAAGAGCTGTTTACAAGTTAGTGCTAGAATGGTGGATGAGAAAAGTGAAAACTGTGACCAAATACAATGTTTTGCTTATGGGAGGTTTTGTATAAGCCAAAGTATGAGAACTGTTACCGTATTGAACCTACTTGTGTAAACGCATGCACATACATTTGCAGAACAGTCTTAGCAACTATTCTCTTCTCCTCACTGTTTTTTGGACCCAACATTCTGTTCCACTGTCTCATAAAGTTCAGCTCATTGATGTGATTGCCTGTCATGTTGTTCAAAACACAACTTTTAAGGTGAGAGTGATTATCTATTCCTGGCTGACTTGTTTCCAATTTATTGGGATGGTGCACTCCGAAGACAAAGTCAGGCTATAATACAATGAAGAATGTTAGTTCAGTGTGGCTTTTTAAACTGTGCTTCATATCTTTTGAAAAATTTCCAGTTACTAGGCACAGACATTGATTTGCTTTGGCACACAGTCCTTTGCAAAATCAAGTATGTTTGGCAGTGTTACTATTAGGTTAACCTTGAGAAGTGAGAAAGCAGAAATGTCACTGATCAGTAAATAGTCCTATTCACTGTGAAGTGGAAGTTAAATATACTGTATTGGATGAGCAAGGACTGTTCGTTTGTAACTGGGTATGTGCATTTCTCAGGTGCATCCTCAGATATTTATACTGTTTTAGTAATGTGTATAATGACTATTATTTATGAAGAGACTGAACATTGGAGACTGTCTAGTAAATGGTTGCTGTTCAGCTAAAAATGTGCTATCTTTCCACAGGACAGAGAGGTTGGCACGAGAGATTATGAAGGGCATGGGAGGGCATCACATTGTAGCGCTCTGTGTGCTTAAGGGGGGCTACAAGTTCTTTGCTGATTTGCTGGACTACATCAAAGCTCTGAACCGAAACAGTGACAAGTCCATTCCTATGACTGTAGACTTCATCAGGTTGAAAAGCTATTGTGTAAGTGTGTCAAAAGAATTCTCTTTTTTGCCTTGGCATTCTAGACACCAGAAATTTTTGACTCCTGTCTTTCCCTTAGGATTGGGAGACTCATTGAACTGGGCTATACAGCAGGCAGAAGCAGCAGTATGGCAAGTCTCCTATCTAAGGAAGGGCTGTTAGTTTTATCTTGATTCATGTATTTTTATTGGAGTTAATTGAAAGCACAGATATTTTTGCTGTTCTAAGCAGGCAATGTGTATATTAATAGTTACTATGAAAAGCCTTACAATTGCCTCTTTCCGGTCAAAATCTTAGGATAAGTCACACTTTTCTTCCTGGAAAGGGGCACAGGAATCTCATATTGTACTGCGCTTTGCTCTGCCATTCAGTATAAGAACTACACCTCCTTCCCTCTTTTGAATCAGGATAAGGTGGGCTGTCATGAGTCATTAAGCAGGAGCTCTAGGGCCATGTGTCTGTTAATGTCATGTGATTCTCAATACGGTAACCTTCCGATGCTGCCTCTACACACTTACAAACAATACAGATAGATCAGAAGAAAATGTTTCACTAGTGTGGCTCAGGTTGTTCTTTGCAGTCCAGTATGAAATGCAGGGGTGTATTTAAATCTGACAGAACAAAAAGATTAAAGTACACTCAGAAGGTGAAGGCTAAAATGCCGATCATTCAAGTGTGCTGTTGCTTAAGGCTAAAATGCAGAGTTTGAGATTATCAGGATTTTCAAGTCCCAAACTAATTTTCAGAAACCATTATTTCCTGATAGCTCTTGCTCATGGACACCATGTGATGCACTGACAAACACTGCTATTAATGCATACATGTTCACTTTGGAATATGCCCACACAATAAGAACTCATGATTTACTGAGTACTATACACCAACACTAATCTGCAGGTCATTATTTACAACATAAAGAGAGCCTGCTGGATTAGACCAGTCCAATCTAGCCCTGCATACTGTTTCACATAGCAGCCAACCAGTTTCCCTGGAGGGCAAAATAAACTGGGTATCAAAGCTGAGGTTCTACCCTGCTGCTGTCTCCCAGCATTGGTATTCAGATGTTTGCTGCCTTGTATGTGGAGGCTCCTTTTAGTTGCCATGGCTAGCAGTCTTGGATGGGACTACCTATTTTCGTAGTCATCCCTTTCTCCACTGGCCATGAATTTCATAGTTTAATTACTCATTGAGTAAAGTATTTCCTTTGTCCTGAATCTATTTCCCAAAAATTTCAGAAATATTCACAGTGAAGAAAGTCTCTTGTTGAAGTCTTGCTCGTATTGGAATCATAGATGCAATCATTGAGCTTAGGTGTTAGTCCAATGGGAGTTATTGTCCTTTCTTTTGGAAATTATGTATTTGTTTTTTCTTTGAAATCATCTTCAGTTAGGTTTTTTAAAGCTATCTTTGTTTAATAGGGAGTGGGAATCATTGGTGATTATCCAGTATAACATTTGTATTTAAGAATTAGAAAGGTAACTTGTAGAATACAGTATTTGGGTAATTTGGCATCATACCTCAGTATTTCTATTCCTTTTTTACATACAACTCTTTCTAGTGCTGAGAAAACATAATTTCATAATGTGGTTGACTGTGAAATTTGCAGTTCATTCTATAGAGCTAAAATTGCTGACTGTTCGAAGGTTTTAAAATTAAGCATTGATGTGGCATGAGTGATTGATCTTTCCTTAAGAATAGATGAGAAACATACTGGCCAAGTTGGGGTTCCAGTTTTGTAAATTTCAGGGTGAAATACATATAACACTTCATCCTGTTTCTTGGAACTGTTCACCCACAAGGTGGTAAGTGCTACATAAAGCTCAACAGTGCTCACTGTCTCTCTCTTGGGTATTCTGTGTTCTTCTGCATCTGTATTTTTTAAATTGTTTCTGCTAATCTTTCTGGTGACTCCCATAGCGCTAATACAGGCCTAACAATCCCAGTCTTTCTGAATTGGTTTCATTTTAAGAAACCTTGTTGAAGAACAGGAAACATCCTTTCCCCCCAAATTGCTGTCGTCCCCCCCCCCCCACACTGTGTTTTTGGGCCACTTAGTCAAAGTAGAAGAGGACAGTTGATAGTGGTAGAAAAGGGACACAGCATTATTGAGTGCAGTGTACATCTCTGTGCTTCTCTATGCTTAGCTGAAGAAAATACTGCTGTTCCACTCTAGTGTTATGGATCATTCCAGGTCTTATAACCTTTATTTTTCTTTTCTAAGTGTCACATTTTAAATTCAGTAGGGATTCCTTTTTTAAAATAATGTTAACTTTCTTTCTCTCCTGTTTTAAAATTAGAATGACCAGTCAACTGGTGATATAAAGGTCATTGGTGGTGATGACCTCTCGACCCTAACTGGAAAGGTATGTCCATTTATAGAAAAATACTCATAACAACCTAAGCAGAAACCTGCAAGATCAGACCAGTGGTCTATCTAGTTCAGCATCCTGTTTCACATAGTGGCCAAACACTAGAGCACCAATAGCAGGCCAGTGTTTTATAGTTGCTGTAAAGCGCTCTGCTGTAAGTTACTGCATTTTTCAGCCCTTACATTAAAATAATTATATGTAGTTCATAGAAAACTAATATTTTAGTCAAATAAAGGCAAAAACATTTTAGAAGACATGCACTAGTGTTGCTGGATCCCCTTTGTTCTGGCTGTGTTGGACAGTATTGCACACCAGCACAGTCTTGGCATGCAAGTAGTTTTTTGACACAATCAAAATTTTACCTTTCTCTCATGCTATCAGCTATCCTGTGATGTGTTGAACTGTGAATGAACAAAGGGTTGCTTTGTATGGTCTTAGCTCCCGTGTATGCCTTGCAGTCCCTTACTGTCTGTTCTGAATTCTACTGTGGGACTCACGGTTTTAAAAATGGCTGTAGAGATGAATATTTAACTTTTTTGGTTAGATTATTGATCATATGAAGGTACCCAGAACAGCACAGAAATATCAGCTAATTAGAAACAGCAGGATGTTGCAAGTAATATATTTGATTTGTTATTAACACTTTTCTTCCTAATTCTCAGCCAGCTCTGAATCTTCATTGGGATTAGTAGTTTATTTTTGAACTATAATAAAGTTTCTGTTTGGCATCCAAAAGAATGCACTAATGAGCTCTAGAAACTTAGGTAATTTAACTACAGGGCATAATTTGTAGCCATATTCTCCTGGCTTGTTTCATAGATGAGGCATTTGCTTATATTTGTGTACTGGTTAATTAGGGAAATAGTGAACTGAAAAACAGTCTGAAAATGTCAGGATAAATAAAAATTGGAAACCAAGTTTGACTTAAATGACTCATGGGTTTCTGTTTTTTTCCATCCTCTAGAATGTCTTGATTGTAGAAGTAAGTATTGAGCTTGCATTTACTTTTTTTAACATGTATAATTTGTATTAATGCTATGTAATCAGTTAGTCATGAACCTTACTGCTGCCTTCCAAGATCACATCGTTTCACTTCAGAATAACAACAGTCCTCTGACTCCAGTAGGGCCAGCTCTCAGTAAGGATTAAAATCCTCTAAAGAAGAAAAGGTGTTTCAAAAGCTTAGTATACTCACTTGGGGAAGCAACCACCACATTTTAAACTTATGTGTTTGATAGCTTGTTTTCTAAATGAGTAATCAAGAATGTACGGTTGAACTGCATTGTGACCAGCTGCATTTTTATAAGTGAAAAATACTTTTTGTAAAAGTAACGGAGATACTGTAGCTTTGTTAAACATTCCAGATCCTGAAATTATATCTATGTGCAGGTACATTCCTACCATTACTTTTACTTAAACTTGATAAGGATATATTTTATTTCTGCTTATTTTGCATTTGACTGGTTGTTGAGGTGGGGGGGTATGCGCATGTCTGAGAGAATTTATTTTAAATTACCTTTTCAAGGCTATCTGTTTCTTAATTGTCAGGATATAATTGATACCGGTAAGACAATGAAGACCCTCCTGTCTCTGCTGAAGCAGTACAATCCAAAGATGGTAAAGGTAGCCAGGTATGTTTTGATTGCTATCAGTTCCAGTGCCTTTTTGTGAATAGTCTAGAAATTTGCAAAGATTGGGGTAGGCCTGGTAGGGCTTTTGTTTATATTGCAATAACTCAGTTGTTTCCCCAATTCTTAGGACAAATAAAAACTCTGAGAGGAAGATGTGAACTTTTCAGTATTGTTTGGTCTTTTTCTAAGATTGAGTCTTGAAGACTGTCCTTGCGAAAAATATAGGCTCGGTTGGAAACTATTCCCTCTCTTTCTGTGTGCTTCTGCTAACAAAGAACAAGAAAGGAAAATATTTGGTGGTACACATTTTATTATGAAGAACAAATTTATTTTTTAAGCTAAAAATTACCATTTTACAACAACCACCACCCCACCCCTCGAACTCCTAGCACAGACAGTCTTACAGCAGAGCTGTTGTTTCAGAAGACAAGCGATGTCAGTCAGGATCGTGAGTCCTCTTAAATAGCTATACCTGATGTTTTTGCTTCATGATATTACTTTACTCCTCACAAGCCAACTTATTCTGTATGCTTTTCTTATCAGTTGGAAGCTGTCTTCCTAAACAAACGTATTTAATGTTCTTGCTTTAATTGGATTCAAAGTACTATTTACTTTGTAGAGGTCTCAGTTAACTGAAGTAGCTATTTAAAATAACATTGGATCCCCAAAGCCAGTGAATCCTAATCTGGTGGATTTCCAGATGTTTGGGGGTGTGCTGTGGGCTTCAGAGGAAACTTGAAATGGGGCTGATGTGTGTCCATTGAAGGTTTCCTTCCTTTTTCAGGGGTCTGGAGTTGGTTTTTCAACAGCAAGTGCTTGGTTGTGCTGTTAGATCCAGTCTTACAGACAGAGTTTTGTTTCTCCATAGCTGCACATGTCCCAAGGAACATCCCTCACTGATTTTAAAGGGCTGTAGTAACTGCTTGTTTGTTTTTGGGCAGAGTCTGGTATATTGGTACCCCAATCCATGACTTCAAAAGACCACTTGCTCTTATATGAACCTGCCTGTCAATATCTTCCAGTTAGGCCTTACTCTAAGGCCAGATATATGGTTTATCTGAGACTTACCTTTTCTATAGCAGCATATTAACTGGAATTTTCTCCCTACAAATACCTGCATCGTGCCATAGCCTTTTAAATGCTGGGTTCTTATTTGCCCAGACTTCTGGTTGATTTTTGTTAATTTTGGCATATGTACTTTTTCATTAGCACTATGTGCACGATTTGGCCATTTCTCTTCTTGCCCCATCTTCTGCTTGGGTTAATTTTATTGCATTAGGTTGCTATTTGTGTGTGGGCTATCACTGATTTTTATGTTCTTGCTGCACTATTTTAATATTTGTTCTATTGTTAATCGCCTTGGAAACCTTTATAAATGTGCCATCTTTTCTACCAACCATGAAAACTTCAATTGAGAGGCGGGAAAAAAATATTTTCTAATACATGTAATTCCTTGTCTACCATCAAAGTTTCTTGTTAGTGAAAGTAACCTGACATCTTCCTTTTCCTTATGTAAACAAAGAACCTTAAAAATGTAACGAAAGCTGATCGAAGGTTTGTTTCTGCTGCCCTCTCTAGCTCTTGATTGTTTATTCTGTGATGTATCTGTGAAGGAGATCAGAACTTCATGTTTGTTCATGTAGCAAGTGCAGAATGTATTTACTTTTTTAATATTCTATTGCAATTCATCTCATTTGGTGTCTTTTAACAGCTTGTTGGTCAAAAGAACACCTCGAAGTGTAGGATACCGGCCTGACTGTAAGTGAATTTTATGCAAATGTTAAGGGTACACAAATTTGGGGTATTTGGATAGAGAGAGAGATGTGAAAAGTACCGAAGAGAAGAGCTGCTAGATTTAAAGAGTATCTGTAATCTTATGAAATGAGTAGAGATAAGGTTGTAGTGGGGCCAGCATAATATGGGTCCAGATTAAGTAATGTGATCTGGGTTGTATTGTACAGTCCATAAACTTGCTGTATATATGAGAAGTAATAACTTTTTGTCCACCTATAGTGGCATGTTGTCATCCACTCACCCACTTTGGAGAACCTCCTGCAGTTCTTCACAATCTGTCCTGGTTTTCACCATCCCGAGCAATGTGGTATCATCTACAAAGTTGGTGACTACCCTGCTCAGCCCCAATTCCAAATGAACAAATAGCACTGGTCTCAGTACTTAATGACTCCACAAGTCTGGTTTTCAGACAAAACAGAGGAGTAGAGAACAGTATAGAAGGGCTTTTCCATCACACATTTGCTTTCCTGCCACTGGTTTTGCTCCCTCAGGCAGCTGCTGACTTCAGAATGGGCTGGAAAAGATGAGCCGGAGTTTGAACTTTCTCCGTGCTTGACTGCCAGGTTCCCTGTAACACAAGGATCTGTCAGCCCGTATCCTCTGTGGCTGCTGCCTTCGATTCTCTTTTTTCTAGGGGTTGTTCTATCCCTCCTCCTTTATTTCCACCAAGCTCCACCCAGGGCTCCTGCCAGCATCTCCTGATGAGACAGCTCCACATGTGCCTCATGTAGTGGGTGTGCCTGTCCTGCAATCCTCTGCTCAGAATCCACTCCTGCAGCTTCCAGCACTACTGCTGCTCTCCCTTGGCTCAGCCCCATGTTGCCAAGGCCTCTTGATTTGGGGTTCAAGTGTTTCAGCTGGCCTGCCCTTAGCTGACTCATTCTGAGCCGATGCAGATGTTTGGGCTGCTCCTGCCACAGTCATCCCTGTTTTGGCCAGCTGAGATTTGAGGAGGAGCCCGAAATTGACAACCATCACCCTCCCAACCTCTGACCCTCTCCAGTCCGCCTGGAGGCTTGCTTCAGCCTTACTCCCTCCTCAACTCCACCCCACGTAAAGTTGGGGAGAAGCTCTGTGGCAGATGGCTCTGGACAATTGGCGTATTTCATTCAATGTGTTATGGTTTTAAGTTTCAGAGGGTCACTGGTTAGGTTGGTCTGAAGTAGAACAGCTAGATTCAGGTCCAGTAACACCTTAGAAACCAAGAAGATTTTGTGTGTATAAGCTTTCAAGAGTCAAAGCTACAAGTATGGTTTTAAATCATGGCAATATAGTTTTGGGTGCAGCATTAGCAACTTAAAGCTTGAATGAGCTGCCCAGAGGGTCTAACACCACTGTCCAAGTGTTTCTTACGTTTAACTTAAGGGTAACCTGTTGCTTTTTTTCAGTTGTTGGATTTGAAGTGCCAGACAAGTTTGTTGTGGGATATGCTCTAGATTACAACGAATACTTCAGAGATTTGAATGTAAGTAATTACTCAATTTGTATTTCCTTGTTTAAAAACGATAGAAAGTGCTTGTTTCTTTCCCCCTATGCCTGCACTTGGGAATATCTGTTTCCATGCTGCTTTCAGTATTGGGAAGAGAAGTGCCCGAGTAACAGTAGCCATGGAAGTAAACCTATAAACAACTATGCTGTGTTTATTGCCCAACCAGTCCAGCAACTGTCTTGGAGGGCCTACAAGCAGGGTGTGAAAAGTCAGCTTTCTAATGGTTGTTTTTCCCCTGCAATTGATATTCAGGGTATGGAGGATATGAGTTAGTTCTCATGGCTGATACCTTTTCATAAATTTCTTGTATCACCATGCCCAAGGTTGACACCTCTGCCCCCGCAATTACCACAGAGGATTACAAGCCTAACTGAAGGCACACTGAACCAGCAAGCCCCAAGGCTGGGCAAGTTCCTTGCCAGGTTGCAGCAAGACCTTGATGAAGTCTACTCAGGAGTCAGCCAGCTTGAAGGAGTCTAGCTGACTCTCAGAGGCATGTTCAGCAGTAGAAGGCAACCCACCCAGGTTTCTACCAAAAATGACCCTGACCCAAGGAGCTCTGATAAAGGGGCAGGGAGAACTGGCAGCACTGACTTTCTTAGAGGAGGCTGGGAGGGGCTGCCAATTCTTTTAAAAAGTCCCAGGAGGAAGGCCAGTTTGCTCACCAATCCAACGCAAGCACACGTAGGCCCCGAAGCCTGCCACTTCCCAGGGCTTGGTTGAGGAGAAAGAATTGGCTGAGCCCAGGATTGGCCCTCCAGCGGGGAAATATTTAAAAGGTGTTCCCATTAACAGTCAGGAAGGAAATGCCAGACCCATTCCGAGGCTGATGGGAATAGATAATTGGCAATGGATTAAGAGAAACCCCCTCTTTTTGCTTTGTTCTGAAGCTGTATTTTGGGACATTTGCCCAACCAAAAGCAACCTTGGATTTGGAGGGCGAGACAGCCCTGGACTCAAACCTGACCCACCGTGGAATCTGACACCCCTTTTATTCGAGCATCTTGCAGCAGTGAGCTCCACAAGTTATTTCAACACTTTGACACTTTGCTGTTGTACATCAGTTATGGGGACCCAAAGTCAAAATGGTCTAAAGCTTCCTTCTGATTCACATCCAACACTATTCATTTGATACCAGTTTTGGGATTTTTACAGCTCCATGTTTGCAAATAGTTCCAGTTAAATAGGGTATTTCTTAAGAGAGAATCTGAGTCCCAAGTGGTAAATGGGGGACACATGAGGGCTATTTCAGAAATCACGGGGTACCTTCCTGCTGGAAGTCAAGCATGATAATAGCTTTGGTTGCTTTAAACTTGAAATTTAGCCCGTGATGCTGATGTTGCTTAGAATCACACTGTTGAACTTCACATGAATTTGTCCAGAATAAATATCACCTTCAGGTTCCATTAACTAGAATGAAAATTCTCACACACACGTTGAAATGTGCCCATTGTTTTTTTCTCTGCCTTGGGGAAAAAAGGGTGATCCTTGGAGACTCTTCATAAACAAATCATTATTCCTGAGTAGCATCCTAAAAGAATGTGGAGGGTGTGACTGCCCCTGTAGAAGGAGTAGTTCAGAGTCAAATACCTCAGAGCTTTGGAACTGTTGTCAGTTCCTAAATATAGCTTTCAAAGGAGGCTTCTGGGAAAAGAACGCTATTAACAGTTGCAAAATCTGATTTTTTAAAATGGAAGATTAGCTCTTCATTTAAAAAAGCTCGGAATTGTTCAGTGTTGTATGTAGAATTGCATGATTTGTTGAAGTCGAGTTGAGAAAGGATTATGAGGCACTTTTTACCTTAAAGAACTTTTCACCTTAAAGGTGATCTGTGCCTGATCTTTCCTGCCAGAAGAACCATCTCATTTAATTAAGATATTCTTTAGAAGCATTGATTCATGCCCTCTTGGTGTGTGAAGTTGCTCAGCAGAGCCTTTTCAACAGTGCCCAAAGACTCTGGATCATTCTTCTTCATCCATTTGGCTTCAAATGGCAAAATGCTCTTCATGCTAGGGTAAGGCAATCTTTCACCCTTACCTGGATGGCCCAGACTAGCTTGATCTCATCAGATCTCATCAGGTCACCCCTGGTTAGCATTTGGAGGGGAAGATCACCAGTGAAGTTCACGGGTGCTGTTTAGAGGCAGAAAATAACAAAACCCCTGTTAATCTCTTGCCTTGAAAACTATGGGGTTGCTGTAAGTCAGCTGCAATTTTACAACACTTTCCTCCGCTGCCACCTCCAAAAGAATATTCTGAGCACTCTGTTAATATGAGTTGGAGGTGAGAGACAAAATTTGCCCATATTGCAGTAGGGCAACCCTTCCCTGTAGGACTATGAAATAACCACTTGCTTTTATGAGATAAACTAAAAGGTTGTGCTTAGATACCATGAGGGTGGGGCTGAGCCAGCTCTCTTTCGCTGGTGACTCCAGCATCTGCATAAGAGATAAGTTGGCATCCAGTTCATACCCCATGCAGTTCAGTGGAAACCACAGTCCTAGCCTCTTCTTTGATTCTGTTACTTGGGCAACTGTATCTTGGGGAATGGTCTTTTCAACACACTGATAAAGCTTGAATAACCATGTGCAGAATGTTGCTCTCCCAAGTTTCTACTACTTGCAATTGTTGTGTTTTGTGCATTTCAGCATATTTGTGTGATAAGTGAGACTGGGAAACAGAAGTACAAGGCATGACAGTACTCGATCAAATGCAGGAGCTGCAGGACTTTGAAGCATACATCCACAGCGTCCATCTTTCACTGCCTTAGGCTCTGGTCACCAGCTTAAAATTGTGGAGTGCTCCGGCCTTGTCATTTGCTTGCTATAACTTATTGCATGTACAGTATGGGAACTTTGTCTTGTTGATTTATATTTGAGACAATGGTAGTGCAATTCTGCACTTTCCCCCCCCTTTCCTTTCTTTTTTTAAGATTGCACTATGAATCCACTGATTGTAGCTTCTTCCCCACCCCTCTTGGGGATTTGCTACGTGTTTCAACCCCGGTTTAACTCAGTCATAATTCTTCATCTTCCTTTTAAACACCCTCAGCCCAGAATTGAAATAGTTATAACTACTGTAAATGTATAAGGCGTTTTAAGATGGAAAATCTATATTAGTAATATTTTTTTAAAAAATGAGTAATTTAAGTTTTATATTGTAATAAATGCAGAAGTTGTGGTGGTTCTTGGAGAGCTGCTCTAGCATGGAGATAACGTGGCCTATACAAATAAGGCGGTGGTGGCCACTGTTACAGTTTCTGTGCTCATGAAGGAGTGTGGATGACCTGCTGACTGCTTTTTCTGGAGTTGCCTTACTGAATGTGAGAAATGCCATTTTGGCCTGTAAAGAGAGTGAGTGACAAAGGTGAATGTTTAAGTATTCCATTTAGTTTTCCACCTCCTGGAAGAACGATGGCCATTGCAAACTGTCACATAAAACCCACGGATGATGACAGGAATCCTCAAGGCTTTGCATCCAAGGAGTTCAAGGATTGCACATTAATTTTCTTTTCCCTTGTTCATCAGTTTGCAGGGTTGTCTTTCGTATCTAACCATCTTACGGTATTTTACATTTATGAGCCACGATTGTAATGCTGACTATATGAAGTGCACCCCAAAAAACATGCACTTTAAGGTAAAGGCTGCCTCTGTAAGGGTAGCACTTTTTCCACCTGCTTAAACATCTCTGGCACTTTTCACCAACAATCGCCTCTTTTTCTAGCCATGGAAGCAAACTTTTGGGCCAGGCAGTGATGCTGCTAAGATCCCAGTACCTTGATTAGGTAAAACTACTTTCAGTACCAAGGAAAGATATGTACAATTGTTTCTGGTCAAACAATATTTCAACTTGTTGAAAAAACGTTTCTATTCTGCTCTGGCAAAATAAATAGCAAAAGATTTAACTGTTCATTAAACACCCATGTGTGGAAAAGCAGAGGATGCTTGGCAGTTTATCTCTTTATTTTCCGTGCCTTGTTTTTGTGGTGAGGGTTTTTAAAAAAATAATTCGATTCCACACGGTTTTTTATCAGTAGGTACTACTTCCATTCCAAGATCTGAATCTGATATGTATTTCACTGGGAAACTGCAGCTAATTTGCATGTTTAATTTCCATTTACTTCAGCCATTCAGGTGATCTGCCATTCCTTAGTTGTAGGACATGTATGAATACTACTGCTTCTACACACCAAAGCCTTAATTTCCATTTTTTCTATGGAATGGAAGAAGCAAGAAGGGCTGCGATATCACTGTAGTTTAGGAGTAACTCATGCAATCTCCTGATCTTTGACAGAGACTATTTCCCTGTGGTGCACAAAAAACATTTTACCAAATCCTGTTGTGTTGAAGCATTCAAGTGCCCTTTGCATTCAAGAAACCACGTTCTGTCGCAGTAGAAACAAACTACTCTCAGATGCCTTGTTTGAATGATATTCTACATTTTGTTAAAGTCAAACTTGCATTGCAGGCTCTGAATAATTGGCTGGTTCCAATCAAAGTCGCCTCTGTTCCTCCAGTGCCCCTGTCACCGCTGTCCTTTTTTTATCACTTGTTTGGCCCAGTGCCTATTTGTTTTGACATCCCCCCTTTTCAATGCCAGTCCTCCTAGGGCTCCTATTTGTCTTGCTTGCCTTCCTCAGTCTACAGATTTTCCTGATCTAAAGAACAATGAATAAGGTTTCTTCAGGCTCACTGATTTGCTGCCCAATTCCTAATCTTAAATCCATTTCCTTAAATTTCCTCTCTATTACACTGCCCTTAGATACTTTTCCATGATGCTCCAAGTGTCATTTTAAGTCCTCACTCCAGTAAGCATTAAATTCCACTTAATTAGACATCTCTCACAGATTATATTACACTGCAAGCCCCGCCCACAATTAAAAGTTTGTAGGATGAGTGCTTCTAACACCAGTTCAGCCAGATTAGAAAGGGCATCTGAAATGCAGAATAAGAGGTACATTTGCTGGCCAAGAACAAAGTTAAATATACCCTCCTCACTTTGTTTTTTTAGAGGCTCAAGAAGGCCTAACTGAGACAGGGAACAGTTGAAAATAATTAAAGGGGGTAATAACTAGCTTAATCTCCTTTGAACTGGCCTGTGTTTGCATTCATTTTTCTTGCTCTCTTTTTATTTCATACTTGGCATTGGTGTATGGAGGCTTAAATAATTGCCCCCCCCTTCAGTTTCCTCCTGTATGTATTTGCTTATTGATAGGGCATAAGCATTAGTGGGCCTAGCACTGTATTATGGGAGAGGTCCCCAGTTCAAATGTTTTCTTAGTCCAGCGGTGGCGAACCTATGGCACGGGTGCCAGAGGTGGCACTCGGAGCCCTTTCTGTGGGCATGCAGAAAATCACCACCACCTCCACACACACATCTAGGCTGGCCTGGGCACGATCCTTTACCTGGGAGTAAGCTTGGTTGCTGGCAATGGGGTTTACTTCTAAGTAAACCCTAGGGTCGTGATTCACCCATTTGAAGTGTTGCATGGTTGCTTCACCAAGCTTACTCCTGAGTAATGCACATCTCGGAGCCAACCGTTTTTTCTATACTGAAACCTCAGTATTCAGGTTAAACTACTGTGTTGGCACTTTGCGATAAATAAGTGGGTTTTGGGTTGCAATTTGGGCACTCGGTCTTGAAAAGGTTCGCCATCACTGTCCTAGTCAAACTAGGTGGCCTTTGCACAGCTCTTATCCCGACATCTGCTTTCCACAAGACTTGGACAATAAGACTACCAAGTAGGCCTGTTATAGGGGTTACAAGAGAATATGCATTGAGTATTTTGAGTACTGAAACTGCTTTGTGAATGTACGAGTGTTGCATTCTGGTGTAATAAAAGATAATGTGCGTATGCAAAGGACACCCTGACAGAATCTCGCGCAAGCTTGAAGTTACCCCTGGATTCCGTGGCGATGGAGGAAACGCCCCTGGTCTCCCCGCCTCCCTCCGTCCCGCGGTTCTACGGACAGGAAAGTAGAAGTAAACATACTTTCAACAATGAACGTGGAAACTGCACCGAAAAGCACAAGCCGCTTCCCGGTGCGAGCACCTCCGGTCGGAAAAAAAAGCCTTTCGTCGTCAAATCCACCCGATCAGGAGCAGCTAAGTCTAAAGGGCTGCATCCGTTTCCAGGTCCCTGGTAGAGAGCATAGTCTCCTCGCCAAACTATTTCGGGGAGGGGAGGGGGGGCGTCTTCCACACCTTGGTCCAGTTTACTGCAGTGCATAAAAGATCAACGGTGCCAAATCTTTGACCAGTGCACCGCGGGTAGACCTCGTTCCCAAGTTCACCCGGTGTTTCCCCGAAGTGACCGCTTTCCCGACGGCTGAGCAGAGGCGACCTGTACCAGACCTCCCCTTCGGTCAACGCCGGAGTCTCACTCCTCCCCCTCCCTCCTTTTTCCAGGGGACATGCTCATTTGCCGCCCTTGTGCTCACGGCAAGGAGCGCGGCTGCACCGAGTCCAGAAGCGTTGCAAGAACCAACACCAATGTTGCTCAGACCGGCGTACACTTCATGCACTTTTGGGAACAGAGCGGGGCAGGTGTTGGCTGGTGGGAGTGAGCGGCAAACCCCAGCGCTAAAGGAAGGAGCCACTCCACTCAGGAAGAACTCTTAACGCATTCATTCCCACTAGGATAAATGCCTGTTCCGCCTCGTGCGCTCACACGGGGCGGGTTAGAAATGCAAAGAAATAAAAAAGAGCAGACTGGCAGTGCGGCGATACCGCGCAACGGCGCTTCTTCACGCTTTTGTACTATAGGAAGACGCCTAAAATGACAAGGCTGAACTGGGGAAAGGCTACACAATTGCGAGGTGGGGAGAACATTAATAAGGAATGAACCCTTGCCCTAAACGAGTCGCCCCATTCTCCTCCAGGATAAAGGAAAGTGCACGCCGCAGAATACACGAGTTGTAATTGGGGCGCACAGACTGCGGTGAAGGGGGACTTGGCTTAAGCAGCGGCTACCGCAACTGGGTAATCCCCCTACCCAGGACGGTGCTCAGGGAAACATACTCAGCTCACCTAATTGAAAAGAGCAGAACATCACTTGTCAGGGATTACTGGGGACCAGTGAACCTGCCTTCCCCAAATTGCAAGCCTAGTTACGCCTAGCCACCTTATAAATCATCCTACTCCTAAAAGTGTAGGTCAGGTCAACATCTCTTTTCCTTCTTCCTGTAATAAGGGAAACAGGATGGACTGGACAGCTCGGACCATCAGAGAATGCCGGAGGAGTCACGGGGAAGCATCTCAGAAAGGGAGTCAGATAGACCACCATCTGCCCCATTTTCCACATTGGGGCACCTGGACAGAAGGGTATGGAATGAATCCATGATTTCTTTTGTTGTCACTCTATAAATACAAATAGCCCTCAAGATTAAGAGCTCAGCATCCTGCCTACAGTAAGTTATTTCTGGGAATTCAAAAAGCCAGGCAATGAAGGCATCTTGGTCCTATCCTCCTTGCAGGGAATGGCAATTCAGAAGCACACTGCCTTTGAACAGGGAAGTAACATTTAGCTATTGATTAGATAAAGCCTTCATTTTAAACTCTTCTTACGTCCTGGCTATCATATACTTTGTGATAGTGAATTACACAAAGAAACTGAATTCTGAGAAACAATATTTCAGTTTATTCCAAACTTACATTTCCAATCAATTTTAGAGCTCCCCCCATAAAGAAAAATGCTACCCACTCTCTTTCATTCATAATGTTATACGCCTGACCTATTTCCCCACCCCAGTATTACCCAAAGTTGGCAGTCTCTATGGCTGATTCCGCATGGGCTAAAAACAGCAGTGTGAAAACGGTGTGAAAACAGTATAAACTCTTTTACACCGTTTTAAACCCTTTTACACCATTTTCACACCATTTTCACACTGCTGTTTTTGGCCCATGCGGAATCAGCCTATTTTAGTTGGGGAAATTAGCTGGAGACAGAGAGCAAGAAGGGGTAACTGGGTTTGATAACCTATTGGTTGTGGTGGTTTTTCCGGGCTGTGTGGCCGTGATCTGGTAGATCTTGTTCCTAACGTTTCGCCTGCATCTGTGGCTGGAATCTCCAGAGGTGTATCACAGAGGGAGACTTCCCTTTGTGATACACCTCTGAAGATGCCAGCCACAGATGCAGGCGAAATGTTAGGAACAAGATCCACCAGACCACGGCCACACAGCCCGGAAAAACCACCACAACCAGTTGAATCCGGCTGTGAAAGCCTTTGACAATACATTGATAACCTATTGAAAACTCTCAAATAAGCAGGCAGTTGTATAATTAAAATATGGTTTTATTAAAAAAATAGTAAAACAAGAAATACATTTTAAGCAAATGACACAAACATACAAAGCATACATGAGCTGACTATGACAAAAGGGAACAAGTTGGATAGGGTTCCAATCCAGAAGGGAGGTCTAGGGAAAGCCGTGCTGAAGAGGAAAATCACCAGCGTTTCCAGGAGCAAAAGAGAATCAGTAGGGGATGCATGCGCAGATCCAGACCACACACGCCATGAATGGCCAAAGGTCCAATATTAACACCAAAAAATGGGTTCTGAGGCACTATGAGGTAAGCTAGCAGGAATGCTCGAGAAAGAATTGATCGTTTTTCTGGGGTATGAGCAAAAAGATAGGCTTGCTGAGTTGTTAGGATTCAACAGAATGTCTGGACTTTTCTCCTGAACATTGACTGAATCGCCCTATGGTGACACAATGGGAATTAGCCCCGCTGTTCAGCCAGGCACACCTTAGGGCCGAGGGAAAAGCTCAGCAGTTCTGCCTTCCTGATCAGGCTTGACACACTAGATGGATCCCAAAACTTTCTTGAGGCATCCATTTTTGTGGGGAACAGTGACTTGCTCTTATGCCAGTCTTTGGCCCCCATGCCTTCATAGAACCGTTAGGATCTGACTGCTTACATCACCTCCCATAATGTTATTTTTTTTCTAAGCCCAAAAGCCCCCAAATCCCAAGCTGTGCCTCTTAGGGAAGGTGTTCCATCTTCTTGGCCATTCAGATGGTCCTTTTCTACAGTGTTCCCACTGCTATGATAGCCTTCTAGGGACAATCCAAACTGTACACAGTATTCCAACCATGGCTATACTGTAGATTTGTATAAAGTGTTGCAATTCTTATTTTCAATACCTACAAATCCCCAACATGAAATTTGCCTTTTTCAGTTTATATCAAGCTTGATTGATTAGATAAAAAGCTTGTTCATCATTCTTTATCTAAATGTCAGCAACCAACCAATGAATTAGGAAAGGAGTACACTGGGTCTACCTCTTGCCCACACCTAAGTTAACAACTCCAGTTGCACTTCTCTTTGTGAAGCTCAGGGAAAATTTGTAAGGGAAGCAGTAATGGTCTGGACTGATCCATTCGCACACACCAGTTTCAACAGTGCAACAGATTTAGGTGCTGCAAAATCAATCACTGGTGCTCTGCCCCACAGTGTGTGTATGGTTTCCGCAGGGCAGATTCTTGTACTGACACCATTAAAGATACATTGCCAGAAATCCCTGATGCCCCCCAGTTTGCAAGTGGGTGGGTCTTTCCTCCTTCTGGGTGGCTCCAAAGACAAGATGGAAGGTTGCCTGATTTGGTTTTTGAAAGTTCTTCAAAGGTAATATTGATACTGTGGAAGCTGCTTTCATGGCTTTTGCATTTTAAGAGAAATGCCTGTCAAATGCTGTAGATCCCGGAAGGGGGAGCGGGGTAAGACCTTTCCCCCTCCACTCCTCTCAGGGATCGACGACCGGCTTTTCCCTTAAAATGCAAAAGCCATGAAAGCAACCTCTGCAATATCATTATAAGCAATATCAATATCACATTTAAAGGGTAATGTCGATCTTTACTTTTGAATGAAGAAGAAGAGTTTGGATTTATATCTCCCCTTTCTCTCCTGCAGGACACTCAAAGGGGCTTACAATCACCTTGCCCTTCCCCCCTCACAACAAACACCCTGTGAGGTAGGTGGGGGTGAGAGAGCTCTGAGAAGCTGTGACTAGCCCAAGGTCACCCAGCTAGCATGTGTGGGAGTGCACAGGCTAATCTGAATTCCCCAGATAAGCCTCCACAGCTCAGGCAGCAGAGCTGGGAATCAAACCCGGTTCCTTCAGATTAGATACATGAGCTCTTAACCTCCTACGCCACTGCTGCATGGAGGCACTTGCCTAATGGAGGCAAGACTGGAAGTGGTGTCGGGTGAGACTTTTGACTGGAGCAACATGAGGGGTAGGCAGTCACAAGGCATGTGGCAGACACTGGGGCAGCTGTTCAATGCAAAGAGGCCCCACAGTGGAGGGATTGTGGGACTAGGAGCGCTGCAGAAAGTGCCCCATGCATAATGGGCCACTGATTCCACTCAGCTGAAATCTTGATAGCAGGAGAGTCACTTGGTTGGTGCCCTTTCTTCGTTCCTTAGTTTCCTACCCTATTCTGCAATATAGAGCTACTGATGCTGGCTTATTTTAGATAATAGTTGCATTGATTACTGAGATAATGTATGTGAAGAACTTTCCCAACTCTTAGAAGAAGTGCTATTTAAATACTGCTGATTTATTTTGAAGATGTAGGCAATTAGCTTGCTATATTGTCAATTTTATCTCCACCCATGGAATTAACGCTTTCATTGCCATCATACATTAACTTGCCTGATCAGATCAAGTCTGCCTAGTCTAATACCTTTTGCAGTAACTGAGATAACGTACGTAAAGTACTTTTGAATGTGCACAATGAGCACTTTTAAAATACAACTTGTTTGTTTTGAAGATGGAGCCAGTTAATCTGTTTTATTTTCAACCCATGGATTCACTGCTGCCCTACAATGAACTTGCTCAAGCAAATAAAGTCTTCCTGGACAAACAAACTTTTTGCAATGATAACCAAGATAATATATGTGAAGTGCCTACAAACACTCAGAACAAATGCTATGTAAACAGTGTGGATGTATTTTAAAGATATAATCGGTCACCAAGTTTTTGAGGTAAGCTTCCCACATACCATTCTTTCCATATTGGGGAGTGGGCATTTTGGACTTAGCGGGGAGGGGTTGTAAAAACATGGTTATTGCTCTTCTTGAAATCTCAATGAGATTACTTCACCAACAAATGGGCACAGTTAACAACAATTAAAAGCTTGCATGCTCTGACTGTAGCATATGCACCAATGTCCAGCCTTACTAAAGCAGCAAAGTAATACTGGAGGGCATTCAGACAATCCTATACTCCAGTATTTACGTGCTGCTACAGCACAGTGGACGGATCTTTCCCTCCTGGAGCCATCTCTTTGTGATTCAAAGTTGGCACCACACTTTTAAAAAATACCACAACTCTGGACAGAAAAAGGCAGTGTCAAAACTTTGTCCATCATATACAGCTGCAGTGAGAACTTTTATTTCTACGGATACTTCGGGATTCTGGCAACTTCTTTTTAGGTTATTTGCACCATAGGACCTTGGAAATTATTGACCCATGGTTCTGTTTGCTTTCAGAGAATGTCACTTGTGCAGCCTTCAAACTACTTGTTTTGGTGTAAGACCTGTGGAATTCCATCAAGAGAATAAAAGTACACTGAAGTGGCTTCCACCATCCCCATCAGCTTTTCTGATCTACAATCTGGCACTTTTAAGGCTCCTTCCCAGCACTTTGTGTATGGGGGAAAACTTTGTGTCTACCTGTGTACCCCTTAGTGGCTTAGGCAACTGTGCAATCCTTTTCCAGGATCTATCAACCATCATGGATTATTTTTTATAGCTAACATTCAGATACTTCTTTTAAAAATTCATTCATTCATTGAAGAAGCAACACACACTAAGAAAATGTATCTAAACATACCTGATCATGCAACCTAAGGGAACCGTTAGGAAGCGTCTTGGCTCTGGCAGTGCTTATACTGAATATTCACCTTTCTTGTCTTAATCCTTGAGGTAATGAGGCAGCCCAGAACGGTCTGTATCTCCTTGTCCCTACAAACCATGTTGTGCTGCTACATCTCCACAAGGCACACATCAGTGGGATGGCATTCTAAAAAGAGCGGGTGGCAACGCAAGCCAAGAAACAGGGTTACAAAGCTGCTAGTCCTCTTCTTTTTCCCCCCATCTACCAGAAAAAGGGTCGAAGCTACAAGAGAACAGAACTACAAAAGAATGTTAGTCAACATTCTACAAAGACCCTACAGTCTCAGGAAGACCCCACCCCCAAACGCTTGGATTAATCTATGGTTTGAACAAATAGTTACTTTCTAATCTAGGGTATACTGAAGGAGGCTGGACCTTTTGGAAAACAAAACAAACAATGGATTCCTATACAAAGAAGTAGCTCTTTGTGTTTACTTCCAGAAGTGTGCTTGCTGCATAAGTTCCCGTAACAGCCAAGTTATATGATTCTATCAAGAAGTAACTACAGCCCCACTCTGGCATAGCACAGCAGCAGGTGGCAACTAACCTCAGGCAAAGGCTAATTAACTCTTGGGTAAAAGCCAGCTACGAGAGTAATGTGCCCAAAACCTCAGTGAATTTGGATAATTAAGACGTTCAGACTGGCGTTTTATGATTTACATAATAAGCCTCCAGCAAACATTCTGTGTCCTCCACAGACATGCTTTTGCCTATGGGTGTCTAAATGAGTTATTTTGAACAAGGTGGTCTCACCAAAGATTTACAGTGTTGTTGTTTTTTTGGGGGGGGGGAGGGGGGGGGTTTATTCCTAGATAGCCTATGTACCCTGCCAACCACATCCTTTAAGACTGGCTTAAGACACTAGTGTATTTTAAAAGCTTTCTGTGATAGCTGAACTCCACACTCCTTTCTTTGTCCCTCAAAAAACTGGAGAACATTACCATTTTTGTTGGTGTATAAGAGCTGTTTGGCCCTGATCTTTTCATCCTGAATTTATGTAAGTATTAACTGATTCAGTGTCACTGTTTAGTAAAATGATACCCCCTTGTGTTATGTTTAAGCAAAATGGGTTAGATTCCATCACTTTTTCAGATGTGAAAACTGAGGCAAGAGTGAACATTTTAGATGACGTCTCCTTGAACATCTCTACATTTACATACTCTCATCTAGTGAAACTATTCCTGAACTGGATATCATACTTGTCTTGATTTTTTGCTGCTAGAAGGACCAATTGAACGAATACAGACATCCCTGTATGATTCCCTCCTTTTAGGGTTTCTCTTTAGGAACTTGCTGTCACAATCTAAACTGATCTACATCCACATAAAAGATCTCAGGAAGCAGAGGTTTTGCTGACCACTTCCAAAGGACAGGCCATTGTCCAACTCACACCACAGTCTCTAAATAAAGCACACTGCTTTCAGAACAGTCTATGCTCTGCTAGCAGGTAATGGTTGCTCTAGATACTACAGGCACTCTCAGATAAATATCTCCCTTCCAGCTTTCTCCAAGTCCTATGCTGCTAGCTAGAAGAGACACATTTCTGTGCCTAATCAACACCCACTCTATACCTCACTATCTTCTTGAGCAACCAAATAGGAAGGAACAAAATCTATACCACAGTTTTTATTCCTTTTCACAGTATTTGTTCAGCAGAGGAAAGGAGTGGGTATGACTCTGGTCCAAGATCTACTGGTAGTCAGGGTTGAAGTACTGGATTAGATGGGTCATTGATATTTAAAATAAGAAGAAGAGGAGGAGTTTGGTTTTATATCCCCCCTTTCTCTCCTGCAGGAGACTCAAAGGGGTTTACAATCTCCTTGCTCTCCCCCCGCTCACAACAAACACCCTGTGAGGTGGGTGGGGCTGAGAGAGCTTTGGAAAGCTGTGACTAGCCCAAGGTCACCCAGCTGGTGTGTGTGTGAGTATACAGGCTAATCTGAATTCCCCAGATAAGCCTCCACAACTTAAGCGGCAGAGATGGGAATCAAACCTGGTTCCTCCAGATCAGAGTGCTCTTAGCCACTACGCCACTGTTTAGTCTATTGTACTCACCTGTCTCAACTCACCTGGTAAGACTAATGAAAAATGACTGTAGATCTATTTATTCTCAGCTGGATCATGAACTAAAATAAGAAAACCACAAGAGTTCTTACAAACTGTTCTAATACACGTTTTAGATAAAAGCTGCAAGGTGTAAGAACGAATCAGACTGCTATTCCTTTAATGGCACAATAAACAACAAAAGATTGTTGGAGGTTGCATGTGCTATCTTTTTTAAACTTGGGAAAACCCACAAATGGCAAGATGAAAAGCAAAAACATATAGACGTTGCATCACACCCATCTCTTTGTTCACCCCTTTATTTCATGGACGTATCAGCAAAACAAAAAACCTAAACAGGTGATTTGAACCACTTATACCAAGGGCATAATCCAACTAAAGGCATTTAAGCCCCATTAATTTCAATGAAAATGTTATGCACTTTGTCTGGACCATATCCAGTTCTTTAAATATGGGTTTCATTTTAGCTAAGTGTTGCATAGAGTTGATGACCATGCAAAATTATGCTCAATGAGAATTAACCACGGGGCAGGCTGGAACTGTTAATTACCACTATCTTAAGAAACACATAAGTGGCTCGTGCATGTTTGCTGTGCTCCATTTCACTTCATGTGATGACTGACTGCCAGATCCACACCACTGGGGGGCGGGGACTGCATTTGAGGACAACAAAGTTTTACCCACTATGTCAGATCTGCTGTGACCCCACAGACAGTGAGTGAGTCACTGCTTCATGAAGTCACCAGTGTGCATTCATGAACCAGCCCACAAAGTGTAAAATCAAAATAAGTTTAAAGTTGCAAAGTTCAGCTCACTCTGTAAGGGCAGAGAATAACTGGAAAAAGACAAGGGTGGAACTGTTCCCTGCGCAAATTTTGCTCACCGTTCTGCAGTGGAGAATCAACAACTGGTCAGAACAATTGCCTGAAATTAAGAAGAAAAAGGAAGCAGACTTAATGGTTGAAGACGGGTACTTGTTAAGAATTTTAAATTGCTAAATACAAATTGCTTATAGAGATGTAGGAGGATCTGGTACCTCAGCTCAGCCCTTCAACCCAAGATCTTTCTCCCGGACAGGGCAAAGAAGAATCTGTGAGCTACACACTGTGGCCGCTGACCAACCCCCATCAAGCAAACAAAGACTGGCGTTTGTGGCATCTCCCAACTCCCTTTCCCTCCTCCGCAGCAAAAAATACACCATAATCATATAGAAAAAGAAATCTCCCTCTGTTTGGAGGCCCTTTTCCCTTGCTCCAAGAGACACAGGGGACTTTAGAAATCATCTAATAAAACTCACAGCAGCCTTCCTATCCAGCATTTTCATAATTTCTTTTTAATAGAGTGAAACTTGTGTTCTGCAGAGTTTTTATTGCCCACCAATGGCTTTTGTTGCCATAAGCAAAGGACGAATCACAAGAGTATAAAATTAATACGAACCAACCAACAAGACCCACATTTCAGTATGTTTGATTCTGTTACATTTATGACAAACTTATTAGTTACCGAAAGCCTCTTGCTAGATTACAGGCCATTTCAAGATGATGTCATTCTAACTCAAAGCAATTCATATTGGAAATCTTGACCCTGTGAAAGATTTAGACACAAGGAAAGAATGTCCAGTGTAGGCTGTACAAGTCAATTTGGTTGGTTGACCTCCACACCAACCCCACTGAAGACAACTTTTGGGTCATCCACCAGAATAAGCCCTCACAATAAAAAGATAGTACACTTTCTCTGGAGAGAGCAAAACACGGTTGTGTTAAACCACCTTACGACATCCAGCAACAGGCTTGTTTTTAACCTTTTGTTCCTTATCCATGTAAAATATTCAATCACAACTTTGCATGCCAATCTATATTAAAAATAAAGAAAAATGACCAGGAAAAAATTATAAGTGGAGATGGGTGAGTCACAAGCCAGTGAGACATAAAACATACCAAATGGATTAGAGCAGGGGTGTCCAACTCTGGTGCCCCAGATGTTCATGGACTACAATTCCCATCAGTCCCTGCCAATTGGCCATGCTGGCAGAGACTGATGGAAATTATAGTCCATGAACATCTGGGGCACCAGAGCTGAGCACCCCATGGATTAGAGAGTTTAAGGGGGAGGATTCTTTGGGAAATTCTCTAGCACAATAGTCACTAGAAGAGATGTACAAAAAACCATAAACTGAGGCTTGTGCAGGGGAATTCCCCACCACATTGTGTTCTACTTTGCTATTTTAGTGTTGAGTTAAAATAATCAGCCAGCAATTATATTTTAATATTTTACATATATTTGTGTACATTGAGTACGATCATAATTTTGGCTCTCTATCTCAAAGTATGCATTGCAGTAAAAATTACGGCCTGTTACTTCCTTTTGGAAATAGGGGAGATTATTACCAATTTTGGGAGAACATGTTAGAGCTGCCGTCTTTTTTTTTTTTGAAAGATTATTTTTATACTAAACTTTCACTTCTTGTAATTAACAAAAATATATGATTTGGAAAGCAACCCCACCTTGACAGACACACTCAAAATCTAATTCTAAATCACCACTGTGCTTTACTAGTTTGGTTCAGAGAAAAGTTAAATTTTTAAAAAATTAAGCAACAAATAAAATTCAGATACAATTCTAAAAGTATATTTTCCCACTATAGTATCAACCTGAATAAATGGAACGAAAGCACAACAAATGACCATAAATCCTCCAAAAAATGAAGTTTTTCACAAAAAATAAATATGTTTGATTGGAAACTAGTGAACAATTTTTCAGTTTCTAAACTTCCCTACCAATTCACACCCACCCTGCCGAATTTCACTCCTACTCCCAACAACAAAAATTAAAAATGAGTTCAAGAGCCTGAACTGAGATACCAACAAATAAGCTGCTATAAAACCTGTTTTATATAGTGTGGCTTAGCATCCAATAGTTAACTTTCAGAGTAAAGTGTTATGCTACGTTAGTTCATGTTAACAGGCTTTATTAAAAAAAAGAAAAAAAAAGAAAAAAGAACGCAAGACCTACATTTATTGTATGTTAGAATGCCAGTAAAAGTTTTCCCTCAAAACTGCTGACGAATAACAGTATCTTACTCCGGGGAGGGGGGGGGGAGATTCATATACGGTGGTGTCGCCTCCTCCAGATTTAAAGGGTACACTGCAGACCTGGCAATGGTACTCCTAAAAACACACATTTGTTCAGTACAAGAGCAGGAAGAAAAAAAGAATGTGTTCTGGTTCAGTATTCAGTCAATTCAAGCAGCACACACAATAGTCAAACAATTTTCTCAGCGTTTGGAGGCTCACCAGAAGGCCATCAAAAATTCTGTGGGTTAGAAAATGGTCTCCCGCTTGGATTATGAAATGTATACACTTAAAGAAAGTAAAATACATGAAGGAAAAATGTCAGTTGTCTTGGTTGCCTGCCCCCCCGCCCAACCCCACACAGCTGAACCAGACCAGTTTTGATACACACGTACAAATCTACTACTTAACGCCTGTCACCCTGGCAAGCCTTAAACCATTTCCACCTTTACTTTTTTACACATTTAGAAGTTCTGTACAGAAAAAAAAATCCTAGGCAGCCAAAAATAAATTATTTTAATTACTGTTCGCACAAGGTCAAAATAGATTTATTTTGGTAATTGTGTTTCCTGGAGGCTGAAAAGGAAGACATATTATAGTAAGACTCAGCATTCTGTAGAAATTCACATTTTTCAAGTTATACATATTTCCTGCAAAAAATTATCAGTGGAAACATTTCCATACAACATTCCAAATGGTAGAAATTAATTTACATTTTTTGGTTTTTGCCATTTTCTTGTACATTTCACACACTTGCGCTAAAATATAACATTTTTAATTGTATTTTGATATTTTCACCTAAAAATAAGTTTGAACAAAACACATAATTGAAGCAATTTTAAAACATGAACATAAAGACATGGCAACTTTAAATAGCATTCTATTTTTAAAATATAGATAAATATATGTTTTAAAATTAATTATAATCACAAATGGTATTTTAAATTAAAATAACTTTAAAAAATAATTATAAATTGGGTTTCATAGTATAAGCCACTTTTTTAAAATCAGTCTAATTATCCTTTGCAAAAAATCATGCTGTGTTTTCAGTCAAAATACCAAAAATAACTTTCATCCGTGACTGATTTTCAAAAGCACTTTCACAGCACCTGTAAAATAATTTTTATATAAATTTTGGGAAAAAATTTTTTACTCTATTTATATATATATATATTGATATATGTGTGTGTATTTATAAAACTGTACATACACAGTGTAGTAAGCTTTCACAATTTTCACAGGACTTCTTCCTACCTTCCTCAAAATTACATAAAAACTCAATTTCACTTTTTAAAATGGTCTTTTGGTGCGTTGATGAAATACCTTTAAAATGTAGCCATACAAATAAAATGTAATATTAGTGTTATATATATATATATATATTGTTTTAAAGTTCACTGCCAAATTAATCCCCCCCCCCACACACACACACACATACACTAGTCATGACTGCAAAGTAGTTACTTCGCCTTCTCGGTTTCACTCCAATATGACCCTGCAATTGAAGTGACAACCGTCCAGACTAGGATCAAACTTTTTAAGTTTCCAGCAGAGGGGTTTTGAGGGGGGGGGGATGAGAAAACATTCTGGTGCAATTCCATTTCTCTCGCGAACGAATTTAATTGTGCATCTTTTTAACTCTTTCTCAGTCTCTCCGCTGGCCAATGTTGTAACGGTTTGTAACCTCGGCAGTCCCCTCCTTTTTTGGGGTGGGGGGGGGAAGGCAATGGAAAACAGGCGGGGTGGCTTTGGATTTCTCCGCTTGTTGCAAAGTGTCCCCCTTCTCGCTTCGCAAACGCATCATTCATTCGCAACCCCACACCCTACCAAGGGCAGAGTTGTGCGTGCGTGCGTGTGTGTGTGAAGGGGGGAAAAATGGGAATGGGAAAAAAATGCGGGACTGAAGGGAGAGGCTGCAAAGAAGAAGTCAGAGGTATAACCGGACTTAAAATGGGCTTTAAAAAGAGAGAAAATGTAAAACCAAAAAAAAGTAAGAGGGGCAAAAACTAAAGTTGGAAGCGTAAAGAATTTTTATTTCCCCATCCAACTTAAAACCGTAAAGGAAGCGACTAGTATAAGCTGAAACGTAAGCAAGACACTGTTGGCCCCCCTCAACCCTTCTGGCACTCCTCGCAGATATTCCCGAATCGATATATTTGAACTGCCATTCACTCTATCCATATTTAGTTAAAATGTAACAGGAAGAAAAAAGAAGGGGCGGAGGAGCAAAGGCAGTTTTTTTGTTACATTTCAGACCCTTTTTTCCTCACCCCCCTTCCACCTTCCAGGGACCCCAAAATTGCTGCCTCAACTCCAACCTCCACCAACTTCTCAGACTGGGGGAGCTGGTCCAGCCCCCTCCCCAACTGCCAGGGCTATTTTCCACTCTGGCCTCCCCCACGCCCCGTAGCGCGACTCTCCCTGCTTTAAAAAGAAAAAAAAACTTCGACATTTGGGAGGGAAGATGCGGCCCGACCCACCACCCTGTTTTCTACTTTTTCTTTTTTAATATCTTTTTTTCAAAAGTTTCCCCCACCCTTTCCCTTCCCCCGCCTTTGATGTATCCTCATATCCCCCAAAGTCCCAATGGGTGTTGCAAAAAAAAAGTTGCACCGGGGGGTGCCCGAAGCCCCCCCCCCGCACCGCCTCCTCCGCCCGCCTCGGCGCTCCCCCCTCCTGCCCAGGCGGCTCCCCACTCTGCCAGGCCTTCCCCCGGTCACCCCAGCACCGCCCCGGCTCGGGGGGATTTTTAGGGATTTTTTGGTGATTTTTGGGGCGCCCCCCGTGGCCCCCCCGGCGGCGGGTGCCCTTTTTTTCCCCGCCCTCCCTCCTCACCTCCGAGTCCACTCGAAAATGGCGCCGAAACCGAAAAAACTTTGCAAATTTCATTGTAGCGAGTGCAAAGGCTGCTGGGAGGGGGGGGCCGGAGGGAGGGGGGGCAGGCACCGCCCAGAGCCCGGGGAGGGCTGGGCTGGGCTGGGCTGGGTCGGCGCGCGCGCGCTCCCTGTCCCTCCTCTCTGGCGCTACGAGGGACTCCCGGGGACGGGGCTTTGCGGGGGGGGGGGGGCAGTTATGGGGATGTTGCAAAAGGGCCGGGGGGTGCATCGCGCGATGTGCTGCTTTGGAAGTGCCTGGGGCGGGTGGGGAGGAGAGCGCTTTGCATGGTGTGGTGCGGGGAAAGTTGGCCTGGCGCGGCAGCCTGGGACGCTGACATCGGGGCTTGGGGAGGAAGTGCTTGTCTCCGGGAGCGCCCCGTGTTCTGTTTCGGAAGGCGTCTGCTGTCCATGGCCCCTTCCGCACATGCAGGATAATGCACTTTCAATCCACTTTCACAAGTGTTTGCAAGTGGATTTTGCTATTCCGTACAGTAAAATCCAGCTGCAAAGTGGATTGACAGAGCATTATTCTGTATGTGCGGGCCCGTGGGACAGGCCTTCGCTTTTTATTTTTAAGGGGAGGATAGAATATTCATTAAGAGGGGGTTAAAAGCTGTGTTTCGGGTACACTGCAGTAGAAGAAGGAGTTGATGGCTCTTCTTTTTCAGTCGCAGGGAAAAGAGCTGTCCGTGGGACAGGGCTTCATTTTTTATTTTTAAGGGGAGGATAGAATATTCACTAAGTGGCAGTAAAAAGCGCTTTCTGAGGTACGCTGCATTAGAAGGAGGAGTTGATGCTTTTTAAAAGTCTATTAAGAGGATGTTGTGGGTGGGCAAAAAATGTGACAAGGAATTTCTGTGTTGTGTTTAATTTGCATTGTAAAGGGGGGCCGGAAAGCAGGGCAGGGATCAGGCTGTGCATTACTTCGGTTTTGTTAAAAAGGAGAAGTGCTTTTAATAAGGTGTCCTTAATTCCTGGCATGGTGTGAAGCATGATTCTCACAGACAGGTTCAGTCACTCATTTATAGGAGCATCAGTGATGAGGTGAGTGAGTGAAAGGCTGGTGGCATCGATTGTATATTGCGAAAACAACATAATGTTTGACCAGCACAGTTCAGATGTTGCGCTGAGTCATCAAAAAGCTCACATCAGAACAGGTGGGTGGAGGCATTTTTCAGATGGGTAAGGGCCAACAGACTGAAAAGCCCAACAAAATGGAGGAGGTGGGTGGGGGGAGGAGAAGGTCTGACCCAGGAAATAAGATGTCTCCTGCTCTGAATGGGTTGCATTTACCATAAACTAACTGCTTCATAATCTGGAGCTGCTGCTAGACCTGGGTCTCCTGTTGGATAAACAGGTGGCAGCAGTGATCAGGTGTGCCTTTCAAAAGGCACCAGAGACCCTTCCTGGGTGGAAAGATCTTGCCATTGTTGTGTATGCTCAGGTAACATCTACCTTAAATTGCTGCAGTGTGCTCTGCGTGGGGCTGCCTTTGAAGACCTGGTCAAATCTTTGACATTTCCTCCCCATGGAGTCATCAGTTTTCCTCCATTATTATCTTCTCCATCCAAGACTTTTTGGTTTTGCTTGGCATTCTCCCATTAACTGTTGTTATGTTATGTGTGCGTTTATATGTTTTATTGAATTGTTTACATATTTTATCTATACGATCTCAAATGTTTTAGTGATGTTTTAATACCTCAGGGACAGACTGAGCCCTGTGGCGCAGAGCGGGAAGCTGTAGTCCTGCAGTCAAAAGCCATGTTGACAACCTGAGTTCGATCCCAAGAGAAGTTGGTTTCAGGTAGCCAGCTCAAGCTTGCCGGGAGTAAAGTATAGATGACTGGGGAAGGCAATGGCAAACCACTCCATAAATATAGTTTCATCATCCAGTCAGCTTCTGGACCCTTATCTGTCCACTGACGTCAGGATTGACCTTTCTGAATAGTTGCTGACTTGCACATTTGTATTTGACAGTTCCTGATCACCTCACTCTTAGATCAGAATATGTCATTTACTGTACTGTTTAGCTCAGGGGTAGGGAACCTGCGGCTCTCCAGATGTTCAGGAACTACAATTCCCATCAGCCCCTACCAGCATGGCCAATTGGCCATGCTGATAGAGGCTGATGGGAATTGTAGTTCCTGAACATCTGGAGAGCCGCAGGTTCCCTACCCCTGGTTTAGCTCAACAAAATATAGTCTGCCTAGTAAATGTTGCAATGTGGCATCACCCCGTGGGTTAGTACTGGCCTACCTTTACTTATTTTAGGGACCCATTTGGATGAAAAGGTAGAATACTGTGAGTGTGTGTGAGAGAGAGAGGACCGTGGAAAGAATGCTGTTAACCTGGAGGTGTGGATAGACTCATTCATGGGACCTACTCTAACATGCAATCAGATATTCACTGGAGGGTAGAGTCGTCTGTGGACAAACAGCAAGATTGTATGTTGAACTTTCATTATTGCTGCTGTTTTGTCCTTTATACCATACTTCAATCCTTGGCTGAGTTAGGAGTGCCAAAACAAAAAAGCTTAAATATGCTAATTCTGTGAAGGATTGTGCCCTTAATCTGCATTTCAAGGCATAAGCCTGTCTTTTTGTAATGTTCTGAAGAAATAGCAATAACAAAACTACTCAGATTGAAAAAAGTCTAAAATGGCCTTTAATAAATGCTGGAGGGATGTTGCATACATTTGAAAATATTTCAGATTCCACAAATTGATAAGAATATTTGGGAGAATGGGTGTTTTTTAAGTGTGAGATTTTAAACTCTAAATCAGCGATTCCCAACCAGGGTTTCGTGGCACCCTGGGGTGCCGTGAGCATGTCCCAGTGTTACCGCGGCAATGCTACCGGCCCCCCTCACCTTTTTCGGTGCCTCCCATCGGCACCAGCAAGGATATGGAGCTGGCCCAGGGGGCAGGGCCTGCCGCAAGGTCTGCAGCCACTTCCCACCCCCTGTGCTTCCTTTCACCCTGGGAGGGGAAGGTGGGGAGTGGCAAGCAGGGGAAGGTGGGGGGAGGATAGCAGGGGTACCGTGAGATATGAAGAGTGAGGTCAAGGGTACCGTGACGTCAAAAAGGTTGGAAAACACTGCTCTAAACCATGAAGAACAGCAGAAAATGTTGGATGGCACCATGCCAGCATATTGGGTGACCTTAAGCCAGTCATACACTCTCGGCTTAACCTACCTCACAGGGTAGTTGTGTGGATAAAATGGAGAACATTGTGAGCCACTTTGGAACACTGTTGGGGACTAAGGTGGGTATAAATGCAGTAAATAAATAAATAGCAGAATTGAATTTCCCACCTTCTTTCTCATTCAGAAGTCCATAGAACAACTCAAAACTCTTCCTTAAGTGACAGAAGTCTCTCAGCAACAATGTGGAGAGCAAATTAGAAGTTTGCAGTAAGAGGAGAGAATTGGTCAAAGTGTTCCCCTCTTCTTCTGCTGGTTGCAAATGACTTTTGGGTTCAACTGTCTGTTTCTCCCAAGAGGCAACCAGATGTCTGTAGAATGCTGGCAGGTCTAGAACAATGTCCCCGCTCTGCCCAGTACCAGCAACTGGAACTGAGGTATAGTACTTTTGCACAATGAGGTTCTGTTGTTACCTGTCATGGTTAATAGTTGTTCCTAGTCATGTGCATCATGAATATATTTAATCCTTTGAAGGAACATAAGAAGAGAGATGCTGAACCTAGCATGTTTCCCTCCAGGTATCTCTTGAACAATCACAAGTCTCATGATGACCATTCCTCTTGCCTGATAGTTTATATCCAGCTTTTGATACCCAGAGATGCACTTCCTCTGAACATGGAGGTTCTATGGAGCAATCTAATGAACCTACATCAGAGCCACCACCTTGAACTTGTATGGGAGGAGGTCAGGCAAAAAAGCCCTGCTTGGTCCGTGTCACAGCCTAACCTACCTTGCAGGACTGTTGTAAAGGTGATTGGAGGAACAACAAAATATGCCACACTGAGGTTCTTGGCAGAAGAACAGGGTACACATATAATACATTAATTCAGGCAGAAATTTGATAGATAAATTTGTAGAATTGTCTGATCCAAGTTCACCATCCTGAACTCTGTGGTAATAAGAACTAGACACTGGTCTCTGACATGCAAGATCACAACATGTATAATATTTATATTTTAGAAATTATTTTAGAATTGTTCAAGAAAAATTGGATATATGTATTAGTATGTATTTGTTAGGGTTTTTATTGTCAATACTATCGTAAACCACCCTGAGCCCTTCAAGGGGAGGGCAGCCTACAAGTCAAATTATAAAATAAAAATAAAGGGTTTATTTATAGTTATCTTTGTGATGGCTATTCTGTTGTTTATGCTATCATGTGTTTCATAAAAGTATACTGTGTCTGAATATAGAAGTTCCTTTTAATTGTCAGCTTATTGGTGGACTTCTACGAATTTTTGGATCTGCTTTAAAAACCTGCAAAGATACCAGCTGTGTACTCTGATACCTTTGTACTGAGTACTCTGATATCTGTATACTCTGAAGACTTCATGAGGCTCCAATTGTGGCAATTGTGTGGCCCCTTTCCCCAAACTTTCCCCAAATTCATTCAGATCACAAGGCATCACTGTCTTTCTCAAAAGACAAAAAGTAATGTGTTTTTTCTCTCCTCAAGTTTGTGAACAATTCAGTACACTTATAGTTGACCAGCAGGAGCATGCAAATACTCTCCAAATCACAGAAGGGTAGAGCAGGCTGTAGTTGCGATGGATCAACATTTGTGGACAGGCTTGTCTGTGCCCACTTTTGTGTCTGAGTGCCTTCAGATCGTGTGCAGCGTATGGGTTGGAGGGCCTCACTGGAATGTCCAATATAAATGCCAATGTTGCAGTTGTAACGGTGCCTTGGGAGGCAGCTGAGCGTTCAGTCGGCTGGTTGCACCATCTATATCATGACTACAAAGCTGTTTGGAGAACCACGAAAGAAGCTGGCTGAAGCCCAGCCCAAGTGTTTGCCAAGGTTGGATTATGTCACCGTTTTATGACCATGCTCTGTAACAGAAGAAGGCTCCCGGGGAAGCCTGAACGCAGCAATGAAGTGCCTGTTGCTGGAACCGCGCAGGGGTGGGGGTGGGGTTTAACTGGGAATAAGAGGACAGTCCGCAAATGGATGTGTTGGGAGTGATGACCAGAATGGAGAAGTGTGGCAGCGTGTGCTAGAAAAACCAGCAGTTGTAAAAGATCAATCATCCCACTCCCACCACCCTTGCGGTGCCGACGTCTGCACTTTCCAACCTGTTCTGGCCTCTGGCTTTGGGACAGATTTGACTCTTCCAAAGACAATAAAAAGTTTGAGCTGCTTTTCCCGGCCTGTAGGCTGTTAGAGGAGGTCTTTGGCTGATAGCACAAAGTTATAAGTGCTCCCATTAAGCATTTATATAGTGTTTCCAATGCTCCAAACTTCATAGACGTTATCTTCCAATAGTTACAACAGCTGCATAAGGTGGGGCAGAATATGAGAAACTGACTTGCCTGAGGCAAACAGCAGATATGACATTTGAGTCCAGCACCTCCCACCGCACAGTTCCATTATGCTGCACTTGCACTAATAGTAATAATACTTTAGATTTATACATTTTCTGCAAGTGTTCAGAATTCATTATATAATATACATGCTTTCTGAGTGTCTCTCCTTCCACTCTAAAAAAAAAAAATTAAAATATGTAACTAAGCCAACAGTTGCAATGAAATACAAAATATTTTAAATGCACATTACAAAGCAATTTAAACAAAAGAAATGAGAACAAGAAAATGTAGCAATAAACTACTGGAAGAAGCATTCTAATGCAGTCTGCAGCGGAGTTATACTCTTCTATAAACTCAATGAATGTACTGGACTTAAAAGGAGTAACTGTTTAGGACGGCACCATAAATCCTTGGACTGTCCGACAGAGGCATTAGAAATCATCAAAGTAGCCAGCAACATGCTCAGATACACTTTGTGACATTTTCATATGGTGGTATAACCAAAGACAGCAACTCTTTCAAGAAAGATTTTTCTCTGCAAATAAACACAAACTCTTTTTGCTTGGGCAACAAATGGTCGAAATACTTTCACACTGATAACATTTCATGTGTTACAAATACTTCTGATAATCTGTCAGTTTTTTTTCATCCCTAGAAACTTCAGCCTGGATGCAGATGATGGCTCAGTGTTTTCCTGCAGAAGTCCCAGGTTCAAACTCCCACCTCACTCAAGCATCTCAAGGACAGCTGCTAGTGGAAAAACTTATCTGATTGAGGCCACCCCCAGACCCAGTGCAATCCTAGGCATAATCCAGTAGCCCTATACAGCTGCATGCACATATAAAACAGGCAGTGAAACAGCATCCGCTCAGCCCCACCTACGTCAGCACAGGGGCTCCATATTCACATGCAAACTCTGTCCAGTTTTATGTACTTAACATTGAGTGCAAGGGTGAGACTCCTTGTGCATTTTTCTGTGCACAGGATAACAGTGAAGCTGTTTTGTACACTCACAGTGGTGAGTTGCACACAAGAAGACCCCAGTGTGTTGATCTTGTTTTATAAAAGAAAGGTTGGTGCTGTAGGAGAGTCAAAACCACCAGAGTGAAACTGCAGTGATGCCGATCCCTGTTGCCCCATACTGTTTCCTTGGTTGACCACAGAGTTAGGGAATACCTTTCCAGCAGATGTGAAGAAGACCTAAGTTATGCTATGTTTTCAGGGGAAACACGAAGGCAGTCCTTTTCCGGCAAGCATTTGGCTGTTAATTTATACTTTCTCTCTTCTTTGTCTGTTTAGTCGTGTCTGACTCTTGGATACTCTGTAAACCAGTCCCCTCCGTGTTTCCCTGTTTGCCACAACTTCTTTCGATTGATTGATGTTCATGCCCATGTCCCTCTTAATGGTTTCCAGCCGAGTCATTGGCCTACCCCGTTCCCGTTTACCACTGACCATTCCGAGTAGCATCTCTTTTTCCAGTGAATTTGCCCTCATCACATGGCCAAAATAGATCAGCTTCTGTCTAATTTATACATATATGGCATTATATATAGGGGAAGTTCTGAAGTTGGTCACTTGTCTATTATCTGCTGCCAGTAGCTCAGGGTTTTCTTATGTTTGTTTTTGCAAGCTGGCCTGAGCTGCCATGGTCAGCAGGAAAGGTGACATAGAAATATCTTCATTCATTAATCATCCTGTTATATTGCCTACCAATAAGGAACTTTGTGGTCTTCATTTTATTATATTAATTGTTTCTGCAAAAAAAATATTTAAATAATGTTCTTGTTCATGACCAGCTTCTAATTGGTTGCTTCCTGATTTGTGCCCTTTTATTGCTACATATTAGTTTTTACTGTTTTTAATGACTTTTTCCCTTTTTATGGTTGCCCCTTTGAAAATACTACTTTGAAAAGCAGCCTAATATATATCCTAAGTCAGTGGCAGACACTCAGTGGCTCTGTGTCATGGTGCAAGGGTCTGCAACCTGCGGCTCTTCAGATGTTCATGGACTACAATTCCCATCAGCCCCTGCCAGCATGGCCAATTGGACATGCTGGTAGGGGCTGATGGGAATTGTCCCTCAGGCTATCTGGCTTCCCGCGATGCAGACCCCATAGTGGTTAAGAGTGGTGGACTTAATCTGGAGAACCAGGTTTGATTCCACACTCCTCCACCTGAGTGGTGGACTCTGGTGAACTGTATTTGTTTCCCTGCTGCTACACACGAAGCCTGCTGGGTGACCTTGGGCTAGTCAGTTTTTCAGAACTCTCTCAGCCCCACCAACCTCAAAGGTATCTGTTGTAGAGAGAGAAAGGAATTTGTAAGCCACCTTGAGTCTCCTTATGGGAGAGGATGGTGGGGTATAAATCTAAAGATTTATCTTCTTCATGCCACCCACTGGCTCTTCTGAGCACCCTTCCTCACAGTATTCACTCCATGTTCCAGGAAAGTGGACAATTCCTTTAGAAAATTAGATTTCCTAATTATTATGGGCCCAAGATAAAACTAACGGCTTTATTTTAAAACCACAATACAACTTTCCCATGATATATCAAGGACCAGATTTGCTGTGCAGAGAAAGGCACACTATTGTTACCATTATTATTGACATGCAGGAGTTCTATGTATGAGGCTGAGTCAACATAGGCTCATTCCGCACATGCAGAATAATACACTTTCAAACTGCTTTCAATGCTCTTTGAAGCTGTGCGGAATGGCAAAATCCACTTGCAAACAGTTGTGAAAGTGGTTTGAAAATGCACTATTTTGCGTGTGCGGAAGGGGCCATACACAGTTGAATTAGGTACTGGAATGGGACATACAACTGTTACCAAACAATTGGAGCTCTAACCACCCTTCTCCTGCAGAACTAGAGTAAAACTTGGAAGGAAACATTTAACTTACAAAACCATTTAATTTTTAACATCCAGACCAATAAAAAGCTATTCTGTTCCCCAGAAATAAATCCTTTGCATGTAGAAAATCAGATGTCAAGGAAAAACATTCTAGCCTAGTCATCCTGACATGTTCATGTTCTATATTCAGAGATTTCTTTAATGGGGATGAACTCAACCTTCTTACAACCACCCCCAATCCAGTATTCAGATCTATTTGAAGTGCCAGCATCTAAACAAAGAAATACAACTCACCTGCCTGAACAATGCACCCACCAGCTAGCCTGAATAATGCCTGGGTTTTCACACATGGTTACTCGTGGTAAACTTCCTCTTGAATGTGAAAAATGGGTGTGGTCAACTTTGTGCAATGTTTCTTGGCTATGTTTTTTTGCATGGAGCTGTTCTGAGCATCAGAGCCATGAGGCTGTCTGGACAGGGTTTTCATTACATGGATGCAGGGCCTGCCAGCAGAAACCTTGTCATTGCAATTGGTCACACATAGTTGGCCTTGCACTCGCTTTCTCACTCCTGGACACAAGGCGATGTCTGCTACAGAGATCGTCGCGTTATTGTACACCTCTGGACTCCGCCAACATTTCTCCTTTCACAGCGCTTCATCCCACAAGCTCTCGACAATCTAGTTTCTCAACTGGATCTCAGAAGTTCTGCTTGGCTTGACTGAAACTCTGCACTAGGGATGTAACAGGCCAAAAGCAGCTATTCTCCCTCCCAGAATAGCTTTTCAGTGCATGGTTGCAGGGTTTGTATTCTAGGAATCATATTTAGATATCATAAATGTATATGTTTTTACAGTCACACAATAATATGGAGAGGGGCTCAGAAGGTTAAAGGTCAAATCTCCAGCATCTCCTGTTAAAAGGACTGAATAGATGAGATCCAAGAGACATTGCCCATCAGAGCAAACAATGTTAACTTTGATAAGCCAATGATCTAACTCAATATAAAGCAGCTTTAAGTGTTCAATTTAACATTTTGTACTACTGAGTTCTCAGTTCAGTACATCTAAGGACTGCTGGTAGACAACAGGAATGGCTTTTCATGGGGAGTAAGAATAGACAACTGGATGGGAATGGGGGATTTGTGGAACCGTGGTGGAAAGTGTATGCCACCCTGAGGATCCATTGCTAAATAATGACAACAGTTTTAACAGGCTTTAAATACAACCTATACATGATGAATCCCCAGTTATTATTTTAAAATGAGTAACCTCAGGAGGCAATTTGCTTGTTGGATCTCAAAATCACACACACCCCTCCAAACTGCTTTTTCTTACCATGTGGCTGCTGATGTATATTTTGAGTTGGGGAGGGGGACTTGGTGGGAATAAACAGCTCTTCTCTTACATATCCATTCAAATAGCATCATCCTGAGGTGGCTCATAAAACGATGCTATAGGTATGGTGGTTAATGTGTTGAATTAGAGAGACTTGAGTTCAAAATCCCACTTGCACTGATGGTAATCCTGGACTGGGAGTATTTGCAGCCTAGCTTATTGCATAAGGTTGATGTGAATATGAGATGAAATAACTACCACCCTGAGTCCTGTGGAAGATGAATGAGAGATACTATTTTAACAAAAAGAGCTTCTGGGGTTCCATTACAAGCATTTGCACTTACTTTAGCTTGCCTCTTAAAGGACTTACCTTTTCCTGGTTCATTCCCGGGGTGTGTGTGTGTGTGTGTGTGTGTGTGTGTGTGTGTGTGTGTGTGTTTTAAAATACTTTAAGGGGCAAGGGTCTCCTGGGATCCTCTCTAGCAAAATAAACATTTCAATACCCATCAATGCCTGTTCCATTCCATGTATTTGCAGAAGTTTTTGCCTGTAGGAATCTGATGCCATGTGCTCATTTCATTTTGGTGGATTGCACCATGTTCAAGGGTTATTGTTACACACTGTGCAATATTTTGGAATACTGGACATTTCGTGATCATTTCCCTAACCAGAGAATCTTCACAACCCTGGTGTGATAGATGTTTTAAAGAGATGGAAGAGAGGGATAACAAAGGAGATGGCTGGAGTGGCAAGTGTTCTTGTCGTGTATATAGCATAAGGAAAGCTCCCAGCGTCAACCCTGAAGGCCTCTTTACCTTCCTGCTATTAACTGAAAAGGGCGGCGGGGGTGGACGGGGGAGAGAATGGGGACACAAGAGCAGAAATCAGATTATCATCAGCAAAGTAAGATTCTCCAGCATGGATTTCAGAGCCCTATTACAGGCAGATTACCAAGAGAGAAAAATAAAGTTATTCTTAAACTCCTGTCTGTTCATATAATTTGCACTTTGTCAAAACAGAAGGAGTAAATTGAGCCAACGATCTAGGCAATGTGTTTCTGAAATTACTAGTACAGGAAACCTACTAATATTTCAAGCACACAGGAGCAAATGAGTGTCAATTGATAACAGGAATTTAGGAAGGATATGCAGCTATACAACTATGCACTACTGATAGACTTACAAAACAATCCTACTCAAATGTTCAGTTGAACTTATTCGCAGGAAATGTTGCACTGTGTGTTTAGTAGCTCCTAACTAAAATCTTATGTTTATGCCTGAACACCTAGCAGATGCTTCCTTTTAAAATCAGTTTAGTCCAGTTGTTTTATTTTGAAAGCCAGTGTGGTTAAGAGCAGTGGACTCTAATCTGGAGAGCTGGGTTTGATTCCTTACTCCACTCCACAATTTGAGTGGTGGCCTCTAATCTGGTTAACTGGGTTTATTTTTTCCTTTACATGAAGCCTGCTGGGTGACCTTGGGTTAGCCATGGTTTTCTCAAGAATTCTCTCAGCCCCACCTAAGCTCACAGGTTGTCTGTTGTGGGGAGAGGAAGGGAAGGAGTTTGTAAACTGCTTTGAGATTCCTTACAGTTGAGAAAAGTGGGGTATAAAGCCAAACTCCTCCTCTTCTTCAATAAAAAACAGACGGAAGAAACTACACAGCATACAAATGGAGCCATCTCTTCATTCCCCATCAGGCAATTACCCTTTTCAGAGGAATTCAGGTTTTGCCTTCTGGAGATTATTGTTAAGATTAAAGGAAATTTCTGTGCTACTCCAGCTGGTAATTTTCCTTTGAAACTGTGTTTCTTTTTCCAAATGGCATAATCTGCTTGTTGGACTGTACGCCATTGGCTTGCTTCGGCTAAACCTCCCTAATATTTTTAAAAGGTTTTCACACACAGAGAAAGAATTTTCCCCTCCCTTTTGGAAAGAGTGGTGGTGATCACTGTTTTAGTTGTCTAAACAAATGGTAGGTGTAGTCAATGGTGTTGCTTGCTCTAGTTGGGAGAATGCGTTTACAAAAACAACTGAAAAAAATGTGTTTTTGACAACTTGGTGGACCTTTCCCCATTAAATAATGTTGGAATATGTTCTGACCAATTCAGAGGTCAAAAAACCCTGCTTGGTGTAGACTGGAAAAATGCAGATTGAAAAGGATCAATGCAAATTATCTGGAGCAAATATACACACAGTGGCTGGTAATCATGACTGCAGAACCCCCACATTCAAAAGCAGGATAACTCTGAATATCAGATGCTGGTCATAAATCCCAGAACTTCTGCCTCAGCATTGTGCCCTGTTTGTCAGTTTGCCAAAGCTATCAGACTGGATTGTGCCAGAGGCCAGATGTGTTGAACATGATGGATGTTTGGTCTGTTGCAAAAAGACAGCAAGTAACTAAGGGGGAAGAACCAGAGTCAGGACAAGGAAATTATTTGGAAGGGAATGTGTTCTTCCTCAACCTGACGGCAGCCTGATTTATAAAGGAAAAACACTTATCAGAAAACAAAGGTTCCCCTGTACCACCATTAAGTGCTCAATGTGTTAATTAGATTTCAATGTCATTGTTAGATCTTAACTTTTCCCTTGAGAGCTAAATTTACTTCTGAGCTCTCCAGTGCCTCTGTATTGTGGACACTGCCAGCAAGCCCATAGAAATCTATATTTATTATGAATGCAAACCTCTAGAGAGAGAAAAGAGTGCATTGCAGCCAAAAATACTGTGTGCTTTTTCTAGAGTGGCTAAACTTTTAACCTGTACCCAAGAGTGGTGGTGAGCAATAAAGCAAACAAAAAAAGTTTCCATACTTCCAACGGTCCCTATTTAATAGACCAGGACTTGTTTTTAAAGTGACTGGAATTATGTTAACGTGATTATACAGAACCCAACCAACCAATATCCCTGTGTTCGAACAGCTTTGATATGACCAGTGACTGGACACAGCTCTAGAAAAGTGATCAAACTACCGGTAGATAAATTTCGGCCAAATAACAACCTCTAGGCAAAAATCATTCTGAGGTGTTATAACCAGAGTGGGCTGACGAAAAGTTTTATTTGAAAACCCTTTTCTGTGGAGAACTGGTGTCAAATTAGCTACGTCAGGGCAAAGGAATACCAGAGGTCAGCTTTTATTATATGGAGCATCTTTTCAAAGGGTTCCAGCTGAGTTTTATGAGTCGTTTACATTATTCCCACTTGTGGCATCACAAACGGCTGTTATGGAATCAGAGAATCAGTTCTGTCCAGTCAAATTTTATTGTTTGACCAAAGTAAACTTTACAAACTTATTAAAAAACCACCATTAAAACACACAATTAATAAGACAGAGAAATAGCATGTGGCTCACTCAGGGAAGTCCTGACAGAATAGCCATTATTTCACATGGATTCTGAAGCCATTTAGTTGAACATACAATTGTGGGTTTGCTGCGTGATAGTGAATGGATTGGTTGGAATGCAGGCCTAAAATGGAATGATTGGATGTTCTTCTCTAGGTGCTATTTGGTAGGAAATGGTCTCTTGTTCGCTGTGCTCTTGTTAGTTCTGTTCAAGTATCCTTTAGAAGTGGAGATGACTCTTCCAACTGAGAGGAACAGTGAGCTTAGAACAGACAAAACTCCTATGGTCCATTTTTCGACTGCTGCCACTTTCCCTCAGTGCAACAGGCTCTCCTTGTGTTAGTGAAAGGCTCCAGATGAAAAGACTGTCACTGGCACGACAAATCCGCAGGATCCAACAAAGAACAGGCACCAGCTGTGAGATGGATGGAAGAGAAGTACCTCCAGGAAACTGGTTCTTTTACAGGGAAAGTAATGTAAAGGTGTCCTGACCTGGATACCTGGGAAAGCCCAATCTCATCAATCTTGGAAGCTAAGCAGGATTGGGCCTAAATAATATTTGGATGGGAGAACACCAAGAAATACCAAGTCTGTTGCACGGAGACAAGCAATGGCAAGCCATCTCAATGTCTCTCCCCTTTAAAATCCCGCAGGCTTTTTAATTGCAAATAATAATAATAAAGTAAAAGTAACAGATCTGCTGCCTCTTAGGAGTTCCTTAGACATCATAAATGCTCTATGTATAGATTTGTCAATAAACCATATATTAGACATCTTTTTTCCTTCTAGTGCTGTCTCATCCAAAGCAAACTAATCCAGTGGCTGTCAGGCCATGGAACTTATGTATTTATTATCCACCTTTCTCATTGAGACTCAAAGTGAATTACCCAGTGCAAATTAATGCAATCAGTAGGCCAAGGAGACATCTAATAAGCAATGCAACAGGACTAGGATTACAGAACTCTGAAACAAAATGGCAGAAGGTGGAAGGAATTGTGCTTTTTTCTCAGAACTGCCTGGAACTGATTTCTCTTTGTTAAACAAAAGAGACCTTATTTTAAACAGTCTGCATCTGTCACCACCATTAACCAATTAGCTATGCATTTCCTCTTTGGTTTGAAATTATGGGATGTTGTAGCACAACAAACTTTGAACTAATCATGCTCCAAGAGACAATATGTTCAGTGGTTCAGTCAGAAATACGACAATACTACTAAAAGCGTGCTTGGCACTCTCTGACTGTGCCCTGCCTTGTCCATTAAGATGTAGTCAAGCTGTATGCTTTCTCACAAGCTTTCTTGGTGTCTGCTTCAATTTCATGGAACAGCCTCCCCTGAAGAGAAGATGAAGGCTCCAACTCAATGGCATTTCAAGGAGTAGCAAAACTTAGCTCGGCAAAATGGGATTAAGAGCATTTTCAATACTAGATAGTATTTGCTTGAATTGGTATTATGGGTTTTAACCTGTGTTTTCCACCTTGGGTCCCAATTGTGGGAGGGAAGTGCTCTATAAATATTTTAGATAATAAAATCAATATTGTCCTAGGGGGAGGCAGGGCACGATATTGTTTTAAACCTTAGTGCTAATAGGGCATTGTGACTGGAAAATAACGTTCTCCTTCATGTTTTTTCAATAACCTCTGGATCAATTCAAAACTTACCAGGTTGTACTTTGTGTTTCTTGTCCAGACTCCAAAGAGTAGTCCCTAACCCCTAAAGCCTGTGAGCATCTTTGGAAGGCTGACACAAAGTGCTGGGTGCAATCTAAAAACAGCTGCTGCAGGAGACCCAAGTACAAGGAAGAATATACTGGGAAGCGGAAGCGAAAGGCAGAATAGAACCAACATTGTGGTGGCAAAAGCAACTTTGTTTTAATCTGCCCAGCCAATCAGATCTTTAATGGCCTATCAGTAGCCATGCTGGGAAGGAGCTCCAGCTGGCTCCACTCGCTGTCTGGAAATACTTGGTAGGCACCAGGGAAGGAGCCGGCAGGCACCATGTTGGGGATCCAAATTTCATTTGCACGTAGGCCATTCTGATTTTTATTTCTCCTTCACTTAAGAAAGCCATTGGTTGTCAAATGCTGCATCTTGCAAGGATAAAAGAAGATTTTTGTGCTTCTCTTTGTTGAGAGAACAGCTGGTTGCTTCTCTCCACCTCCCTCCCACCCACCCACCCACCCACCCACCCAACTCTGAGGCAGGATAAACTAAAAGATGGCAATTGGCCCCAAATCTGCTGTGCAGTTTTGCGGCATACCAGGGATTTGAACTCAGGCCTCCCCAGTCCTGGTCTGAAATTCTAACCACTGTCCTTCGCTGGCATTCTCTCTCTGGCACGTCAGAGGGTGTTGTCTGGATTTCCCATAATTTTAACCTAGCTGGCTGTTTCGTTTTGTAAATAAGTGACATGAGGGCAGCCTCAAACGAGTACTTGCATAATAGGAGACTCAATTCAGTTCTAGCTATCTTTAGTTTGTGGTTAGCGGCTGGCTGTTCAGCCTGGGTTACCAAGGACTGAAAGAAACATGGAAACCCGTCTTATTTGTCCAGGCCTCTCTTCCATGCTGAAATGCCTCTCTCTCTCTCTGCAGAAAGTAAAAACCAAGTTTAAAATAGAGAAGAAAAAGTAGATGAATTCATGAACTGCCAGGATAAATCTTGTGTTAAGCACCTACCAGAAAACTCCAACTGATTCACCTGTGGAGTTTTGCTGGCTGTAAAACTGCAAACATCATGCCATCTTTTTTAAAAGCAACAATCTGCCCCCGCCCCCTATCTAATCATACTGTGTTCTTGAAGTGTGAAACTTAGTTTATTGGAATGTATAGCACTCTTGATTTCATTGATCTCTAATTGTGTGATCCAGTTTTATAACACTGTTATACGTATTATGTACTTCTTTATTGCATTGTTCTGTAATTTTGCAATTCATGTTGAGTCTCAACCAGAAGGGAGGGTGAAAAATGATGTAAATACTGTGCAGTTCCACAAATTTATGATCAGGACATTGGCATTTTCGCCTGCTCAACACTCTGCCTCACCCATGGAACTCCCACCCAGTGGCTCCTTGCCTGGCACACGGCCTTCTTTTTTTCTCTGTAAAGAGAAACTTTTGTTTGGTTAGTCTACTGCTCGATTTGCTGGTTATTAATTTAATTGTCAGATGTGCTATTAGTCACCACAAGTAGTTGCAAATTAGAGCTTATATTGTTTTGATATACTTTAATTATTTCTGTGATCTTGTGTTACCTGTTATAGCCATGTACTAAAAGTTTTTTTGGGGAGAGAGATAAACCTTATAAACAAAATGAATACATAAATGCACAACTTGTCACAAGAACTGCACTACAGAGGAATGACACTCTAGCATTGCGTAAAAAAGGGGGGTGGGCTAGGGAAGGTGGCTTGTTCTGCCTTTTAAAAACAAGTTTGAAATGTTTGGCTAATTTGCTAGACCAGGGGTAGGGAACCTGCGGCTCTCCAGATGTTCAGGAACTACAATTCCCATCAGCCCCTACCAGCATGGCCAATTGGCCATGCTGACAGAGGCTGATGGGAATTGTAGTTCCTGAACATCTGGAGAGCTGCAGGTTCCCTACCCCTGTGCTAGACCATGTGAAATGCATGATTCCACACTTTCTCTTGGGTATCCCAAAATGATGCTTTAGCCTCATCAAATACCTGCACTTGATTCCCACACTCTTCCATATTGACTATAAATTTCTGGTGTTTTAAAGCACTCTGGAGTCTTGTCCCCATCCTCGTCCTATTTCCTGAAATGAATCTTACTCATCCAGCTCTGCTCCACACCTCCCATCCTTTCAAGCCTGTTTTCTTCTTAAATGCTTCTGTCCAACTTTCCCAACTAGCCTTTACGACTGGAATCTCTACCCTACTCGCAGATGCCATTACTATTCCTTCCTTTTTAATTCTCCCTCAAAATAATTTCCCATTCATCTCTTAACACATTAGTCCGTATCTGAAATTATATGTAATTGTCATTAGCTGCTTAGGTATTTTTATTAACAGCCGAATTAACATTAGCGGGTGTTTAGTTTTTGTATTTAACTACAAACAACAGCTCACTCAATAAATGATTTCTCTCTCTCTCTTCTGTTTGGTTTCTCCACCCCTGTCCAAATTTTCTACTTTGTTTAGAAATTATCAAGTCAAATCTCGCAGCATTACATGGCCTTCCAGTAATGGGCATATTGCAGAATGAAACCACTAGAGGGAGAAGGGGAGCAGAAAAGATACCCCTTCCAATTCCTCCCTGCTGCCAGGGAACACGTAACTCCGGTCTTACTGTCTCATACATAACATTATGAACTTTCCCTGAAGGGAAGAATCCTGAACAAACAGACCTGTGTCTGCAGAAAGGGGGAGAGGGAAGGCAAAGCTGGAAAATGAATGAATCATATTTGGGTTTGACATCCAAGATAAAACTGCTGACACAGGAAAGCTGAGGGCCTTAGTTCCTGTGCTGTGGTAGCTCCCTATTTAGAAGCAGGCCTGCTGTGGGTAACTTTGTATGGAGATGATTTCTGGGCAGAGCAACCTGGAGAATATGGCTCATTTCCTGAAATACACAGACAACAGACTTCACCTGGACATAACACCCTGAGCAAAAAATGCTCTTGATTAGAGGTGGGTTTACAATGATCTGGGACAGGGGTAGGGAACCTGTGGCTCGAGAGCCGCATGTGGCTCTTCTGCCCTTGCACCGTGGCTCCACAAGCCGAGCCGCCGGCCCCATCCTTGCCCGCCCTGCAGGTAGCAGGGCGGCTGCACCAACTGCCCTTGGTCGGCTGGGCTGCGCCGCGGGCTTCCCCTCTCACCCGCCCCATTGGAGCGGGGCAGGCGCTTTCCCAGTGGCCGGTGAGGCCGAGCCACCGGCTTCATCCTTGCCCGCCCTGCAGGCAGCAGGGCGGGCGCATCCATGCGCTTCTCAGAATGAGCAGAGTAAAAGGTAAAAAAAACCCCAATATATATAGTGTTATCTTTATTTTAAATGTCAAAAATTATTTGCGGCTCCAAGTGTTTTCTTTTCTCGTGGAAAAACGGGTCCAAATGGCTCTTTGAGTGTTAAAGGTTCCCTATCCCTAATCTAGGAACCTTAGCAGATGGGATATTGAAGGAATAAGGCACAGTTCAGGGATCCATGGAATGAACGAATCCCAATGTGCACAGTGGTATATACTGTGTTCCCTCCTCCTAACCTGGTGTATCATTCCCTCTTCACCCTGCATTTTATTTTATTGCATTTCTTGTTATGGGATTAAAGGTAACATCCAGGAGTTTACCAGGAAGCCCCCTGCACCTACTTAGATTCTGAAAGATTAGTATAGTATTCGCCCCCTAATCTGGGGCCTGCAGTGGCCACATGGGGATCAATACTGATGGAAACCAGTCATTTCAGTGTGGTGGGTGACCAGAGCCAGCTCAAGCAAAGGCCTGTGAATACGGCAGATCCTCCAAACAAAGTTCAACTTCACTACCTTTTACTAACTGCAAGTATTCCTCATTACCACAATCACTTTGCAAACCAAACTAGGTCAGATTTTCATTTTGTTGTTAAAATCCAGATGTCAACTTTGCCAGTACTTGTGTGGCCTAGGACTTTTCTGGGAGAACAGAGTGAACTCCAGAGTGGGGTGCTGGCCAGTGAGCTGCATTCGTCAAAATAAATAAATCAAAGAAAAATAGATAAGAGCGCTCTTGCCTCCCTCCAGCAAACTGGGGCAATTTGGCTGTGAAAGCATAGGGAGTAGGAGTATCCAGCTTCATACAGAAATCACCAGCCACAGGAAGAGACGTTACTGGCCGCTATCTGGCGTCTTGTGGGAGATGTGTCTGCTCCGCAGTTCTCAGACCCAAGATAAAAGTCAGAGACATACCCTTGGCTCCCATCAGGAAGTTATGGTGGCACTGCTAACCAGGCTTTAGGGAAGGTCAATGACTCATTTCTCAAGTGAGGAACAGAGACAATGCTGTGCAAGGAACAACTCTGTACAAATGCATGTCAGTGTAGCTTGCACAGTATAGCAACTGCTACAGAATAGGCAGCTCCTGGTTCAAATCTCACCTCTGCCATCAACTTATTAGGCAGCCTTAAGCAGGCCATTCCCTCAACCTCAGCATTCATCTCACCATCTTATGCAAGATGAAGGTAATTATAACAGCGACCTACTTTCCAGATTCGTTGTAAGGGTGACAAGATCCTCAGAAGCACCCTTTTCAAACAGCTATATACTGCACATACCACCACACCTCTTAAGGCTTTATATAATTGGTTTTACCCAGGTCTCTTTCCTCCACACAGGGCCCAGGGCTGACCAGGCTCCTGTACCTTCAACAGCAGTCCAACAGACTGGGGTCTTTCTTGGCCCAGAGACCACTAATGCAAAAAGCTTCACATGCATCATTCCTGTTTATCAGGCTGCTGGTAGAAATGTAAATAGTGCTTTTTAAAATTGAGTAAAAAACAAAGTGTACATCTTAGAAGTAGGAGCTGGCTTGCATGGAGGGAGAAAGGAACCAGTAAGACCCTGTTGCTGATGGTCTGTGTCTTTCCCCCACCCACCCTCCCTCCCTCCCTCCCTGGCAGTGAGGATACCAGAAAGTGAAGCTTACTTGTAAGTCATAACTTCCATCCCAGGTGGCCTTCCTCCAACTGCTGATTGAGACTAATCAGTGGTAATGAAAAGGCAGTTTCGCACATGGGTATCATTGTTCATCTTATTACTACCTGCTTCCTGTACTCATCAGCAACCCAGAGGGGCTCCTGGCTTTGTGCATCCCTGGTTAAAGTCAGAAATGAAAGGGGGGGGGGAGATCTACACAACGATGATGTAACGATGTAATTCTGCATCAAGAAAAGCTGAACTGAGATGCAGCCATGAATAGGGACACACAGGTGTGTGAAATTGCTAAAGATTACATTACACTGCTGGTTTAACTAGCCTAATGTTGACCACGGTCTGCCACAGAAGTCCTGCTACATAATAGTCTTGTACGTAACTGCAATGCTGCCTGAAAGCCAATCTGTCCTCAGCATCCCACTGGAACAGAAAAAACATGAGCTCCTTCTTCCTGATGAGCACAAATTTCAATAATTGCCATAAAAGAGAAAGCTGATGTACTGACAGCAGATCCTTTGTGTAACCAGAGTTTCTTCAAATTTAGATTCATTAGCAGAAGATTTCCAATATTGTATAGTGATTGGCAAGTTCGTCTCATGTATCCAGCTGGCCTCTACTACAGCCAGGGCCTTTTTTGGCCCTGGCTCTGGCCTGGTGCAATGCTCTGTCAAATAAGAGTGAGACTTATCCCAATTCCACAGGGCTCACAAGAAAGAGCTATTCTGCCTAACCTACAGTGGAGGGCAGCAGCAGGGAGTAATAGATCCATCTTGGCTGGCCTCCCTTCTTCTTTTATTAAACCAGGAGAGTTTCTGTGAGGTAAGCAGTTCCACCCTTGGTTAGGCTTTTAGGGCCAGCTATACATTGCTTTTTAGATCATCTATTTTAAATTACTGTTTTATATCTATCTTTTATGTAATTGTATTATGTAACCATGTTGTGAGCTGTTCCAAGTCTGCTTTGGAGGAAGAGAGCAGGGAATTGAATAAAATTAATAATAATAATAAAATGTATCTTTTCCAAGGCTAAAAGTGACCTGACTTGCACCTAGAACTGAATACAAGAACTGCTCAGTGCAAAGCAAGTACTCTATCACAAAGCAGTTTCCTACTTCTCTTTAAAAAACCCGTGCCACTGGACAAAATGTTGACCTAATACACGAAATTACCCAAAGATGGATTTGAAAAATTGCTTACCAGTCTGTTTTTACTCTGTTGTGCAACTTGCTGCAGCCTGAGGTTCAGAGGCGGGGGGGGGGGGGGGGGGGGGAGTATTTTAAGGCACATTTTCAGCTTTTAGACCAAGATGAAAGTAGACAGAGAAGGGTATTTTATGTATGCAGCCACTTGCTCAAGTCCTAAGCAGGTCATGTGAGATCTATATAAGACATACAACTAAGAGGAGTAAAACTCGGCTCCCTCCCATCCTGCTGCACTTGACTGTGTTTAGACCAGGGGTCTGCAACCTGTGGCTCTCCAGATGTTCATGGACTACAATTCCCATTAGCTATGCTGGCAGGGGCTGATGAGAATTGTAGTCCATGAACATCTGTAAAGCCCTGGATGCACACTCCTGGTTTAGACCTTTCTAACCAGCCTTGCTGACTTTTTCCACTGGAGCTAGGCTGGGAGAAAAATGCTTGAAGCAACAGGATGTAGCAGGACAACATTTTAACTTATCAACGATATCTTTATGGTACAGGGATGACAGGGGCTGGATTCCATGTGATAGGCTGTAATGATTATTAATGAGTTATAGATAAAATAATTGCTCCATTCTTGGCTAAAGTACCAGGCCACTCAGCTGAATAGCTAATTAAAACCCTTCTTACTGGGGAGAAGGTACATGACACTGAAAACTGGCTCTCTTTGGGAATGCAGCCATTTAGACTAAATCCTGTATGTTGAAAGGCCTTTGTTAAACATGTACAATTCCGATATTTTGTTTTAATGAATGTATTATTGAAAGGATGATGAAACAAAGCTGTCTATTGTCAAAATGTAGTAAGGTAAAATGAGGTTTTGCTCTTCACTTGCATGCATCATTTTGGTTGACAGAAGACACTCACATCCCCTGCTTCAGAGGCAAGCATATGGACATGTGTGCAAATACATGTGAATCCTTGCTGTCATTACTCATTTGGCATTCATAGTGGCAAGTTTGTCCAACAGTACACCATACAGACAGAACATGCTGTGCCTTTATAATAAAACAGTGAAGGGCTTGTTTCTTTTTAATTGGTGCACATCTTATTTTTCAAACACACTTCAGGCTAGAGAATGATTTGTATAAAAAATAAGAGCAATTAATTTCAGTAAAAGACACACAAAATACAAGGAATTAGCTTTCAAAAGCTGTGGCAGAATCTGCCTCAAGTTATAAATTTTTTGTTATGCTGAACATACAACAAAGGAAAAAATATATTAAAATTTGGTACAACAGTATCACAAAAACAAAACTGGAGCTGGAAAAGAACCCATGCTTGGAACAGAGTTAAAAACCAATAGAGGACTTTTTGTTGGACAGAGTGTCCAAGGCATGTCCAGCAACTAATAACAAGGCCAAATTAACAGAGTAATGCTTTAAAACTTTGGGTTGCTGGTACCCAGCTCATGTCAGAGCTTAGGATATGGGAAATTAGGGTTTTGCAACTTGCTGGAGATTTGAGAGTGATAGCATGTTTTCTCTCCTGGCAGCTCTGCCCAAAGAGTCTGGATGAAGTTGCTCTCTCCTTGAATGAACCAATTCCATAGTTGGAGGGTCCTCTTGGACTTGGGTCTAATGCTGCATAAGGAGGTGGTAGCTGTGGCTTTTCCTGGATTGAGAGGATCTTGCATTTTGGTGCTTGCTCCAGTTATGTCTAGATCCAATTGCTATAATGCATGCTGTGTAGCTGCCATTGAAAAGTGTTCTAGAACTTCAATGGGTGCAGAATGCTTCAGTCAGGATGCTGACTAGTGTAGGTTGTAAGAACCGTATTACTCCACTCCAGGCCAATCTACACTGTCTCCAAATGTTTCCATGCACAATTCATGGGGCTGGTGTTGACTTTTAAAATCTTACATTGCTTGGGATCAGCATACACAAATGACGGTCAACTTGCTTACAAATCTGCTCAACATTTATGGTCAACATCTGAGGCCCTTCTTCAGGTGTTTCCACTTTCTGAGAAAAGGCAGGCGGCAGAGGGCTTCTCAGCCATAGCACCAAAACTGCACAACTCTCCTCCCAGTGAGATTTGTCTGTCCCCTTCTGTTGTCTTCAGCTAGTGGGAAAAGACTTTTTGGTTTTGTGCAGGATTCCCTCAGTGATCCCTCCTTCCTGCCTTGTTTTAATGATTATTTATGTGTTTGTATGTATTTTAGCTTTGGTTTCAATTGTTTAAATTTTTGTTTGCATTTAATAATTTTTAAGATATGTTTTTATTGTTGAGTGTTTTTAACCTTTAGCTGCCTCGGCAGCCCTGATGAAATTAAATGAATTCTGGGTAAGAAATTGTCAAGAAATCAGATATTTATATAAGAGATGTCTATTAACATGCAAAATACAGCGATTAAAGCAAGTAAACTCAGTAAACAATAGAACAGAAAACCCAACCATATTTTAAAACAGCAACTGTTAAAATTACCACTATAAAAACCAGCAGAAAACTAATGTAGAAGTAGACAGCAAATAGGTCTAGGAGATTAAATTCCATTAAATGCTTTGCTAGGTGTTTAAAAACCAGTAATGTAGGCACTAGATGAGCTTGAAGGGGGAGAACTTTCCACACACAGGAATCACCATAGAAAGGTCTCCAACTCTAGTTCTCAATCACCTCATTTTTTAGACAGGGAGATCCAGGAGTAGAGATTGAGATAGCAACTGGTTTTCCTAGGCCATGTTCTCTAGTACTCTGTATCCACTTCACGTTTTAGATGCAACAGCACAATATACCATCCATAGGGAAGTGAGTGAATTCAAATCAATGAAAAACAGGCACTATTTAAATTAAAAAATCAATGGGCAAACCCCTCCAGAAAAAAAAAAGGCTGGCAGGGTTTGGATTGCAACACTTATGGACAAGATCACAACCTGAAGTAATGAAAAAATATGAAAACATGATATGAAGGCTTGGTTTCCTTTTGTAAAGTTAGAATTTTTTATGACAGCTTTTGTGTTTCTTTCCACCCCACTTTGAATATTATTCAGCTATATATGTTTACCAGCAGAATTTTCTATGGATGTATGCAATGGGAAATAACTTAATTATAATGAGCAAATTTTTACTGGATTGGATCTTATGATTTCCTTCCACTAAATGATGGAGAAAGTCAGCTATGGGTATTAATCAGTTTTAAAAAACTCTTATTGGTATAAGTTAAATACTGTACAAAGTGAACAAAAAATAAAAGATTGAATCAAATGTATTAAACTTGGAATTAATATAAATAATTTAAAAAGCTCATAAAACACTGTACAGATTGGGATGGGATGTACAATTGTCCTTCACTTTATGACTGACACTTTATGACCGCTTTATGACTTAGCTATAGCTAAAGTGACATCTGAGTCCTAGTCAGACATCAAAACCAGTTAAAGTTTTCCTTGATTATGATTATAGGTCTTAATAATCTGTTCCTTAATTCATCATAAAGTGACAGTCCAGAAGAATGTGCCTTACTGAGTCAGGAATTTTGTTTCTGCATGTGCAGTGTCTTTGAGTAAGAAATTAATTGGAATCTGCCAGATAGGATGGATTGGGGGGTAGGTGGGGGGGCGGGGGATGCTTTGGCTCTACTCCTGGATCTCCCTTGCATAAAAGCTTCATGAAGACAAGGTGTGTCTAAAGTAGATAGATACTATAGTATCTCGCCAAACTATACTGAGCCCTTTGGGGATAGGGCGGGATATAAACCCAATAAAATAATAAATAAATAAAAGATCCAGAAATTGGGGGGAGAATATTTTTGGTTTGGTTGGGTGCAATATTTGTTTCTTGTGATGTTTCAGTCTTTGCTTAACTATCCTCAGGATGAAGCTCATGTCTGAGAGAGCCCAGGAATCAAGATCTATTCCTATATGTTTGATCGTATAATGTATTTTCTTGGACCAACTAAAAAAATGGTTATTTTCTAACAAGTTGTGGGGGTTTTGGTGTAAAGGAGCTGGTGTAAAGGGCATCCAACCCAGCACTCAATATTGGTAGAAATGATGATCAAGTCATTTAATACCGGTAGAAATGATGATTTTACTTATCTTCATATCTTGCCTTCATTTTACTTACAGAAAACTGTGCAGCTTCTTGGGAATATTTCAGGACAATATAGCTCCATCCAATATTAATCTATTTTTTTATCTTTCCACGGCTGCGAGACTACAGGTAGTGAGAAAGTGGAAAAATACCAAAAGCCCAAGATGCAAAGACTGGTTGGACACTGTACTAGAATTAAGAAATACGGACAGATTATCTTCCATCCTAAAAGGAATAACCAGGAAAAAATATGACTCGACATGGAAACCTCTGGATCAATACTTGTCAAAGAGAAGATAAAACAATTATTTTTTTATTTTGTTAATATCAGAAATGGTTACACTGCTGTCTCTTGCTTTCATTTGCTAATAGCATAATATAACTACAGGTGTTGGATTATACAAGATATGGACCATTAGACATTATATCAGAACTTTATAAGCTAGTTAAATTGTATTGTTAGAACCATATGTTAAACGGTTGCCGAACCTAAGTTTTTTCAGCAACCCTTATGCAAGAGCTTTACTGGGTTATTACACCAAATGTCATCCTGATTTAAAAGGTGACACAATAGTATACGAGACCCAGTTAAGTCCATAGGACTTAATATGAACATGGTGAACATACATGAAAAAATATGTAAAATCTCATAAAGACCAGGAAGCCAAGCTGGAATTAAATTATCTGGTTAAAGCACTTAACTGGCGTGAGTTTTATGAAAGTTTTAACAGTTAAAGCTTAAGCTTAACTTTTTTTTTTACTATTTTTTTTCTTGGATTTTAGTTACTAATATTAATTTGTATTAAACTCTCTTTTTCTTCTTTCTCTTATTCCATCCTAATCTTCCCTTTAAGCTTCTTCTTTTATTTTAGGCTTCTTTCTTTGGTATGATGTTATGATTTTATGCAAATTCTCTCACTCTTATCCCTTTCTTCCCCCTTCCTTAACTTCCTTTTCCCAAACAACAGAGCCTTAAGACCTCGGACCAATATAGAAAATATTATGTACATGGCATTCTATGTTGTTTGCTAGAACTCTGTATAACACTCCTTTTAAATCTCCAATAAAAATATATATATATAAAAAAAGAAAACTGTGCAGCTATCTCCAGATCTAAGCAAGCCAGCAAAAAGAGCCTCTTCTTTCTGTAGTTGCTGGCTGCTGATGAGATGAGACATGGGAGGAGTTAGAAAGCAGCTCGTCTAAGTAGGTCTTCGGACTATTTGCACGAACCAAACAAATTCGCCTGGCTGGTTTGGTCCCTGCTCGCAAGGTATACCAAAGCTCCTGATAAACCCCATCTATTTATTCACGGTAAAAGTTTTGTTACTTGGCACCTGGCAATCCAGAATGTTCAGTTTACTGGTATCACCCAGACAGCAAGCTCCTCACCTCAACCATCAAACCACTCCATATTTGGGCACACCTACGCCCCATTTCTGCCTATCCCGTTGGGCAATTTGATAGCTTTGGTCATTGCTCAGCTTGTGACAGCACTGCCAGTTGATGTCATGGCCATGTAACCCCTCCCTTTCAGTCTGCACCAAGCTGCCAGGAGCAGTTCTACTTCTTGTCTGCCTGCTACCTTGGGCAGATCTGTGGGTCATGGGGAAGGTTCCCAACAGGTACAGGGCCATGATACTCCCAGCAGCAGGGAGTTTGTTCCTTTATATGAAGTGTACTTTATCCTTACCTTGAGCAGTTTGGGTCTCTGGGTTCTCATGTCAATGCTATTTCTCCAGGGGATATCCATTTTATTACTTCTGTATTTAAAAACAACAAGAAAACATACTTAAACGCTAAATTCTGCCAAAAACAAAGTAACCAAACTAACTGACCACATACTTTCCTTAATTTATTCTGTTAGTCATGAGAAAAGGTATTACAGTCCAATCCAGAGCCAAGCTTTCCCTATGAGATCGTCTCCTACAATCAGATTCCACCCCATTGTTCTCTTGGTCTAAACAAACACAATGTTATACTACCAGCAAGGGGCAGGGGAAATAACACTGCTTTGATGGTGAGCAAACTGGAGACGAAGGACATCCTTCAATTTGACAAAGAGGTTGCTCTGTGCATCATTTGCCTTCTTGTGGCCACAGAAATTAAGTTAATGGACAGAGGAATGAGATAGGGCAAACCGGAGTCTGATCTGTTATCACTTCGGCCAATGATCACTCACAGCTCAGTGTGCTGTGGGACACATGCAAAAAAACCTCACAATTCACTTTCATAATGCAGTCTGGAACCAAGACTTGTGTAACAATCAAACCTTCATTTTTGAACCATGAATGAACTATTAATTCCTGGCTGGCAAGAGATTACAGATCTTCAAAGACTGGTCAAGGAAAAGAGTTTAAGATAAATTACAGTGTAATAAAATACAACTGAACAAAACTAGGTTGCTGTGTGTTTTGCTTTATGAATCTTCCACATTTTGAAGTGTACAAAGGCCAAAGTTTTACACAAGACTCTACACTTCTAAAAAACAGACAAAGGTTCTAAATATATCTCTCAAACAAGTCCACAGGGAAAATAAAAGCAAAAGCTTTCCCGCTACAAGGGAGCATGCAAAAAAGTTTTATTTTACTGCTACCTGTCAAGTGGATTTTGATGTTATAATTCTTAAGTGCATGGAGAAGGGTTTACAAATTGTACTTCATCACAGAGTTATTTTGCAAACATAAAAACAGACTTTATGTAGCTGAAGAAAGCAAAAAAAAAAGGCAAGGACAAAAATCTCTCTTAAGTTAAAGCAGTCTATGCAGCAGCCAATATGCAAGAAACAGCACTGAGCATATCCGAATACAATTCACACACTGATCAGTTATCTTTTTTTAAAAAAAAAAAATGGCACCACTGGGTGATAATTTACAATATGCAAATTTATTGGAGATGGGGGAAACTAACTCTCCACAGATGAATATAGTAATACAGATAACAGAAGCACCACTGGCCCAACTCTGGTGCTTGTTACAACTGCAAAGAACCCCCCCAACCCATACTTAAAAGCAAATCTACATATGAAAAACCAAGTGTCCCCCTTCTAACCAGAATACTCTAAATTTCTCCCCATCCCCTACTTAGCCAGGCAAGTATTACCCCAGATGGTGCTCTTTACAGCTTAGCACTTCCTTATTTCAATTTCAGTGCTAGAATCTTTGAAACAAAACAAAAAAATCGTAAATTGTACTTTGACAACAAGAGCATGTGAATTACTTACAAACATTCAGAACTGGAAGCGTACATTTCTGGCAGACAGTGTTGCCTATTAAATACAGACCAGCCAGCACTCACAGAACATAAAAAAGATTTTCAATCATAAAAAAATACTATAATTCATCACCAGACTTTTTTACAGTTATAAATAATAAATAGCATAACACAGTAGATTACAAATCGATCTTTTTTTAAGCCCAGTTCACTCTTTCGGTAAGAAGTCATTTGCTGTACCCCCACACTTAAACCAGAGTATTGGCAGCAGGTTTACTTCTCATAGCTCACACAAGTTCTTTAAAAGCCCAACTATATGCAGAGCCAACGTCCAAACAAAAGTGTAAAAAAAAACCCCTTTCCTCTAAAATTAACACTTGCCTATCGGCCTGCCCTTCCCAGAAAGGAGAGCCCAAGGGTTGCTCCAATTACATAGAAGGTGATGCAGCCACAGAACAGTTACGGCTGCTCACAGAACTCCTTCTCCCACTGGATCAAGCATGTCACAAAACAACTGAGGAAAAACAGCACTGGGCTATAGCACCTGATACAAGTACTCTTTTCAAGACAACAAACAAACAGAAAGTCCTTTCCCCCACCCAACCTCTCAGTTTACATTCCTCCTTTTTGAAACCACATCCCCCTAAGGCACAAATATATCTCGATGCCATAGGAGACACCAAGGGCCCAGCCTATTCAACCCAGTGACCCTAAGCCCTTGTGGCAGCTCCCACTATACTTTTTTGCATCCTCAAGACCAAAAAGGGGAGTTAATTAGCTGTGCACAAGAAGTTTCCCCTCTCCCCTTCCCATTGGGAATATCAAGGAGCTATAGTAGAATTTTGTAGTTTTTTTTTAAATTGGAGCATTATTGGCTCCTAGCACTGTAAAAGCAGCTGAACCAAAGCATAAGGGACAGTCTAAAATTCTTTTCCTTTCTTTGGGAAAGATAGCAAAGGAGAGGCTGCAACAGGAAAATGAGGAACAATTCTATAGTTTGATTTGATTCTTTTTAGGGGTGGGGGAAGTGTAGTCCAAAATATGCCTAATCAGGAGTACTCTACTCTTCCTAGACAAATATCAAGAGCAATCTACTTTATTAAAAAATTAAAATGCATCTCAAAGATTACATAACAACTCTGTAACCACTATTCTTACCTCCAGAATAAGTAATCATGATAGCAACAGTGGACAGTTTTTTTCCTCTACAGTTTTAGTACTAATATAACTTAGGTGCTTGTTTGGGATTTTTTTTTAAAAAAAAAGTGTATGCAGTTTTCGTGAAAGCAAGTTAGTACAATCTGAGAAAATATCTGTAAAAAAAAAATTTAAAAAAAATCAGTAAACCCAGTCTTCAGTAGCATATGTCCATTAAGAAGGATAATGAAAATCACTTGTAGAAGATACCAAGGAATAAGGTTATGTTAATATACCCAAAGTACTTAAATCCTCATGTCCTCAATGATTTAATTGCATGGGTATTTCTGAATGATGTACAGTACGGTAACAGCTCAGGCAGACATCGGTGACTGGGTAAGTCACTTGGGTGAAAGGTCATCCATTAAGATGAATGAAGAACATGAGTTTGAACATGCGACTGGAGATTCTGTAGTAGTGCTGCCTTTGGCCAGTGAATCGGATGATGAGCTCACGCTGCTTGTGCTCCCATCCAGAATATCTGAAGACAAGCTGGGAATAAGAAAGAAAAAACATTTGCTTTGTCAAGTCGAAGAGTCAAAGAAACACTGCATGCAACAGTTTTTTAAAAAATCACTAGAAATGTACAGTCAAATTTGACTCAGAACTCAGAGGGGTTCAGCCAACCGAACCCCTCTGTTTCAGAGCAGGTAGGTCATGCCAGGTCCAAGGAGAACCAGGAAACACAAAAATAGCGCACCTGATAATCACAAAACCTTAATTTTGAATGTAGCAACAGGCTGATTATAGTATTTAACATTCTGCAATATTATGAAATAAAACAAGTTGTTTCTGGGACAGAGTGAGGAAAAAGCAACAACTATTTTGGTCATTCATGATGGACTAATTCATATTACTTTTACCAGGAACTGAGGTCTGTCAAATGTGTCACATCAGGAGACAGCATATTGGTGGTTCCTTGGAAGAGTCTCTTTGGCTGGCTTTCAGTTTCCATCTCACCTACAGAAATTAAATCAATCCTGTCAGATTGAAGAAAGAGCCATTCTAGGTTAGTAGTACTGAAATTTACTTCATAGGGTGCCCTGGGAGACATTAACATATTTGTTCAACAAAATTTAAGTATCTAAAAGTTTTCACAAGTCTATCAACATATTGTAACTTCAGCAACAAATCAATGTTTGAAGAGAGGTGGCCCTCATTTTTCCACCTGTTTATTTTATAGCCACACTGGGATCTTCCAAGGACTATCAAATATGCATATTCTGGTCCGTCCGCTTATATGTAGAAGAAATATACTACCACTCAGCCTCTGCTCCAAGGCTGGTGGCCCTGAAAACTCCTTATCTTTATAGCATTGAAGGAATATTCATTCTCCTTGAAAGAAAGAAGAATGACAGCTCCCACCATGCAGAGGTCCCAGGGGAAGCATTATTCTTTGCATCAGGTATGGTAAGCATATAACAACAATTTGTGCTCAGGCATTCCACATAAATCACCCTTTTACTGTATGAAAATTGTAATTTCTTCAAGAGGAGAAAAGCAAGTGAGAAGACAAGTCTGCCACATATTTATCCCACCCCTCCTCCAAAGAACAACAGATGGCACACATCATTCTTCCCTCTTCCATTTTCAACCCCACAAAAACTTGTTTAGGCTGGGAAAAAGGAATGGGTTCAATGCAAGTAATGTCTGATCTCAAGTTTAACACCCCTCTTCATAACACCATGGGCAAATCTGCAGCAAACTGTGTATGCCATCCATGCACACCAGCATCTACAGTATGACTATACCAACATGGCTGATGAAACTCAGGCCCATGTCCAGACTGGAATGGCAGCTGCCCTACCCCCTCATCCCAGAGTGGCCCAGGTCATATTGCTGCATCCCTACTGACTCATGGTGGGCCTCCCCAGGGAAGTGTGCTCGTTCTCAGCCTCCATGCCCTTCCCTTATATTTATGTAGGGCACAACCAAGTTTGGTCTCATCCTTCCCAGCAGCTTCCATTCCATCCCTTTGGAGGCAGATGTCCACACTTCTCCTAGTACTTGAGACACCAGCCATGCCTGAGTCTATGGCAGACGCCCTGGAGTGGTGTAGTCTGGCCTGAACTGGACCCCCCTCCCCTTTTCCAATCACCTTCCTCACAGTCGGCTTAGTGAAGTCCACATGGGGCACTGTCAGTCAGCAGGACAGTGCCAGTCCCCTTCCTCTTGTCCAGAGAAGGGCAGTTTCTTTTAGTTATTTATAATTCTACAAAGGCTCTTAGAGCAAATGCCACTTTCCCACATTAAGCTGACAAGTCAGGTCAAGCTTTGTCTGAGTAAAAATATTTTAAAAACATTTTTACAATTTCGATTTATCTGGATTAATCATGTAAAATATTTGTATCCCACTGTGCTCTTCCAAATCAAGGTGGCTAACAAATCAGCTACAACAGCTACAAGACGCTGAAAAAAACCCAAAACAAAAGAACAAACATATTCAGTAACAGGATTAAAGTTTTAAAAATACAGTTAAACACAGCCAACTTTGCCAGAAAAGGATACCATCGATCTTTCTCATTATATTAGCAAAATACTAACTCTGAGCTCATGGGCGAAATAAATACCAAAATTGTGATAGCTACTGATAAGCTATGCGAAACCTTCATTCTTAGAAACAGCATGCCCCTGAACATCAATTGTGGAGGGAATAAGCCCCGCTTGTGGGCTTCCTGGACCCATCTTGTTGACCACTGAGAGAAACAGAATGTTGGTCTAGTCAGGGGTAGGGAACCTGCGGCTCTCCAGATGTTCAGGAACTACAATTCCCATCAGCCTCTGTCAGCATGGCCAATTGGCCATGCTGGTAGGGGCTGATGGGAATTGTAGTTCCCGAATATCTGGAGAGCCGCAGGTTCCCTACCCCTGGTCTAGATAAATCCTGTTTGATCCAGAACGGTTATTCATTTTGTACGACTCCCATTATCACTGCTGTGCAAAAACCACTAAAAAAGGATCTAAGGCACCCTATAGCAAGAAACTGCAACGGCAGGTATGCCCTTAAAAAGGATTAAGGAAGTTGACCCTAACTGGATCCAGCCTGACAGGTCTCACAATCATCACATCCTATAGCCCTTCGGGGATAAGGCGGCCTATAAGTTCAGTAAAATAATAATAATAATAATAATAATAATAATAATAATAATAATAATAATAATAATAATAATAATAATAATAATAATAATAATAATAATGATGTATATTGACTAGCATCTGCTTTACAGTGTAAGAATCAGGCCTATTTACTTCATAGCATCTCTGACACATACCTTTTCTTTTAATGGGACCAAGAACACTGGGCCTGATGCAGTTGATTGGACTCTGGCTTCTCCTACTAAAACAGACTGAATTAGTATATTCTGATGATGCAAAGTTTTCAAAATCATAATGAAGAATGTGCTTGAAATACTTCATTGTATAGGATTTTAAAAGCACATTAGACCTAAAGAAAGTCCCAAAAGAGAACAAATCTATGTCCAAAAGAAAGTATCAAAATATTAATAACCAGGAAATATCAATTTTGGCCTAGTATGTATGTCATCATTTAGGAATAAGATGTTAATTTGCTTATGAAAGTGGTCTCAGTAGCAACTGAAAGTGTGACAATACTATGGTCTTAGTCTTTATGGGAATCCCAGTATCTTTTTAATAAAGAAGCCCTAGAAAGAAAGAATCAGGTCTCTGCCTGAAATGGACATTGCAGTTTGCATCTCAGACATCCAATGGGTGCCTGAAGGCCAGTATGGTGGTGGAATGGTAGGCTCTAATCTGGAGAACCAGGTATCTTTCCCCACTCCTCCACATAAGCCTACTGGATGACCTTGAGCTAGACACAGTTCTCTCAGAACTCTCATACCCCACCTATCTCACAAAGTGTCTGTTGTGGGGAGGGGAGGGGAAGGTGACTGTAAAACACTTTGAGACTCTTTAAAGGTTGAGAAAAGCAGGGTATGAAATTGATTCACATTCTAATTAAGAGTTTATTTCAAAGAAACAAAGCCATAATAAGACAGCCTTTTCTTTCCTGATTCTATATTTTTTCCATCATAGGGAGACATTGCAGGCAGTTTTCACTTTTTGCCAAATCACCTATTTTTTATCATGCTTTCTTTTTCTAGCTTACAAGCCACTAGCATTTAGCGGCTGCAAGTAACCATTACACCACCTGCCAGATTAACAGCAAAAGTGCCACTGCTTACCATATTTGCAACATTTTCTGCAGAAAATCCCTTTATAAATATATATGTGTGTGTGTGTGTGTGTTAAATCTGCGTTCCTTATTGAAATGCAAGTACAGGATGAACTTCCAGCAATAGCAGTGACTTCAACAGCTTGTTGAAGACAGTAATAGTTCTTGCATCCTTAAAGAGCAGCTATCATTTCCTCTCCCTAACACTGGAACCATCCCCATTCAGAAGAGCCCTTGAACTTGCACACTCCACCCACATTCAGATGCTTCTAGGGAGTATAAGATGAAGTGGAAAATGTATTCCATCTCATCATGTCATTAATCCATGAAACAGACAGCCTTGTTCAAAGCTCTGTGGAACAGACATCAATGGGCAATTCTTGAGAGACTAGCACTGAACATAAGAGAGCTACAGTTCTCCATAGGGCATTGTTTCATTATACTATTAATGGAAAGTTTGCTGTCATTCATTTCAGAGAGTTTTATCCCAGACGGTCCTTCTCATCTCTATTACAAGGCTTAGCAGCTATATGCCTGAACCAATTTAGACTGTCTAAAAAACTCTCCTGAAGCCATGCAGACATTGCATGCCATGCCCACATAACGAAGACCTGCAACTGTGAGCACATAACAGGAATATCTGCACAAGCTTCACTGAGACGTACTTGCAACTAAAATGAAATAGAAATAGCTTGTGCATAAGAAGCCTTTGATGCTGAACCAACTTTGGTCTCCTGCCCAGGCCACATATCGGTGCACATTACAGCAGTCCAACTGCTTCCTATTAAGTTTAAGACATATCAACTTACTTTGAAAATCTCCTTGTGGGACTGGGAATGGGGCTTGGAGGCAATCCATTACTACTCACGAACATTTGCAAGGATGGTGAAAAACATTGCTAGGAAACACAATCATATTCACAATCTTTGAAGACATTTGGAACTCAACACTTCAGCCCCTAAAAATTCAAGGTTTTACAGAAACCAGTAAAATTTTATGTTTCTTTCATCTCACTTAGCAAAGTGATGCCATAACCCAGGAGAATTAAAAAAAAAATCTGTGCCAAAGGGTATGTCCATTCATTTCACTGTTACACCATGGGTTGTCAATAAAGCTTTAACAGAATTAGAAATAGACAAGCAGAGCTCTTCTGAGCACTATCCATGTGTAAGGGCTAGAACCTATCAATTCTGTTGAACTCAATGAGATGTTCTCCTCTTACATATAAACATACGTACGATCAGGCTGTCACATCAACAAAGATCACTCTATTTCTTTCATATCACTTTTCACATGAGATACAATGTGAAACTTGCAAATTTCTTATGATCCCAATTGTAGTTTAAGCTCAGTCAGAGAATAGTTAAACTAAGATAAAGCAAAAAGGTTATTCCAGAAAGCATTCAACATTCTTACATCTTTTTGCATACATACCTTTCCTATTCCCCTTGTAGGTGAAGGTGCTGGAGAAACGGGAATGAAATCTATCCTCTTTGGAGATGAAGATTTCTCAGATTTGTCCAAGTCGTTGTCACTCTGAGAATACAACATGCCATGTTTACAGTCCCACAGTACACAATAGCTCTGGACACTGAGCCCCAACAATTTGAAAAACAGGATGGTTGAACAGTGGAGCCTGAAGTACTCTCCACTTGAGCTATTGCACTTTTTCCCCACTTAAGCTCACTAGTTAAGTGAAAGAGTGGAATTAAAATATTAAACATCTTTAAAGAGATTACCAGGCTCAAGCTTTCCTCCCATGACTGGCTTATCTGCATTGCTGTTTGCACTTCCCTAAAACACAAAAAGGTTCATCAGTGGCTACAAGATGACAGGGCTGGCTGCTTTCTTAGAGCACAGCAATTACACCTACCTTTCATGTGCGGTTTCTCTGTTCATCAAATCCACTCCTTCCTCCTGTAGAAATAAAAGAAATGTATCTCTTAGATCTTGATAACTTTCGGTCCAGCAAAATATTACTTCCTGTAACAATCATTGCTTTTAGAACTAGAGCTGAGATGCGCAAATCCGCCCAGCTGCATGGTGCAGCTGTACTATCCCACCTCAGATGGGGGATTGTAGATCTGAATGCTTCCCATACTAAAGAGGAGTACACTCAGGAAGTAAACCTGTCAGGAAGAAGTCTTCACCCTACCTATTTTCTAGTTATAAAGGAAGAATTCAAATCCACAACCCTCCATCTACACTCTGAAGTGGTACAATCACAGAATATACAATTCTGCTGACCATATAATTCTGCTTTATAATGTAAACAAGTACATTCTAGATAGTTAATACAGTCAAATATAATACTTACCTTCCTTCTTCTGTCATGCAAACTAGGAATCCCAGAATTTGCACTGAATATATTAATACATGTTCATCTGCCTATGTGCAACATTTGTGCTTCTGAATTCTAGAACTAGTGGGTGCGCAAGGTTTGGAATTGGTGTCACAGTTGTATCAAGGCCATAATTATACCAAGAATATTTGAGGAAGTAACAAAATACATTTTATAGAAGAAATCAGATCCAATCAAAAGGTGGTACCCCCAAGAAGCAGACTGTTCCTTACCCTTCTGATCTGATGGAGCCGGCTGCTAGGGATACGTATTGGGGATGATGACACCAGCTGAAGTGAGGAGGAAAAAAGCATAAATTTCAGAAATTACAACCTAGATTTTGTTTAAAGCTCAACTTTATCTAAGAACCAAGCACTCATTGAAATGACCTGCTGCTAATATGATTCATGTTCGCAGTAACTTCTGAGCACTGCCTGCAGTATGTATGCATACTTTCTATTAATCAACAGAGAACAAAAGCTTCAGCTGTATAACAGAAATACCAACAACCTCTGTATCTTCCACCTTCAGTGACTGTAGACTATTTACGCACTCAAATTCCATCTTGTCCACTTTAGTGTAGGAGAAATATACTACCACTCAGCCTCTGCTCCAAAGCTGTTGGCCCTGAAAACTCCTCACTGATATAGCACTGAAGGAATATTCACTCTCCTTGAAAAAAGTATGAAAGCTTCCATCATGCAAAAGAAACTATTGCCTAATTGTACTGCAAACTATGATGAACAGCTGTGTATATATTAACCCACTATAACAATACACAAACTCACTAAATAGCATTAGACAACCAACTATGTATTTGAACTTCAGATGTGGAACTTCTTTTTTTCAACAACATATGGTCTTTCGCTCTCAAGACTGATCTGCTATTTACAAAATGTTTTTCTGTGCAGATGAAAGGCGGTAATAGTTGGAGAAATATTTATTTCTTATCTTAATTAACGTACTAACACCGCAATTCATAGCATACAGAGAAATATACTGACTTAGCTATTGTGAATTGGAATTACTACAAATTTACATCCCCATCAAAAGCAATTGAGGCTGCTGTGTTGTCACCCTGGTGCCTCCAGGAGGCTTTTTGGCAGAATGGGGAGGCAAAGAAAACTTTTTTAAAACTTTGCCACCGGAAAGCCCTCCACAGTGCTAAATGTAGCGTAAATCTGAGGGCCCGAGCGCTGTGCACTTGGCCCTAAACCCTGGGTGGAAGCCAACTAATATTGGCTCCACACCCAGGAATATTCCATCCCACCCTGGTATCTGATTGGACACCAGCATTGTTCCATGCTCCTGTCTTTTACAATCACTTTTTAAAAGTGTCAAGAAAACAGAGGTTTGTATTTTGATGCAATGGACTTTAAAACTGGCTTTGACTTTTTTGTGCTTCACAAAACACTTTGTCAAGGTAATTGTGAAGTGCAGTCAACAAAGAACAGACTGCATTTTGCTTTGGAAAGTTTTGAGCAGTCACAATATATAGATATTTCTCTCCCCTGATCTCCCTCCAGCCCACATCCCTTCTACTTTGTTTTTGCTGAACCACTCACAGAACAAAACATCTCCAAGTTCCTTGTTTAGGAAATTACTTAGGACTTCTAATAACTAAGGATATTTTTATGTATTAAACCTGAAGGTTTACTTTTAGAGTAAAAAGCATAAGCTGAACATATAATAAATACTCAAACTCAGAAGTTTAGCTGTTGTCTCTACATTAGTCACTATTCTAAGGGCAAGTTATAACATATAGCCACTGCGCAGTGTCCTGTTAGTGGGTACATTCAGTTCAAAGGCATTTTTAAAGCTTTCTCAACACACTAGTGTACTTGAACAAAAAGTCTGAAAATTACTGCTGTAACTCACTAGTCGTTAGCTGAGGTACACTAGAGTCAGGGCCTGATAACTTTATCCTCAGAACACCTCCCCACAAATGACTGTGAACAATTAACACTCCTTGGGGAGCCCCTGATTATAGCTACATCTAGCTAGATAAATATACACAGAGATAAACATTATTTCCACATGATCAAAGTCCTGCTGCTTTTCACTGAGAGATCCAACAACAATAATATTACTGCAATAAGGCTTTAACTACAGACCCATCTCAAATACCTCCTCTTCTAGACTATCCCAAGTCTCTCTATCCTCAAACTAGCACAAGCATTCTGCATCATTACATACACAGCATTACAGGTCGTTGCTTGTTAGTATCACAGTAATTGGTCTCCAGTGAAGGCACTTACCATGCTGTGCCGGTTCATAACTGTTGTGCTGTTTCTGCGGGTTCGCAAGACGTAAGGCTGAAAAACCTGTGAATTATCACTGAAAGAAACAACATCTGTTACATTTCCGCACATTCTGTCATTTCTGTTCCTACTGAAGCAAGTTGGTATTGTAACATTTTCTACATTCCACTAAACCATATGACTAAACATGGAAAACTGACTCAAATTCATGAAAAAGGACAAATGGACTGCTAGAATGTACAAATCACACAACATGGTCTCCATTTACAGCATATGAAATAGTTCTTCCAATATTTGCTGTTGAAAAGTTGCCTTTTGCCTCACAAACATAACATTTGCTTTTGGGGGGGGGAGATATTCCATACATTACTTCATGTGCTTAATCCAAGTCACAAAGATGCCCACACTATTATTTCACTAAAACCTGACCCAAAGCATATGGACTAAAAAGACCTTGTCAGGCTTATTCACTACCCTTTCCCTCATGCTGCCAAGATCCCGATTGTGAATTCCTTGGGGCATGCCCCTGATTTTCTGAATTTGCACCATTGGCTGTTGTGGATTTTCTGGGCTGTGTGACTATGGTCTGGTGGTTTTAGCTCCTAACATTTCACCCACATCTGTGGCTGGCACCTTTGGGTGGCCAAACATTAAAAGCTAAAACCACCAGACCACAGCCAACAGCCTGGAAAACCCACAACAGCCAGTTGATTCCAGCGGTGAAAGCCTTCAACAATACTTTGTAAAATTTACTTATATGCTGTTTTTCTTGTGGATTGGGATGCAAAATGGCTCCTCATATCAGCTTTCCTTCCTCCACTTAATCCTGACAACAAGTTGCGAGGGTAAGTTAGGCTGAAAGACTGTGACAGGCCCAAAGTCTGGTGAGGTTCTGTGACAAAGAAGCAATTTGACTCTGGTCATCTCAGTTTCTAGTCTTACACTATATCACACCAGCCCTAATCATGCCGTGTATAAGAGATCACAATAAGACAGAGTCTGAGATCCAATCATATTGCCCTCCACAAGTGGTACAAGTACTTTTCATCCAAAGGGAGAATATTTTCTTCCCTTTTGTATATCTTTTCAGAAGGGCAGCACTGGATAAGAGGAACTGAGGGGTCAGAATGCTGATTTTAACCCCAGCCATACTAATGACACAAGGACATACAGAGATCCAATGATGAATCTGGAAGACCTGGTTTTAAATAACAGTTCTGCTAAGAAATAAGGCTGTAATCCTAGACACACTCATTTGAGAGTCAATCTGATTGTTCTAGTGTTAGTGTAACACTGACAACAGTAATGTTACTTATTAATAACAACATTAGGAAATTGTTCCTAATAATAGCAACATTATATATCAGTAATCTAGATAAAGGAAATACTTTAACGCTGTTATCACGAATTAAAGCACCTGATCATTGCAACATTAGCCAAACTGTCAGGTGCATAAGGATAGGATGTGGCCTTCCAAAATTCCTGGTAACAGCAATAGGACTTAACAGATTGATGTTACACTAACAAATTATCGCGCTCTTAATAAAAGCAAACTCAAACTGAGCCACCGCTGTTTCCGATGCAATTCAAACGTGCAAAGGGGAGGAGGGAAGCGAACTCAAGGAAAGCCTCAGGTTTCTTCCCCTTCCACCTCCGGCCCTCACCTAAGTCCATGGATGAGGGGGGCGCTATTGGAGCGCCTCAGGCCACCCCCGTCGCTCCCGGCCGGCGGCAGCTCCAGATCCAGCTCCATTTTCTCGGCCTGAGCCATGGCGACAGCGGCAGCAGTGGCGGTCACTGAAGGCGGGAGTTTCTCCTCATGACCAGGGGCTGAGAGAGGGGGGGCAGGTGGAGCATGGGGGGGTGTCTCGTGGTCTCCCTTCGGCCTCTCCCCCTACAGGCCCTGCAGAGGCGAGCGGGTTTCAGGGAGAGCCCGGCCAGCGAGGGAGGGGCCGCCGCCGCCGCAGCAGCGTCCCATGCCGGGGCGGGAGAAGGGGGCCCCGGTCGGAACGGCGAGCTCGGAGGGAGGGAAATTTCTGACGCGCGTGCGCCTCCCCTTCCTCCTCCTCCTCCTCGCGCGCACGGTACCTTCGCAGGTGGAGGCCAAGCAGCCCGCCACGCTGCGCACGCGCGGCAAAGGATGGTCGGGAGGGCGGAAGGAGGAGGCAAGGGTCCGGAGCCATCGCAGCGCGCATGCTCGCCTGTATACTCAATATTGAACATGCGCGCGAAAGTCCAAGTCCCTTGGTTTCGTCGCACTGAGCTCCTTTTCGCGACCTCCGTAACCCCGCCCCTCCGTCGCCCGGAAAGCTGATTCGGGCAAAGAGATTGGCTAGTCTGCTTTCAGGTCCTTTTTAAAAAGGGAACCAATCGGTGAAGGGAGGGTGTGTGCGATGAATGAGTCCAGTTTCTTTCTGCCAGCTTTCTTAACTGTCCAGTTTTCACCCCCATACATCGTTATAAAGAAGAATGTAGTACGGGAGAAATCTATTGCCCCAGTGGCCCAGATCAACCCAACTCCAATCAAATCTTTTTATAACATCAACATTACAATTTTATCCTACAAATCTTCCTGGCTACATGTATATTTTAATTTTATGCCGGCAAAGGTATTTGTACTTGAATATAGTACGCGCAGTCTTGATTTGGGTTGCCAGTGACCCATCCTTAGGGATCTTTTCTAGCTCTCACAGTTTTCCTTCATAGTCATAATCTCGTTTGTATTTAATATATTATTAATACTTTTTTCATATTTATTTCTTGGTTGCAGTCTCCCTTTTGGTTGATGGTTGAGTCAAGGAATAGATCATTTTCAGCAATTTCAGGATTTTTATTGTCAACCTTAAAGCTGTGTTATTCCTCAGTAGTCACTTTAGAGTACTTCTGGACTCCAATTTTGTTCAGCTTGTACAGAGTAATGTGGCTGTCCACCTGAAAAAAACTTTATATATAGTTGGTTGTTTGTAAAAATGAACTTTCCTGCATTATGGCATTTTTAAAAATTCAGGTACTTAATTATTGTTGCTTATTTCTTGTTTTTAATAAGCCTTTTTGTTCACGAGTATTTAAATATATTGCTACATCTGTATATTGGTATGTATCTACCTGAGGCTGGAGGAACTATCTCTAGCCTAAGGAGCCTTCATCCAACTTAAGTGGGTGAAGGAAAAACTGCTTCAGTGGGAGGGCTGGAGTGTTAAGATGCCTTTGCACACCTTCTGGAATTACACTGAAGTTCGAAAGTATGCCTCTTTTCAAATGGGCACTAGTAATCTAAGCAGAATAGATAATTCCAGAGGGTTGCCATGTTAGTTGGTTGCAGCAAAAATAAGCACAAGTCTTGGGACACCTTAAAATGAGCGTGTTTTTTATTCTAGCATAAGTTTTCACGAACTGGAGCCTACTTATATGAGGGCAAAATTTTTAAAGTAAAAGAAAATCTCTATTAAAGCAGATATACTTTAGCACCATTATTACATTGGGCACAGAGTTGCTTCCATCATATATCTGATCAGATTATTGTGATCAGTCTTGTCTTTTCTCTCTTTCTCTCTTAAATCAAGTGAGAATCTTATTTTGTTAAAGCTAAAGTTAACTTATCTGTTAAAGTGAGGGCAATCCTTCTTTAAGGTGAGAACACTGGCTTTGAATTGCAAAATATTTTATTTCAGTTGGCCTAAGCCCTAGAAGCAAAATAAAGTGTCTGTGGGAAAAGCTGGATTCTTTAAAGGTGCAATGGGGTTTACAAAGGTGCTTGAATAATGGATTTTGCAGAAAAGGAGTGATCCGCGTTAACAGTGGTGTGCCTTAGACCTCTTCTGTACATGCAGGATAATGCATATTCAATCCACTTTCACAATTGTTTGAAAGTAGATTTTGCTATTCCACACAGTGAAATCCAGCTTCAAAGTGCATTATTCTGCATGTGTGGAAGGGGCCTTAGTCTTTGCAAGAGAAATATTCAAGAGGTATCTGAAAGACATTAGAGACTTCCCCGGAACAAGGGTTGGATCAGTGATAGGCAAGGAATGGCTCTATAGCCTAAAGTTATCCTGCCAATGATTAATATTGATTTCTTACTTTTGCTTCCATAATTGGCTGGAGAAACTGGAAATAATATGTGAGAGGTTGTGCTATGAACTGTGTTTTTCACTCGTTACCTCCCTCTCTTCTGCTGCTACACAGATGTCAAGCAGTTTGAGGAAACTGGCAAAGCAAGGGGATAGATGCATAAGAACCTACTTGCCATGGCTTGTGTGGGACAGTGAAAGAAAGAATATTTGAACTGAGCCCCTGGCCCTTGGTTGTACCTAGTTAATGACACTTGTCCTAGATCAGTGGTTCCAAGAGTGTTTGGGGGCACCAGATTGTGGGCACATGAAAAAATTTTTGTAATAGGTTTGCTAATATGGGGGGAGGGGCAATTTTAGGGAAATGGGTTGCCAAGGGGTACGTGAGTGAAAAAAGGTTGGGAACCACTGTCCTAGATCTTTGGATTTTGCACTATGTTTCAGGGATTCCTCATTGGCAATGTAATGGTTGCTGGTTTCCCTAAAAGACATTTGTTCTGACCAGCCTTCCCCCAACTGTGGGAGATTGCTGGATTATGATCTAAGTCATACTCTCAGGATGGAGACTGACAAACATTCTCAAGTGTGGTAGAAGTTTGGGCACAGGCTGTCCACTGAAAATAAATGCATTTTAGGTTAATTCAAACCACATCCTCCATCCTTGAGACTATCTTGTTGTCTTCACCCTGAGCTCATGAAGAGCAGAGTTTAGGCCAAACAAGCTAAATTAGTGCCCAACATGAATTAAACATGACTTGAACACACTAGAATCTCTTCTAATATGCTGGGGTTCAATGGCCGATGCACTTTTCAAAAGTCAAATAAATATTGAAAGGATATTTCCTGTTGACAGATTAAAAAAACAACGATATTCTACATCTGAAAATCATGGGTTCATTGTCCAATTTCAGCTGTGCACTATTCCATATCTTGAGATAGTCACATAATGGCTGATCACATGCATGACGCTCAGTTCCACTTGACTCTTTGCATGGTGCTGGGAGCGCTTCATTTTCTCTAAAGCAAGAAACATGATGAGTTGCATGCATACTACTATGGTTTACTTTGGTGCAGAGACTACGTTGGTGCAGAGACTATAATTATGATCTTTATGCTGGACATAAACAGGATTATGACAATGGTCCCTCAGTTTTGTAGACAACCCTAAATATATCTGTGGGAGACATCAAGCAATAATTTCTGAAGGCAATCAATGCAGAGAATCACTAATGGGGAAAGAAGAGTTGCAAAAAGGCGCTGGAGCCCCATTGAAAAGCTCCCATTGTAAGGATTGTAGAGTAAATATAGGTTAAGAGGCTTAAACCCCAAAGTTAAATACATTAACAGATTGAGACAGACTATTGGTCACTTTTGGGCAGTTTGGTCCACTCAGACTGCTTCTTGCTCTGCAAAGTCTTAGGCAGAGAATGGTCTTTCTTAACTCTGCTCCCTGAAACACTTTTTAGTTAGAGATGCCAGAATTTCAACCCTGTCCCTCCGGCATGCCAGGGACACATTTCTCCAATGAGTTATGGCTCCAAATAACTTAAGCACAGCAAGGAGGCTTAGAACTTGTTTCCCCTGTGTCCAGGCACTACACTATGCTTAAAATACGCAGTTGTATTTCCTCAGGCAATGCTGATTATTACTGCCCAGACTATAATGTTAATTTATTGTAACTATTACAGACTGTAATAGAGATCAAAGAACATGTATATTTGCCAAGAGTTAAAGTATATCCGACATAATTACATGAGTTCTTGCTATTTTTTACAATAATCTAAAACATTTCATTTTTACAATGTGCTAAAACATTTTGCTGCTTTTTTGTGCATTGTAGAAATTCTACAATCCTTATCTGTTTGAGAATGAGATCATCTGTGAGGAAGAGCACAGGTAAACAGTTTAACTGAATCAAGGAACATTCAGTTCTTCAGCGTACCTCACTTTGTTTATGCCCTCCATTGCTGTCCCTATTACCAGCAACCCTTCAACAAATCAAGCAAGTAAGGCATTGTTAGCTGTAATTACTTTTGTTTAATCTCTTGTTTTTATTCAAATAATGATTTCATTTGGAGTTCAACATCGTTAATTTTTTCTCTGAGGGCCTTTCCCTCCCAACCCCCTCCAAAAAAGTTAGAGGCAAAATCCTAACCCTGTTATTCAGAAAATCAAAGGTTCTTTTATACTAAATGGCCATTCTGAATGGGGAAAAAATCAGGTAACTTTGAAAAAGTGCAATTTTTAAATGTGTTATTCTTTCATTTCCAAGCAATTATATTTAGAACAGCATTCCCCCAATCGGTTTTCCTCAAAGACAAAAGCACTGAAAAACTACCATGTTGTCCTGGGCAACTACCTATGCATATACCAGAAAATAATTTTACATAATGGCATTTAATTTTTAAAATTACATAATTAAATCTCATTCTGCGCTACCTACATTTCTTGGCCCTTGGAACATTACTGCATTTCTCTTCCTAACTTTGTCTAGAAGGGACCATCTGCATGCAGATGATGAAGTAGGCTCCAGAGTCTAGTCCATGAAAGTTTATGCTAGAATGAAAACTTGTTCTTCTTTAAGCTGCCACAAGACACCAGTTTCAGCAAAGAAGGAATGAAAAGAATTTGTAGTCCACCCTTCTCATTGAGACTCAAGGGGGCTGTTAAAAAATTCAGTCAGATGGCATAAAACATCTAGTAAACAATGTAGTAGGACTGGTGCTGCAGAATAAGAAAATAAATACAAGAAACTTGTAATGCGTGGCTAGTATTTTCAACTTCAGACTGGGGGATTCCTGAAGGTTTGGAGGTGAAGCATGGGGAGCAGTGATGTAGGTATATATATGTTTTTATGGGGTGGGTTTGGGGGGCAGGGCTCATGGGGCGTGGCCACATCCTCACCTGCCCCTGGGGGCGTGGCCACACACCCCAGCCAGGGACAGCAGTCTCTTCTGCCCCTGCCACCCCCTCCAGCAGGGCTTGCAGCCGTCCTGGCCTCGGAGAGCTGCTCTTATGAGCACTGAGGCCAGGGGTGGGCCTTGGAAAGGCATGGCCATGCCCCCTGAGCCCGGCCCCCCAGCCTCAGTGCTTATAAAAGGTGGAGGCCAGCAGGGGCAGAGCCCCGCCCTGCCCACAGGTGGGGAGTTTCGGGCATGCAATTGGGGGGTTGAACCCAAGAACCCCCCTTACCTATGTCCTTGATGGGGAGGAACATCAATGGGGTATAATGCCATAGAGTCCACTTTCCAAAGTAGTCCTTTTTCTTCAGGATAACTGTAGTCTGGAGATCAGCTGTAATTCCAGGGGATCACCATGTACCATAAGGCAGCCTTACCATAATGCAGACAGTGGGGTACAAAAATAGAAGATAATGTAGTAAAAAGCCACAGTTGTACATACAATAGACTACAATCCTGTTCCTTTATATAAGTGAGCCCCTATTATGCTGTAGTTCTAATCTTTTTATTAAAATTTCCTCTTGAACATTTCTTTTTTGCTCATTCTGTGAAATGATAGAAGTGTAGGACCCTTCCTGATCTTCTCCACAAGATGGGAGCCACAGCAGAGAATGCACATGAATGGACCATTGCCACCCGCAAGACTGAATTGGTTAAACACCCGTAATCCCACCAACTAAGAGCACACCAGCATGCTCCCCAGTAGCATACTGCTTGAATGTCTGATATTAAATGAAAAGCTGCCAGTGGTGAGGATTTCCTATTAATTGTGAAATCATTGTATACCTTAACACCGTCCATTCAACTGAATTATATCCTGGAAGTGCCAAGAGGCAATGCAGCGGGACTTTTCTCCCTTGGGCCACCCTTGCTCACCTCTCCTTGTAGCACTGGAAACAGATTGTCCCCCAGAGGTATTTTTCTAGCACTGAGATTCATTACCCCTGCACACACCCTTTTTGGCTGGGAAATCCTGACACTGCTTCAGCTGGCAGTGTTGCTAAGGCTTGCAATGCAGTGTCTTGCTTAATTAATTTTAATGATTCCCATTACCCAGCAACACTCCCCCCGAACAGAGCACACCATCACAAAGCGAACAATGGTGCTCCTGATCAGCAACTGAATAACAAGCGTGCAATTACTGTGCTTAAATATTAATCATTGTAATCTGGAAACCCTGTCCCTGCTCATTTGCTCACATTTTCCAGGAAGAAGAAATTGGTCTGGTGAACAGGGAAGCCATGCACCACCAGCAGTAAGAGCATGAATCTTCTGTGACTGGTGACCTGAAGGGAGTGTTTTCATATGTGAGGCTTCAATACACTTATTTCCCCTTACAGAAGAGTGTAAGCAGTCATGGAGATGGGGAGGGACTGTGGATCAATGGTAGAGTATCTGCTTGGCATATAGAAGATCCCAGGTTCAGTCCCTGCCATCTTCTATTGAAGATCAAGTATATAGTAGGTGATGTGAGAGACATCTGTTTGAGACCCTGAACAGCTGCTGCCTATCTCAGTTGAAAATACTGACAATACTGAAGGACCAAGGGTTTGTTTCAGTACATGACAGCTTCATGTGTTCTCACATGAGCCGGACATTGGAAGAAGGTTTCATCCTGGTAGTACGTTCATGCTTCATTGAACTTGTATTCTATAGAAGCAAATGCAATCCTGGCTGCCATAACAGCTCATCCAGACCCACACTGAGTTTGATTTTAAGTTAAGTCTGTGGTAGGGGATCTTCCCTACGTCTAAACAAATGTAGGGTCTTTCCTATTTTGGTCATTGCTCCTGGCTGCCACATCTGTTGCTTCATCCTTGAATTTGTCTGGAGAAAGAAGGTTGGGTCAGGGTTGTTGCAAATTAATCGAATGGTTTATTTTTAATTGTATCTTAGTTGTTTAAATGTTTTTATGTTCCCCGCCTTGTGGACTGATTGGATGAAAAGACAGCATTAAAAAGACAGCAAAAAAAATAAAATAAAGACAACCAGGCTCTTTAGAAATTGTCATGAAATATGTGTGTGTGTGGGGGGGGGGGGGCGGAATCCACTTACCTGTAACTATTGTATTGTTAAGTATCTCCTGTGCAGGCACACATTTCCTCCCTCCTGTCCTGCTGTGAGTCTTTTCGCACATTTGCCTTCCACACTCTGGAAGCTCAGGAGAACTGAAAGAAAATAACACCTCAATGTGCAGTGCTTTCAGCAAAAAAAATATTGTCTTGTGGGACTGTGGGGAAAAGATGCATCTTCGGTTCCTTAAAGCTAGAAGGTTCTACTTAGCTGGCCTGCACCAGTGCAGTCTTAGAGTCTGCCTGCATGGAAGATACTCAACGTTTAACAGTTACAGGTAAGTACAACCCTTCCTGTTTTTCCAAGCCACAGGCGAGACTATAGAGGAAACAGCATATGTGAATGTTCCACGGCGTAAAAGCCTTCCTGCATATAGAAAACTAGCTTGTCATGAGAAAACTGTTCTAGAACCTTTCTCTCTAATAAACTAGCTTTCCATGGGCAAGGTGTTTATGATGCTATGAAACATGCTCCCCGCACTTGTGGTGGTACAAGCTAGAATGCACACTTCCAGGTGGCTTTATGAATGGGTAGTTCAGTCTCACTAAACAGAGCCTGTTATAAGAACTAAAGTGTCCTTTCAGGGAACAGTTATTGGCTTAAGCTATTTAATATAAATGCAAATTGAAATGCTCATTGACTGGTGCACAACATTTGCATTTTAATATCAGCTTGGTAAATTTTTTATTTTCCCAGCTCATCAATAGTGCCACTGTCTGTCAATAAAAGCAACAGCAGTTCTTCCCACAGTGTAGTAGCTGACACTCTCGCCATGGAGATTTCACACTCAGATTCTGGTTGTGATATTGACAGTCTACAAGAAAGTGACCTCAATAATACTGGAAAAAACCCTAGCAGCAAGCAAAGTTTACAAGCGAGAAATCAATACATGCGCAATTACATATGTGACAATGTTGGTCTACCTGAAATAATCTACATTTTCATATGAGAGGGTCGATTTAAAAAATAATAGGATTTCAAGTTGTAAAATGTATACATTCTGCAAGAACCATAGAGCCCCCCACCCCACCCCCGGCTGGCTAATGGTACTAAGGCCTAGCTCAGGGTCCTAACAAGGTGTCCACTTGCTCCTTAAAATGTCTCTTCCCCACAGCAAAGAGCCAATCCTGATTTTCCACCACCTACGGTAATCGGAGCAGCAAATGGTTCAGAAGAGCTCAGGAAGGAACACCAAGTCAGACATCACAAGATACTTGGAACCTTCCAATATTTTGTTATTGACCCCATCCACTATGGCAGCAATTTTGTGGTTAGTTGCACTCCCCCACTCCACTCTGCCTCGGCAGCCTTTTTGTGATTATAACCTGCTCTCAACATTTTAATCACATCTGCAAGCTCAGCAGCGTTGGGGACTCTAGCCATTTGTTTGGCGGAGGAGATAGCTGTTACAAAATGAAAAGTCAATTTACTTCACAAGGATGCTTCCGTAGACAAATATCGTATTCACACAATAATTTCCTGGCAGGGGATAACCAGCACAGCATGCAAAGGGCTGAGCTGCAATGTATATGCTCAGTTTTTATTTGCAGGGATTTTTTTACATAGAGGAAGCACTAAACATCTGACTCTCCCTACCTGCAGTGTGAACTGGTGCAGGCTGTTCAATCACCTCAGCATGCTACCACCTCATTCTGCGACACCTGAAGACCAGGTCTGCCACTGCAAAGAAGGCAAGGACAGGGACTTCCTATCTTTCCAGGGCAAAGGGAATGTCACAAATTGGAGAGACTATCCAGAATGTCCTGCTTCTATTGGATGTCGGTAAAACAGTGTGGTTTCCAAGGGCCTGTTAAGGACAGTTAGTTCTAGCAGTATTTCGCTTGATGCTTTTGCCTGCATCTGTGGCTGGCATCTTCAGAGGATCTATTTCAGATGCCAGCCAGAGATGCAGGCAAAACGTCAGGAGAGAATGCTGCTAGAACACGGCCATACAGCCCGGAAACCACACAGCACCCAAGTGATTCCGGCCGTGAAAGCCTTCGACGATGTCAGTATTGTTTCCACAAAAGATAGTGCTCCACCCCAGGCTAGGGCTTCACCGATAGATATGGCAGGGGTGTTGTATGGGCCAGTATGCCTTGAGAAACCTAACAGATTCCATAAATGAGCCCTGGCATTAAAGTCTTGTGACTATGCCCCAACCTGGCTTAAATAACGCTGAAATTCTACAAGCTTAGCAAAGTGCAGGAAAGTTGAAATGCAGTTACAGAAAAGCCTTCTTACATATTTATTTGTTTACATTATTTATGGTCTGCCTTTCTCACTTGGACTCAAGGCAGCTTACCCAGAGTGAGTCAATACAGTCAAGGGATGAGACATTCAGTACACAATGCAATAGGATTAGATTGTAGAATCCACCAGAAGTAGGGGGCTTCCAGCGGAATAACACTTCACTTCAGTTGAGCCTCTGGCTGCTCCTAACCATTCTTGCTGAAAAGAGCTTCTTGAACAGTTGGGATGGCTGTGAGCCAGCTGATGCTACAAGTAGCTGAATAGTAACATTTCTTTGTCTCCATTACCACCATTTCATAGGTCTTTCAAAGGGTCTACAGTGCAATCTAGCAGATTGGCTTCAGGTTCACCACCATTATTCCAGATGTCTCACAGCCTTCTTCAGGTCACCCAGTTCCATAGCAAAGCAGGGGTTTACACTCCATGGGGAGGAGTGATCTTAGAGGCGCAACCTTGTTGATAGTTTCGAGGAGCTTCACAGTTCACAATCCCACTGAAGCCATACTTGAGCATGTGTTTGGAATCCTAAAATCCCCCAGAGTGTCCTGAAATCCATTAGGATTCACAAGCTTCTGTGGGTAGCCCATTTTATCTGGACCCCTCTCATAAGAGGTGTTGGAGCCACATTTACTATGGCTTTAAGCAGGCAGTGATCAGACCATGTTTTGGGTTGAATCTCTAATCTTGAAACCGGGCCATCCTTCTCCTAATCAATGCAAAAATTAAAGCCAGTGTGGGCCTCTTCCATATGTTGGACCCAACACAATTTGATAAAGGCCCAAACAGTCAAAGAGACTATAAAATCCTGGGCTGGTCTTGGTCAGTCATCTTCAGCATGGATGTTGAAGTCCCTCAGAATGCTCAGTCCAGTGTCACATCCAACAGTAATTCTGCTAACTCATAGTGTGCCCACTAGGGAACTAGATGGCTAGTAGACAAGAGGAATTCCTAATATGTCTTTAGTCCCTAGCGTAAGGAGCATACAGTGACTACCAGTGATCGTTTACGTTGGAAGTCTGTGGAGGTTGAAGGACTCACAGAGAATTATAGCCACACCTCCCACTTGTTCAATTGTACAGAGTTGGTGGGAGGAAGAATAACCAGTGGGCATTGGTTGGGACAAACATACTACATCATTTCTTTCCAGCCATGTTTCTGTTATGCAAGCCAGGTCAATTTCTTCTTCCAGTAATATCTCGTGGTGGGCAGTTTTGTGTTTCACTGAATTTGTGTTGCACAATATTAGTATAGACATAGGGGGAAAGGGATCTTGTATCATCAACTCTTGGAATGCTATGGAAGTTAAACAGTTAGCAAGCATCCTTGTCAAACATTGATCATTTTTTTATAAATCCCAGCCCCATCCCTACCAGTTCCCATTTGCACTGAAATAGTGCACCCCTCAAACATCCTGTTTCAGATAAAGATTACATCCAACTGCTAGTAATAAATCTCCCCAGCAACCCACAATCAACATTCTAGTATCCACAGAGAAAGCCACACAACAATCGGGGTATAATCATGTGTTGGGGGTAGAGTTCTCCAACAGGTATTTTTCTCTGTTGGTACAGTTTCTGGTTTCCGGTAAGTACCTGGTGTAGCTCTCCCTCTTCATTTTGGGACCTTCTTCCACTTAGTGCCTCAGGTGAATAGCACTTGTGCTTGTGCCTTTCAGCTTGCACCTCTGGCACAAGGCCTCCTGCTTAAATGCATACCTAGAATGAGAATGGTAGAGGCAGGAGAAGTCCCTCTGAGATCTTCTGGAGGCTTGATGGGCTATGAATGGCAGACAGCTTATATTTCCACAGTGCTTGAGCCTTTTGTCTGCTCTGCTGAGAGGCCTTCAGAGGCATAGCCATCAGTTTGGTTTAAGAGTCTGGTATAATAGCATAGAAAATTATCTTTCTGTTTTCCACACTGTGGTAAAATAGCCTCAACAGGCTTTCCCCCTTCACATGGGCGAGGCACTTGCCTAAATTGGCAAAGGCGCCAAAGTAACAGAGCTCAGTGAGATTCCCTTTCCATTCTATAATTTGTTTATCTAACTGCTTTCCCCACTGGCACCACTATAGGCCAGTAGAGAGCTGATTATATAGAAAGTTACTCTCCCTCAGTACATTAAATATGCTTGTGTTCGTTGCCTCATTTTCAGTGTAAGATGCTCCTAGGAGCCAATCCTGTCTTTGCAGTTATAGTCAGACAGGGGTTTTCTTGCCTCCTCTTAATACCCTGATTAGGAAAGCCAATGAGGGATGAATTTAAAAGTGCAAATCCATACTGATTGATTTAAAACATAGATTTTGCTCAGTGGTGTATGGCACTTAAGTCCCCACCCAATTTGCCCCACTCTGCTGAACTCCCCCCCCCCCCACTGCGTTACCACCCTGGGAAAAATCACCACTGGTGGGCAGGCTTGCTAGAGTCTGGGCTCAGAAGCAACTGGGTGAGCCTCCAGGGCACTGGGACTCCCCTGGCTGGCTGACTGCCGGGGGCTCTGAGTCTATAGAGCACACTTTCTCTTCCTGGGCCTGGCTTGGCTCTGGCATGATACAAGGCTTCTCCTGTCACTTAATGGTCAGGCTTTAAATTGCAAACAGCTGCTTACTAACTGAGCCAGAACCCATTCTCTCCACTGACTGGCCTGTCGGAAGGTCTTTTGGCTTCCAGGGCAGACAGGAATCCAGAGTTCTCACCATGGAAGCTGTGTGAACTAAAGCAGCGCGAAGGTTCCAACTGCAAACAGACCGAGTCAGCACCTTTCTCCCACTCATTCCCGCTGTGGCCATCTAATAAAAGTCTCCACTTGGCAGCGTTTAATGCAATGCTGGCCAGACAAGTGGGGGATGATTCCCAGAGTCCCAAGGAAGTGAACAGGTGAGGCATGTGTGTGAGAGAGCTTGAGCCCCAGAGCTCATCATCTCTTGAGCCATCATATTTTGAGCCATCAATTTTGAGCGCCAGTCTCTGCTCTTAGCAGTCAGCATCTCTGGAGTGGAAGAGAGATGCTATTACCATCCCTCCCTCCAACAGTACCTCTTGGAGCTCCTGTGGCTGGCAACACACTGGGAGAGGGACCTTATTCCCACTCCCAGTGTATTGCTGGCTGGCACCGTTCAAACAGAGGAAAAGGGGTTGTTGTTTTTTTGCAGTTGTGAGGGTGACAGTGAGGGGGAATGGCAGAGGAATTTGGCCAGGAGCTGGGCAGGCGGGGCGGGGGGGGGGGATGTGCCTTCAAATGACCCAGTCTGGGTCAAATGACCCCCGTCCCCCCACAGATACACCAGTGCTTTTACTTAACACATAAAAGATGATTACCAAAAAAAGGGAAGTGGATAGCTATTTATAATGGATAGCTATTTACAATAGTTTAGCAAGTGGATAGCTATTTACAATGCTGAATTTAAAAAAATGAAAGTAGGAGATAAATATTTATTTTTTCACTAATTTGAAATGTAGGTACACAAAGACACTTGAAATTACTGGAATATGAGGTCCAATTTTCTTGTTGCTAGGAGAGACACAAGTCCCTGCACCTATGTTCCTTGTTCTAGGCCTGCTCCATTTTCTTTCCTCATCAAGTTGAGAAGACTCTTTGGACCTCACCAGCAGTTTATTCTCCAAGTCTACCACCCGATTTACCGTTCCTTCCCCCCTAACTTTGAAGCAAAGAGATTGTGGGAGGGGGGCATTCAAAAAAGGCTGTCTGTGTGACAGAATTGGCTCCCTAGGATTGAATTTATTACAATATTTGTTCTGGGGAAAATGAGAGATCAGGCTGTTGTAATGTGTGTTTAAATAGGCACCAGAATAGACTTGCCTCAATGTTGGATGCAGAACACATGGTTCTGAAAGAGAGAGGTGATGCAATGGACTCCCCCCTGCACTAAATCATCAGGCTGTGATATCCGACGTGTATTCTAGCTGAAGATTGCTATCCATAGTCGCTGAAGTACATAAGAGTTTCAGCAACTTCAGTAGGAGCAGGAGGGAACAAACAACAGGCACAAAATGTCCCTGATTTTTTGCAACTGTCGGCTTGTTCCATATATAGACATGTATAGGAACTTCTCAGAATCAAAAAAGCTCTTGCTCACATTTGTGGAACAGAAGCTATGTAGATATTGGCGGCCACTAGAAAAAAAGGAAGTATGTCACTAATTTAATTCAGGCCCACAGTTCTGAATTATAGCAGCAGTGGCATAGTGGCTAAGAGCAGTGGCTAAGAGCAGGTGCACTCTGATCTGGAGGAACCAGGTTTGATTCCCAGCTCTGCCACTTAAGTTGTGAAGGATTATCTGGGGACTTCAGATTAGCCTTGCACTCCCACACATGCCAGCTGGGTGACTTTGGGCTAGTCACAGCTTTTTGGAGCTCTCTCAGCCCCACCCACCTCACAGGGTGTTTGTTGTGAAGGGGAAGGGCAAGGAGATTGTAACTGGGTAGCCATAAGCAAGCTCAGCCTCAGCATTCTCTCAACAACAGACATGGTAATGTTGCACATGCAGAAACATTGTGCACATAACAGCACACTTTAAACCAACAGAGAAGTTGGGCATGCACAAGATGATACTGGTACATCCTTTCTGCTCACCAAGATCACATTTAAATCAGGCCTAAGGCTTGATCTATGTAGACAATGTATTGAAGTGGTAGAATGGATTTTGCTTCTCCAAATGGTAGATATCATGAGTTTGACATTTTTAATGTGGAAGGCAGGCAGGAACAACAAAGATCCCCCAGCAAGTAAAACATCCAGCCCTATCACCTTCTCCCTACTGTGCCAGTTTTCTGCTTACAAAGTCATTTATGTAGAATTGCCCACCTGACGAAGTACAAGTCATTCTGCTGTACGACCAGTCGTACCATTAGTCAAGTGTAGATCCTTGGCACAAATCAGATTAATTTTTTGCACCATTTCCTGAGAAGCACTTGGTCTTGTTCTGCCGTGGCCATCCCCTCCTCCTCCATTTTGAATAAAAAGCCATTCATTTTCACACTGGACATCTATAATCACACCAGTAGTTTCTTCTTTGGAATGATTGCATTTTAACCTTTCTGCTTTCAGCCTCCCATGCCTAAGATGCCAAGATAATGTTTTTATCTCTAGTCTTTTGGAATGTAATCCCTCAATGTGAAATTTTGCTTGCCTTGAGAGCCTGTAATTAAACTCAGATCCTAATCACCTTGAAGCAGTGTGCAAAGCGCTCTGCCCACATAGTTTGTGCCTAGATGAATAAAGGGGGCATGTTAAGCATGCTCAGTCACACCAAGACATTGCTAAGCACTTAAGTCCCATTAATGTCAATGGGAGATAGTTATACCGGTGGAATTCAATGGGACTTCAAAGCACTTGCAGCTCCTTCCTACTGCCAAACATACCTAACATCGTTTTTCCTTTATCTGGGCACAGTGTGTGTGCTGACCTCAGTAGTGGTTTTGAGGCAGTTAGGGTTAAAAAAAAAATTAGCAGTGAAAATTTAAATACAAAATCTTAAATATGAATTCTTGATCATTTATATTTTACAGTTGTCTCTGTATAAAGAAACCAATTAAATTAAGTCAGGTCTCAGTCCAAATGCATTTGCCATTTCCACGCCTGTAAGTTTAATCCTGTTTGCCAAGTGGAAATACTTTCCCAACCTCCCCCACTTTTTTGTAAATGTTACATGCAAATGTTTTAGGACTCACAGACATGTAATTCAACAATATTGTTTCTGTGCAAAACAGTCACAGTGAACTGCCCATATATACAATTTTGCCTTTGGCTGGATCCACAAACTTTGGTATAGCATTTGGGACACTTTGTGTGTGACTATACTATAATACTTGCTCTGCTCAGGTACAGAAATTTACATGTTTTAAAACCATAGGTTATCACTTCTCAGTAAAGATTGTGAGGGCAAATCATCAGTTTTTAATTTGCAAAGAGTGTAAAAAGCATTAATTCACCTCTGACTTCTAAATGTTTTGCCATATAACCATCTCTCTCTCTTCCTCCATCTTCCTGCATTTTCTAATAATGATGATGTAACCCAATATAGTTTGCAACATGACCCTGTTGAAATCAACCCAATCCACTAGAATCATAGAGTTGGAGGAGACCACAAGGGCTATCAACACCAACCCCCTGTCATGCAGGAACACACAATCAAAGCCCTCCTGGCAGATGGCCATCCAGCCTGTTTACCCCCCCCCCCTTCCAAGGCAGTGAATTCAACTGTCAAACAGCCCTTACCATCAACAATTTCTTCCTAATGTTTAGGTGGAATCTCTTTTCCTGCACCTTGAATTGCAGTGCCCACAACGGAACACAGTATTCTAGGTGAGTAGAGTACTCTCCAATGCAGAGTAGAGTGGTACAATTACTTCCCCCCCATCTAGACACTATGCTCTTGTCAATGCATCCCAGAATTGCATTGGCTTTCTTGGCTGTCATATCACACTGCTGACTCATGTTTGTGGTCTACTAAGACTCCCAGATCCCTTTCATATGTACTGTTGTCAAGCCAGGTGTCACCCATCCTATATCTGTGCATTTTTTTTTTTTTGCTGAAGTGTAGAATCTTACATTTATCTCTGTTGAAATCCATTTTGTTAGTTTTGGCCCAGCTCTCTAATCTGTCCAGATCATTTTGAATCTTGCCCCTGACCTCCAGGGTATTAGCTAACCCTAATTTGGTATCATCTGCACATTTGATTAACATGTCCTCTATTTCATTATCCAAGCCATTGACAAAAATATTGAATAGCACTAGGCTCAGGACAGAATCTTGTGGCACTACATTGTGGTGTAGAGGTTAAGAGCAGGTGCACCCTAATCTGGAAGACCGGGTTTGATTCCCCGCTCGGCCACTTGAGCTGTGGAGGCTTATCTGGTGAACTAGATTAGTTTGTGCACTCCGACACATGCCAGCTGGGTGACCTTGGGCTAGTCACAGTTCTTTGGAGCTCTCTTGGCCCCACCTACCTCACAGGGTGTTTGTTGTGAGGGGGGAAGGGAAAGGAGTTTGTAAGCCCTTTGAGTCTTCTTACAGGAGAGAAAGGGGGAATATAAATCCAACTCTTCTTCCACTACTCCCTTCTCTCCAGAATGAAAATGAGCCATTGATGAGCACTCTGTGTTCGACCAGTTAACCAATTACAAATCCATCTAACAGTTGCATTGTCTAGTCCACATCTTTCCAGCTTACTTGCAAGAATATCATGGGGCACCTTGTCAAAGGCCTTACTAAAATCAAGGTATGGTACGTCCACAGCATTCCCTTCATCTACCAAGTTTGTCACTCTATTAAAAAATGAAATAAGACTAATCTGGCATGACTTGTTTTTGAGAAACCCATGTTGATTTTCAGTGATCACATTATTCCTTTCCAAGTGCTTACAGACAGTCTCCTTAGTGATTTGTTCTAGAATCTTTCCTGGTATTGATGTCAGACTGACTGGGCGGAAGTTTGGGTCTTTTTGAAGATGGGGAGAACATTAGCTCTCCTCCAGTCTGCTGGGACTCCTCCTGTTCTCTAGGAGTTCTCAAGGATTATAGAAAGCAGTTCTGAGATTACTTCTGCCAGTTCTTTTAATACCCTGAGATGTGGGGAGAAGAACGGAAAGGAGTTTGCAAGCCCCTTTGAGTCTCCTTTCAGGAGAGAAAAGGGGGGTATAGATCCAGACTTTTCTGCTTTTTATACAAAGGACTGTGATTTTCCTACTTTCCACAACCACTGCAGCCTAAAAATTTCTCTCCCACTGCTCCTGGAGGAACTTCAGGAGCTACACACGATTCCGTATGCTGGCTGATAATTTCCTTGCTTGTATTCTATTTGTATTTGAACATATTCTTAAAATCACATCCAGTGCCAATATTTCAGTTGAGTTTCTTTTAGGATGACTTGTCCCTAGAAAGATGTTGAATAGGCTGAACGTTGTAAAGTAGGTGAGGCTGAGAGAGTTCTGAAAGAGCTGTGATTAGCCCAAAGGCACCCAGCAGGCTTCATGTGAATAAGCGTGGAAACAAATCTGGTTCACCAGATAAGACTTCGCCACTCATGTGCAGAAGTGGGGAATCAAACTGGTTCTCCAGACTAGAGTCCACCTGCTCTTAACCACTATACCATGCTGGCTCTCCACTCTTTCAGTGAGGAAATTTCAGATGCAATCCAACTCATGGCCTTTATAAAAGAAAACACAGAGTGTATCTGAAGCAGCAAAATGATAAAATCTGTGTTTCAGGTTTCCTTGAGACAAACAGTTTCCCAGCATAGTAGCTACAAAACACCCAGGGCCAAGCAACTTCCAGCCTGTTTTTCTCCACTAGGGATGATACCATTGTAAACAACCTTACAGAACCAGTTGCATGACATGTTATTTCATCACTTGGCAAATAAGACTCATTGAGCAACCTGTATGCAAGCACCAGATGAGGTATTTCTGGCTGGTGCGATGCATGTTCGTGGCTGGTCAAACATTACAGCTGTCTGTCAAGATCTCAGGAGTAGCATTTTATATTGCTTTTAAATATTTACCACAAAAATAGTCACACTCCAGCTGATATTTGCGAACAGCCATTTACAAACGAGTAAAATACTATGATGTACATGATGACCCCATCTGGTAAGCTGGTTGTCCAAATAATTGTGCTGAGTGGTGACCAGCATTCTACCACATTTTGGTACCTGACGCGTTCAGTTAGTGGAGAGTTCACCTTACCTACCTCATAGGCAAGCAGCTTACCAAATATTGATACTTGGGAAAAGGATTGTCTAAAAATTCTATATCCCATCAGCACCTTTGTTAATTTTTCCAGTCACCACTGTCACGTCTCCCTCCATGAAGATTTTGGTACCACCACTGTGAAACCTTTCACTACCAAATCATTCTAGGTGCAATAGCTGATTGTTTTCCTGCTCCATATGTATATACAAAGTGCAGCCATGACAGAGTGGATGGGAAAGGTTTAATCATTCAAAAAAAATCTTTACACATCGCAAAGTGCATTAAACCATTAAAAAAAACAGCTTTTGATGAGAATTAAATAACCCAAATGTGGTAGTAACTGGGTCCAGGGAAGGAAACAGAAGGAATTTCTTTTGAACAAGACAAAGGAGATATACCAGAAGATGCCAAATGGATAACAGCTTGTTTCCAAGGATGAACAAAGGAGAAAAAAAAGTATACAAATTGTAGAAATAAATCCTCAACATGAGTTTCTTGAAAAAGAGGGGGAAAAACCAAATATATTTAATTACATACATGTAGACAGAAGCTTTGTCTTTCTTTCTATATGTAATCAAGTAGATAATACCAAGTCAAGGGAATGTTAGCCTCTATCCCCCAGTGGAGTGGATTCTGTACCAAGCTGATCCTTGCTGAATTAAGGTATGCATCAATGCACAAGCATTCAGGCGACATGTTTTAACAGAAACTGATACCACTGCTGAGAGTATATGCCCTCTGTCCCACATTTGTCAAAGATGTATGAAGGAACTATTTTCCTATGTAAACATGACACTGTCTTGTTTTTACTGCTTTCACTGTCAGATTATCAACTTTTAATGATGTCTGACCCTCCTGGGATTTATTCAGAACACAAAAGTCATTTAGCACTAACCGCAATACTTACAGGCATGGAGTAGACAAATTAATGTTGCAGGAGAATTGCTGGCTTTTATGGTGATTAAACACTGATGTGACCATGGATTCAACAACCCTCCCCAACAAAATGTTATTTCAATAAGATTTTGTACAGAGGCAAAGATATAAAAGATTCTCTGGATTCATTCACTAAACAATTTATAGCTGTCTGTAACAGAAGCACCTCAGAGCGCTTGAGTCTTTTGCACTTAAACATAGTTAAAATATTACTCAAAAAAGTACTCTAAAATCACTGAATCATCTTTCTGTAGCATCTTAATGAGCCAAATGGGAGTCAAAAGACAGTCCACATTCATGATGTGAATTTAAACACGGTAAAAAAACAAACAAAAAGAATCTTGACATCCACTTAAATTATCACTCATGTTCTCAGAATAACCATGGTGATGAGACCTGAAAGAAAAGAATTAAGAACATGTCAAACTTTTGTTTTAGGTCAGCTTGAAAAACTATCCACATTAAGAGACTGGGGGGTTGAGTAAGAATTGCAAAATCTATTGTTCATAAATAACTGTAGTCTGTTTTGTGAAGTTTTACATTAACATTCATTGCTTCAAGACTGCATCGATGTACTAATGCCAAAATGCCTGATAGCCAAGTTTTGCTTTCAAATATTTAATATTTATGTGTGAAAATGGGTACTTACCTAATACATAAGCAGCGACTAATTTTTGATTCACACTTAAATGGAGGTAGAGAGGCACCAGGGAATCCACTTCTCCCAATGTGGGAAGCATGAGAGCTGCAATGCAAACTATTCCCAGGAAGACTGTGAGTAAACTAGGCCCTGAGGAGGCAATTCTGTGCTCTGGAGGAAAAAAAGGGTAAACATTCAGCATCATGCAAGGGCAAAACATTTCCCTTTCAATTACACTTTCCCCTTTTTAGAGTGCTCTACCTGCAGGCCCACTTCTGCTGTAAGAATCTACGAGAGCAGCATATCACTCAGTAATTACAATATGCTTTTTCACAAGAAAAAAAATGCTACCACAAACAAAGAACATTTTGTATTCTCCTTTTATAGTATTTGCACAGAGAAAAGGCAGGAAGAGCCTTTGCTATTATGCTATTTGACCAATATTTCACAATGCTAGCAAGATATTTTCCAGTTAGGAGCTTTAAAAAAATCAATACATTTTCATGTCCCTAATATAAAATATGAACTATGGCAAAGAACATGGCTGAGAAACTTCACTTTCTTTAAAAAAGGAAGCATGTTTCTCTTATTCACAGTCCAGCAAACTGTGTCCAAGCTATTCCTTCAGATCTCATACCAAGCTAACAACACCCACACTTACCCCAATTCCCAGTTCTACTTCTGCAAGGTCACATAGACTATATAACAGTAGTGTGCTAGCAACCTAGGCTGGCTACCTGTGAAATGTACCTTTTCCTTCATAACTCTGCTCACATCCATGCTTAGGCCCTACTTGGGGGAAAAGTTTGAGAATGCATACTAATGTCAGGCCTTTCAAGGCATTTCTAGAATTCTGTCACCTGCCTCTACTGCTGTCCCCATTACGGCCCAGAAAGGTGAAGTGGTAAATTCTGGAAGCAAACAGCCTGAAGTTGAGGACTCCTGATATCCCTTTACTCCTTGAACTCTTCAGGTGCTTTGACCACATTGCAGAAAAATACACACAACCAATAGGTTTAAGCATCTGGGAAAGAGTGTTCTCTGGCTTCTGGATAGTAGTGGTGGGGCAACAGACAGTACCCCTTGTTTAGCCACTACTGGTCACCCTCAGTTTCTCTTCTTTGCTCTGTACCTTCATCTATACTAATGTATTCTGGAATTCATTAAGATGCACAAAGAGAACAGAAATGCAGCATAATGGATATGTTCAGGAGTTGACTTTTAATAAGAGTAAAGTTTTCTCTACACCAATTGTCTTGTTGCTTTAAACAGGTATGTTTACATGTGACATTCTTGTGTCTCTTCCCCACCCCCTTTCAACAATCCTCGTCCTGCTGCATTATTTTACCATACTAGAACAAGGTCAGAATTCAAAGTGACTTGGACAGATTAGAGAGCTGGGGCAAAACTAACAAAATGGGATTTCAACAGAAATAAATGTAAGATACTACACTTAGGCAGAAGAAATGAAATGCACAAATAGAGGATCGGTGACACCTGGCTTGACAACAGTACATGTGAAAGGGATCTGGGAGTCTTAGTAGACCACACATTGAATATGAATCATGCAATTATGGGCTGCATCAATAGAAGTATAGTGTCTAGATTGAGGGACATAATTATACTGCACTATTCGGCACTGGTCAGACCTCACCTGGAATACTGTATCCAGTTCTGGGAGCTGCAATTCAAGAAGGATATTAACAAGCTAGAACTGGTCCTGAGGAGGGCAATCAAAATGATAAAAGATCTGGATTCCATGCCCTATAAGGAGCAGCTTAGGGAGATATGTTTAGTCCGGAGAAGAGACGGTTAAGGGGTGACATGATAGCCATGTTTAAATATTTGAAGGAATGTCATGTTGAAGATGGAGCAAACTTGTTTTCTGCTGCTCCAGAGACTAGGGCCCTTTCCGCATGGGTGCTTTGCGGGGGTGCGTCGGCATGCTTAATGCCGACGCACCCCCACCCACGGGACCGTTCGCATTGACGGTCCCACTGGAAGTGGCGCCCAATGGTGCAGCCTTCACACAAGCTGCGCCGTCCCCAAGCAGCTCCTCACCTTCTGCTGTCCTCCGGAGCTCTGTGGAGGTGAGGGGACACGCCCCCATGGCCAGAGCGACAGCTGCAGTAACCTGCAGTCGGAGGCCAGGAGGCGTGTCCCGTCGCCTCCAGAGCGCCGGAAGACAGCAGATGGTAAGGAGCCATTTCAGGTAAATGGCAGCTTCCACCTGCTGCCGTTTGCATGGCAGCGGGTGGAAGACGGCGCTTCCAAAAAACCTCGCTCAGGGAGCGAGGTTCAGAAGGCACGTCTTCGCATCACTTGGGGGTGGCAATGCAACAGCGCCGGCCGTGTGAACTCCTCCCCAGGGATGCAGTTTTTAGTGTCCCTGGTATGCTGTATTCCACCCATGCGGAAACAGCCTAGGACAAGGAGTAATGGGTCCAAGGTACAGGAAAGGAGATTTCACCTAAACATTAGGAAGAAGTTGTTGATGGTAAGGGCTGTTTGACAGTTGAATTCACTGCCTTGGAGGATGGTGGAGTCTCCTTCTTTGGGTTTTTTTAAAAACTGAGGCTGGATGGCCATCTGCCAGGAGCGCTTTGATTGTGTATTCCTGTATGGCAGGGGGTTGGACTCAATGGCCCTTGTGGTCTCTTCCTACTCTATGATTTTATTCTTCTTCTCCTCCATTTCATCCTCACAACCACACTGTGAGGTAAGGTAGGCAGAGTGTGTGTTACTAGCCCAAAGGAACCCAGGAAGCTTCCATGGCAGAAGAGGGGTACAAACTCAGGTCTTCCAGATACTAGTCTGACATTCTAAACACTTATGTAGAAGAGAAAACTAAGCAACTAACTTGGAACACTTGCACTGATAGAAATCTGCTAAGGGGAAGCAATAGGTAGTTTACTAAGCTGTCTGTGTAAAAGTATGTCTCAGCATTCTTCTACAATCTTGTGGGACTGGCCAATATAACTCAGGACAGAACTATTATTCAAAGAGGGGCAGGTTTCTTAATGGCTGGCAACACTGCAAGCAGGAAACCGTTTTACTCCTTGCCCCACTGTTGTCTGAGTGAGTCTTCTTACTATCCGCTATAGAAATAAATAGCAATCACTGAGCTTACATGTGTGTAAAATACTGCACTTGGGAACAACATTACAGTGGAGGCAGAGCTTGCTAACTATTCCCATTGTAATGCTGGGCATGTTGTTAGTTATTAATAAGCACTTCTAGCAGGATATTCATCTTTGATGTTAGCTGCTAGGACACTTTGGAAATCACATACCATGCTCCATATGTAAATAAAGAGATTGAGAAGTGCACTCTGTTTTTATAAGGGTAAGATAATGATTTCTAAAGAGATCAAGCAAAAGTAACAAATCCCAGTCATCTAGTTACCTGGCTGACACAAAGTCTGCTCAAAGAAGATACTTTCAGTCAGGTGTTCCTTTATCCTTTTTTCCTCTTCTTCTTTCTGCTGCTCCTTTGCAGTGGGAAGCAACATTGCAATGACTTCTTTTCGTCCTAATGCTTTCCTCTGGCTTTGCTCAGAGACCTGGAGCCGAAATTTGTCTATCATACCATAGTGACAAGGCCGAATATCTCTGTGACGAATCACACTGTAAGAGAAGCAAGCCTCGTGGTTGTTATGCATTATCTTGGAAGAGGAAGGAAAGCATTATGTGATTACTACAATTAAAATGTATACTACTGTTGTTTATCGTGATGAAAGCATGAACAGGTATTTTTATGTAGTATTTTGCTCAGAGAGAGAATTTCTCACAGCCTGGCTTACATGCTTTCCCCATCTCCAACTTTTAGAATCTGATCTACTAATACAACACAGCCAACACTATTCTAGTAAGTTAACATCAGATCTTAGGAACTTTTTAAAAATAATATTTTTATTTTCTCACATGTGACAAAAAGACAACACACAGAGCACACATTTATGTGTGTGTGTGTATGGTTGCCAGCTACTATATATATAAACAAAACACAACCCATTACACATCATATAGTGACTTCCAGCTATCTCATCTCTGACTACAAGTTAACTCTGACTTCAATGCATATAATTTCTATGTTGATTCAGTCATTCTTTCTTAAATATCTTCTGGTAATTACAGTCTACTGTTTTCTTTAGGTTTCAAACCCTACTTCTCTATTTGAATAGGGTTTGGAGTTTTTTTTAGATCTTATGAATTTTTAATGCTGATATTTATCAATCATTTTTCCCACCCTTTCTCCAATGAGCTCAGGCTACAGTATATGGCACTCTTCTCTTTCATTATATATTCACACCCCTGCTACATAGGTTAGACTGAGAGGGAATGATTAGCACAAGCTCATCCAGTAAGCTTCACAGTAGAACGGGAACTTGAACTTGAGTTTCCCCAGGTCCAATTCAAAACACTGATCCAGGGATCCCCAACCCTTTTGAGCCTACAGGCAATTTTGGAGCCCTAATACAGGGGTGGTAAGTACAATCACCAAATGGCAGACAGAGTGAAAGAGAATGAATCCAACACTATGGTGGCAGCTGCTGGAGAAACAATGTTATTTTAATGTGCCTGGCCGACAGGATCTCCTGGGACCAGTCAAAAGCACTGCTGGGCAAGTGCCCCAACTGGCTCCACCCATTTCCCAAAACATTTGGTGGGCACCAGGAAAAGTATCTGCAGGCTCCATCGCGCACACAAACACCACACTGGGGTTCCCTGCACTAATCCTCATCCCACTCTGTCCCAGCCTATTCCAAGAACTCATACAATGTGATGTAAAATTATCTTATTAGTTATTCTAGAAAAGAAATGAAACCAAAGGATCACATTGGGGTTGAGAAAGATTTGGATGAATTCATAAAGCCACCCTGCAGTTAATACTTCAGCAACGGACTGCCAAAAGGATTCCTTTTGAAGGCATAGTTCTTCCCACAGTGATTGGATGAATTTTCCTTCTCATATAACTATCTGCCACAAATGAGCTATAAGGCTGAGAGGCATGAAGATATTTCCCCAAAAGCGTCCCTTTCATGGGACTTTTCATGTTCCGCTATCTGAAGCATAATATTGCAAAGGTCAGCCAAAATGTTTCACTTCCATTTTTGGGAAACATCTGTAAAAAATTTTTTACATCTGTAAAATTTCTATAAAAGACAGAAATTTTGTCTCCTTGAAAGTGGCAACTGCCAGTATAAGAACTGTCATTTTCAAGAAGGGCACTTCAACTCTATATGAATTACGAGTTTTCTACTTCTCTGAAGGAACTACCATCTTTTGGTAAGAACTAATTTCGAAAGACAACTGTGGGTTAGAAGGAGGAAAGTGAGAGGATAGTAACCCCTGGAAAATTATCAAAATTTAAACACGTCATATTCCTCAGAACAAATGCTTATTTTGCTATTTCCTCCCACTCACTGAAATTAAGACTACATTTGCTTGCCATTTCTGCCCAGGAACTAAATTGGACATCTGGCCAGAACAGATTTGCTGTAATCCTTTTAATTTTCCCCAAAAATGGAAACTTCAGAAATCCTTTCAAAGCATAAGTTAGTTTTCAATAACTTGAACCACTATAAAAATATGGGTTTTTTAGGAGGGGGGGATTCCATATTCTCGCTCAATTTGTTTCAGTATAATACAACCAAAATAGCTATTTTACTTACATATCAACACAACACTGAGGTTTCACAGCACCTGCAGCATCTACCACAACATATTTATTTGGAGTGGTACAAAGAACTGAAACAAAAGAGAAATGATTAAGTACTAACTCATGAGTATTCGCAAGCCTGATGAACATACTTAACATCAATTCTGTTTACAGTTTCTCTCAATTTAAATAATTAAAATATAAAACCACACTGAATCAGCCTTTAAAATGAAACTGTATTTGAAACTCACCTTTGAATTTTAAGGCAAATTCATATGGATTATAGAGCGTCAACACCTGTTTGTGCGTTGACTGGTCATCAGCATAAAATATAAGTTCAGTGGGGAACACAAAGACTGGAAGATTTCCTTCCACTAACTCTGGCTGTCTTTTTTGTTGCTGCATTGGCACAGAATCCTTTGTGCTGCCCTTTCTGCTTTTAGGATTGTTTTGTCCCCACAGGCTTCTGGTCCAGATTACTTTTAGGAAAGTGAAAGCATTTTGGGAAACCTGTAGGAGGAAAGAGAAAAGCAACGATAACTGCTCTTTTCTTCAGAGGTTTGAAGCTGTTTGAATAGCAGATTAATAATGTAATACACAGAAACAAGACAGTCTGTTCAGAGGTTTTCAAAGTTTCAAACCAACACAATTCTGTGATATTTTTAAAAATACCCATTGAAGAAGATTCCCACATGTGTGCATCCTAGTGACAGTCATCTGTACATGTTTTTAAGAAATAAAGTACTTATATTGTTTGAGCCTCTTTAAATTAATGGCATCCAGAATAAGATGGTCCCAACTGCAACAATTTTTTTATTTAAAGCCTGGTCTAAGGGATGATACTTAACATTAAGAATTGAATTGAACTGAATTTTTAATTTCTATACTGCCCTACCCCAGAGGGCTCAGGGTGCTGTACAACAATATAAAACAAATAAGAAGCATAATATTTTATTTATAAGTTTTATATACCACCCTACCCCCGAAGGGCTCTGAGTAATATACAGTAATAATAATCATAACATCAATAACAATAGAACACATCATTATCAACAATGCTCATAATATAGCCAATATAACAGCATACCATCATAATATCATGACATCTTAGCCACTATAATAAATATTTCCAAACATCAAAATTAATAACATCAAACATTACTAGCATCTCCTTCGGGGATTGGGTGGTATACCAAATCCAATAAATAACAACAACAATTTACAAAGGACTCAGATGGCGACATCCTAACTAAACACTACTGTCTAAAGGACCTAGGACTAAAACCCACCCCACCTACACTACAAGTACAGCTCCTGCTAGATATCCTAAAAAATCCTACATACAGTTCTTGCTAGATATCCTAAATTCAACCTAACAGCAGCTTAACAGCTTAAAATCCTAAGTTCAACCTAACAGCCGGAAACAACAGCACAACTGATGATGAATAAAATACATTGTTTACTATACTGTGAAAGGAACAACTTTTTGGCAACATTTGCTTGAATTAAATTGAAGATAAAATTTAAGTTGATATCAACTAATAGTTGTCCCAAGAGAAGTCCCTTTAAGTTCTTTTCTAGAACAATCCTAAAACCTGTCTCTGAAAGGCTTAGGATGCTGATTAAACTCTATGCAAGTAAACCTCAAAAATATGACAGCCTATATGAAGAAGCAGTAATGGAAAGTGACAGTGATGGAGGACCTATCATAGACTACTCCAGTGACACTTCTCTGTGCAGAGGGTGGCAATGGTAAACTACTTCTGATAATCTCATACTTTGAAACCCCTGTGTTGAGTGCCAAAACAAAAATCAAATAGATTACATAACCCGAAGGAAAAGATGGAGATGCTCTATTCTCTCTGCTAAAACACGGCCAACAGCTGATTGTGGTACAAACCGTGAATTGTTAATATTGAAAATCAGTAAAAAGCTGCAGAAAAATACCAAAACATTTATACTGCCAAAACACAACCAAAACAACATTTCTAAAGAGTTTAAAGACCACATAAAGAGCAGATGTGCATCACAAAGTTTAAGTGAATGGGAACTGAAAGAGCCATGGGTTGAAACCAGAGTTATAATCAAGGAAGAATGTGCAAAGGCTGTTCCTGTAGCCAGAAGAAATGAAAAGCCAGATGGATAAAACTCTTTAAAATTCTAAAGAGGTGCCCCCTCTTCGCTCCCTGTGTTGTTTTACATCAGGGTAACCCTCATATTGAGGGGCCGCCGTCCTCCCTCTTTGGGGAAGGTTTTAAATGTGCATTTTTTGGACGCCTCTTATTTAATTATTTAACTGTTTAATTATTTAATTGTATTAACCGCTGTCTATATGGAGTTTTAGTGAGTTTTACTGATTAGTAGTAATTTTTAACTGATACTGTATGGTTTTTATGCTGTACACCGCCCAGAGCCCTTCGGGGATGGGGTGGTATAGAAATTTAAGAAAGAAAGAAAGAAAGAAAGAAAGAAAGAAAGAAAGAAAGAAAGAAAGAAAGAAAGAAAGAAAGAAAGAAAGAAAGAAAGAAAGAAAAGAAGCAAAAGTCAAAGGCTATTTCCGCATGGCAGCCGACCCAAAGACGCTGGGACCCGTCCTTGCGGTGATCCGAAGAGCGAGGCAGCGGCCGCGATGCAGCCCGCGCTGACCAGCTTTTGTCCCTGGAGCCTCGACGCGTCGCGAGCCTGGGGGGACCGCCCCTATTTCTTGGCGCCTGCTCGGCGGCGCAGGGCGAGCGCGTCCCCAAACTCGCGACGGCAACGCCCGAAGCAAGGTGAGTCGGTGGAAAGTCGAGGTGAAGCCACTGCCGTTCGCTCGGCAGCGGCTTCACTGCGGCGTTTCCCCAAAAAGAGCGCTAAGAAGCGCTCTGGGGAAATGCCGGCTCCAGGCCGGGCGGGCGGCGCGAGGGCGGCGTGGCTGCGCTGCAGCTGCGCCCCTCGTGCGAATGGCGGCCTGGAGACGGTGTTTTTACCGTCTCCAGGCCGTCATTTTCTGCCCGTGCGGAAACGGCCAAAAGCAGAATCAGAAGTCTAAATTCAGCGTTGCAGCAATTGGCACATAGAGACAGAGAGCTATTATAATAACCAGCCCAAAGAAATATAATAATAATAACAAAAAAGACAGAACAAGAGTTCTATTCCACAAGATGCAGGAAATCAAAGGGAAATTTAAAGCATGATTGGAGATGCTGAAAGATTATCATGTGTTAAACAGGACAAAATGAAGAAAAAATGGGAATAATTCACCAAAGAAAAGATTAAAGGATGGCAGATGTCCTTGAAGAAGTACCTGCAGTTTTAGAAAGTGAAGTGAAAACTACACAAAAAACAACTAGGAGAAGCAAATCACCAGTAGAAGATGGGAGAACAACAAAGTTATTTCAAGCCACAGAAACTGTGTTCATCAACATCTTAACAAGAATATGCCAACAGAAATGGAAAACAAAGCAATGATCCACTGACTTGAAATGTTCAATCTACAATCCAATTACAAAAAAGGAGACTTCAAATACTTCAGCAACTATCACAATATCACATTAGTTTCTCATGTGAGTAAAGTGATGCTGAAAATATTATAGCAAGGACTGTTATCATATGTGGAATGGGAAATGCCAGATGTTCAAGCTGGATTCAAAAAAGGAAGAGGCATTAGAGATAATAGTGCAAATTTATATTGGCTACTAGACCATATGAGAGAATTAAAAAAGAAAATTAGCTTATGTTTTGTAGATTACAACAAAATTTTTGATCATGAAAAGCTATGGTTGGTTCTAAAAGAAATAGGTGTGTCACAACATTTGATCGTTTTGTGGCACAACCTATACTTTGGACTAGAGAATACTGTTCGGACAGAATAAATGGGAGGCTCATGAGACTCTCAGGAGGGACAGTCCTATCTCTCCCCACTGCCAAGCCCAGCAAGGCCTTGTCTCCCACCACTTACCTTGAAGCCCAGCTCCCAGCATCATTGTACTTAAAAAAAAATTATTAGAAATTTAAACTCCCTAATGTATTTTTTAATATTTCAGATTTTTATGCAAATGGAAAAGGTCTCCCAAATTTGCAGAATAACTTGTTTAATATCAGCATGGCTCCAATCTGCGGATTTAGACATCTGTAGATGGGGCCACATATAAATATTAGATATACAGATATGAAGAAACAGAATAGTTTCCAGTTGGCAAAGACGTCAGATAAGGATGCATTTTATCTTCCTGTCTGTTCTATCTACATGCAGAACATATAAGGAAAACTGGATTAAATTTAGATGAAGGTGGAGTGAACATTGATGGATTGAACATTAACAATTTGAGACGACACCACATTTGCAGATGATACCACATTACTGGCAGAAAATAGTGAGGATTTGAAAAAACTACTGATGAAAGTTAAAGCAGAAAGTGCCAAAGCGGAATGGCAGCTGAACATCAAGAAGACAAAAGTAATGATTATTGAGGAATGACACAAGTTTAAAGTTAATGAAGAAATTGAAATTGTTCAAGATTTTCTATTTCTTGGTTTGTTTATTTGTTCCATTTAATATACCGCCCACCCCTGGAGGGCTCTGGGTTCAATCCTCAACCTAGGGAGATTAAAACCATTAAATCAGAAGCAGATTGTGACTGGGAAGGGAAGCCATGAATGAAGTTGAAAAGATCCTTAAGTGTAAAAATGTGTCTCTGGCAACCAAGATCAAGATAATTCATACTATGGTATAACCCATTACCAGGTATGGGTATGAAAGATGACAGGAAGAAAGTTAATTTGCTTGAAACATGGTGTTGGAGGAGAGTTGTACAGATACCTTGTACCAACAAAAAGACAAATAAATGAGTTCTAGATCAAATCAAATCTGAACTCTTCCTAGAACAGGGGTAGGGAACCTGCGGCTCGAGAGCCGCATACGGCTCTTCTGCCCTTGCACTGTGGCTCTACAAGCCGAGCCGCCTGCCCCATCCTTGCCCGCCCTGCAGGCAGCAGGGCAGGCGCACCAACTGCCCACGGTCGGCTGGGCCGTGCCGCGGGCTTCCCCTCTCGCCCGCCCCATTGGAGCGGGGTGGGTGCTTTCCCGGCGGCCGGCGAGGCCAAGCTGCTGGCTTCATCCTTGCGTGCCCTGCAGGCAGCAGGGCGGACGCATCCATGTGCTTCTCAGAATGAGCAAAGGTAAAAAAAAACCCTATATATATAGTGCTATCTTTATTTTAAATGTCAGAAATTATTTGCGGCTCCAAGTGTTTTCTTTTCCCGTGGAAAACGGGTCTAAATGGCTCTTTGAGTGTTAAAGGTTCCCTACCCCTGTCCTAGAAGCTACAATGACCAAAATTCCCACATAATACATGGAGAGTAAAAATACAAACCCTGCCCCCAAGCCTTCACTCTAAGCCAGCGGTTCTCGACCTGTGGGTCGCGACCCCTTTGGGGGTCGAACAAGCCTTTCACAGGGGTCGTCTAAGACCATTGGAAAACACATATTTCCAATGGTTTTAGGAACCAAGACACAAATGATTTTATGGTTGGGGTCACCACAACATGAGGAACTGTATTAAAGGGTCACGGAATTAGGAAGGTTGAGAACCACTGCTCTAAGCCATGGTACATCTCAAGATTTTAAGTCTGCAGCTAATCACATCCTCATAAGCACTCTATCAACCCCACCCAGGACACACATAGCTCATATGATAAGGCAAGCAGCATGGGTAGCATTTAGTGCAAATAACCATGGTAGAGAACAAGCATGGTTGTAGCATATGTCTTAAAAGCACTGCTCTGCTTAGAGCCATTACAGGTACACCACCTCAAGACACAGACACCAAATGGGAGGCCTTCATCCCTCCAAATGGGGATGCAAGTGCAGTGCAACCAATACAGGGAAACAATGGGAGAGGGGTCCACTCAAGGTGAGACAGCTTTTATCATTCCCTCTTGTACCTACTGCACACACTGTCTCAACAACACTCCACTCTCAACAGCTGTTAGCAATGTGTGTACAGTGCACACAGCGTAGGGGAACTTATACAATATACAATTTATATGCTTCACTTTTCACATTTGGTGTAACAGATTCCCCTGCAACTGGGGGACACAGGCAGCACAGCCACAGTCCAGTGTGACTACCAGCCCACTCTCCTATCCGCTGGTCAAACAATTATGGTATCTAATGCTTGACTGCAGTCTGTTATTCCATACGCTTCAGACCCAGGTCCAATGCCTGTCATTTGCAGTCTATCAGTGCAAGGAATATGTATTTGTTGAATGTTCCCCAATAAGGTTTATCCCACATGCTTTTTGCTCCACATGCTTTTTGCTCCTACTGCAGAGAACTACTCATTACTGTCCTTGTGTTCCTTTGGAATCTTTGCAGACAGCCCCCCAACACAGGTGCAAGCTAGACAGACTCTATGCACAATTAAATGCAAACCATATGCTAAGCCTATATTGTGACCTACTGATGAAGCAACCAGTGCCCACTAAACTCCTCTGCTCTGACTCTCTTATTGCAGCTTGGCTCCTGTACCATTATAAGCTGCCTAACAGGACAGTTACTCCTCTCATGGGCATGAAGTGATAAGCACAACTCTACCTGTCATTTGAAGTCTATCAATGCAAATTGCAAAGGCAGAACTTATTAGGGCGCCCTTGGATTCATACAGGGAATCTGCCAGTTAATTTTATGATTTTGTTATGAATATTGTTGTAAGCCCCCATGAGTCTGTTAGGGAAAAGGAACCCTATAAATCAAATTATAAATAAATAAGGAGACTTTTGAGAACTCCAGAGCTGGCAAACCCATTCGCCAGATGATTTCGTTATGACTGATACCACTCAATCAATGCATGGATTATTATACAGCAGTATTTTTGTCTTGGTTTTGCTAGATAACTTTAGCTCCTTCCTCTGCTTCTGTCTTGCAAGCCTCCTTCAACATGACACTCACACTGGGAGGGGTTCTGAGGCATTCACCCAATGGTTGCACAGACATGCTTTTGCAAGGAGGGTGGGCAAGGATTACAAAAAGGATGCACTCTCAGGCTGTTGCTGGCATCTAACCCATCAAGACTGCATGACTGGGAGGGTGGTTGCTGGAATCCATGGAAGGGAGTGGAGTGCCCATGAGTGCAGCAGGGGCTGAGTACATAGGGAATTGCTGCCCAAAATGACTGGTGTATGGGGCAACTAACTAGCAAGGGCAGTCAACCCTTACAGGCTTTGTTTGATGGTGTAAAACTTCAACTGTGCCTAGAACTTCCAGGGTGGACAGGTAGCTATTTCCACATGAAGCTTGTACCAGGCACCCTGTATATACTGTACTTCAGCCTGCCACAGCCCTACACCTTTCTTTATAGTCATCTATATATTGTTGGTGTTGAAGTCATGAGGAATACCTAATGATGTTTCTTGCACCTCTGTTCCCATATAGGTGCATGTTTAGGACTGTGCTCCTGAGTGTATGAGGTGTGTGTTGTAGTCTGGCCGCTTCCTTCCATTTTGCTCCTGATCAGCCTCCTACTGGGCAAAAGGTGTTATTTGAAGATCCTGTTTGTCATGGGAGTGCTCATTCTCAGCAAACCACTTGGCAGCTGACTAGAAAAAGTTCTGTGACTATGCAGTCCTATATTCTTTTGTTGCTGCCCTGAGGTCTGCCTCCCCAGTGCCTGGCAAAAGGCTGGTGAGTATCAGGGCCTAACCCAAGTGGGAGGAATTTGGGCTTTCTAGTGCAGTTAGATGTGGCAAACAAAAGGAAAAAAACACTCAAGTTTGTAACTGTTACACTGTGATCTATCTTTGGGTTGAAATTTAAGTTCCACAAGTAATTGTTTCGGCAGCAATTTTGTAATGAGAACAGTTTCTGTATTCTATGGATTAGTCCTTTCAGAATCTTTATTCTTGGCCAAGAGGCAGGCAATAGCAAACTATCCCTAAAAATTTCTTGCCTTGAAAACTCGATGCGATCGTCATACTGTGACTTGATGCCACACACATACTTTCTTGGTCAAGTCAGAATTCTGGAGATGGTACAACAGCTATCTACAATTTGGAACTTATCTCTCTCTCTGAATTTTGGTCACTTTTTCTGTCTCAGACTAGATGAATAAAATCTACAGTTACTTTGTATTGTGTGTCTAATTGTTAGGACCCAACTTTTCACGTACTACTTGTAATTAATGTTAACTTCTCATTTGAACACACAAGGAGTCCCAACTGGTATTGTACTATTTAAAAATAGTCCTGGATCTGTATAAATAAAAGTTCTAGGAAAAGCTAATAACTAGAGTGCAATGCTCAGTTAATAAATTGACAATGTCTAGAATAGCAGGAATTTGTGTTTTTTCCTCATTATTAACATACTTCAGGGAAGTTAGAGTAGCTGATTAAACAAATATTTGTCAGGGGGTTGAGAAAATAAAAATACCAATTCACACAAATTTCTCCAAAAAACCCCATGTTCATACATTATCTGGTGATATTCTTTAAGATTTAGCACCACATATTTATGGGCCATTCACTAACAGTCTATAATAATCCTTTCAGTTATTTGTCCAGTTGTCAGTAATGCCACCACATACATAACATACTTTGGGTTACATCATGCTAGTTTCTCTGCTAGCATAAGAGGGAAGATGGACCCTTAGACCGTTGAAAAGGTTGTGCTGGAAGGGACTGTGGAGACAGGATGAGGTGGGGACAGGAATCAAGACCATCCCTCCTTGTTCTTATGCCAGAGGCAAACATTGTTAGGATTCAGTCTCCTCAGTATCTTAGAACATTTTATCTGACATTTTATCAGACTTAATGGTTTCAAAAAAGCAATTAAACTAAACTTAGAATTGTAACAGCAATAATAGTAAATTGAACAATATCTATGTTAATTCATTGTCAAGTCTCTGGTTTTCATTTGCAAAGTGAGCTAAACTATTGACAGCTACATCGATAGATAACAGTTGCTGCACGTAGATCAATCAGTACAGCTCCTAACATAGATGAGGTGCCCATTAAAACACATAAATCAATGAATTCTGGGAAGGCTGATAAGAAGATGCATTTGTTTCATCTGCTCTGTCAGTACATATTACAAGTAAAAAGTTCGTAATTTGAATCAGTGATTGTTAATTCTGAAATAGGGAGATGTTGACAGTCTCTCAAAAATCCCAGGGTGTGCAAACTTGAGTGTATCTGGAAATTATAACTGATGGGTTCAATAACTACTGGCTCTGATACCAACTTAGCACAGACAGAGTATCATTATTTATGGTCCAATTCAGGAGTACATGCAAGTCGGCCTTCCATTCTTCACAGCATCATTCAGCTCTCTGAGGGAAAAATTCGAAAGCTAGTTTTTGACTTTATCTTAAACAATAAAAAAATATTGACAGGGTGCTGATTTGTCCGGGAATGGTTGAAATTATTTTTATTATGTCCAACTCCCTAACTTGCAGAGTGAAGCTTAAAATCTACACGTTGAACAGAAAGTTGCCAAAACTCAATGGATAATACAAAATCAATGTTTGGAGTCACCACTGTGAGAACACATAGCAGTTATGCACAAGGCATATTCGTGCCAATTAATTTTTAAAACTGTACATGTATAAAATTATTTATGCTGGAGGCCAACAAAAGCTAGGAAGCGAAATGGAACTGATGATAATGCGATATTTCTGAATCACTATTGCTTTTGGAAATACTGTTGTATACAGAAAGTTGAAAATAAACTAAGATTCTAGTCCCCCTGCCATTTCCTCATTTTTAAATAAACTGTTCTCCCCATGCCCAGGGCTCTAATAGTACACACCCCTTCCTTAGAAAGGCACGAAGGATCCAAGAAACAAGTAGGAGATTAAAATGAATTGCACACAGCAGGCAAAGAGAGGCAATAGTATTCTGGCACGCTCCAGGCCGGCACCCGGACAAAAATTCAACTGGGCCACGTGATGTTTACAGCAGGGGATGTTGTCCAGGCCTGTCAAGGCAGCAACCAATGAGAAAGGGAGGATGGGCAAAGAAGAGAAGCTACAGCACAAGATGTATAGATCAGACTTGATTGGCTTTCCCGGTCAGCCACCAGCCCTCTCAGTGATGTTTTAGAGCTGTTGCTGCAGCCAATACTGGACTTTATTTTTAACAGGAGTGCCAGACATCTTGCACTTGTTTTCCCTTATGCAACTCTGCAAACTCCACTGTACTGAGCTTGCCACTCAGGCAATTCTATCTGAATCCTTGCCAAATATCCTTCTCTAACAACCCACAAATAACTATAAAACTATACACACACATAATTCCTACTAAAAGTGTAAAAATTGCATGGTTGTAGACCAACAGAACATCAACAATTTATACAAGAACTATTAACAGGAGGAGGCAACCCCACTATAACAATCAATTATGTCCTATTCTAGCTCCAACTTCAGGTGGTGGGCTAACTTTGACCTTCTAGGAAACATACATCTTTTCCCAAATGACCCAGGGGACGGGCTACCACCCCAAACTACCCTTCTCCCTGGTACCCCTCAATGACAACTACCCCCTCCTGCCCAAGCAGATGCCAAAACTGGTCCCTTACTTCGAGGGTAAGAGGAGCGGTGGATCCTTAACGTTGCTTTCACCTCATGAATATCATGGGGGAAGGGAGGCTGGTCATCTCAACCGCCTTCACCTCAAGGAGAGACTCCAATATTTATTGTATACACCCCTCTTGACAACACCCACTAGTCGCCTCACTCACCCGACAAGCCAGGCCCGCCAACTCCGGGCTCTATTGTCAGAAGCAGGAATAAAAAGCAGCCGCAGAAGCACCGCCTCTCTGGGGCTCCGCTCGCTCCTATCCCCGCCCCTACCGCAGCCTGTCGGGCCGGCTCCTCTCGTCACTAGACGCTATGACTGCCGGGAACGTGGCGGACTCTTGCTTCACCGGCGAGAGGGAGACAGAGCGAAAGAGCGTCGCTTATCCTTGACGTAATCACTTTCTTTCGAAGCGGGTACAAACATTTGTCCGCGCATGCGTACTATGGAAAAAGCACTTTGAAGCCGTTAACACGAGCTCGTACTGAGGGACGATTTGCTACCACCTCTCGTAGCGAGGGTGGCGGCGGGTGTATGAATTGGCGCATGCGCGTTTTCATCATCAGGGCAAGTTGTCAGAAGAACTGCAGTTGGTGCAGTTGGCGAGTAGCAGACGTTTGAAACCATGGAGCAAACACACACACACACACACGTCAGACCAAAAAATGGTATTTACGTGCGTATATAAAAATATCGATTGACACTTGTGCTCTTTTTATCTCTTCCCGAAGTGGCCGTTGTCAAAATTTGCTTCCAAAATCTGCGGCATCTTGAGGCTATCGCTTTGCACTTCCTTGACGCCATTGAGGTAGAGGAAGGAACTAAGACAGCATTTTGGGGCAGCATTCTTCACAGGTACCTTCATAGTTCACTTCGACCCTCAGCTGCCTACTTTAAATAAGAGTCTGTTTATGAGGGATATACCTTTATGGGTTTTTTGTATATGTCCAGCATCATGTATATAAATCAGGATAAAGTAGAGTTGCCAACTTCCCAGTGGGATTTGAAGTTCTTCTGGGATTACAGTTTATTGCCACACTACAGAAATCAACTATCTAGAGGAAATTGATGTTTGGATGGCAAACTCTTATCTTACTGCTTTCCCATAGAGCTCCCATTCCTAAACTCTTATCTTTCAGGAATTGCCCCCAAATTTCCAAAATTCCTGAATTGTGGTGTAGCTTATGTAGGAATAAATATCACATAACAATATGTCCCTATCATAATACGTTATCTTGATCAGAGTCATAGTCATTCCAGGGAAGCAAATTTGAACAATGAGATATGTAGTGTCTGTATAAAAGCTATTCATCTTATTTTGCAAAATCTGTGGTCCTTGGCATATTATAAACATGATTTAGCATGCCATGTGAATCCTGCCTCTCTGAAAAAAACAAACTACATTTCCATGACTGTTGTCCAGTCCCTAATATGAATCCTCGTTGTCCTATTTTTCAAGCCACTGAAATAACTACAACATGATCATGGCCATCTCTAAAGCTGCACACACAACAACCATAATGAATTACAGGTGCTACGTTAGACCTCTAATAACATCTATTTCATTTTCTTTCCTAGCATGTTTACTTTTGTAATGTTTATAATGTAATGTTTATAATACCATCTTGCATACATGTTGCTATTTTATGAAATTATGAAAAAGTTTGCCCCCTCTTCAACTGAGGGAAGGCACGGTGCTCCTTGCCCAGGGAACATAATCACCGATAAGGTGTTCACAACTTCAGCCGGTAATTGTAGCTTAAAGTTGGCAACATGCACAAAGGATAACTCTTAATGTCAGATTTCCCGTTTAGACAATAATTCACTTGATTGGTTCAATGCCTTTATTGAAGACATATCAGGAACATAGAAAGAGAGTTCTGGCAAAAAGCGTGCCAGACTTTTGATGAGTGTAAGATCCCCGCCCTTACATGAGAAGCAGACAGTTCACATTGTTTGGCCTGGAGTCTCTTCCCAGCCACAGAACTCCAAGGCCACAGCTAGAAGTGGTTACACTGTACCTGCATAAGTGAAAGCAAATCCCCCTCCCCCCCCCAACAGCCCCATCATAACAGTGTGATGGAATCATGGCTTTCTCTGTGTCACCGTGAATTGGCTGGAGGTTCCTAAACATAGCCAATATGTTGGCAAGCGCTACTGTGATTAATGGCAGTGGAGAGTTCCTTCTATTACTACCAGAGTAGCTGTTGTTATTCCTCTTGTATTAACAGTTGTTTTTAAATGTAGTGTGCTGCTTACTTTGTGGCTGGATGGACCCTGATTACATTACACTGTAGCAGGACTATAGGATCTATGCCCAATTTTCTTTGTTTTCTTTTATTGTCAATGGTTGTTGTTTGTCTCCTTGTCTTGGATGGGGACAACATACTCTTAATGCCTAATCTGTTTTCCTTCAATAGATTTTATCTGTATTCTTCCTTACATTTTAACACTTTTTGTATTTGCTTCATCTGTTGCTTTGTTTTTACCTTGTTGCCATTTGACAGAGAGAAGACCAGGTCAAAATATCTGGAATGTATCAGCTGTGCTCCCTTGAGCATTAAAGGCGGCCAGTTGACACCTGATTAGGGATTAGAGTTGGAAAATCTCTTGATGGACCAATCAGAAGGAAAATCTAATTTTTTTTGCTTCCATCTAATGGATTGCTTCACCCCAGTGATTGCTTATCACCTCCATGTTGCATTATAGCTAATTTTACCTACATACCAGCTCACAATAACCATAACCAATTCATATCTAGACTGTTTTTGTCAATATCACTTGCTTGTGGCTGATGGAAGGAGCTGCTTGTGCATAGGGTTTCTGTTGTGGATAGACAACTAGCAGACTTGTCAAGAGGAAAAAAAATTGTGAAGCAGCTGAATTCAATGCCACTCTCCCTACACTGTATTAGGGAGCATATGGATGTCAGTCTCAACTACCTGGCTTATAAGTAAATGTCAGCTACCTGTTGTCATAAGTCAGGAGCTAATAACATATAGCTAAAATATCTAATTACAGGTGTATTGCAGGAAGATGTATTTATGTTTAGTGCTTGTGCAGGTGAGTAAAGTGCCATCATGTCACAGCTGACTTTTAGCACCCCATAAGAGTTAGGACAAGAGTTTAACAGAGGTAATTTGCTATTGCCTTTCTCTTCCTGGAATTCTTTGTTGGTCTCCCATCCCAATACTAGCCAGGACCAACCTTCTTTAGCTTCTGAGATCAGGCTAGCCTGGGCCAACCAGGTCAGTTCTTAATATAGTTTAATGAGAACATTCCTTGCTTTTATGCTTTTTAACCAACTATTAATATTGTAATTATATTAAGGTGGTTGGGGGGTAACTTTTCCTGCTCTAGTCCATATCTGCAAAGTTGTTACTCCAGAAGTGTGTGATTTTGATGTGGTAACAGAAAGAGCTTCAGTTCTTCATTTTTAATCTCAGAGACTGAGAAGGACAATTAGAGCACTAGAATGGAGCAGCTAACTAAATACAAGCATCTTGTAGGTACTGGAAACCAAACCAGACAGGATGATGATAATACTGAATATGTTTACTTGGAAAAAATCATATTGAAATCAATATACTTTCCAGTTATTTGGCTTTTTATATTCAGAAACTCTGTCTCAGGTTTCCTTGGCAAAGCATGTTTCATGTTTGTGGATGATGTATTTGAAAACAAAAAAACAGATGTCAACAACACAACTGTATGGTTGAATTTTGGCATCCAGACAGATTTGCAGTTTACCTTGTTCCTTATGGCTGATGATTTTAATTAGTTATTATTACATTTTGATAACAGCATATATAAAAACATAAGCACAGAAGCAAAGCTAAGTGTTATGAAGAATTGTTTTTCCACCAGCCAGGAGTATAATTTCACAGCGCGGGAAGGATAAAATTTTACTTTATAGCAGCTAGGTGATAGTTAATGGAAAATTCCTGAAGCCCACTCTTGCATATTATCAAAGTATAATTGCAAAAATTGTACTTCCCAGCAACCATAACAATGGTGCGAATACCAAAGTGAATTCTTTTTTCTTAAGCAAAGAAATTTGTGTGAATTATGTTATGAATTACAATTACGTTAATAGATAATTGTTTTAAACATAATTTAGAACCTGTGTGTTGGTAAAAAGTGTAGGTGTTTGGAATTCAGCTAAGGAATGAGGCCTAAACCACCATTTCTAAATGCTGCCCATCACATGCACAGTGCATTACTTCTAATTCTTGGCCTTCTAAGGATTTTATGGGAGCCCTTTACTCAAACAATTCACTAATAGCTGGGAGTTGTCTTACATCACTCAGGTACAGAGGCCGGTGCAGCACACATTGGTATTTATGTTAATTTGATTTTATTCTCTGTTTTGTATATTTTACTGTAACCTACTTTGAACTTAAACTGTGCCATATCTGAGGATTTCATTTAGACTCTACTGTCCTTCCTATTGGAGACCCAAAGTGGCTCACATCACGGTCCTCTCCTCCTACATATCCTTGCAATAACCCCATACGGTAGATTAAGCTGAGAATGTGTGACTGGCCCAAGTTTCCAGGGCAGAGTGGGGATTTGAAACTAAATCTTCCACTCCAAGAGGGTTGTAGAAAGGATTATAACAAGGTAATGTATAGAAAGCACTTTAGACACTTTAAAAGTGCTATATAAATACAAATAGTATATTTTGTTATTATTGGACTATTCCTGGCCACTACTACAAAGAGGTGGGTGAAGGTTCCAGCCCACATTGTGCAGGTATAGTGAGCTCTAGCATTTCAGTCAAGCCAAATTACACTCTTATGTTTTACCAAACCATCTGTGACCTCACTGTGGGATGTGGTTGCCAACCTCCAGGTGGGGTCTGGAGACTTCTGGAATAACAACTGATCTCCAGACTACAGAGATCAGTTGCATGGCAAAGATGGCTGCTTTGAAGGGTGGCTTCTATACCATGATATCCTGCTTGAGTCCCTCCCCTTCTCAAACCTGGACTTCATTTCCAAATGTTAGGTTGGCAACCCTATTGCTGGTACAAAAAAGTGCAAAACTGCCCCTTACTTAGCTACTGGACTCTAACTGAACTAGTGTAGAGTAATAGGCTTGGATTTGAGAAACTAAAGTTTAAATCTATGCTCTGCTTCCAGTCTTAGAGCCTTGTGCACTTCCAGATGATCCTGCCTTTCAGGGTTGTTGTAAAACCACTCCAAACTCCTTGAAGGAAGGGTAGAATGATAATAGCTAATACATAATATAGGTTAATGACTACAGCTTCTGCAGCAGGAACCAATAGTTCCTTTTGACTAATGGACACAGTACAAGATTCTGATGCTGGTGAGCATGGGGGAGAATGGAATGCCAAGTGCTAAACAGCTAGATTGGTACCAGTGTTGCCCCTGTTCCAGACAATATGGGTTAATTTTAGACACCTAGTTCTGACCAACAACTGGTTGTGTCATGTTACGCAAGGCCTGTTTCTAAATGATTCTATATGCCCCGCCTGTCTGTTGCTTCTTCTGTGGCAGATTGGGGTGTGTGGGTGGGGTAAACTGACCTATTGTTCATACCTAATGTATAGCTACTGGTAGGGATATGCCAAGCCTCTGGCATAATTATCAGGTTTTTAAATATGAAAATATATTTCCTGTTGGGCAGTTGAGATCCTGTATACACGTTAGTATCCTAAATAAGCTTTTCCACTTGCAATTACTGTCAGTGGTATAATATAGTGTTCCACAACATGTGACAGAATAGCTCAACAGTTGCATGGAATATGCCAGTGGTGGCGAACCTATGGCACGGGCGCCAGAGGTGGCACTCGGAGCCCTCTCTGTGGGCTCGTGCAAACATAGTTCGTCATGGGGGGGGATCGCGCCCCCCCACACATCTAGGCTGGCCTGGGCCACTGGGCTCGATTATTAGCATTAAACCTAAGATCTAGTTTTGGGGAAGCAGTGTAGATAACCCTGTTAAGTGCTGTTAAACCCCACTGATTTTCATGCAAAGAAGTAAGCTCGGTTGCTGGCAATGGGACTTGCTTCTGAGTAAACCCTCCTAGGGTCATGATTCACCTGTTGGAAGAGTTGCACGGTTGCGTCAAAGCAAAGCCACCAACCACCACCAAGCTTACTCCCAAGTAACGCACGCCTCGGAGCCAACCATTTTTTCTAAACTAAAACCTCAGTATTCAGGTTAAATTGCCGTGTTGGTACTTTGCAATAAATGAGTGGGTTTTGGGTTGCAATTTGGGAACTCGGTCTTGAAAAGGTTCGCTATCACTGGAATATGCTGTCCCTTCCAGACTTCTAGGAAAGTATAGGCATCAAGTGAGGTTGTGGGAAGAAACGGGGGAGAGAGCAACATCTGGAACTTGGAAAACTTGCCTGGCCTGTGGTTACTTGCTGCCTAGTGACTCATGGGTGGAAGTCAGCCTCATCTTTACTCAGCAGCCTGAGTCTGTTCGTTTAATCGGAAAGTAAAGCCTACTTGAATTCAGTGGGAACTTCTGCATCAGGGTTCAAGCCAGGGACCTAATTGGGAGGAGGGAGGGGGAGCAAGTTCCAGTCGACTATGCATAGAATCAGGCCGCAACGCCCTGCCGACTTCAGTGACGGTTACTTCCAGGTAAGCATGCGTACTTAAACAGCATGCTCAACTCTGCTTTCATTATCAAAGCATATTTACTCGAACGTCAGTTTGACGGCTATGTGGCCTTGTTCCCGAGCATGCTTTGAAAGGTGCCGTCTTGCCTATTCGACCAGACTGCAAGAAACCCCAGGCTCTTTAACGTAAACACGCAAAGGACCCCAAGCCATCTTTTACTTCCCCCTCCCCCAAAACTGTTGCATTACGGATGTGCATTTTACACCCTTTCCTCCTCCTCCTCCCTGTCAATCATCCCCAGAAAGGAAAAGAAGCCACCGGCCGCCTCTTCCCCACTCCCTCCCCCGTCTTTTTATCCCCGCCTCCTCCCAGCTCCGCCCTTATGCATATGCAAATAGAAGTTATAATCGGCAGCCAATGGCGGGTGCGTTCTGGTCACATGGTCGCTCCTCTGGCGGAGGTGGCTCAGGGAAGAGAAGTTGAGAGTCTCTCAGTGAATACAGGCAGTCCGAGCCCAAGAGTCGCACACGCACGCAGCGGCGGGCGGCACTGGGGGGAGCGGGGGAAACCGACGAATCCACCCACCCACCCTGACGGCTGGCCGGGCGGGAGGGAAGACGGGCGGGCACCGACGACGGGGCAGGGTGGGTAGACGGGCGGCCGGCCCGGCTGGGCAGCACGTCCCCCGCGGGAAAGCGGGGCGAAGGAAGGGAGGCGAAACTAGGCTTGGCAGGCAGTGCCGCCGCCGCTCCCTGCCGCAGGGCTCGCCCGGACCATGCCGATCCTCCTTTTCCTCATAGACACGTCCGCTTCCATGAACCAGCGGGCGTATCTGGGCACCAGCTACCTGGATATCGCCAAGGGCGCCGTCGAGCTCTTCATGAAGGTGGGGCCCGCTGCCGATGGGGCTCCCCCACCCCCACACTGACGTGTCCCTTTCTCTTAGGACAAAAAATAACGTTTTTATTTCAAACCCTGCAGCTGCGGGCCAGGGATCCGGCCAGCCGCGGAGACAGGTACATGCTGGTCACCTTCGACGAGGCACCTTATTGCATTAAGGTAAGGGGGGGACGGCACCCTCCCGCCCGTGCTCCGTTTCCGTGCCCCCTTTTTTCCTTCCCCGTTTCTCCTCTTTCCTTCCCCCCGCTTCCCACCTCCCGTTCGTGCCTCCTTCCTCCCCCCCCCCCTTTTATTTCCTTCTACTCCGGCCAGGCTTTGGCCTGGCCAGGCGCAGCCCGGGGGCGCAGCCTGCGAAGATGGCGGACATTTTGCTTTTGTATGGAGGCGAGCGAGAGGCTGAGGGCGCTGCTGAGATGGAGGAGGGAGGCGGGAGCGGGAGGGAGGCGGGTGGAGGGAGGGGAGAGAACGGCTGCCCCGCCCGCCGCGCACGACGCTCCGCCCCTCACGCCTCAGCCAGCCCCCTGACGGAGACGCGGGGAGGGGCGGCCGGCCCATCTCTCTTGGTTTCTTCTCAGCTGAGCCAGACTGGGCTTCTCCTCACCCAAACCTGGAGGGTGCATTGAGAGGGCTCCCCCTGGGTTTAAAACACATAAAAGCACATAAACCTACACGTACTTGACTGTCACATTTTAACCCAAATTTATACTAAACCAAATACTAAACCACCTTGTGTTGTTAAACAGAAATCTAGTAGACACCTCGAAGATAAATGAAATTTAATCGAATGCATGTCATCAGATGTACTGTGCCCCTCACTAGAGGAGTGTGACAGGGTAGGCTTGGAAAGATACTACAAACCGTGGCAAGTTTTGAATAGTGACCAATTAGGGAGAGATCAGTCCTTTCAGAGTGAGAATTGCTTCTAACCTCTCCCTGTTTTGGCTTCATAGCAACCCTGCAAAGTAGGCTAAGCCAGTCACCTGTCTCTTGGCTTAAGGGGCCAGGTCATTCTAGACTTAGTCCAACACTCTTAACTGCTGCATCACTTGCACACACAAACTGAAAATAGCCAGCATGTGGCAAATTGGTGAGAGCTGATTTTAGTCATTTTCCCCAGCTTCTACTAGCTGGGGAAAATGTTTTTCCACTGTCATATCAGGGTGGGGCCTCTTTGCTACTATGGTAGTCAAAGGAGGGAATTCTTTTGTCTTGTATTTGGTGTACATTTTAATTTGTCTCTTTTTCTTTTGAGCTGGATAATCTCACTTCTGCATCCCATTTTTGTTCCTACCCCTCACCTCAGAACCACCATCAAAAGGAGCTGCTGGGATCATTCTGTATTCTTGTGTTTCCACTTTCATGGTTCCCTTTTCAGCCAGATTTTGGACGAGTAGTTGCATAGTGTAGAACTACATATATATGAAGGAGCCACCACAATGCCAATCTTGTGTTGGGGGTTATAATTTGTCTAACAGTAGTGTATAGGATAAGGATAAGAAAGTAAGCATTTTGCTTAGTACTGTGGTTAGTATGAGGAAGAGGGGGCAAGACCTGACATACGGTTGTCACTTCTGGCAACAACCCTGTGTTTTTTGTTTAATCTAGTTCTGCCTCAAGTAGTACAGGATATTGGGGAAATGGTTATCCCTCATGTTGCCTTTCCTGTATCCTTTATTCCTGTTGGACCCTAGGCATTTCTTTTTATTTCTGAGGGGGTTTGCTTCTCTTCCTTTATCTTTTTACTTCTGGTCACGTTGTTCCCTCTATCTGCAAAGGCAGAATATTTTCTGAGATAATTTACAGTCCTGTGCCCACCTGTCAGTGGAGGGCCTTTCTCTAGTATTTCTTCCCATCCCAATATTTTAAGTGGATTGCTATGTTTTCAGAAGAATGACACACTTCTGCAGTAGATTTGTATATGTCACTGCTTCAGATGTGTGCTTAAAATTTCCCTTTGTTAAGGCTGAAGTTAAGGTCCACAATTCCCCTCCCATTTGGGATGTTCTTTAAAACAGCTAGATGAAAAAGTGTTTTCTTCTAGCATTTCCATCTCAGGATGTGGTAGTGTAGTATAATTGGAGGGTGACAGACAAGACTGTTTGTTTTTAGCAGCAATAATAGCAATGAGTGAGGCAGCATTCCAGAATCTACTTCTTGTCTTTCCATTTGATGGCTTTGAATTGAACAGAAAATAGGCCAGAGATAGCTGGTATTGTGCCTCCATTTAGCAACCCTTGACAACACTGTTGCTTTCCTGTTCTGCTTTTCGTTCCCACAGCTTTGAAAATATGTTTTCTGTGTCCTTGTTCATCACACTTGCTCAACGTAGTTACATATTCCTGTTGTCACTGCTTGGCTTATAGCGTGTTGTGTACCTCTTTGCTGTCATTGTTAAACGGAGCATACTAGAAACAAGTCCATGGAATCAAGAAACGCTTAAATGCCTTGTTTTACATATAGAGTTTACTCTAAATGGTTTGTTTTATACTCTTTACTCTTTTTACTCTTCCTCAACATTCACTTTTTGGTGAATCAGTTAGCAGTGGCATGCCTGTATTTCATGATTTATTTGCGTGGTTCTTGAATCAGTATCAACCAATGATAAAGAATAAACTTAAGTGTAGTTTGAGGAAATGTATGGGGAAAGTCTGACAAATCACCCGTTTGCTGCTCTAAAAACAGTCTTAACATTAAAATTGATAATTTCTAATGAGTTAGCAGTGTTCTCTACCCTCCCCCAATTTGTGTGTCATGCTTTAGTTTTCAAAGTGTTTCACAATTCTTTGCTTTGTTGTTTTTACAGCAACCTCTATTTCAAGAAGAACTGGGTATCAAATGGTGGCTTGCTGAAGGTCACTCAGTGAGTCCATGGTTGAATTTGAACATGGGTCTGTATGCAAGACCATAGTTTTCTTCTTTTGCTGGTTGAAGCCCAGGACCCTGATGCTGGATTTTCCAACAACCAGTTATACAGTTGAAATGTGCAATCAGCTCTTTTTAATACAGTGAAAACACTTAGAACATTAGTGCCCTTTCCCTCCCTCTGTATCCCCAAGTGGTCCTCTTCAAGTTCCTCTTTCATATTGATCCTTCTGATTAAATGAAATTGACTTGAGATTGTTAAGAGCCTTGCAGTTCATCGGTATTTGACAGTACACTACCAAACACATTTCAATGCCTTTTTTGCCAGTTCAGTAATCAAATATTCACTCCTCAAAGCTGTCATGGAATTAAGAACAAATTTGCCTATAATCCTTAGTTGATTTTAATATAAACACAGAATACATATAAATTAGATTGTAGTAAGTAAGGCCATTCATGAAACCAAATAGCAAGATACTGACTTCAGTACTCCATATGTTTGCTTAGCTGAGCAACTTGAGCACACGTGAGGGAGGCTGCATCCACTGTTGGAAGAGATGCTTACAGGATGATAACAAAACACACAAGATACAACTACTCCATCCCTGGAGATACCTGCAAATTTTCTGCATGGCTTATATCAATAAAATGAATACATTTTATTGCGAGTCTTTCAGTTAACTGATAAAGCTGGCTCATATTTGTGAAGATATCTGAAGTTATCTCTTGGACAGCTCTGCAGAAGGAATTCATTTCACATCCCTTATCCTTGTTACCTGTGTGGGGTTTGCAGCTGTTTAACAACATGGAAGCTGAGTTCACAGATCTTGGTTTCCAAATGAAAACTAGTTAATTTATATATATATATTGGAATGTATACCCCGCCCTTTACAGAAGTCTCAGAGCGGCTTACAAAATTAAAAACATTAAAAACAGGGCAGCTGTCAAAATTATTTAGAATGGACAGTTTTTTAATATTCTAAGTGTTGGTTATAAACTGAAAAGTCCTGGGAGGAAAAGCTACTTCATTTCATGCAGTTACTTAACAGATTATGGTAGCAGAGCAAGGGTAGCTGTATTAGAATTGCACTGAGAGAGCAGTACTTTGATTTCTATGGCAATTCACACTGACAACCAGTGTGGTTTAGTGGTTAAAAGTGGTGGACTCTAATCTTGAGAACTGGGTTTGATTCCCCACTCCTCCACATGCAGCCTGTTGGGTGACTTTGGGCTAGTCAGAGGTCTACCTGAACTCTCTCAGCCCCACCTACCTCACAAGGTTTCTGTTGTGGGGTGAGGAAGGGAAGGAGTTTGTAAGCCACAAGGTTGAGAAAAGGGGTATAAATCCAAACTCCTGTTGGAAGAGAGTAGTAGGATGGGTACAGTCAAGGTGATATGAGTTGTTTGTAAGATTTCTTGAGAGTCAGGTTCATTGTGGGCTCTTCAAGTTGTGGGGGGGTGGGGGATAAATGGCCATACAAAGCTCTGAATGGTGGCTGCTACCAGGACTCATCTGTAAAGAAGACTTATTGGACAAACTCAAAAATAGGGTCATATTGTACACTACGGTGGTCAATTGTTCTGGGAAAATCACAGTAGATGGACATGGTCATACCAGACGTCTCCTACTTATGTCATCTGGTAATTAGATGTGTCTCATCTCCTACTTACAAGGAGTACATATATATATCTTCCTCCTGTTTACATTCTATTCTTAATCCTGTGTGGCAGGTTAGATAACAGTTATGACTGGTACAATTTTGTTAGGATGGCTTTGAAGACACTTGTCTTAGTTTGACACTGATTGCTGTACTATATTGCCTCTGTCCTGTGGAATTGCTATTCTTGGCCACAAAAAGATTAAACCTGCTTTATGGGTTTGTCAAATACTTTTCTAACTAGTGATCATCACGGCAATCCGTAAACAATTCCACAATTCAGTAAGACATAGTATGAAGGAGTAGTTCTGTCTCCTTAATCTGGAGCCATTCAAATTAATTGAATGTATGCAAGCTGTAGTGTACTAAGAGAGCAATTTCCATTCTCACAACATGATTAATTCTGTTAAAAGGAGGCATTTTTTTCTCATGTTTCCTGTTTTCCCCGTCCCTCAAAAAATCTGGAAAATATACCAACAACCTCTTACAAAGAGGGTGTTTCAACTCCTTGAATTTCTTGGTTTCTCTGTGCTTATCTGTTCTGAAACCTTTTAAAACTTATCACTTTCAGTAAACCTAGTTCCTTATAATGAAGATGATGTTTGTTTTAAAATTCAACTGGGTTTCAACATGTGACATTTGTAAGATACCTGGTTTGTTCTGGGTTGAACCCCCCCCCCCTTTTTTTTTTTTGCTGTTTGCATTTGTGAGATACAACAATCTTCAGTTCAAGGCTGTTTTTCAGTTCTCTCTATGTTGTCTTTCCTGAAGTGTCCATCTGTGTTCTTATTTATTTGAAAGTTTCAAATTTCCAACAGGCATTTGGGTAAATCATGGGGTAACCAGGAAGACCAGATGTTGAAACTAAGTAAATACAAGCCTGGTCAGTCTCTGGAGACTACTGAGTCCCCAAGTAAGAGTGAGATAGAAGTTTAATATATATTTGAAGTGTGCGTGTGTTTCCCTTCAAATCACAGCTGACTTATGGCAACCCCGTAGGGGTTTTTTTTAAGGCAGAAGACATTTGATGTAGTTGCAATTGCCTGAGGCCTCATCATGTCCCTGGTATTTCTTGGACGTCACCAATCCAAATTCTAACCAGGGCTGACCCTTCTTAGCTTTTGAGGTCTGACAAGATCAGGTTGCCCTGAGGCTATCCAGGTCAGCTGTATTTGTGGCACTATATCTGAAATGCCTCTTATTGCTCAAAGAAGGTATCCATATGTCATTTCCTTTCCCACATTTGAGAAGTGTTCCTTCTGCCTATTTGGGTTCCCATTGGAAAGTAAGGTAGGGTATAAATGAAGTGAGTAAATAATTTTGCCCTGCTGCTATTTTAGAGGACTAATCCCCAATCTATTTGATAATTTTGGTGCTCTGAGATATGCACAATGATGCGCATACCTTTGTAAAAATAAACATGCTATTTAATAGTTATATCAGGAAGGAATTCTAAGAAAGGCTTCTCAAAGCCAGATGAATGTGATCTGTTATAGTTGATCTGCAGTAAGTGTAGATGTGGCAGCACAGAGACTGTGTCTCTCAGACATTTCTTTTTGAAAGCTTAGGTATTTTGAATTTTCCAAGGTTCAGCATTCTTCAAGACTCTTGACATTCTGTTGTGTTCTGTAGTGTACAATAGTACAAAAGTACTTGACGCAAACTGATGCAATGTGCATTTCTTGTAGGAAGCATATGCATTGGAGTCTCTTCCTTAGCTACTCACTACAGATGGAGGGTAGCATGGGAAAAATTAGAAACAGTCATTTGGACGGCACTGAAACTAATGTGCTAGAGAACATAGGGAAAAAGCTAAACTGGGATTGAAGCTTGGATTTCAGACAGCTACACCCTAGTGTAAACTTGTGTGTTTGCAACTCCCAAGATGACTTTTGTTTGCACCCTCCTGCCCTTGCTGCATCTTTTGCTGCTTTGGTCTTTGAAAAGTGGCTGGCTTGCTGGCAGGCAGCGCTTGCTCTGACTTAGTCCCTCTGGAGCTGTCATTGGAAAGTTTTTTCCCCCTCTCAAACTCTGGTCAGGATGACTCTTCCTGTTTTTCAAAACAGCTTGCGTTTTCTTTCTGGAAGTGAAGTAGACATTCTTTATGTAAGTGCCTGGTGAAAGTGGAACTTGATTTTTAAAGTCTTTTTGGGCTAACGGACCTTCTATAACAACTTAGCTATGGCATCTCCAGACGTATGGATTATGAAAGTGCCCTTTGTGTTCTGGTGTGCTATACAGTGTATTCAATCACTGGCCATTAACTGCTGTTAACAGCCCTGTGAGCCTGGTAATTCATTTTGCTGTTCAAACTAGGAGTTTGTATTTATATTGAGTGACCCCCAATGTTTAGAACACATGCCTGTAAATTACTATTTAAAAGATTTGTATTCCTTTTAATAAATGCCTTTGAAGCAAGGAAAGGGCTATTGCGATATTAGAACAGGACAGACCTTCTTCACCTTATTATAATGCAACCCCGTTGTTCATTCAGAGGATGAACATTCAGAGAATGAACTTACTGAAGTGAATAGAAGTTTGGGCAGAGCTCTTCTGGCTTGATGTTGTACATTCAGTTTTTGGTTTATATGCACTGTGTGTTACATGCTGTTCCTTTCTTGTATTTAGAAGTGTTGCAGATTTGGACTTTAGTTTGGAATAGGTGTAACCCTGTGATACCTGTTGTGTGGGCATTGAGGTATTCTGTTGTTATGCTGGTCATTTAAGGAATACAGCAAACACATCTATTTTTTTAATTTTGTGTTACTTATAGTCTGCCTTTCTCACGGAGACTCCAAACGGTTATATAGCATAAGTCAAGTACAGTCAACAGGATGGGGCATCCAGTAAATAGTGCAACGCTGTACATTGTGCCCTAGCTGCCCTATTAAAAGCTCACTATTTCTGTTTGAGTAGAATGATCATGCAAGTTCTTCTTAACCTACATGAAGTTAATGTCCAGAAAATAGATGCTATTCTGGTTTTCAAAATGGTTTCTGTGTGCACTGAAGGAAAATCAGTCAGATTTGCTGCTGTGTGGGCTCCAGTTGTGTTTTAAAGCATGGGGAACTGCAGTGAAGCCTGTGGGATTTTGGACAGAGACAAATGGCTAACTCTCTAGTTTTATAGGGTTAGGAGTTCCTCTCAGAATTTAGATCAATCCTTGATCAATTCAGGAGCAATACTTGAATAATTAATCTTGGACAAGGAAGTTTGAGAAGCACGAATCGGCCCATTGCTTTCAAGTGCAAGGGTCTTGTGGATCTATGGACTTTTGGATATGCTTGCACGTGAAGCAACCAGAAGGAACAATAGGAAGCAAAATCAATTTTGACATTCCTTGGTTATTGCCTATAGGTGAGATATTAAGATTGACATATAGATGTATATTAACATGACATTGCAGACAGATTCTTACAAATTTACATCATACAAGTTTTATACTTAATATACCTAAATGGCACCCAAACATAATCTTCTTAGTTTAATTCATAGTGCCTGTTGCCATTTGTTTCAGATTGGCAAAGTAGTTACAATGTTTTAGTCACTTGGCTGTCCACTTATGAGCCTCTGTAATTCCAAACTTTCCTGTTCTTTGTTTCAGCTGCTCTGATTTTGTGACTCTATTGAGGAAAACAGTTTCTCTCCTGCTCAATTGCTGTTTCCTCTCTGGCTTTAATTTGTCTCCCACACTCATTTCCAAGCTCATGATAAATGCCATGATGGTCCAGATTGGCTTGGAGTTTGCTTTATTATGAGACACTGCTGAATGGCGAGGGGGGCGGGGCGGGGTGTCTCTCTGGGGTGAGACCTTTCATAACTGCCTGGAAAAAAAAACCAGGCATAGCAGTTAGTTCTCAAGGAGCCTCTTTTGCAATTGTGTGTAAATTTCATGGGTGAATTTCAATGAGGTGCTTTTAGCAAAGTGGCATGTTTTTAACTTGCCAATGCAAAGCTTGTCAAATCATTAAGAAAGAGACTTCAGAAAGGGATGAAAATACTGGCAACTCTGAGCTGGATTCATAAGGGAAAACATGCAAGCCTTTCTGTGGTAATCTGCCTATGTATCATCACTGCCCCTCCTTGTTTGTTCCTCTGGATCTCAATCCATAGTCACACCTCTGAGGTTATTTTTCTCTGCTGGTAGGAACCTGGTTTTTTCACTGTTATCTCATGCAATGACAGTTTAGCAGCACTAATATCAAGCAACTTGAAACTGGCAATTATCAGAGGGTCCTGCTTTTTCTTGTCTGGCACTAAAGATGGGCAAGACAGGGTTTGTTTCCTTTAATAAAACTCCAGGTGCCAGGAATTTATGCAAATGTTCTTTGAAAAATTATTATAACCCAAAAGCAGATTGCAAGTGTTGAAACCAAAATAGGGTGGTCTGTGACCCCTTTCAGTGGGTGCTTAATGTATTTATTTTTAGATTTCTGTCAGGCAGTGAGATCTCATCTTTGACTGGGGAAATGCTGGCATTATTAGGTTAATGTTTAATGGGGCTCTTCCTACCTTTATCTGGATGCCTGAGGTTAAGGGAAACCTGGCCATCTACTAAGTGAATCTTCTTTTTGTTTATAGTTGTCCTGAGGTTACTGGATATCTGGTTATCCCACTGGTATCACGTATAGTGCCTTTTGACAGAGTATTTTCTGCATGATGGGATCCCGGTGGTTATTTGGTATTCTGTTTGTTGGGTTGGATGGAGTCCAGAGCTGTATCAGGACTTTCACATACTGACTTTGTTAAGCGGTGCCAAGACGCTTGGTCTTGGACCCATTCCCAGGAGAGGAATGTCAAGGCTCTTTGTAAGTACAGGATCAGTTAGTAAGATACATTTTCATCTTTTCTTTTTAGTATTCTGCCTAAAAACTGTCTTTCTACTGATTGTTTCCCCTTATCTCTGCTTTCTAGGATTTATGTGATGTTATTAAAGATTTTTCTTTTTTTAAATTCATGATCTTTGGATACGATCTGACTGTTGAGAAAATCTTATTCCTGATGTTGGAAACTGCTTGGTTGCACTGACTGTATTAGTACCATAAGGGAGGAGGGAGCAGAAGTCCAGAAGCCCCCAGATGGCCCTCATGAACACTCCCTTCCTCAAAATAAACTTCTAGTATTCAAGAGAGGTAAAATGGGACATCAGTCTCTCACTACCTGTCCATTTCCTGACATGAGAAAGCACTATATTAAAAAAAACTGGGGTGAAGAGTTGGGAGAACTGAGTCCACTGCAGTCCTCTGCAATGACTTCTCCAACTTAAGTGGCCCTTCTTGGAATACATCATACTTTGATCAGGAAAGTGGTAGGATGGAGTAGGATTCACCCATTGCCTACATTCATTTTTTTTGTCACCATAAAGTTCTTGTGGGGAATTTGTCTCATCTCATCAAATTTTCTATCTGCCATGTAGGTGCAGTACTGTTTTGCATTATACTTCATGGAAGATTGAGAGAAATCATGGCTCTATGCCAACAAAGGCTTGCTATGAAAGAGAAATCATGAGATAGCAGTGCATGGCATGGATTGCACATGATCTGTTGCGCAAATCTTCTGTGACTTTATACCTTCCTGCATTTCCCAGTTATTGGCAAAGCATTGACTTCGAAACTTGGAAAGACTCATGTGAACCAATCCTCTGGAGAACTATAGAACATCATAGGCCATGTTACTAACAAGAAAATCATCTGTTTAGAGCAAAGAGCTGATTTCCCCCCCCTCAATCTGCTTGTCAGAATTGTGATATCTTCTGCTTGTACCTTGGAACTTGTCATAAATCTGTATGCTCTTTCATTACTGCCAAATCGCCAATACTAATTGGTGATATCTTTTCCAGTATTATCAAAATCATTCCCTCTGAAGAAAATAATCACTGTGTTGAGTCAATACCTGGACGCTTTCCACCAGATTTTATTTGGGCCCCTGATGTCTGGTGGAAGAATTAAGTGTATGTAGTAGATATCCCAGGCTATCCTGATCTCATCGGATATCATAAGCTAATCAGGGTTGGTCCTGGTTTGTGTTTGGAAAGGAGACCGCCAAGGAATTTCAGAGTTGCTAGGCAGAGGAAGGCAGTGGCAAACCACCTCTGTTAGTCTCTTGCCTTGGAAACCCTGCAGGTTGCCGTAAGTCGGCTGTAACGTGATGGGACTTCACACACACACAATGATTTTAATGACTATCTGTGTCAGTGGGCTGTTTTTACCAGGCATCTGGCAAGTCTTTTACCAGGAGCTTGGTTTAGAAATGACTCCACACACAATTTTGCAGCTCAGAAGATCAAATCCAGTATGATCATCTTAATGAAACTAAAGCAATCTTGTTTCTAGGATAAGTTGTAACTTAAGGCAATGCTACCCGTATTTGGTCCTCATTAGAAATAGGGTGGTGACTTTCAGGACTCCGGCAAGTACAGGAATTAATTATGGCTTCTGTGAAGAAGGGCAGAAATGTGAGACTTAATAGTGGTCACTAGAAACTCCTCCCAGACCAGTTCCACCTCTCTGCTTTTAAGCAAATGCTAGTTTTGTGTAAAACTTGAAAAAGGTAGACTATATGAATATGAGATAAAATGCTCCACCATCCTATTTCCTGCATTGATTAGCTGGATACTTCTTGGAAGTGCCTCCTCTAGGGTATGTATGCAAGAGCCTTTCTCTACCTCTCCCCAGAGCTAGTCTATTGTGCTGTACTGGAATTCATGTTTAGCTAATGTGGCAAATAGCCATATTCTCCATGAATTCTTTTTAAAGCCATCCAAGTGGCAACTGCCAAGGCTCTGACAGGGAATTCCATAAATGAGTGAAGAAGCATTGCCTTTTGTCTGTCTTGAAACTCCTGTCCATTGTCTTCAGTGGGTGGACACCTGAATTGTCGTGTCACATCAAAGTTCTCTCCCCTTTTTCTATCTCATACATAATGTTATAAATCTCTGTTGTCTCTCCCCTTAGATATCTTTTTTCTTTATTGTTTCTCCATGTTCGAACCCCTTGATTATCTTGGGTGCCCTTTACATTTTCCAACTTTTTTAAAAGTGAGGCAATCAGACTGCATATGATTCTGTTTGCAGTTGTGCTATAGAATTCATATTAAGGCATTATGGTGCTTTTAGCTTTATTTATAGTGGCTAATATTCCTTAGCACAGAACTGGCTTTTTAAAAGAACTGCTGCATTTCACGGAGATGTGCTCCTTGACAACAGCAAGTTATTTCCTGGTCTGTCCCAGTCACTTCAGAACTCATTATTATCTGTGTGAAGGTCGTGACAAAAAACACTTAGGGTATTATTTATATTGAATAGCCTGTGCTATTTTGTTGCCATCTGGCCAACATAGCAAGATCCTGTTAGAGTCTGTGTGGATTTTCAACCATCCTTAGAAACTTGCAGATTTGTCTATAGTACTTTTCATTCCTGACTCCAAACAATTTAAATAGCAAGCATCCTAATGCAGATCCACAGGGAACCTCTTTCTGGTTCCCTTCCATTCTCTGAACTTGTTTCCCTCCATTTTCTGCAGCTCAGTTTGCTGTTTAACCAGCTACTGACCTTTAGAGGGAGTTCTTCAAAAAGTCCTTCATCGTGATTTTTTTTAAAGTACTAGGTATGATTTTTACTAGTGTGTATCCCTTGTGAGGTGGAGTGTCCTGCCTATAAAGAAACCCTTCCTAGTCCAGTGATAACTGGCTCTGAGTGGGCAGAAGAGTTTTCTTATCAGCTGAGAATTTGGGAATGAGAGTTGACCATGTACAGTACAGCTGCTGGGGGTGGGGGAGAGAAAGCTCTAACTTCATAGAAAATTGCTATATGTCAGATTGTACACAGGATAAAGTACATGGAGAAGGGTATAAGAGCAAATTCGGCACAGATCTACAGCAGTTTTGTATTGTTTCCGATCCCCCTTGCAATCTGACACAGGGAGCCTGGAGACATTGCATTATTTCAGACACGAATTTCCAGTGCTAGGACTTGGTTTACTTTCAAGTGGTGTGGGTTATTTGGCAGGTGTTTTACCCAGTAAAGCTCAGCAGCTACCATTAGTAGCACTGAAGGATTAGTAGCAATTCAAAAGTCCTTTGTAACTGTTCATTTAAGTTTAACACATCGGAACGGACTCTTAAAATGTAATCAGTTGGGTGGAAATGAGAACTGATATTCAAGAGGTCAGAATCCTTCTGATTGGTGGTTCTGTTTGGACTGTGACACCCCCCCCCCCCCAAAAAAAAACACAACCAAACCAACCCACACATTTTCCTGCACACATCAGGAATACAAATGGCAATCTCCTTGAACAAAAGAGCAGTAACATTTCCTATGAGCACAGACTGGAGTAAAAGTAACGCTAGACTTCTGCCCTTCTACAGGCTGGATGGAAGGAAAACCATGCCACTTTCATGAATGAACTGAAGAATCTGCAAGCCTCTGGATTGACAACACTTGGCCAGGCTCTTCGATCATCATTTGATCTGTTAAACCTTAACAGACTAGTGTCTGGTATAGACAACTATGGACAGGTAATGAAGGCTGTCATGTCCTTCCTTTGCTTTTTGTGAAGAAATCTTTACAGCTGTCTTATAAATGGGCATACTTTTTTAAACAATCCAATTGGTTGAATAAGAAACCTCATCAGTCAGGACTGGAAATGTTTCCCAGCCTCGAGCTTTGAGTTCATCTGAGGGTGGGGGAATGCAGCTGCCTCAGGACCAGCTTCCAGTTAAGATGGTGTGGGGAAAGAGCAAGTAGAGTACAGCAGTACCAGCATGTAAATTTGTGCGCCCCAGGTTTTTTTTTACAGTGCACCATATCTGAATTGTCTTCTGCACTGACCATTCTGCACCCCAAGGTCAGCTTCTATTGCTCCTTTATTTTCTTACAAAATGTGTTAAGATTTGTTTATGCATAAGAGCAGAGCAATTCTCTGTGCCTTATGTAACATTTGTATAGTTTTAAGTTGTCTGCACCAATTACCCTGTCTTCCACATGTAAATGTTGGAAATGTTTTTCTCTCTCTCTATAGGGCAGGAACCCTTTCTTTTTGGAGCCATCAATTTTGATTACCATTACAGATGGAAACAAACTGACCAATACAGCAGGTGTTCAAGAGGAGGTAAGATATCCAAAATAATTTTTTTTAAGTTGTAGAATAACCCTAGTAGACATGAAGCACACTCTCATGGGGAACTTAATAGTTTCAGACTCTAAAAGCAACTTATTGACATGATTCAGAATGACAGATTGTTAGGTATATTTATTACATCCAATCTTTCTCCAGAGTGCCCAATGTTGGTCTGTAAGGAAGCTAGCTCTGAGAGAGAGACTTTCACCCTGTAAGCATAACTTAGTGGAAATCCTGAGACTTCTATGTCCCATGTAACTGCTTAAGCTCCTTGCCACAGAATCCACTATAAGAAATTAAGGTCTATAGGTGTTATTATCATTCTAGTTTTTTAGTACTACAGACTACTGGATATTTGTCCTATCAGCTGTTGTTAAATTTGTCTGCTATTTTAGTGAAGTTCTCAGAAGACTTTTCTTTCTTTAGCTTCATCTTCCTTTGAATTCCCCCTTACCTGGGAGTGAGCTGACCAAAGAGCCATTTCGATGGGATCAAAGGCTATTTGCCCTTGTGCTGCGCTTGCCTGGAGCTTCTTCAGTGGAACCAGAACAGCTAGGAAGTGTCCCTACAGATGAATCTGCTATTACGCAGATGTGTGAAGTCACAGGAGGTAGTTTTTTTGCCTAAGTTTTTATTTTTGTTTTTATATATATATATATATATACACACATACATATATACATATATGTGTGTGTATGTATATATATATGTATATGTATGTGGTATACATATGTATGTATAATATTTGTTTATATATTTATTAAATCTGAGATTGCATCTGCTGTCTTGAAAATGATAGGCTCGGTTAATGTGCTGAAATGCGTGGGTCTAACATGGATTCTTATTCTGATATATAGTATTTGGTGATTGGTATACCCATGCCTATCTCTCACCCTTTGATAAGTACTTATAAACAGTCTCTTCCCATAATCAATACTAACTCACTTAATGCTTCAGTGGAAATTGAAAGTAGAAACTGCTGCTGAATCTGCAAAGGAAGGACTGCTCATTTTTCTTGTTCCTTTGTATTGATCATTTACACTTCCAGGCTGTGGCCTTAAAACATGTACAAAGTAGACAAGTGCCTGAAGCCAAATTAGTACACTCTGTGAGAGGAGGTTTCAAAAGCCAGACAGAAGGGTTGAATGGGTGGTCCTGAATGTATTTTCAATCACCAAGTTCCTCTGTGCAAAGTTGCTCTGCTGCTGCTTTTCAGGATTGCAAAATTTAGGCAGCTGAAATGTAACAAAATTTTACTGTGTTAAATATAACGTGGAATCCCACCTTAGTCATTTCCTCAGGATCACATAGCCCTTTGAATCTGCTTTAAAGCTTGGACATACTATTTCAGGGGAAAGTATGAAGAGGTTTGGAGTTAAATTCCTGGTGGCAGTGAAAAGTAGAGGGAGAAAGAGGAATAAACATTTCACACCTATTTTATTTATTTACAAATAAATAAGAAAGTGGGCATCACAAAGCAAAACTACCAGAGGTTTAAGGGCCTTTTCACATACAGTTCTGCATTTCCTTCCACCAGATTTGAAATAGTAGTTTCCCCTTCAATATTATTAAAGAGTACCACCATGTTGTGATCTTAGTGCATTGAAGCTCAAAGATAAAACAGCTTTTTAATTGTGGCTGTTTTGTCTTGAAAGTAGGGCTGGATTAAATTTAATGATACATTTAGTTTAATTAGTTCAAAATGCAGTATTTGCCACTTAAGTTAGAGCAGGAATCTATCTTCAAGTATAAATGGTATGCGGAAGAATACATTCTATACCATGGTATTTATGCCCTGTGGCATTGTTTCCTTGAGTTGACAGGATGGAAAAGTTTTCTCAAGTTGAATCTGTTGCAGTACTTACAAGTTCTGCTACATCAGTAAGCACCTCTTTTCTTCCCTGCAAGTTCCTTACCTTTGATGCTAGTACAGTTTGTAATCTTTACAGTCTGCTTTTCTTAAATGGAAGATGCTGAAACTTGCCTTCATATTCTTTCTGTCTCTTTGGTATGTATAATAGGACGCTCATACTGTGTTCGGACACAAAGAATGCTGAATCAGTGTTTAGAATCGCTAGCTCAGAAAGTTCAGAGTGGTGTTGTAATCAACTTTGAAAAATCAGGGCCAGACCCACCTCCCATCGGAGAAGGTACTGTAAACTCTTTACGCTTATTACAGGCTGCTGTGTTAATGAAAACAGATGAAGCACATTACTTATTGTTCTGCTCTTTTCCTTTCCTCCTCTCTTTTTGGATTTTAGATGGGCTTGTTGATGCCACAAGGCCTGTCAATTCTTTTGGTTCTCAGCCATGGCACAGCTGTCATAAGCTTATCTACGTGCGGCCCAATCCTAAAACAGGGGTTCCTGTTGGGCACTGGCCAATTCCAGAATCTTTTTGGCCTGATCAGAATTCACCGTCATTGGTACGTAGCAGGACTTTAAAACTATTACATCCCTCTGATGCAGCTTTTCTTCCAGCTTACTCCCGCCTAACTGTGGCCCTTTCCGCATGGGCCATTAACGACACCCTGGGGACGGCAAAAACGCCGTCCCCAGGGAGCCGTTCGCACAGGCGGCACTGCCAAATCGCAGCAGCGCCGACCTGGCTCCCTTCCCCCTCCCCCAGGGCGCCTCCAAAAACCTCCCTCCTGGAGGGAGGTTTTTGGAATACAGCGCATTCCCAGCGGCGCAGTGCGAACGGCACCGCCGGGAATGCGCTGTTGTCCCCGTCCTTCCCCACTCACCTCGTCGCCGTCGTCGCCCTCCTGGCCTCCGCGGGCCCTCCCTCGCTGTCCTCTGACCCCTGGAGGTCGGAGGGCAGCATGGGCAGGTCTACTGAGGCCAGCAGGGCGACGATGGCGATGAGATGAGTGGGGAAGGATGGGGAAGAGGCGGTTCGGCCGGGCGACGGCGCCCCGCCAGTTCGGGGACCATCCATGTGGACGGTCCCAGCGTCATCGGGTCGGCGTTCATTACGCCGACCCAAGCCCTTCTGCCTCCGTGCAGAAAGGGCCTGTGTTACGTCAAATCTTTATTGATGTAAAATAATTAAGAGCGGATGATTTGAAGCTCATTCTAGTAAGGACATCACTTGGAGGCTCTGTGCAGACTGCCATTTCTCAGCCTTCCATTTCTGTTGTGGGAATAAAGTTTGCATACCACCTACGTAGGCCTTAGGAAAAGTGTTCAATGTACACAAAGTGTTGAAAATGCGTTATAGATGTTATTTCAGTAATTCCTAAGTCACTGTACTTAGAACTCCTTGTGTCTCTTAATGGACTTATCTGTAACTTGGAGATCTTGAGAATAACGTTCATGGCGTGTTAATGTCATTAATTCTTTTCAGTAACCTGGCAGTTGATGCCAAAAAGGTTACAGTGTCCCTTGCACTTTAAATATGTTTGACCTGTCTTCCTTTTTTCTTCACTTTCAAGCCTCCCCGCACAGCCCATCCTGTGGTGCGGTTCTCCTGTGTGGATTGTGAACCCATGGTTATTGATAAGCTTCCATTTGACAAGTACGAGCTTGAGCCATCACCTCTGACACAGTACATCTTGGAACGAAAATCACCTCATGCGTGCTGGCAGGTATTTGCTAGATGTCCATTCCAGGGATCCCAAGCCTATATTGTGTTAAAATAAAAACTCTAAGGAGACAACAGCAAAGGAGCAGTAGATGTTGGCTTGGATATGGGAAATCCACATCTTCATCCAATCTGTAAAACTTCTTCCTGGAAAGATTTGAACACCTTGACACTTCCTGTTTGCAAAGCAGATGTTCTGTCACTGAGCCACAGCCCTCTGCCTAACTGATCTCAGAGTTTTAATGATACATCTAAAGAATGTTGTCCATTAATAATGATATAAAGTTCTTTTCAAAGCAAAGCCTCTAAGCATGTAGGAAGAGTGGGGGGGGGTTCAAAGAGGGCAGTCCCACTTATACCTTTTATTTGTTTGTTTGTTTGTTTGTTTCTTTAAACTTATGTCCCAACCAAAGTTGGGCTCTGAGTGGCTTTTAAAATCTAAAACAAGAACATATGATAAAACGCTACAATGAATAGTGCTAAAGCCCAGGCTTGAGTCTAACGATGGTGCATATTAACAGCCGTTTCCTAGAGAAACACTTTAATATTTGCAGGATACATGATCAGCGATTATATTATTTAATAGTGACAGCATGCTTTGTTTGCTCATTGTATTTCAGTATCCCTTTGCCTAAGCTAAAACTGTATTTCAGTGGCATTCTTTTAAATGGTTCTGATAAAATCAGCAAATGTCTTTCTTGTGAACTTGAGTGTGAGATTTGACCCAGAGAAGACTGCATAATCTCTTAAAAGTCTACTAAGAAAACAGACATAATTATCTTTATGTGCTTTGAGCCTCTGGCCTGTGATATACATTCTTGTGAGCTAAGTGGTAAAATTTAGCTTCTGAATCACCCAACGGGGGGGTCAGGACTTGTAGGAGACTATTTGACTTAAAAATCTTTGAAGCTATGAAATGGTAGTAACTATTGCTCTTTTGGAATTCTAAATTTTACATCTCAGATCTGCATCTTGCTTGGTCAATACAATGGTGCATCCCCAATTTTGAAATATTTTGTCCTTCTCTAGAAGCCCTATGAGCTCTTTCAAGGGGCTTATCAAACGATTTAAAACCCTCAATATAGCAGGTGCAAAAGCCACATTCAACAACAAAGACAGCAATTCCAGAATCTGTGAAGGTCATAGCCATCTGCCTGAGTATTTATTTTTGTTGTGGAATATGGGCCATAACACAACAACTGGGGTTCAGTTTGCTGCTAATGATTTTATATTTATATATATTTTATATATTTTATATTATATACATTTATATTTATATAGATTGGATGGGCTGTTTAATTTGTAGCCACTATGTACTTAATCTGTAATTTGGAAAGATGATCTTTCTCACTGGTTATATAATAGCAATTGACTAGTGGTCACATTTATAATACTACTTGGGCACATTCAGCATTTTGGATAATTTGAACTTCTTAATTTTAATACCTTGCAGAAAAACGTTGCCATTTTGATGAACATGAATCTTGACTGGCTGGGATTTTTAGATTATTAGGTTTCACCTTGTAACAGTGGGTTAGTTACTGTTGCGGTGTCAACATTGCTTCTTTCCTTTGCTTTTTCCAGGTATTTGTCAACAGCAGTGCAAAATACAGTGAACTTGGCCATCCATTTGGATACTTAAAAGCCAGCACCACTCTGACATGTGTCAATCTCTTTGTGATGCCTTATAACTATCCTGTCCTCCTGCCTCTGTTAGGTAAGTCAAGTATAGCCTTGTGACACAACTTAAAAGGTAGCCTGTACGTCTGTCTGTACTGTCCGTGATGTTATTGGCCAGCCTTTTTTAAAAAACGGGATGAGAGATTCAAGACTCTAGACTGTTGCAACCTGCTAAGTTGGGAGAAGAGGATTTTTACACCCCCTCTCCCTTTTTTTCTCTGCAGCAGAGGAGGAGAGCCACCTGCTGCCAGTGCATGTTTGATGCTGCTCACCTCCTAGACTCGTAGCTTCTTCCTTAATTGGAGTAAGGTTCAACCTCCATTCTTTTCCCTCTTTCAGGATGTGGTGTCTGCGTATTCTTGCAGCAGCCCCTGTTGGTTTGGGGGTTTTTTCCTGCTTAGTTTCGAGAACTTGGGATGAATTCCAAGATATGTGCAGGGGAGAAGGAAGTCCATAGATCTGAACCATGGCATTGCTGGGGGGGTTCTACCTTCTCCCCCCACCCTCTTTTGTAGGAAATAAGCACCTTAAATATGGTGGATGTGGTTCCCTTATTTTTTTTTACCCTGCTTTTTTGATCCAAATAATCCAAAAATGGCTTAGGCTGCTACATTTAAAGTGTTCTGGTTCCAGAGCAGAGTAGTTCCCTGATCAAAGAGGCAGTGCTGCCCAAATTGTACACTGGGTAAGCCTGATTTAAAATCCCTACTTAACTGTAATGTCACTAAATGGCCTAGGGGAAGTCGTATAATGTTTGTCTCCGGTTCCCAGACTCTGATACTTGCACTTCAGGAAGGTCTTGGTGAAGTTAGATAGTCTGCTGTAAAAGTTAGATGCATTGTTGTGGTTTTAAAAACTCCATTTTGCCTACTAAAAATAGTATATTAGTAGTTTGGCAAGCATAGTTCCTCAGACAGTAGCTGACTTCATATCAAAGTGTGCCTGTTATGCATTACGCTGAAGGCGGATTGCCACCAGGTCTTGTGGATTTCATGGAATGGAACAAATCAGCTTGGTGTTCTCGAATTATACTTACCTGTTTTCCCTCTCAAATTCATACTTATGGGTCTGCCATAAAATCCATTCTATGATTATCTTGTGCCTTGTCAGACATTCACCGTTTGCTACCCTTTTTGGCACCCATGGCTTGTAGTGCCAGTGTCCCTGTCTTGTAGGTAATTTTCAAAGTTCTGATTAGGATCTGCTGGTTGTGTTGTATAGGCTCCTTTCCTGTCATCTCTTCCTTTCATGAAACAAAATGTGAGGTGGATTTCACATCCTTGTCTTGAGCTCTCTTTTATGTGTGCTTTTGCAGGCGTTCATTTTTCACTCCAGCTGACTAATGGTATTTAAAGTAGCAGGGTGGAGATTCCAGACTGCATGAGTCACATATAAGAAGTTGGCTGTGTAGTTTGCTTTGTGAACATGGAGATGAGAAATAGAAACACGTGTCTTAAGCTGTTTCTGCTCTGAATGAGGAATGTATCCAGCTCCACAGAGGGACATAACTTACTTTTGAGGCATCTTTCTGAAATATTAATCCTTCTCAACTCACTTGCTTACTTGGGGAGAATTTAGTTTGAAGATGTTTTAAATGTGCTCTGTACCTAGTTTGCCACCCTTCCTCTGTCTCCATCTAAAGTATTGTTCCATACGAGGGCTCTTTAATTGCAAGTTTTAATAGCGGGAGAGGAATCTGAGGACTCCTCTCTTTATCTCTCTGTGCAGTGCTGTTTCAGACTTCCTGCTTTCTTAGTATAGTTCCTGATGTACTGAAGAGAACTTACCATGTTTTTGTGGACCACTGGGATATCCTTTACTAACAGACAGTTCCCTTGAGTTCTGTTGTGCAGAAAAGAGGGGCAAACACTTTTTAAATTAACATAAAACAAATCCTTGCATTACCGGAAGTTCTGGGTTTGTCTTTTCAGGCCTCCCTTGTTTAGAGGATCCTGTTTTGTCAGCATGTTGCAACTCGTCACATACTTCCGGGAGTTTATTTCCACTCAGTACATTATTTTTTGTGTAACAGCTGGTTGTACTGCGACGTAGAGCAGTGCAATCTGCTGTATCCTCATCTAGGCAGCCCATGACTGTTCTAGCATGGAAGTCCATGAAATGTTGATGGTATAATTCAGCTCCTTACAGAGAGTTTTGGCTACTGAGTTTCTCTGGATTCATTTTACAGCAGATTATATGCAGTTTGTCTGCCCAGTTTGAAATATAACAGAAGGTATCTTGTTTGAATCCATCTTCTGTGGGCAATCATTTGGTAGCATGTATGCTGTTATGAGTCTTTAAGGCATCTTGCATCTTAAATAACCCTTAAAATTAACTTATAACAGTCTTGCAATAAATTGTGGCCACCTTTTCTGTGTCCCTCTCACTGGATCATCCAGCTGCTTTGGGCCCCCACTGGGGAGAATGGCAGGGTATAAAAGAAGTAATAATTTTAAGAGATCTTCTTGGGACTGTTAAGTTCCTTAATGAAGGAGCTGATGATGTAAGATGAGGGAAGCCCCAGCTACTTTCTAAGGCTTTCTAAGTTGTAATAAAAAGTGATGCTGCTTCCCTTCATAACAATTTGAGTGCTGTGGTAAAGATTTGGGTCTGTTGTGATTTGGGGTGCATAAATGGCTGCTGCAGTATTGAGAGCTAGTTCTGTAAGAAACCAAGGAAGTCCAAAAGGATGGCTGCTCTTGGAAACTAGGTCCTCTTTGGATTTCAGTTCATAAAGAGTAATCCTGTAGAGCAAGATGTAGGTGGGGAATTGAATAGAAGCAAGGTGCCTGTGTGGTGATTTTACTCGTGTTTCCTTTTTTGCAGATGACTTGTTTAAGGTTCACAAACTTAAGCCAAATGTGAAGTGGCGGCAGGCTTTGGACAACTACTTAAAAACAATGCCTCCCTACTACTTACTGGTATGTACCTTTTTTTTTCAATCACCCTAAATGGATTGGTGATTGATAGTCTTTGAAATAATGATTTTTGTATGTGATCTGTTCCAAACAAAATAATTGATGTGCCAGGATTCAGAAGTCCTTAATGCTTGCCACTTGGAATTACTTTGCTGGATCCTCCTTAACAGTTCTTTGGAGTTGCTGTCTAGCACAAGTCTGGTGCTTCCCTCCCTCCTTCTGGTTGGGCTAAGTAACTGCAGATCTCTGTGCTAACTATTAGTAACATGGGCAGCTGCCTAGCACTGCTGGATGACAGCGCTGGGGGAGATAGTCTGGGTGGGAGTGGTATAAATTACCTGCGTAAATTGGGCAAGATGCCACAGTATGGACTTGCATCATCCCGGCAATAAGGGTCTCTAGCCTTTGTGCAGAAACAGCCACTGGTGCCACATTGCATGGTGCCATGCTGGTTATGTGGTCCAGTGCCATCAGCGAACTGTCTAAACCTCTAGATGACTACATGAATCCTTGTTTCCAAAAGTGGAAAGCTGGAGCATCAACTCTGCTATTGCCCTAGCTTCATGTGCACTGATCTGTGAGACCCTTCTTTTATTTTTTTAAACTCTTTTTTAAAGAAACAAAAACAAACTATTCTCTTCTTACTCTTGTGTATTTTGTTTTCCTTATAGCCATTAAAGAAAGCCCTAAGGATGATGGGAGCTCCAAATCTGATATCAGATAATTTAGATTGTGGACTTAGTTTCAGTGTTATCTCTTACCTTAAAAAACTCAGCCAACAGGTAGTATCGAACAAAACCTTTGCCATTAGAAGTACATTGATGATTTTAGTGTGTGTTGCTGTGGTTTTATAACTCAAATGGCGTAAGGAATGTCATCTTTTTTTCTCTCTCTTTAATTTTGTGAGACAGATAACATCTTGACTGCATTTCTGTTTGAAACAAGTGGTGTTGGGGTCCTAAGATCAGTTAGTGGTGGAGGGAAAAGATCCAGCTACCTGTTGCTTACTTGCAGGGTTTTTTGTTTGGTACTGCTGGTTTTATCTGTAGATTGAATTCTGCGGTCTACAAAGTCACAGTCAGTTTTGGTAGTGCCTGAAATAAAAGTAGCTATTAAATTACGACACTGGTAATTGAAGAGAATAGTTCGATTGTGTAGCACAAAGGATTTATATGAATTGTCATCCCAGAGAGAGGTTATATTTTCCCTGAGTCAGATTTCCATCCCCTGTCTTCTATAAGGTACCTGCAGCTTTATTGAGCTGCTGATAAAGCCTGTGTGGAACCACAGAAATACTAAAATGCTTTTAGAAATGTTTATTAGAAATATTTAGAAATATATATACTTAACTCACAGCCCAACTCATACCCCGCCTTAACCTCTAATGGGGGGACCCATTGTCTTTTCCATTTTATTCTTACAACACCCCTGTGAAATAGGTTAGGTTAAGAAAATGTGACTGACCCAAATTTACCTAGCCTGCCATGATAGAGTGAGGATTTGAACCTGGCATGTCCCTGATCATCACCCAACACTCTAGCTACGACCCCACACTATCTTTAAACAATATCTGGATATTATCCATGGTGTGGCTGAACAAACTGACCTCTGGCTATTTACTGTCAGTTTTCTAAACCTTTGTCCCCTTGCAGTAGTGCCCCCTTCATTCTGTGGGCTGAAATGTTATCCTCTAAGGAGGAGTGAAACACAAAAGTACTGCCATCTTTCAAAGAGGCAGTGACCCCCATATTTTGCCAACTCTGGGTGATACCTGAATATTGGAACACTAAAGCTCTTCTCTGCAGATATACTTGAAATTTCAGGCAGTGTACTGCTGTCTAAAGGACAGGTAGCAGAATGGCAAGAATATTAAACCAAGACACACAATTAGTAGAAAAATATGTACCTGTAAGTCCTGTTGAAATGGTTGGATCTTAAGCGCTTGAGTCTTATTGATTACAGTGGGTCTTTAGCGCTTCAGTTTTCTTTCAGCAGTGTGCTCACATGTTTTGTTCTATTGGAATCAAGCCATCGGAGTGCCTTCTGTTATTCCTAAGAATGGCTGGGGTTAACAGTGGTAATGCTGCTTGTGTCGCAGTAGTTAACATGCCTTTTTGTGGAACTGGCTTATGAAAATTGCCAAGTTCCATATCAAGATTTTCCGTTGATACAGGATACAGATGTTTTAGGCTACCTTTCTGTTGTAGACAAGTGCCATATTCTTAGCTTGCTCTCTAGACATTCCAAATAGAATAATATATTATTGGATATCAATAATATAGACGTTCTGAATCTCACCACTTCTAGTTAAAGTAAGCAACCTGCAATTTGTTTGAGTTTTAATTTAAAACTGAGTTGCAAAACATGAGAGCAGCATGAAGCGAGTCTAGTGGAATCCTTGACTCTTTCGTAGATCTAGGTAATAGATTCCTATACCATATCATAGTCTGCTAGGCTTAAAAAGTCTAATGTTATACCATTCTTTGACTTCAGGCTGTGGTTGCGAAGCTGAAATCCACTTATACAACAGTAGTCAATTCTGGTTCATTGCAAATACAATGTTCGAATGTTGGAGTTACATAGATCTTTCCCAGGACAAAATACACCTAATCCAGCTACAGACAATAACGTAGAATTCCACCACATTATCTTCTGATACTAAAGTTTCCATTACTGGCTAACTTTGCCCCTGTTCTAAATGAACACTGGCTGTATTTTACATAAAGAGATCTAAACAACATGAACTAGCTTGCTAAATGAACAGTGTTTGGTTGTGACTCGTTTTAGACTTTTAAGGTCACTCATGAGACCAACCTGTGGAACTTGAAAGCTTGTGCAATCTTATCTGGGTAATATGATATCATTCTAGCTGTTTGTCTTGACTCTTTAGCAAGGCTTGCAGCAAGCACTTCCTGATCTACATCAGGATGTAGAGGAGGCAGGCCATGGTTGCCTTTGAATGTTGTAGGAATTGTATATTAGAAACATCTGCAATGATATTTGCTTTCCTTAATGTGCTCTGTAATTTTTTTTTGTAGACAAAAATAGAATCCGAACGGATAATAGGGTCAGTGGGTAAGAAAGTGCACCAGGAAATGGGCATTAAAGTGAAAAATCACTCCAGCAGCCTCTCCCTGATTCAAAGCCGGGATTTCAAACAGCTGCTTCAAGGCATCTCGGGTGAATCTCCGCTGAGGTTGCCTGAAATGAATGTTAAGGAATTTGCTGGTTTCCATATAGGACTCTTAAACAAGGTAACATTGCAGTGGGGTTTTTTTTTCTAATTTAATTTTTCTTAACTTGCATCTTGCAGAAATGCAGATAAAACTGAAAGAATTTCTCTGTAATGCTGCTATAAGGCTTGGTTTGTATGTAATGTCAAACCTTGGCTTGTCGTGATGAGAATGAACTTGGAGACTCACTGGGTATGAATTTTGTCCTCTCTCTCACATAGTGATCTAAAGAATTTTTGCTGTATGTAGGAAGCCATATTTTGTCAGAGCCACTATGAATTCCAAGCCATATCAGAGTTTTTAACCTGAGAGAAAACAAAACAAAACTGTAGTTTGTAGATCCGATACGATACACTGATTTACCAAAAGAATGGAAATTCTTTAGTTAGATCAACACGTGAGAGAGAAAGAATAGAGCATGCAAGCTTGCGGATCCCCATTTTTGCTTACATAATTAAAAATGGGTTTGTTGTATTTGAACTGTGCTGGGCTATGGAATGCTAGACCTATTTTACCTGTGAGTTTTTAAAAAGGTAAAAGTTGTTCCCTGTGCAAACACTGGCTCATTACTAACCCATGAGTGAAGTCACATCACAACATTTACTAGACAGACTATGTTTGTGGGGTGGTTTGCCATTTTTCCCCCCAGTCATCTGCTCTTTACCCCTATCAAGCTGGATATTCCTTTTTCCAAGCTCGGAAGGATGGAAGGCTGAGTCAGCTTTGAGCCAGCTACCTGCAAGCAACTTCTGTTGATATTGAACTCAGGTTGTGAGCAGAGCTTTGGCTGCCGAACTGCAGCTTACCATCCTGCACCACGAGGCTTCTCTAGTTAACAAAGGGAACAGAGAAAAACATAAAATGTTTGACAGGCAAGATGAGGTCCAATTTGTTGTGCCTCCTTTGTGAAGACTGGCTTGGAACTAGCTGCTCCTTTCATTTTCCAAGGTTACTTCTAACACCAGCACTATATTTAGTTTTTTGGCCCCAGTGCCAGCTTTATTCTTGGGTGCCAGAAGTTAAGCTTTATTGGATTTTTGGGTAGCTCTTCAATTACTCATGGCTTTCAAGGAGCACTATATCATTCACAATTACTGTTATTTTTTTGAAAATGACAGAATGAGTCCAAAAATCTTGGCAGAAATTTTTTTTGAAACAGTACTGATGAGCCACGTGAAGCCAGCAGACAAAAAAAATGTGTGGCCTGTAAATAAAGCAAGGTTATTGAACAGCACTAAAATCTAAGGATGCTTGGATGGTGGCTGCAAGGGCTGAGTTAATCAAAGTCCTATTCTGTTTACTGAACACTAGGATCTGAAGCCTCAGGCATATCGGAATGCTTATGATATTCCTCGCTGCAACCTTTTAGACCAGTTGACCAGAATGAGGACTAACTTGCTGAAAACACACAAACTTATTCTGGGCCAGGATGAAGGTTAGTCCTTACCCATTTTATTAGTGTTGGAATGACTGAAATGAGATGTGTGTTTGGGTCTCTTGGGGTGAAATCTGAAGAATCTTGGAAAGGGCTATTTTTCCCTGAATCCTGTGATGAAGTAACATGTACTATTCCTAAAGGATCCCATATGTTCTAAGTCCATTTAAATTTTAATCACATTTACTCCTTCCTTAAATAACCAAGAAAAGGTACCCAATTTCTCTGTCTATTAGTTGATTAATGGAACTGCAGTTAGGGAGACCTTTTTGCCACAACCTCGTTGTTTTATCTTGTACTTCATTTTCCAAGATGTTTAAAGGTGATACGTGTAAAGCAAGGGGACTTCATCCTCATAATTGTACTTTGTTTACAAAAGAAAATGTGGGCTTTAAGCGCACGCTCTGTATGATGAAACATATAGGGAAATAAATTTTAATACAACACTGTTAGACCAGCATTGTGTGGGGTAACAGTTAGTGTTGGACTAAGATCTGGGAGGCCCGGCTTTGAATCCTCACTCTATGGAATCTTGGCGGGTTGCGTTGGGCCCGTCACACACTCTCATCCAAACCAACCTCATGGGCTTGTTGTGGGGATAAAATGGAGGAGTAGAAAATGGAATCAGATGCTTTGGCTCCCCACTGAGGAGAAAGGCAGGGTATACATGAATAAAACAAAATGTAGCTATTTGTACTTTGGGATAGGCAGTTTGTAGCCAGTGTTGGCCACACATAGGCTTCAGGCTTTTCTATCTGAATCTTTTAAAGCTCTTCTAAACACGCGAGTGCCTAGGCTGCCAAAATAGTTGGCTCTGCAGTTTCCTCTGATTCTGGCAAGACCTCTTCTACCTCATAATGTGATTGTGCCTCCTGAAATGGGTGGGGTATATATCAAAACCCTGGGATGAATTTGAAGGGCAGGATAGAAATCAACTAAATAAATTACATTAATAAATAAGAGTCATCTGTTCCCAGTGGTGTTTGCCTCACAGCAATGGGTGAGGCTTGAAAACCCCTCGCGCTGTTGATCAGAACAGTAAAAGGAGATGTAGTTTCCTACCACAAGGAGTAAAGCCCATTTTGACAGGATTGATGGTATATACAGAGTCTTGAATTAATGATGTGTTGAATAAGGAAGAGGGCTGAAATTCATCCTTTTTTGCCTTCATCATAGACTGCCTTCACAGTGTTCCTGTGGCCCAGATGGGGAACTATCAGGAGTATCTGAAGATGATGCCTTCTCCACTTCGGGAGATTGACCCAGACCAGCCCAAAAGGCTTCATACTTTCGGTAACCCTTTCAAGCAGGATAAGAAGGTAGGCTAGGTCAACTGTATTTTCTCCTGTGATTGGCAGAGTCACTTCAATGGTGATTTCTGGAGATTGTGTCACAAGTGGACTTGCTTTTGTCAAGGGGGGTTGGGCAGTGTCAAGAAATTATAAAAGTGTGCTGTGTAATTTTATGCGGGTGCTGTTGGTTTTTTTCCAGGGGATGATGATTGATGAAGCAGATGAATTTGTAGCTGGGCCTCAGAACAAAATCAAGCGTCCAGGAGAGCCCAACACTCCAGCTTCTCTGAAAAGGCGGCGCAGCATGTCCCCACTATTGAGACGACCCCAGTCCCCACCGGTGATAGCCAATCATGTGGGTGGAAAGGGACCTCCTTTGGCTGCAGGATCCCCACCCACCCCCAACCTCAAAGCTGTACCAGCCTTCAAAGGTATTTCAGAACTGCAGCTCACTTGTATCCAGTGTTTAGCTGACCCTTCTTCATGCCTTTGTGCCTTCTGTCCCTGAACCATTGTTTCCTCTTTGGGCTGCTTTGTGCATTCTGTGACTGTAAACTCATGTTTGCCACTGTGTATGCATGTAGCAGGGAGCTCTTGTGTATTTTACAAGAGCAATCCTTTGTCAAAGTCAAATAGATATGATAGTAGACTAGAAAGCTTCAGAATGTTCCTCTTTTACCAGCAGGCGGCTCCCTAAGCTTATGCCCTGTTTCTAGTTGGTTTCCTCCCCTCCCCCTTAACTGTGCTGGAAATTCCTGAAGACTTGTACACTCCCAAGTTTCCTATAGGGCAGATAGTGCACCTTGAATCACTAGAAAGGTTCTCAGTTGCTGTATGTTTTGACTTTTGTCTTCACTGATGGGTTTCCTTTGGCCATAAGTTAACACCTACTCTGTACAAACTATTATATATTCTGTACCTTTCTAAGAACCAAGTCACTGTCTTGGTGGGATGATCAGTGGCCACTTTTATTTCTGTCCCTGAGTAGATATTCCTTCTTTCTTTTGTGGCTCCCTTCTATATTTTGAAGGCTGTCTGCCCACAGTGTGTTTGAGTATGCTCCCTTCTCTTCAAACTTTCTTTTGGACAAGTACTCTATTGATCTTCATCACTGCCTTTCTTTTGAATATTGCATCATAAACATTGGAGAATGCTATTCTAGTGGGTGCTGGTGGCAAGTAGTCCAGCTAATTTCTCTATATAGAGTGCTCTTGTAAATGCCTGGCTCTGGCAAGTAAATTCCTGGCTCTGGAAGTAAGAACCATAGAAAGGCAGCAGTGTCAAAGCGTCATTCAGGTTGTGGGTTGTCTATTAGATGAAGAACAGCTCTTAGTGCTGCTTATTCTGTGCAATTCAATTTGTATACTTCTTGGAAATGAACCTGGGAGGCCTGGGTTTTAGATCTCAGCTCCGATGCAAACCCCTTGGTAAACCTCAGGGAAATAACCAGCTGTTTCAGTCTCCTCTCCCCACATGCCAAACACAGATTAGGGTTACGATGAAGTTGATTTAAGTTGAAAATAAACTCCACTTTAGAAGGAGTGTACAAGTAGAACTTATTTATTTTATTTATACCCTACCCTTTCTCAGACAGGCACGCATGTGCACACACAGACCCCAAAATATAAATGTACAAGTTAAAATAATAAAATCAGTCTAATATATACTGTTCCTTATGACGGTGGCATCTAGCTTGTTTTGTACATAGATGTTTTGAAGCTTTTCACTGAAAGAAAATATGGGACATGGTTAATTAAGATCTCACTTTGGATTCAGCTAAAATGTTCCAATTTCTGGAAGATGGTTTTCTATTTTTTTATATGTGCTAGAGCTAAGTTTAAAACTTTATTTCTTTCAGATGCCAACAGCAATATGGTCCAAGATAGCACTGATGAGAAGAAAGTAGAAAACTTCCAGTTGCCGGACAAGCAGGTGGATGGGCTGCTGACTCACCAGGTTCCATCATCTTCTGTTGCTCTAGTGGATGATGACCTGTCAAATGATGTGGATTCTCTGCCCAATGAACTGAATTGCATTGGAGAGGATGGATTGGACCATCGGCCTGTTACCAACTCTCTTGTTCGGGGACCCTTAAACTATGGAATGTCTGCAGAGGACCAAAAGCTAACGGCAGAGTCTTCATCTGGAACTGTGCCAAATTCAGTGAAAATCACACCCAGTATGTTTGAAGGGAACAATGAAGTTGTCAAAATCAAAGTAATGAAGGAAGTTCGCAAGCCTGGAAGAAGTAAGTATTAAAAGGGGACCAAAGTGTTGACCTGCTTTGGTCCCCTTGAAAAAGGGGAAAACTATAAGCCCCTGGGTTATTTACAAGTTCAACATAGGATGCTACACTTTATTAGTAAAGTGTATTTAATCCTGAAGAAACATTTGGTTTTGTTCCCTCTTATACATAGGCTTCTTCTGGAAGCAAGAACCATTAATTTCATTAAAACTTTTGTCATGTCCATGACTTGGATCCAGCTGAGTGTTTTCAAGAGGTGAAAGGATTTCAGCCTATGGAGCATGACTTTCTCACTCCTCCCTGAATAAAGCAGCATTTCAGGGGATATTTTTGTGCTCTGTGAGCAGAAATCCTTCTGACTTCAGTAATGTTTGACTGGACCTTAACCTTTGTCATGAAGGATGCATTCTTAGTATCTCTTACATTTAAAGGATAATTTGATGAATACTTTCTGGATAAGGGCAGGAATAAAGGGACATAAATTGTAGGGATAGTGTGTGAATTTTTAAAATTAGTTTATGCAGATATGGGTTCACATTGTAGTGGGTTCAGAATCTAGTAACCTGTGAAATTGTGCCATGAGAGAACACTAGAACTCTTGGTAACAATACCAGATAAGTTTTTCAAAAGACAGCTATGTTAGTCTGTGGTGGAACACCCAGTAGCACATCAACCTGACCATTTACCAGTTCATTTTTAGACACCACTATACAAATATTAATGGTAGTATAAAAACTACCTTATACCAGAAACCTGCTGATCACCAAACGTATCTGCATGCCTCCAGCCATCATCCTAAACACACCGAATGATCCAGTTTCTATAGCCAAGTTCTATACTACAGCTGCATCTGTTCTGATCCCTCAGAGATTCTCACCTGCAGGATCTACAACAGACATTCTTGAAATTACCGTGCCCACCTGGGAAACATGAACATAGCCAGAGTGATACCAAAGAATGACCTGCTAAAAGATAGGCCCAAGTGAAACAACAACAGAACACCACTGGTTGTCCTATACAGCTGTCAGCTCACACATCATTAACAACTTAATGCTGGACAATGATAATCCCCTTTCACAGGCATTGGGAAGGAAACCTTTTATTGCCTGCAGACAAACCTTAAACATCTTATTTCCCACAACAATGCTGTTCCTACCATGGGCTCTGAGGCCAGGACCTGCAGCAAAACAAGATACCAACTCTGTCCCCATATTCACTGACTACACAATCACCAGCCTAACCACTAGGTATATCATCACATTCATCTTGTAACATTATACATGCTATCAAATGTCAGCAGAGCACTTCCATACAATAAAATAAATGGACATAAATCTGACATTGAAAACCACAAGAAATAAAAACCAGTGGGAGAGCATTTTAATCTTCCAGGCCATTCCACTGTTGATGTAAGAGTGACAGCCCTCAAACAGAGAAGCTTCAAAGGAAGATTACAATATGAGATTGCTGAACTTGAGTTCATTCACAAGTTCAAAACAATGGGCCCCAGAGCTGAATAGGGACATACGATTCTTATCTCACTATAGATACCTTAGTGTTCTGATCAAGCTGATTACAATGCACATTGTACCTTTGCATTCTTAATTTCTCCTTTGCAACACTCCTTCCACCTTCTAACTGGGATATTAGGGACTTGTATCTGATGAAAGTCATTCCCTGAAATTGTTGGTCTCTGAGGTTCTGCTGAACTCCTATCTAGATTAGTGTTATTTGTAAATGTAGTTACAAAAGGGGTAGTGGGGCAAGTCACTGGTAGAAGGAAAAGCCTCTGTACTACAAGAGTAAATGAGGCAGCTAGCTCATCGTCAAGCAAGTCCAGGTTATGTGCTGTCAGCCCTTAAAGTGGAAGAGCAAACTTTTTGTTTATAGTGAAGGTCTGTGAAGGGGTGCAGTCTTCACCAATGCTAGTTGGAACTGTTATAGTTGAGAGAAAAAAGACTACTTAAACATGGAAAGCCTTAAACATGGAAACATGAAAAGTGGGGTTTGCCAGTTCATATTTCTTCTGACTCATGGTTTTGGTTTTTTGTCATAGATTATGAAAAAATCTTCTCTCTCCTTGAAGAAGTACAAGGTCCTGTGGAAATTCAAAAATATTTCATCGAATTTGCTATCAAGGAAGCAGCAAGGTTTGTATCAAGACAGTATGCCACAAATTGCTCTGTAGACTGTGGCCTGCATTTCTTTTGTACATTGCAAATGTTTTTCAAAATTGTTTGCTTACATTTATTGATCAGATGACAGATTTCCATATTTGAACTGAATGTTAAAGCAGACTTTTCCTATGGAGGATCTTGAGAATTTTCTTGTGGCCAAAGATCATTAACCAAAATCTGGGCCTCTGTTTTGTTGATTGTTGTCTTTACACTGCTGGATTGTTGGACAAGGTTGATTTTGGAGAAAAGCCAGAGATGGGTCTGTTGACCTTGTTGCCTTGCAGATTCTGTAGTAATGCAACATTCACAATGTTTCGAAGGGAAATTTTTAATACTCGTTGCAAATTGAACATTAAATTGCTCCCCCTTTCTTTCTTAGGTTTAAAAAACGGGTCTTAATACAACACTTAGAGAGAATACTAGAGGAAATAGAGTTCAGCAACCTTCCCAACAGAGTTAATCATGTCAACAGTAGATAATAGTGAGTCGGCCAGACGAATGCACGGACCAGGGAGAACGAGTTTGCTGTGTCGCAGAGGAGTGGAAGAGGACGTGGCAGCAGCTGCCCCTGGCACCTTGGCAGCCAGGCGGTTTTTCTGTTGGAATCTGAAAAGAAGGGGTGGAGTTTTTACATTTGAGAGCCTGTCTCACCAAAACTGGGCTGTGACCCTGATGGATTTGCTGCAGAAGGTGTGGCTTCCTCCCTCCTCCCCCCTTGGAGGGCCTGCTCTGCTCAATGGGCTGAAGAAAATACCCAGTGCTGCCCCCTCCTGCAGGTGATCAGAATTTTCTCATTTGAACCTTTGTTCTAAGACATTGTGACACCGCCTTAGACAGCAGGCCGATGGCATTTTTTTAAAAAAAGGCATATGTTTTATCTTCACTGTTGTTGGAGAGACCCTTTAAGAAAAAGCAGAGGGGAGAGATTCCCTCCATGGTGGTAGTGCATGTTATCACTACAGACCCGAAGGCAAAATTTTCTAAGAATCACTAGCCGAGCCTGAGTTTTCAGGGTAGACTTGAGAGTAAAGCAGCTGCTAGACTGGGTTGAGGAAAGCTTAACACGAGCCCCGTGACTACTATCTCTGGTAGCCACTAAGCAACCTACCTCAGCCTCTCTTCTCTTTTGTCTGCAGACATTATGAAAGCGCACCCGAGGCTCCCCAGGTCCAGACTTCAGTTCTCTTTCATCTTGTGAGGAGGACGGAGACTCTTCACGTGGACTTGGCTTTGGAAGCGCTTAAAGGAAACTTTGGGGTTTTTTGTGTTTTGGGTTTTTTAAAGAAAAACACAACCCTTTCTCTCCCCAAAATCTATATATATATGTATTTTACTTTTTAAAGAATTCATATGAAATTATTTTGGACAGTGTTCATCAGATCCTTAATTTGATATAACAGATGGTGTGTGTACATGTATATATACATATATATATGAGAGATTTTTTTGAGCACTTGTATATAATAAAAATCATTTTATGATTTTCTTAGAAGTGCCTAAACTCACTGGGGTGCTGATGAGTGTCTGGTCATCCGATCAGTGGCCTGCAAACAGCCAAAATAAAAAAAAATATTGAAGATGGAAGCCATTCTAATCACTAATGTTTTCTCACCTTCTCTCTCCCACTCCAAAGGAACAGGACAGAATTAACTTGTGCCTTACATTCCTGCAGTCTGTTCTTCTTCCTGATGATCTCTTTTTCTTTGCTGCTGAGAACTGGATTGTCTGATTTTGGTTTTAGGGGCGATTGCAGTGTTTGCTGTCACTAGTACACAGTCCCTTTAAGATACAGCTGAACTGTGGTACAGGCATGCAGAAGAGAGATGGAGCTGCTCATGTTTTGGCTGATCAGTATCTCTGCTCTTTACTACATCTTGCTTGGCACAAAATGGCCTCGTTGCTGTTGTGCCATAAACTTCCTCCTGTTCCATTCTGTTAACACTCTGGCAGAGGAGCTTAGCGCAATGGGAGAGCAGCTTTGAAGATGCGCTGAGTGTCTTGGGATTGCTGGTCTGTTTGGTAGTCCTGAGTTGTTAGTCAAAGGAGAAATCCTCAGGTGGAAGGAATGCCCTTGAGGCCAAAGTGTGTAGCTGTACACTAGCCTGTATATTTTTCACTTGTCATTTTTTAATTTGCCCTACTGAAGTAGCAAGGACTCTGAATCCATAATTACTGAAACATTACTGTTAGTGTGAGAATGTCTGAAGTAACTGTCTGAAGTAACTACATTTCAAGTAGGAAGGATCCAGGAGTACAAATGTAATGGAAGAAAAAGTTTATTTTCAGCACTTTTTGCTTTGTGGTCACAGTTGCCTTAGCAAAACTTTCATTTCATATGAAGTGCATGCTTATGGCAAGAGTGACGTTGGATGACTAGAACTGGAACTATACATGCATTTAGTGGGAACGGTTGTGGCCAAGTGGCAGAACACCTACTGTGCATGCATAATAATTCTCAGGCATCTCCAGTTAAAGGATCTTAGGACACAGATGTTGGGGAACGGCTGTTCTGTCTCTGATTCCCAGAAGCAGCTGCTTATCAGAACAGACAATACTGAGTTACACTGATCAGTAGCCTGGCTGGTGAAGCAGAGTTATATGTTAATGACAATTAACTAATGAATATATATTTTAAATAATATTGTAAGCCACCTTGACCTCCCTAAGGAAGAAAGGTGGCTAATATTGGTTTTAAATAAATGTTTGCAGAGACGGTGATGATGTTTCCTCTCATAGTCACACAGTGAGGAACAACCAGAAGTACAATGGAAGAAACCTGCCAAGCTGTACTTCTAAATGCTAAAAATAAATCTAGCTTGAATTATGTGTACAGCTTTGCACATGGGAGCAAAGACTTTGTAGCTGTTGTGCTTTGCTCATTACATCTCCAGAGACAGGATCTGGGGAGCAGTTTGTTACAGGCATTGAGAGTTGACAGGTGGAATTAAAGTGACCTCTCTATATTTGGGTAACCCAAGATGGCTGGGTTTTATTCTTTTAAGCAGGTAAGGCTTTGATGCAGCTCTACATTCCATTTAATGGATTTTAGCTTTGACACATCCTGGCTTACAGGAGCCAGAGAGGAAGGCTGATTATTTAAAAATGTATGCCATTTAACTGGCCCTGTTAGATTTTGACTTACTATACCAGGTAATTCCCATCTCTCAAGGCATACTATCATGCAACTTGTATCCTAGCGTTACATCTCCTATGCCTGGTTGGAGCATGTAAAGAGGCAAGCATGTTTGGACTATACCACTCCAGATTCCTTGTCACTACTCACCTGAATCTTCCATACAAAAAACAAGTTTTCCTTCTATCCAGAAAACATGACCTCAGTGGGAAAAAAAGTCTATCTGACCTGCCTGATTACAAGATTTAATGTAAAATCTTTCACCACTGACTCATGAGCTGTTACTGGCTGAAATGATACCCCCCCACAGCTTATTCACCTCACCTGAATTATCTTGAAAATGCTGGGGGGAAGAATTAGGACTAATAAAAGGAAACACTTCTTCACGCAACGTGTGATTGGTGTTTGGAATATGCTGCCACAGGAGGTGGTGATGGCCACTAACCTGGATAGCTTTAAAAGGGGCTTGGACAGATTTATGGAGAAGTCGATTTATGGCTACCAATCTTGATCCTCTTTGATCTGAGATTGCAAATGCCTTAACAGACCAGGTGATCGGGAGCAACAGCCGCAGAAGGCCATTGCGTTCACATCCTACATGTGAGCTCCCAAAGGCACCTGGTGGGCCACTGCGAGTAGCAGAGAGCTGGACTAGATGGACCTTGGTCTGATCCAGCTGGCTTGTTCTTATGTTCTTATATGTTCTTCATAGTGGCATGAAAATGCTGTACTTGTTCTGTCCAAGATAAACAGACGGATGCAGGTGTTTTATAGTACAAGCTGTGCAATGAATATTTTAAATAATTCAGCTCCGGCAAATAGTCTGACCTGAGAACTGGAAAAGCAGATCATTCTGAAAAAAAAAATAAAGCGCAACTTTCCTTGTAAGGATATTAGCACTTTATTGGACATTGCAAGAACAAAAAGGTAAAACCCGGACTGCGCTTACTTAACTTGTTCATCGAATAATCTTCGGTGCAGGCACAAACTGGGACTCAGTGTGTGCAGGCCAACCACAGAAAATATTTTCAAAGCTTTCTAATAGACTAGGAGCATCCCTCCTCCCTCTGGCAGTTAACTGCCAAAATGTTCACATGATCAGGAGGAGGGGCACTGGGTGTCATTTTTTGCTATTTTAATCCCACAAGTTGTGCATTATTTAAATAACGCAGTCTTTTGACCTTCCATCTTGCTGAAAGAAAGATCTTTTCAGGGAAAAGGCTGTCACGCCCAAAGCAGAAGAGAAAAAGCATGTCCAACCAGCATGGTGGTAGAAGGAGAACTGGAGCGAAAAAGTGCTCCCTTATCATGTGTTTGTTTCAGTGGAAAGTGATCAGCCCAAGTGAGAGGAGTGGGAGGAACACTCCCCAACTACAGAAAATTCTAGGAGAGGCGTGGTAATTCCTATCTCTGTGGCTGGCCTGCCACTTTGCAGTCCTGCCACCCAGTGAACAAGTTACTGGTAAGTGTTAATGTTTTTCCAGAGAGATCACAGTGAGGCAAGAGTTGGGGTATGTGCCTGCACAGAAGACTACTCCGCGTACAACTGTAAGTGCAGTGGTAGGGTCCAAACCCTGTTAACAGCCTCAGCAGGGCCTCTTTTATTTACTTAAAGGTGCAAGAGCTGGTAGTAAGGGAGTGGTGATTGTCTCAGAAAAATCTGAGGCTACTGCCGGAATGCGAGAAAGGAGGTGATCAAAACTACTGAAGTAGTCAACAGACATGAGACTAAGCAGATCCATACCATAACAATAAAAGCAGTGAAGTAGGTTGTTGTGGCCAGAAAAAGGATGGCCAGCATGCACCATAAATGAATGCTGTGCAGCTTGCAGAACAATCTGTACAGCAAAACGGCTAGAGCAAAAACATACAAAAGGCTATCTTGCTGAGGGATCTCTCAATGATGGAGATTTCTTTGTAGGGCAAGGCCAAATAGCCTAGGCCTCCAATCAGAGCATCTGGGAGTTGGCCCCAATTAGTTGTGAGGAAAAAAGTAATTACAGTGCATTCTACAACTAACTGGAGTGTTTGCACTTTAAAAGGTATGTCTAGTACTTTAGGTAAAAGTAGTGGTATGACAAATTAATTTGTAAAAGAGCAGGAGTTACCGACAAACATCCCGAGCAGGGTATCCACACTATAGAGAAGGAGGCATCTTAGATGGCACTATTTTCGGGGGCTTCATGTCAAAAGGAAAAAAAGCAGTGCTCAGGCCACCAGAGTGACCCATCTCCGCTTTGATTCAGGAAGGAAGGAAGGAAGGACGTACGTACGTACGATCTGGGCATTTCCCAAAGGGAAATGTACTCCAAGAAAACAAATTCTGTTAAGTTGCCACCCATAGGCATGTAAAAAATTCAGAAATTGCAGTTGTGGAAGCCAAAACTAATTGTTTTAGAAGAATAAGGACTGACTGAAAACCTGAGAAAGGCAAAACTAAACAGGATAAAAAAGGGTTGACCTGGAAAGGATCAACAACGAACCCCCAACAAAGCAAAGAAAAACAATAAAGCAGTCTCATGTGAGCCACCCATGCAGTGTGTAAAACAGCCATGGCATAATCACAAATGAAGGTGAATGTTGGGTTTCTGCTTCTGGCAGCTTCCACCCTCTCTGGCAGAAGGGCTCTCTGCAGGAAGGGTAGAGAAGTCTACGAATAAGACACCAAGCAAAGTTTAAAGGATAGAATACATAGAATTATCCAAGGCTAACCTGATCTCATCAGATCTCCAAAGGCAAGCAGGGTCAGCCCTGGCTAGAACTTGGATGGGAGACCACCAAGGAATACAATGGTCGCTATGCAGAGGAAAGCAATGTTAGTCACTTGCCTTGAAAACCCTATTGGGTTTTTATAAGATGACCTGTACCTGGAGGTAGGCTTTTCAAGTGCTCTTCTTATCATATAAGAATAATTCAAAATAGCATCCATTTTCTGTCCCAGGGGTAGTACTGAACATAAATAATTGGAAGGCTGGTGACCTTCCCTCCGAGATGTGGGGAAGATCTTGGATCCAAATCCACAAAGTTACATAGGTGTGCAAGGAACTGCAGGAAACCAGTATTTGGCAGACAATACAGCAAACCTCAGAGTTTTTATTTTTAGTTGTTGTAGAGCATATCATAGAAAATAGATTAATGAATTTCAAATCTAATTTCCCAAGTTTTTTTCAGTAGGAGATGCAAAAGCATCTGGCATCTTGCACAGGGAAAAAAGATATGCAGTCTTGAGACACCCTGTTATTTAAATGTGTGGAAGATGTGACTCTTAAGAATCTGACAGCAAGCCTGTTACTCCCTATAGAGTGTTGTCCATCTGGACCAAAGAATTCCTAATCTTTTTGTGGAGCCACCATAACAACCAGTTTCTTTTCCTTTCCACTAATTTCTAGCATAGACTAGGGCAGTGTAAAAAGACTGCTACAGATTAAGAAACAAATTTGCTAAATACACCATCAGCAAGCACTGTGAGACACCGTGCATCAAGCTCTCTTCAAAGGGAATAGAAAAAGGGGCTGCACTGACCTGTTGATTCACACCTGAAAGGGAAAGTGCAAAACTGCTTCCCACTCAGGCTAACAAGTTACAGCACTCCCACTCCCGCAGTGGCTGAATTAGAGATGAAGTGTTATTTATCATGCAGGTCATCTACAATAATACAGATGACCAAGGAATTAAGCATATATTTGCTAAAGCATTATAGTAAAGGCTCTAACATCAGCCAATATTTAGTGTTTGCATGTCAAAGACTTTGCCCTCTGGGGAACTTGTTTTGAGTACAAGCATAAGATGTCCTTTTAAAAGACTAGTCTGGAGATTATCTGTACTCCATTTTTGAACCAGGGTTTCCCAGATCCCTGCCCTAACTGACTTTCACCACAAATGGTGTCACATAAGAATGACTCCAGAGACAGTCTGAACCCAGCTGAAGTGAAAACTGTTTCCCAAAAGCAGCAGTGAGACAGAGGACCCTGGGGAGAATCAGTCTGAATCAAGGCAACGAGGGAACATAACATACATGAAACTGACAGGGAAAATTGCCAACGAAAGGATTAGGCTTAGAGGTACAGGTGTATCATGGATATTAAAAACAGCAGCAGCCAAGGAGCACCAGCCCATAATTGATGGTTATGAAGGCTGTCATGGAACCTAGAGAAGAGACAAACTGTTCAGGCTTGCCTCCAAAAAGCATTTTTGGCTATCAGTTCTGAGCTCATGGAGATGGCAACAGGCAGCAAGACTTGCCTCTGCTTGGAACAGTCCATCTGCTGAAAGCCCTTTGAGATTATGTATCAGTATTGAGAAACTGCAGCAAAATAGCGGACCGAGGCTACCATGTTGTAATAAAATGAAGCTCAGCAGACCTTAAGCCCATGGTGGCGATAACTGGCCACGCTGGCAGGGGCTGATGGGAACTGTAGTCCATGAACATCTGGAGTGCCATAGGTTCACCACCACTGCCTTAAACCCTGCTTGTCTCAGAACACAAGAACAGTAAACTCCACCCACTTCATCAACACTCCAAAAATTACACAGGCTGAAGAGGTTCAAACAACCCCAGCTAAAAAGCACGAAACCCTCTTGATGCCTAACACCTTTTACAAAGGGCCGTTATGAATTGCAAGGCTCTGTTAAATCATGGATCTAAGGATTCCACCTTGAAACTGGGGGCAGCCAGGAAAAGCTTCCTTCAGAGCTAAGCCTTTAAAAGAGGCTTTTGGGTGAACGCCAGCCTGAATAAAGGCACATTCCCACTCCTTAGTTGTGCCAACTCCGAGGGGAGAAACCTGGAGATGTTGCCTGACAACCTTTGATTCAGAATGGCTCATTCCTAAGGGTTTGGCTGCAGCCTGCCTGACTGAGAATCCCTCCCCATTCCTGGTCTTGGTAGGATCTGAGAGCCTCGAGGTGGGACCTGGCAGAGACTGATTCACTGAAGGACTCCCTCCCCTATAATTCCCAAGGGAGAAGCTTGGAGGTGTGGCCTAGCACAAACTGCCTGACTGATGTACTCCTTCCCCCAGCTTCTGTCAGATTCAACAGCCTGTGGCCTGTTGGATCCAAGGGGAGAAAAGCCATGGCAGAGACTGCCTAACTAAAGGCCTCCCTCTACCACCTTCGCCTAAAGGCCTTCCTCTACCACTGACTGTTTGGAGGGGATAAGCCTGGAGGTGTGGGCTTTGAAAAGAGCCAGTAAATCCGAGGGGGAAGGCACCTTTCTTCAGGCTGCTGCACAGTCAAAGCCTTTGAACAAGAGCTAATTTGAGTCCAGCTCTACGCAATCATGCCTTCAGGGTAAATTGATGACAGAAAGAGTAGGCAGCTCTGCTGTGTGATCCCCCAGGTCAGGGGTCTCCAACGGCTCGCCAGATGTTCATGGACTACAATTCCCATCAGCCCCTGTCACCACGGTCAATTGGCCATTGTGGCAGGGGCTGATGGGAATTGTAGTCCATGAACATCTGGAGAGCCGCAGGTTGCAGACCCCTGCCCCAGGTAGAGAAGGCACAGAGAATGGGTGTTATCACCACCATTTTAAAGCCACAGTTGGCACAATCATGAGGTCCCTTTTGAGCCATAACGACAAAATGGAAATCCAGAAACAATTCTTCTTTAAATGTAGTTTATTTTTCACTAATATTATTATTGATGAGAGAACCATGTCTGCTCAGCCTCAAGAATGAGGTTAGGAAAAAACACAACAGCAATGGAGATCCTCTCTTTGGGTCAGCAAAAAGAGAACTGAGACAGAAGTGCCCCTCCTCCTGGTCATGTGATAATTTTGGCAGTTAACTGCCATTGGGAGGAGGGACGCTCCTTTTTCCGTGGCTGGCCTGTGCACACACAGCCCCAATGTGAGACTCCACAGAAGCCACAATGATTAACAAAGCCTGAACCTCTTTGTGGTATATCCATCAATGCTGAAGAGGAAGAAGGCTATTTCTTGTGACATTAAACAGCCAAGATGTTTTGAAGGTTCTACAAACTTTATAAACACAGATGGGTTCAAAGGGAAAAGCCTTCGAGCTTCAAGCAAGATTTCCATCTAATACTAATACCTGCTGCAACAGGAACACTGATAAAGTTTTTTTTTTGCAGCCTGAACAGGTCCCCACCAGGTTATTAGATAAACTGATTAATAAGCAAGACCTCTACAAAATGCTATTAAAGATAAATTCAACATCAGGAAAAGTTACTTGGCATTTTAGAACTCTTTTATTTCCTCCCAACTACCAGCTGGCCTTTTATTTCCCCTTTCTTCACTATCAGAAATCAAGAAGGCTGTTAATGTCACAGTCCTGTGATTTGCCTCAAAGGACTCTAACAAGGCTTTCAATTTATATGAAACTGTGTGCAATCATGGCTGCAATTTGAAAAAGAACCACTAGGAAGAATATTCCACTGGACAAAGTGGGGATTTATTTCAAGGTATGTTCTACTACAAAGGTGGATTAAGATGGTTTCCCCACTGCCGTGAACTTTTTCAGATGGGGAACTGGACCACAACAAGGGGCTCGTGCAGCAGTCATTCATGCAGTCCATTCAACTGGATCTTATTGGGTGGAAACTGGGTAAAAATCCCAAACTATTCAATATAACCATTAACGATGTACTTAAAGAACATAGAGTAATGACCATTAAAGGGGCTATCAAAATTAAATTAGTAGGTCAAAACCTTTATAGCTCTGGGCATAAAAATAGAAACTTATAAGCTGTTAGGCAACCTGAATTAGATTTTGAGTACTACATAAGAAGTTTATTGGAGCTGGTGGTCTTGGTTCAATGCACTGGGTCATTGTTAAGTTTGCCTCCCCAAGGGAAACAAGCAAAATGACGTACGGGTATGACAAAAGCTCAGCATCTTAAAAGACCACCAAGGCTGACACCAAAGATAGTCTTTATAACCAACAGAAAGTGAAATAAGCAATCAAGTAAAAAAAACCAAACCCCGAAGAGCTACAAGTCTTCTTAACCACAAATGGCTTTGTTTAAGGCAGTCTTATCCACATCGTTGGTCCTGCACTGAGATTATTCCCATGTAGAAACAGCCATGCACATAAGCATGAACACTCCTTTTACCATAAGCTCATCAGCCAAGCAATTCATATGCACAAATGCTTAACCTGTATATTGGTGCCACACTTCTCGAGTGATAATACATATAAAGTTTTACGACACAGAAGTAATCTGACAGCAAATACATGTAAAATGGCCTTCCATGGCAGGTAAGAAGGTCTACTTTCTTGTATACCTGTGACCAATGCAAATCAGTTACATTCTGTGGACATTCATATGGACAGCAAATTAAAGCAAATTTATTGCCACTTTCTGAACATTCCACTCTCATCCAAGGCAGATCTCAGGAGGGAAAAATCTTCTAGATCTGAAACACCACATATAAAAAAGAACAATGAGGCACAGTGAACGTGTTCAGTGAGGAACACATAGCTGCCCCCACACTATGAACCAAACTTCCTCTTACCTTTCCAGTAAGTGGTATATGCAAATAAACGAGACAAGTGAATCAAAATACACAGCTTAACAGCAAAAATTTGGGAAACTTCAACATAGCTTCCTTTGAATGAACCATGCATGTTCTAAAAACAGTAATGTTTGTCCTAAAACTGTCATTCAGCAATCCCTCCCTTATCTGAACATATAGTCCTTAGCTACTGCCCTCCTACATTTCACAGTAGCCATCTCATTTTTCTCACAGCAAGAGTGGACTCAGCATAATTCAGGCCTACTTTTGGCTCCAGTCCCCACTGCATTGGGGAAGGCAGGGCTTGATACAAGAAGTAAATGGGATCAGTGTGGTATGACTCGACACTCCTCTCCATAGTTGCTAATCTACTGCATTTCTTTTCTTATTTCAAAAGCCGTGAGTCTCTTGGGGTTGCTCAAGACTACTGAACACAAACAAAAGAAGCATATGTATCACTGGCAACAATTCAGGTTGAGAAAACCTACCACAGGATCAGACATTTTGGGCAGGTCTTCCCTTCCAAGTGGATCATATCAAGTTGTGGGCATGTTACAACTTAAAGTGTCAAAGACATGGAACGAACACAATCGTTGTCTTTTGCGAGAAGAGCAGGGAGAAGAGAATAAACACAGAACACCCCTTTCCTCAGCAGTGAACAAAACAACTGTACAAACCACCCACAACCCTTCTGTGCTTTTTTGTTGCATAAAAACCATCACCTGTCTTTTTGTAACACAATTTGTTTTAGGTGAAATTAACTGCAATAGTGTTTAATGGATGAAAGATAAATGGTATGTTTTCACAGCATGATTCTAGCAACCGTTTAAACTGTTTTGCCAATCTACAATGCAGTTATTGTCATTAACAGTGTTCAGAGAAGGTTCTATTTAATATTTATATATTTATAATATATATATTTTATAAAGTCTGGAAGATCAATATAAATACTGCCCCAGAAATTTTTTAAAAAGTGTTTTACACCCTCAACTTCAATATTATAGCTCAGTGTCCTGTTGTACTTTTAGAATCTGTAAAAATCTTTTTAACGGCGAAGAGGTTCAAGTTTTCGCAACTTCAGTGATGCGCTGGACGACAAAGCATCCTGACTGGAGGAAGAATGGACAGTATCTGGGGACTGGAATAATACCCTGCCCCGGTGATTAAATACGTAAAAGGATGGATGGTTCCTTAATGTGTCGAATGTCCTTTAAAGAGAAAAAGAAAAAGAGATTGGAATTAATGCTGAATCATCACAATAAACTACCAACAGTTCTACCTGGACCAAAATGGAATATGTGATGTCAAGGCTACAATCTGACGTACATATTAGTTAGCATGTCAGATTGAATTCTGTGAAACTCACTTCTCGGGAACCATGCTTAGAACTGTAATCAAAGTATTTAAAAATGTCCATTCTTGAAAAAAATGTCAGACCCATGCTTTCCACTCAACTAGTACCCTCAGGAAAGCCACAAGCGTTCAGACCAAAGGGGACAGACAGCACTGGCATGTGAGGGTAATACAGAATGAGATCAAACCTGGAGTGCTTACCAATAATGTTCACAGCCCCCTCCCCTCCCCCAAAAAGACAAATGACAGTAGACAGTCAAGGCCAGGAGGAGAACGCTCTAGGGTGGAAGGAAGGAAGTGGAGACAATGACAGAAATATTACTCAAAATAATCTAGATCCAAGGGATTGGATTCTGCCAGCTTTTCCAACTAGCACAACAGGGAAGAGTTCCTTTTGGCCTCTGTTCCAGGCCAGTGGGACTTGTATGGCCATATAGCCACACAGGATGCATTTGTAGTGATTTGGAAGGGGGGGGGCCCAGTAAGATTACATCTCCTCCCTTTTGAGCCAGAAGAAAAGCCAGATCCAACCCAAGGTCCTTCCGCATCCATTGGTGCAATATCTCAACTCCACGTTCAGCAAGGCTATGGCTCATTTTTTGGCCCCAGCATTATGTGATGAGCACCTGCCATAGGTACAGCCAGAAGTATGGTACAGAAAGCATGGACTCCTGCTACAAAAATTATGTACAGCTGCTTGGCAGACAGGACAAGAAAAACAATGGGCATCAACATGAGAAGAGTGGTAACATAAGAGGAAATAAAGGGGTAAAAAATAACCGTACTTATTTTTTAGCTCTGAAGTGGCATCCATGTCTTTAAATTCTCCTGCAATATGTACTATGCCATAACAGGTAACCGCAAAGGCCAACAATGTTTGAAGAACTATCTGTAAAGATACATTAAGAAGAACAGATCAATTGTTTACAGTAATTCATATCTTTTGTTTGGTCTTTGATATCCAAGCTTGTGGTGTTTTTCAAGCGGGGAGCACCAGCAACTTTAGAAAAGTTTATGTAGTTTCATAGAACCTGAGACTTGAGGTATCCAGATTCAACCCCTGCTCAGCACGAAAACAGCCTGAAGCAAGTGGGTACTTTGTGCCTATCTTTGTAAGAACATCAAAGGAACAAACTGATTGTGTATCGTATGCTGATACTTATAATTCTATGATACACGTATAAAGAACATTGTCCGGAATTCAGTTTTCTGAGCACAACTTGATCATAAAAGCAAAGCAAACAGAAACAGCCCTCTCAGAATTAACATTGGAGGGAAGAATTGATTAGGTCTGGATACTCAACAGCTTTTCACAAACAAACAGCAGCCATATGCCAGAGGGAGCAGCTGTTTTCTCAGTAGAGCACAGGGAACACAGAAGCTTTCAGAGTATTGACTGGCGAGAGCAGGGAATTCCTAGAGGGATGCTTCTAAGGGAGGTGACAGGTGCCAAACTGAAGATTTGTTTTAATCTTCATAGGTTAGTGGTTACAATATAAATCTGAACATTCAATCCAGCAGAACTAGGCATTGCTCCAATTCATTTGTGGAAACAAAATACTCAATACTAACACATCAAACAATACATGGCATTGACCACAAATCTGACATGGTATGGTGGCCACAGCAACAAAATGGCTGACACAGGAGGCCAAGCCAGCCAATCCAAAAAATGATTGCCACAGCTAAACTTCAGTAACACATTGTAGATCTTTGTGCTATGGTAGCAGCTGCTGTCAAAGTAACATCTTGAAACATATGCAAAGCTAATCAAATCTGCAACAGCAAATCAGAAGCCTTGCTTGGCAAAAGCCCTACCTGGTTCAACCCGCTTCCTAAAAACACTAGGTGCCAGGAAAGGTATCTGCAGGTACTATGGCAGACACAGTCAACAAGATACTCAAACTGTTAAATTTGTTTCCCTGAACTCAATTTGACTGTCCTGCAAGTAACAAAAACCTTAAATGCAAACCTTTAAGATTTACAAGTCTGCAGTCTCATCAATGAAAGAAAAAGAACATGCAACTTACATCCACTGGCAAGGTTTCATCTTCTTTCTCTGTTAATCTCATATAAGAACGATCTATAAAATAAAGACATACTCATGTATGACTGATTTTCATTCACTATACTCACAACTGAACTATGTTGAAGTTTCCCACTATCTCCTATGCTCTTCAACCAGTTTTGGGGTTGGCTGTGACCAATATGCAGACAATATACAGACTTACCCAAATCTCCTGGTGATGCAACAGAGGCCCTAAACTTTTGCCTGGCTCCTATGGTTAAATGGCTAAGAATTAACAAATGGAAAATAAACCTTGGAAAGACAGAAGTAACGCTGGTTGGGAAGGAAGAGGCCTTGAGAGCCATAATGTTCTCCACTTTTAATGGGATTCAGTTGACCCTTGCCAGCTCAGTTAAGAGCCTCGGGGTTAGACTGGACCCAACATTATTGCTGATGAAGCAAGTTAATGCAGTTGCAAGAAAAGGTTTTCTTTTAACTCAGCCTAACATGAAAAATGGCCCCTTACTCTGATGTGGCTGTTGTGGCCACTTGAATTCATGCCACAGGGACACTGAGACTGGTCTACAATGATACACAGTACATTGATCGCCTCTCAAAATCAATTTGAAAATTCCAGCTGGTGCAGGATGCCACAGCTCAGCTATTATCAGTAGCTAGATAAAGCATGGATATCACTCCTTCTATGGTCACTCCACTGGCTGCCCATTAATTCCTGGGCTCAATTTAAAGCATTCAGCTAGCACATACAAAGCCCTTCATAGCCTTGGCCCCTCATATCTGTGAGACCAATCCTCTGAGCAGGGCCTTCTGCAGGTGCTAACTTTCAAAAGGGCAAAATCAACAAATGCCCATACACATGCCTTCTCCACTGTGGCCCTCATCGCATGGAATAGCCTGCCTGAGAAACTCAGGAGGGCTCCCACTCTTCTTGCTTTCTGCAAACCATGCAAAACTGAATTATTCAAGAGGGCTTTTCTACACAGGCAATAGAGTAGTTCAGGTTTTACAAAGTTGCTTGGATAAATTATTGGGAACTGTGGTCTGTACTACTGTGTATAGTTCATTAGGGTTGGATCCTATGGTGTAATTTTGCACCATTCAATGTGTCATGTTAAAATTCATGCTTTGTTTCAGTTCTGTTTTTTAGACTTCTGGTTGGTTCTACACCCCAAATCCTATTTCCCAGTGAGAAAAGTGGCCTATGAATAATTTAAATAAATCTTCAAAGCAAAATTCATAATGCATTTACCTTGCTTTTTTAATAGAAAGAGAAATGTATCTGGTAAGTATGACAAATGGATGTTAGAAATGTCCTGATTTCCAGATACAAAGATAAGGCCACACACTCTTCACAATTTCACCATTTCAACTAAAAACAACCATGTGGCCTATTTTGCTGCAAAAGATGTCAACAGTTCCCTTGAATTTCTAATCAGTTTCAGTAACAGAGATTCAGAACTACACAATCTAATACATTCCTTCCAGAACCCAGTTAAAACAGATGTCAACCTGAGCAAATTTGCAACCTGGTTCCAAGATTGAGGTGACAGTGTTAGGAAGAGGTGCATCAATAGTTATATCAGTGCTTCTCATCTAATAAGTCAAGGTGGTTATACAAATATTTAAAACAGCATGACAATCTTCTATTATCTTTAACATTTTACTGCTAGTAAATGTGTGAATAACTGTAACAGTGTTAAAACTCTCTATGTACACAGGTAGTAGTACACCACAATACCATCTGCAAAGGTGGGGGGTAATTGCCTCAACAAAGAAATTACACAATCCATATACACAGAAGTAATTATAGCCAGAGTAAAAGACCACGGATTGCAGAATTTAAGATTACCTTCTTCACTTTCAAGTACTTACATTCACTAGGCAATGGACAATTAGGAACAGATCTTTAGGGAAAGTGTTTGTCTTTTAAACCACAGGCTGGAATGCCACTGTCAAACATTTGAAAGAGAGACCTCCATGATAAGCCCATTAAATTATCAGTTCAATTGTACTGAAATCCAGACCCCTTCTGGATTTGTTCTGATTGTCACTATCAGTTTATCAGAGGTGTGGAAATGGAGAACAAAATATTGTGCTAGTAACTGCTGCCCAGTACTTCTGTAGTACTTCTGACTAATGTTTCTAGCATACTGTTGCACAATCCTTCCCAAGCGAGCATTTATAGATGACTATATGAATAGATGGTTTTAAAAGAGCACTGGACAAATTCACTGAGGATGGCTCAACAACAGCCATTAGTCATGCCAGTAAAAGGGAACATCCATAAGCAGAGGCAGCATGCCATCAAATACCAGCTGTTGGAGGCCAACTGTTGTGAATTTCCTACTGGTCATCTGGTTGGCCACCAGAGGAACGAGGATGCTCTGGTTTCGCATCACACTGCCGTCAAGACACAGCTGACTTATGGCAACCTTGTAGGGTTTTCAAGGCAAGAGACTTTCAGAGGTGGTTTGCCACTGCCTGCCACCATGTCATTGGTAGTTTACCTTGGAGGTCTCCCACCCAAATACTATCCAGGGTTGACCCTGCTAAACTTTTAAGATCTGATGGGATCAGGCTATGACTCTTCTTAAGCTCATTTTTAAAGGGTGGCCTCAAATCAATGGCTCTCCTTTGCCTCTACTGTTCTCAAAATGCACAAAAAATATACTCCTTCTACTAGCACACTAATCTATCCCAACATTTCATTTGATGTTATGTTATGCTCTATCCTATGTGTGTCCTATTAGGTTACCCATAGTTATAGTCTGCTAACAATCTACCACTTTCTTACCCCAGTCCCTCCACTATAGTAATTGCACTGAAGAATGAATCAGGTTTGGCTTTTCCTCATCATACTGCTGCAATGACAAAAGGGGAAAGGCGGTGGTCCCTTTTACACAACTCTTGGGAGCATCATGCTTTCCCCAGATGTCACCTTAAGATCAATATGCATAGATGCTTCCTCAAGATTTTTTTATACGCACACACTATCTAAACATACAAACAGTATCTATATTTATATTCACACACACTATCTTTTTATCTGTCTATATCAACATATATCTTACCATTATATTCTAGCATGACTAAGAAACAGAATCAAGAAAGTAGCTATGTTGATAGCCACAATCCACTTGTTAGTCTGATGTGTCACAAAACTCTTATATTCTGGTAGACTCTCAAAGGGCAAGATCCCAAGGCAACAAAATGCTGGTTTAGCCTCCACCCTGGGTGCACCCAGAGGCATGAATGGATTTTTGTAATTCCACCCCAAACTTCTCCCAGGAAGAATGGGTTAAAAACGTAACAGAGAAAGTAGCAGAATGTTGCTCTTGGAGACAACATCACATCTCTTAACCCCAACATCCCCATAATAGGCATGCTCTTTTTGATCACAGTGACAGAAATTACAATGACAGACATTCTCCATTCCTTCCATTCCTTTCCAGTTTTCACTGTACTCAGAATTCTTAATAGCAATACCACCCAAGCAACCCCAATCTCTGCTCAAACCCAGAATTGTTGTCTTCCTTCCTGCCACCTCCAAAATCACTTCCTAGAAGGGTTGCCAACTTCTGAAGCGGCCCCTACAGCAAGTGGACATGCAGACCCTCGGAAGGGTCACTTAGAGTTCCAAACTTTGGAAAAAAAACTTCGCCCGCAACTCAGGATGCCGTTCCAAGCACCTGGGTCTTCAGCCCCCCGGGTGTCCCTCCTTGGCCTAGGGCTTCTCCGCCACGGTCCTACTCCTCTTCCCGCGCACCGAGGAAGTTAGTGTACCAGGCCCGAGATCTCCCCACACCAAACACACATCGGGAGAAGACGCGGGAGTCACTCACGCTGTGCAGCGGAGAAGGCCGCGTGCGCCAGGGCGAACAGTCCGACCCCGACCAGCCCTTTCCACAGCGAGGAGGCCGCCATCATCCACCCTCCTGCCAAAGCCACCGCCGGGGGCGCGCGCGGGCGAGCAGGTGCGCTAAACACTGGGGTGCGCGCGCTGTCTCCTTCCGGCGCACCGTGATGACGTACAAGTAGGACTGGGAGAAAAGAAGGCAAGGTTCCTGAAACTGAGTGAAAGGGCGGGGCTGTTCTGGAAAGAAAACGGAACGCGAAGCGGAAGGATGGGCGGGGCTAAGTTATTGGTAAAATTCTTAGTCCGCCTTCGCTGTGGCAAAGGCGGATTGCAGTGGATTTTTCTTACTCTGCGTACCCTCCCAGGAGTGATATAATAATGCTTAATAGTTTTCAAGAGCCCCCAACCTAAACATAAATAGCAACTGGGAGAGAGATCTAGGAGGAAGTGTCTTTCTCTCTTTTCTGTCTTGCACCCGACCACCATCATCTATGTTTAATATGCTGTAAAAAACACAGACCTACTTTGCAGGGTTGCTGTCAGAATTCCTAAGAATAACGGCAGTCACTTCTCTAGAGCTGCAACTGGTTTGTTTACCTTGCATGCTCATAGTCGTGATTCCGTACCAGCTATCCTGTCCACCACAAACTGAGTTCCTGTCTGTCACCTGCAGAGATATGTGGGTGGTTGTGGGCCGTTTGCACGGAAGAGAGTGCTGTCTACAGAAGCAGGGGCTAGGAAGAAGGCAGTTTCCAGGTCTGAGGAATTCTATAGGGATAGCTCTGTTGTAACAAAGCCACCCAAAAGTTTTGTGGTATCTTAAATGGCACACAAGTAAAATGACAAGTTATTGTGGCAGATATTTTCATAGACGTTCATGCTGGATGATACCTGGAAGTAGGCTGTGCTCCACAAAAGCATCCACCATAATAGAACCGTGAGCCTTTACAGCAGGGGTCTCTAACCTATGGCCCTCCAGATGTTCATGGACTAAAAATTCCATCAGCCCCTGCCAGCATGGCCAATTAGCAGAGCTGATGGGTGGTTTACCAAACCGAATAAAATAAATAAATAAATAAATAAATAAAATCATGAACATCTGGAGGACCAAAGGTTGGAGAGCCTTGCTTTACAGCATCTGTATTTTGTTGAGTTCTAACAAAAAGTTTCTTGGTTTTAATGGAGAGAAAGATGCTATGGAATTTCCAAGGGACTGTTATACTGAGACTAGTGCTTCTGAACTGAAGTTTTGGATGAGCAATCAGCACTAGACGTGTTTGCAGAAAACCCACTAGTGATTCTGGCAGTGAAAGCCTTCAACAATACATAACTCATTTTTACTTTAGCATAATTATTCCTGGATTAGAATCAACTTCAGCAGATAATGAATAAAAGTTTGTTAGAGTAAGACTTTTTCAGTCATTAAAGTATCACAAAACTCTATAATGAACAAAAGGTTAGAGTATCTTCTCTGGAAGGTAAAACATGGGGCTTAAAAAGTAAGTTTATAGAGAATGGATTGAGAAAATTCAGTACTAGAACTGGAGATCATCCAATGAAACTGATTGGCTGTAGATTCAGAACTGACAAAAATGTAGTTTTTCAAACACATAATTAATTTTTTTGGATTCCCTGCCACAACATACAGCAATTGTGACTGATTCAAATAGATTTTAAAAATTAAATAAAATCAAGGACAGGACTGTTAGTGGCTATTGGTCACAAAAGTTAAATGGCCCTCCATATTGAGTAGCATAAGCATAATTTACCTGTAATTTAAAAAATAATGTTATTAGTTTTCAGAGTATATTGAACAGAATACAATTGGAAAAATAGTTATAAAAGAGTAAAACAAATAAACTATCTACACAGGATTATATTGAATACATATTACATAATGGATCCCGATATAACATTCTTATATTATTAGAGAAATTGTTATGAAGTCTTCAAATCTCTGTCATTTATCCACCAACTACAGTGGTGGATACAGTGGTATCTAGAAAGTATATTTCTTGTATGGATTGGTTTCATGGTCAGGTTGATGATGGAGTGGAAGTTGCTGAAATTTCTCTAATGTGCCACATGTGCTACATGTCCAAATGATGAAAATGTCTGATTAAATATGCACCTTCTACAAGCATTCAGTGCATTCCACCTTCTGACTAGTAAAAAGACTCAGAGATCTCCATTCCTACTCACATCTGACAATGGGAGCTTGAGTCTCAAAAGCTTATGCCCAGAAATTCTTGTTCTTATAGGGTGATTCGCACATGAGTAAAATAGGTTCGACCTCGTTCCCTGAGAAGGGCACTGACCTAGGTCGAAGCCATTGTTGTTCCCCACTGCCACCAGCTTGATCCCAGCTCAGAGGGCGGAATAATCCTGTGCCTCTTTGCTGCTCCGTTCCGATTGGCTACTGTTCTACAGCCATGTTCTAATAATTAATTCTACAGCCATGTTCCGTCTATCCCCACACACGTTATTAAAAAAACTGCCACAGGAATGGAGGGACGAAGGTGGTGTTTTTTGATTGGCCAGCTGTACGCATGCCCGAAACACTCAGCTCTGATTGGCTGAATGAGGGACTCCTGGCACCAGAGATTACTGGAATCGAGCTGAGTTCGAGCGTGGTTCCCTGAAAAAGTAGTAGTTCCCAACTGGAGTCAGAAATTTGATCGTTACATGGGGCGAAGCTAGTACAAAACCATGTCGATCCCAGTGGTTGTGCGGAGCACTTAGGTCGAACGCAGCTCGAACTTAGGTCGATAACTCAAGTGCGGAATCGACCTAAGGTTGACTGGACTCAAATCTTACAGTTTCAATGTACCATATTTTAACCCTTCAGTATACAGGATCAGGGTGTAACATGACAATTTACAGTCTTATGCCATAATAAATGCAGCATAATTTTCTTCACAGTATAACTTTTGTTGCCATAACAAACTAACATGGCTGCCCATTTGGAATTTACAACCATGCATTCAGGCCAATCGGGGCACCCTGATACTATTTTCCTTGCTGATTTTAATGGACTTCCATTTAAGGTTGCAATCATGTGCACATTTTCCAAAGAAGCCTCACTAGACTCAGTGAGTCATTGAACATGTTTTATTAAGATCAAAGAAAGGCTTATACAACAATATAACTGTCTATTTTTAAGTGCCACAAGACTCTTATTTCTGCTTCAACAATCTAACCCAGTTACCCCACTGGAATCTGTTGCAAAGTAGAGAGTGAACTTTTGAGTTCTCCTGAACTCTTCCGTCCTAAACAGGGTTAACCTCTTCCAAGACAGTAGAAGTCAATGGGCATTAACTGGAGTAACTATGTGGGTTGCAATGTTAAATCAGTCTGTTAAGTAATTTATGAGGCTTGCATAACATTCCCTGTGCTCCAGCTGAGAACCATTAACACTCCACTGTTGCTGAGGTCTCGGCATTATTCCCCCCAAGCACCCCTCCTTTTTTGGCATAACGTTCTTCTTGGTGAAGGTGAGCCAGCATTTCAGAAAGCCATCTTATTTTCTTATAATTTATACCCACCATATTAGTTTAATGTATCGTTAATGCTTTAGTTTTTAATAGCTGTGTTTAAACACAGATAGTGTGTGAAATACATATAGATGTTAATGAAATACAACTGGAGCAGAGCCTGAATTGTAGTTTTTAAAAGTGTTTATTTGTAGAAGCAGTCAGCCAAGATGCTTTCTTGGATGGTATTTTTATTGTGTTGTTCTAGCATGAGAGAACCCTATTCCCACCTTTCAAGCCACTTGGCCAGGAAGAAAGATGCCTTTATTGCCTGCCAATAAGAGAGGCCTGATGAGTGACTTGCATCCTCCAAATGGTGAATTGCAGGCTGCAGATTTTGTGGTATATCACATTGTTCCAGCCTTCAAGAATACAGACTCAGGTCTCCATTCCTTGTTTTTGATAACACCTCATTGCTTCTGCCTGTGGCTAGTTTACTATTTTATGGCGTCCACATGGCTTTCACTAAGCAGTTGTTATTCTTTTGGGTGACAGGAGTGTCCTCAAGATGCCTGGGGAGCTCATAAATGTACTAGAATCCCCTCTGGGTGCTAAATGCCCACTTCTTTTAGGTCATGTGACCTGGGTAATGGCATTTGGTTGGCTTAACCTGTACTAATATGTAAAGGGATGGCTCAGAGTGATGTGACCAATGATGTACTAATGATTGATGGATGTACCTCCATATAATGATGGCCCTGAAACATACTAATTGCTTCTGCCTTGGTCAGAAACCCTATTTTTGCTGCAGCCACAATAACATCTTTTGTTCACCTCTCACCCCTGGAGTCTCTAATTGGGTCGGGGCACCCTGATCCTGACTCACAAATTGTGACATCAAAGGGTTCTAGGAAACTCGAAAACGTGCTCGCTGCTAACGAAACCCGATGACCTGACAACAACTGCTTTGGAGATTTTTCTACGGTCTGCCAACGACCCGGCACCCTACGATTTTGGCATGAACTCCGTGCGTCAACAAGCAACGATCAGGGCGCATAGGACCGTCACCCGGACTGAGATCGGAAGTAAACCCTTCTCAAATCTGTAGTGTCTGTTTCTTAGTAAACAGAAAGGATAGGGACACAAGGCAAGGATGCTAAGCACACTTTCTAACCAGAAGGCACGGCAACTGAGTACACCCTTTTCTTTCCATGTAAACATTACACGGGGGGCGGGCGTCTACTAGTTTCCTGCAGCGCCTGCTCCCTAGGCGTCCGCCTTGCAGCGCCTGCGCGCTCCTGCTTGCACAGCCGCCTCCTCCAGTTCCAGCCCCAGCCCTGGCTAGAGAGGAGGAGTGAGCGGCTGCCAAAGCCATGGCCATCCGGACCCAGCTGGGACGATGCTGGGGAGCCGGGCCGGGGAGCCCCGAGGCCCCCCTGGCACGGCTTTTGGGGCTGCTGCTGCTGGCGATGGCAGGGCTGGACACCCGGGCCGGGGCAGACCCCCCCGCGTTGGCCAGCCGGCCCGTGGCCCTGGAAGAGGAGATCGTGTCCGAGAAGGCGGCCGAAGCAAGCCATCGCCAAGACAGCGCCAACCTGCTCATCTTCATCCTCCTGCTGACCCTCACCATCCTCACGATCTGGCTCTTCAAGCACCGCCGGGCGCGCTTCCTCCACGAGACCGGACTGGCGATGATCTATGGTGAGTGGGTGACCTGCGCGCTGCGCCCACGGCTCCAAATCAAGGCGGCGCTCCCCCATCCAGAGCCCCAGGCCAGGGCTACCCCCCCCCTCCCACGCCAACCCCCAAATCCAGACAGCCAGTTTAGGGCCCCGAGTTCTGGCGGACCCGCCCACTACTACTTCCCAGATCCTGAGCCGTGGAAACAATCCCGTCAGGCCCTCTCCGTGCAGCACCGCACAATTTAGAAAGAACCTTTATATATCCATGCCCAACTTCTTTGCTGTCCCCAGGTCTGTGTTAAGTAGGCTGTGGCGAGTGAAAGGTTGGAACACGTTTGTTACCATTTGTCTGGTTCGGAATGTTTTGGGGAGGGGCAACCGGGTAGAGCTGTGGCTTGTTTTGCGAGCTTCCCACAAGAGGCACCTGACTGGACCCTGTTTGCAAATGGATCTTTGAGCTCAGCCAGCACCAGCAGGAATGTTTTTATGCTCTCTTCCCCGCCCCCCCGCCCCCAATTCATTGAAAACTCTTGTCTAACAAATGAGCTTCTCTGTATGTATTTTGTACTCATTTGTGGTATCCCAGAATTCACTGATTCATCTATCGGTCAGCTGTACTTTCTGGAGAATATGGAAATCCAGAAGCCGCATCTTAAGTGTTTGAAAACTAGAGTAGGGCAACAACTGTATGTTGAAAATGCTGAGATTCTGCAGAATTTTATTCACATCCTCAGTTCTTGAGACTCGCACCCCAAGAACGTACAAACCATATGCAGGGACTGGTTTCCAGATGGCTAGAATTTAGTGAGTCACATACATTCAGTACTGAATGCTCTTGATAACTACCCAGCAGCTGCATTCCCCCTCCCCAATGGAGAGCTACAAACTGTATTTGCACTCTGAAATAGTTCCTTCATTTATATCTTCCTTTCTCCCCAGTGAGAACCCAAAGCAACTTATATTGTTTTCCTCTTCACTGTATGTATCCTCACAACAACCATGTCAGGTAGTTTAGGCTAAGAACACAAGCCTCCATGGCAGAGTGGAGCTTTGAACTTGGGTCTCCCATCTCTGATTACTACACCACCATGACTCTTAATAGGCTTAATTCCATGTAATACCTTTTATTATGACCAACCAAATTGACATAAAACATTGTGCAAGCTTTCAAGCCTATCAAGGCTCTCAGTTGGGCTGGATGTTACAAGATTTTAAAAGATAGACAGGTGAAAAGCAGATCTATCAGGCCATGGTGTAAAGGTCTGACCTTTCTGGCTTCCTCCGTGAGTTGTCAGCAGGTTATAAACTTAACTTTATGGCTGTGGTGAAGGGTTACAGCATGATACTCGTTCCCTGTAACTCAGAAACTATCCAGAGGCTATCCAAAAATTTCCCATATGCCAAAACAAGAAGTACAAGTCCCTTGCAGTCAATTAGGAAGCACCTTTATAGTCCCTATATTTGAGCTGTTGCATAAGATTAAGAGTCCTGGTGGACTTGAAAACTTGCAGGTTTCATGTCAGTTTGCTTGGTCATCTTGTTTTTGGATCTTGCATGTACAACCTTTCCTCAGTAGGCAGCCACCTGACACCCTGGAGTTACACATCTGCCTACTGCCTTTTGTCTTTTGCCTAAACACTAAAGTATTCCTAGTATGCATGTACTGTTCTTGATCTATCAATCCTTCCAAAATCCCCCATCCCAATAGGATGAACCAGCTCATACACACTGAGGCATCTCTTTTCATTTGCTGTGGCTCTCACATGATTCTCAGTTGCCTCTTCCACCTGATGTTGCATCTGGATAAGTGTATGGAGCTTTATTCCGGCAAAATTAACATTCAACAGACGCATTCCCTCTGGTAAATCTTCAGTGTTAATCTCGCAATGATGCCACCATTGTTGTTGGAAATATCTACTTGTTTGGTGCTACCAGAGTCCCACCATAAGGGATGGCAAATTGAATTCTGTACAGTGCCGGTATATTAGTTATAGTGTCAGTGCTAACATTTGTAGAATGTAGCTCTTTTTTGGTACTTGCATCTTTTACTGTGTAATCACAAGAATGGTGTCGGAAAATACAGGATTTAATTTATTTAGGGAGAAAGCTGACTGTTCAATAGAAATAAGCTGGAAGACACTTAACAATACATTCTTATGCAACATTTCTTCAGTCTAAGAGCATTAAAATCATTTGGTTTAGGCTGGAAGAATTCAGTATAAGATTATGCTGTAAACGATGTAGGTTGTTTGTCAAAAGTAATCAGGTGGCCAGCCTAATTTGGGGGGGGGGGAGGCAAATCCCCCTCTGGAGCTGGTGCACCCCTAAGCCAGCATGAGTGCCCATTCCACTGGTGCAAGGGGCAAATGAGCTGGCAGAGAGGCAATTCACTCAGGCTGGGAACCACACAGCTCCAAGCACCTGACCCAGAAGTGTCCTCAGTTGCCCAGGCCTGCTGGTGCAAAACACTGCACCTGTGTGGCCAGGGGCATTCCAGGGGGCAGGGCTAACTTGAGTCCGCCCCCAGAGCCCGGCTGGCTCCCATTGTGCATATCTCTGTTCTCCCCATGGGAGATTTTAAGATGAGTTTTAAAAACTTTTGGGGGCTTCTGGAGCCATGGGAAAGTTCTGTGGAGCAGGTGGGGTGATGCCAGAGCAGCATGGTCCTAGCCCACCAGCCCTGTCTGGATTGGGTTGTAAATCTAGCTAAATGTTATTAACTGAACTTGTTTATTTATTTTTTATGAACAAGCAAACACAAAATCTGGGTTATGAAGAACTGCCTGGTAGATCCCTCTAAGCATCTTCTTGGAATATTTTTAGATTAGGTGTTTCAGCAAACACCTGCTAGTAGGGTCCCCTAACATCATTGGGACCCCTCCTCATTTTTGGAAGAGGGTGGTATATGGGTCTCGCGGGCCCTATTGTAGAATGTACCTGTTTTAAGATTTTTATGTTTTTTGTATGACTTTATGTTGTTCACCGCCCTGAGCCCTCCGGGGATAGGGCGGTATAGCAAGTTTAATAAATAATAATAATAATAAATAATAATAATAATAATAATAAATTAAATATACCAATGTATCTTCTTTGCCACCAGTCACACAATCCAGCTATTAAGTGGAGTGTGTGTATCTGCAAATTAAGATTTGTGTTTGGGTGTGTAAAAGTTTAAAGTACCCAGTCTGCCGTGAAATGTATTGGGCAGCGTGTGTCTGTCTGATGTAGATGGTTAGCCGTATTAGTCTGCTGCAAATAAGAATCTTGTGGCACTCTTAAAACAACAACAGTGCAATCCCATGCAGAGTTACACCAGTCGAAGCCTGAAACCTGGGAGTGAAATTGACATACTGTGCCATAGTGAGATTGTAACTGAACACTTGGATGGATGGGTGTCAAATCTTCACCATTCTTTCATTCTTAAAAGTGGCTTTTCCCAGTTTTTTTTCCTGGGGGGCTTGATAGATATATCCTCTAAATTTTGCATACCAACCAAATTCCTATTTTGAATGAAGAAAACATGATACCTGCACTCTGAATGGATGATGCAAGCAACATGCATGGAGAAGGGGGAGCGTTGTAACTTATTCTGGAGCTTTTCAGGAAGGTAAATCATAAAGTTTGCTCCAGCTTTGTTCTGCATAGATGTATTGAGTATACACAGATGTGGGTGCTGCATTCTTCTTTTGTGGGTTTGAAATCTTTGTATGTTAATAAGATCTTTCTTGGGCCTCAAGAGTAGAGTTTATCACTCTATTTTCTTTCATGAGGAGAGCAAGGATTCTATCCATGTATTCAGGAAAGGGACAGGTGCCTTGGAAATTTCCTTAAGTGGAAGCTAAGAGTTTTTAAGACTGCTCTGATTTGCTGGGGACTTCTGAAACCAAGCAGTTAAGCCATATGGCAGTGGTGGGGGTTTTCTATACCCTGTTCAGGATGGAGAAGACAGGAGATTTGTAAATTCATCTGCTATTTCCTGGATTGTCTTTGTTCTAGAATGCTCCACTTGGGTGCTAGCGCCTTGGGGACAGAACTAGGTAGGCAGTAGGACCCAAGAGGAGCATTCTAGAACAAAGACTGTACAGGAAATGGCAGACGAATTCACACATCTCTTGTCATCTTATCCCAAACAGGATAAGCAAATCAGCTCCATCAGATGAATTTCTTTCTGGCTTATGTGTAATATGAGAAACAAAGGAAGGTTTTTAGGGGTTTTCCTTCATATCAATCAAATTCCTTTCTTTTAGGAAATATTAAAATGATGTGACGCAAAGGCAAGTAACTAGAATGTGAATGCTACCTATGAGGTTGTTACCTGAAAAAATGAAGGGTAAGTCTCTGCAATGAAATCCTTCATGCAGGACCTTCCTGGGAGGTTAGGAGGGTGATAAAGTGTAGGTCCAATCTGGCTTGAGCTTGTAAAATCACCTCTGTAATATTGGGGAAAGGGCTGCTACTTCTGCTTCCTGTAAGACAAGTTCTTGCATCCTGGTGATGATTAAATGCTATATATTTTCTACAAATTGAACATAATTGTTTACTTTAGTCTGAAGTTCTGTGGTTATCTCATCTAGTTTCTGTTTCCTTCCCACTCATCTGTAGATGGACAAGCAGGCAGTCATTATAAGTACATATCATGTAACTACTAAGGACTTGACTGGGCCTTTGTATGGCTGATCTTGTGAGGCCTTCAGAGCCGCAGCCAGTACTGTCACCTTGATGTTCCTACCTATATTAAGCACTTGCATCTGTTGTATCTGTTGAGTGCATATATTGCATTAGTGCTTAATGCACATTATCCATGTAATGTCTGAACCAGGGCTCACAGTGTAAAGCATTGCATTTTTGCAACTCTGAACTTGTGATCTCTTGGCATGCATTGGTAGAAGCCTCACATTTCCTTGAAGTTTCTTGACTGTTGCATTTGCCCTGAGAAACTGCTGACACTCTGTGTCCCTCTGTACAGGTGTCCTAGTGGGCGTCGTCCTTCGTTATGGTATCCACGTTCCCAGTGATGTTAACAATGACACCTTAAAATGCCAAGTGCAGACAAGCCCTGCCACTCTGCTCCTCAACATCAGTGGAAAATACTACGAATATACCCTCAAGGGGGAAATCAGCCCCCATGAACTGAATAATGTTCAGGATAATGAAATGCTCAGAAAGGTAAGCCGATTTGATGATCCTTTACTCAAGGAAACAACCTTCTGGAAAGGTATAAGTTGAATTAATTGGGTTGTCCTGACATTGCTGATCAACAGCTCCTGCAAAAACAGAGAAGAATGTAGGTTCCCATGTTTCTCTTTTACTGTCCTTTCCATTAAGCTTCCTAACCTGAAGCAGTCCTGGGGCTGCAATGCCCCTATTGCATTCTTTGGGCAAGTGTACGTGCTCCTGTGTCAGTACCTGTGTTTTCCCCACACAGGGCAAGTAGCTCCAGAGGTCCATTTCAGGTCAGGAAAACCTCAGCAGAGGAGAATGATTTAAACCCCCCTCCCTGCCCACAAGTATTTAAAGAACAAAGCCAATGATTTGGAGCTAGATTCACATAACTCCTGGTGTCTTGTCTGGTTTAATGTTCACATAAATTCTTGTAAAACCCTGTTCTCCAAAGAAGCAGGGTAGATTTTTTTCCACAGAAGGTTTTCATTTCCTCAAAACATTTTTCATAAAATTAACTAGAAACCTAAGGCAAACTGAGCAGCTTTAGTGTTGTAATTAACATTTTAGGTGACCTAAGAAGCATTTTAATATATTAACTAAATGTAACCAGTCTCACATATAGAGTACTGAAATCACACTTAATATGTGTTATTTAATTCTTTTTCCCTAATCCATTTGGCTATTGGAGAAAAGTTGGAGATATTTATGCAGGACGTGAAAGTATGAGGATCCCAAAAAAGTTTTGATTGCTAAATATACGGTAACTAAGATAAGCATGATAATTCAAAATTTAATTTATTTGTAGTAGAACATTTTTCAGAGAACATTTTATTTCGAAATGTTCAACTAAACATATTGTGGCTACTGTTTGTGCTGAATTTCTTTCAACTTTACCTGCATACTATTATGTTAGCTCTTAGTGTGTTCTACTGTATCTCAAGTCTTCTGCTTGTCCAAGGCTAAAACTTCCAATAAGGAGGGTTCTCTCTAGTATTCACACTATTCTCCCTACCACCTTTACCTTCAATTACTTTCAGAATTTCTGTGCAAAAGCCAAGGTTACATATTTAAATTAAGGAGAGCCTTTTCTTTTGAAGTCACTCTGAAGTCACTCTAAAGTAGGGTACCAGTGCCTTGAAATGTTGTTGTGTTTGCTAAAATGAAATGTGTAGTGGTATTTTGGGTTTGAAATATACTAATTGAGCATTGAGCTTCATGATACAATCATATAGATAGAATAGTTGTCTCACCTGGATTTTTTTAAATACACAGGTGACATTTGATCCCGAAGTGTTTTTCAACATCTTACTTCCACCAATCATATTTTATGCAGGATACAGCTTGAAAAGGGTATGTACTTGTTTGTCTTACACCTTTTAGTTTACATTTTTCCAATATCAAAATAAACTATAATGTCAATTTATGCTAGCGCAATCTTGACTGGTTTGGGAATTTTGCATAGGACTTTGAAAGGATGTGATGAAAAGGGAAGAATCAGAGCAGATTTTTTTTATGTTTTAAAATGGTGTCTGTGAAACTTGCCATTGTCTACATATCTACATGAATATTTTATTATAAGATAGCAGTTTTATATTTGTGTAATAAAGAGCTGCTCATAAAACACAATTGCTCTAGTGTCGCACTTATTCAGCACTTAGAATGGGACTGCAAAACAATATATCCCTTCCAAATAAATGCATTTTGGGAATAATGTGTGAGGGAGGGTAAACTCTACTGAGAGTTTCTTAAGGAGCTGTATCTTCACTTGGGGCAAAATTAGTTAACATCATTGCAAATCAAGCAATACATTTTTTAGAAATTCTAAGATGTCAAATTTTGTTCTCTCTCCCCTTAAAAAAAATCCACCATGACTATTGGTGGTGGAAAGTGCCATCAAGTTGAAACTGACTTATGGCAATCCTGTATGGTTTCAAGGCAAGAGACACACAATGGTGTCTCCCCCGCACCTTACCATTTAGTGGGAAGTCTAAACTAATACGTAGGTTGTTTTTTTCACAAGAAGTAGTTAGATCAGTCATTTCTTGGGGGCTTTGCACATCCACTCAGGAACAGTGGTTCACAGTGTATTTGGGTAACCAAAAGTTCCTTTTCTGTCTTTTCTAGAGGCATTTTTTCCGCAACCTTGGATCCATCCTAGCATATGCATTCCTAGGAACAGCAATTTCCTGTTTTGCGATAGGGTGAGTATTTCTCATGCGTCAATAGATTTTTAGACATTGGAATGTGAGAAGGTTGGGATAACAAAGTGATTTTTTAGCTGTGTGTGTGTGTGGAAATAAGGTTTCCCAATTAACCAAATAACAAGGGGAAAGGGGGGAAAAATCTTTGAACAAAGAAATGTCATGGTAAATTGAAAAGAGGTAGGTTTCCAGAAGCAGTTTCAACATTGGCAGTGTGATTAGTCATCAGATCAGTATCTAGTGGAAAAGGGTCTCTCTGTGGATCTTGGAGTCCAAGTGGTAGATGTGGAAGCACTAAGGGTCAAATGTTCTTATATCTGCATCAATGGCTGTAGCTGGTTGGCGGATTTCTGTTTATCAAAAACAGTCCAGGAAGTATTAGATATAGTCTGCTGCAGAAACAGTGATATTATTAGCTTTAATAAGATCATCATCTTTTGAATCCCTGTTTTTTGGCTGAATCACTAGATCCATCATGTATGGTTGTGTTGCTCTGATGAAAGTTACAGGACAGCTTGGGGGAGATTTCTACTTCACTGATTGTCTCTTGTTTGGTGCCATCGCTTCAGCTACTGATCCAGGTATGTTGCAGATTGTGGCCAGGATCCAAAGAACCACGAAACTGTTCTAAAGGTTTAGGCCCAAAAAGAGGCTCTTGGATCCTAATGTGTATATCTTTGTCCTTCATTGAAGAAGTAGACGGGGGATACTTAGAATCTGTGAATGCCCTCAGAGAGCCAGCATGGCATAATGGTTAAGAGCAGGTGGACTCTGATCTGGAGAACTGGGTTTGATTCCTCACACCTCCACATGAGCGGCAGACGTTTATCTGGTGAACTGGATTTGTTTCCCTGCTTAACCACATGAAACCTGCAGGGTGACATTGGGCTAGTCACAGTTCTCTCTGAACTCTTGCAGCCCCACTTACCACACAGGGTGGCAATTGTGAGGAGAGGAAGGGAAGCAGTTTGTAAGCTGCTTTGAGACTCCTTACATGAGAGAAAAACGGTATAAACCCAAACTCTTCTTCTTCTTCCTTTAAAGAACATAAGACAATAAGTAAGAAGAGCTCTGCTGAATCAGACCAATGGTCCATCTTGTTCAGCATCCTATCTCTCACAGTGTCCAACCAGCCAGCAACATGTAGTGGAGGCTGAAGCTTTCCACAGTGTTGTTTCCCGTCAATGTTATGCAGAGGTTTACTGCCTGTGAATGTGGAGGTTTCACATGAATGAACAAAACTGCCTTAAACTCAGGCCTGTGATCTCTCTAGCTCACTAATACTGAAGTGGGGAGGAGAGGAAGGGGCTTTTGAGAAATTGGAGGAGGAGGAGGAAGAAGGAGGTGGGTGGTCTCTGCCCCATGAAGTATCCCACTGCATCTAACCCGAATTTCTAAGGCCCCTTCTGCACACGCAAAATAATGCGTTTTCAAACCACTTTCACAACTGTTTGCAAGTGAATTTTGCCATTCCGCACAGCTTCAAAGAGCATTGAAAGCAGTTTGAAAGTTCATTATTCTGCATGTGCGGAATGAGCCTAACTTTCCTTTTGCTTGATTTGTGTTTTTTCCTCTCCAATTAGTGACTGTGCTTGCCATATTCCATGAGCTTCAAGTTGATGTTGAGTTGTATGCCCTCCTCTTTGGTGAAAGTGTTCTCAACGATGCAGTTGCCATTGTTCTGTCTTCGTAAGTTGCATGGTTTGTTAAAATTATTACCCTATTCTAATTGGCCTGTGACCATGTGGAAAACTGTATGCCAGTGACAAGTACGCCGGGGAACATTTAGCACTAGCAAGAAACCTGTCCGCACAATAGGGAGAATTTAGAGGTATGATGGTAGGCTGAGGGTAATTGCTGTGTGGAACTCAGGCTTAAAATGAAAAACACAGTAAGCTTTGTTTAATCTACACTGAGTCATCACTTGTCTCTAAAGGCTTGATATTCTAAATGAATGGGCCAACATATCTAAGGGGACTGGTGATCGGAAAGGCAGCCAATGGCCTTTGCATATGTGTGATATGTAATGTTTTTCCTGGCTTACAACATTACTTGCACTGATCCTCTACAGTTTGAACAGCTGGACATTTCAATACATTCGCATCAGTTTTTTTTAAAAATGATGACAAAGTCATCTTCATTCCAATTACTACAGTGTATCCTGCTGATTCTGGAGTGGTTTCTTTATTGGGCCTTGAATACTCCTGGAACACCAGATTGCTTTTTGGTTCCAGCCTAATCAGTTGCAATCCTAAACAGGGTTACATCCTTCTAATTCCATTGATTTGAGTGGACTTAGAATAATATTACTCTGTTTAGGACTGCATTGTTAGTGTGTTCAGGAAGTAGATATAATAATTCTCTTGAAGTGCAGACTGGGTTGGCCAGCCACATGACCCTGATTTGCACCCCTTTGGATTGTTTGTGTTATTCGGGGACTGAATGACAGATTTTGCTTTGGGGTTTTCCTGTTACTTACAAATCGATGCTTTAACATTATTTACAGTGTCCTGATAAGAACCTTGTATATTTGTTTCTCTCCAGTTCAATTGTAGCTTACCAACCAGCAGGTGACAACAGCCACACTTTTGACCTCACAGCAATGTTCAAGTCCATTGGGATTTTCCTGGGGATATTCAGTGGATCATTTGCTATGGGAGCCGCCACGGGAGTTGTCACTGCTTTGATATCCTTTCAATTACAATGAATTTTATTTTGCTTTAAATGGTTTCATATATCTTTTGTAAGTTTTCTTACATTTTGTTTCTGCATAATACAAGCTGAAACATTTGGGGGAGGGGGAGGAGAGGCCGTTTCCACTCTATAGCTAACAGTAAATGTTCCAGATTGTCCAAAATGAGGTTGAGCATCTTGGACTAAAACTTTACTGAAGTTCTGCAAGTCTGTTATAAACTGCATGATGCATATTCTTCAGTGGTCCCAGTTGCCACAATGTAAGTGTGGGATAGTGGCTAGAGTCATGGATTTGGACCATGAAAACCCACGTTCAAATCTTGCTCAGCCGTTAAACACTTTGGGTGACCCTGGAAGCAGGCTAGCCTATCTCACACTGTTGACGTAAAGTTTTATTTATTTATATTTCCATCCTGCTTTTCAGTCAGTAGTTGGCTCTTGAAGGACTCACAGGAATTAAACTCTACTACCAATCATGATTATCCTTATATATAATTCCCTAAGGGATGGAATGTCTGACAACAAACCCCCAGCCAATGGGTGTGTGGGACTCACGACATTCCATCCTGTCCCTGCTTATCCTCCCCCAATCCAGGAACCTCCCCCACCCCAAATAATATGGGCTGCTCTCTTGGAGGGAAGGAGGAGGAGGAGGGGGTTCCCCTCCCTCCCCTTTTTGAGCCCATTTAATTTCAATTTAAAATGGGCTTTAGTGCTAGTTGTTCAATATAAAACATTCCTCCTTAGGAGAGGGGTCAATTCTCAGCTTAGCTGGATTTGGGAACAATGAAAGGGGAGGTGTTTTGACTGTTGCCTCCCTTTCCACTGATGGTGTTTTGATGGCGGTTGGAAGCTGGAAGGAAGGGGGCTCTCAGCTAGAACTGGGTCCAAGCACAATGGAGGGATACTTGGCTGTGTTCTGCTCTGCTTTTGATGATCCTGTAGATGGTGATTGGAAGCTTAAAGCAATTTGGGGCCAAAAAAGCATGTAATTTAAGTATTAACAAGCCACATGACTTCTTTGCTTTCCTGTATGGGAAGAATTTCAGGGACATAATGTAATGAAGGGATATAATGTAATGAAGAGGTACTTGATGAGCAGGATGATAAATTGCTCTTTTTCCTTGCTGAGTATCTCCATTGTAGCTCACGCATATAATTTCCTTAATACCCTTATGTCACGTCACTAAGTTCACTAAACTCCGTGAGTTCCAGCTTTTGGAAACTGGCTTGTTCTTCCTGATGTCTTGGAGCACCTTTCTGTTAGCTGAAGCTTGTGGCTTTACCGGTAAGATTCACCTTGTCCGTATCTGCTTTTGACAGCTGTAGAGATTTAGAGGCAGGGCAGGGGAGGAAATTGTATTGTGTGATGTGATGTTGCATTGTAGAATCACAGATTTGGGAGGTGCCTCCAGGGTCATCCAGTCTGACCCTCTGCACAATGCAGGAATTTCACATCACCTCCCGAGTCCCCTAGTGACCCTTTCTCCGTGTTCAGAAGATGGCAAAATCCTTCAGGATCCCTGGCCAATCTGGACCGGAGGAAATTTGCTTCCTGAAGGGGACAAGACATGATTTAATGTGTTTGCTGTAGACGAGAAGCTTGTGGCCAAATAATTGTTAAGCTGCTTTGAATCAATATGTGACATTTCAGCCCTGTCCCCACTGCTTCTTCGTTCTCAGGGCCCCCTGTTGGGTCACTAGGTCAGAGTGCTACAATGATGTAAGACATAATTGGCACCATTCCTTGCTAACCATTAGTTACCATAAATGTTGTACAGGGTAGGTGTCATAATTCACCCTGCCTAACATGACCTCAAGTACAATCCCAAGCAGGGTTATGCTCCTCTAAGTGAATGGGCTTAGAAGGATATTGTGTCATTAGGAGGTAAATGGTAGGAGGAGGAGAGGTGGTACACAGCACTGGATGAAGAGCAGACTGCAATTTTAATAAGGTTCCCCACCAGAAATAGTTTGGCAGTAGTTAGGCATGGAAGTATAACTGTACAAGTCTAGGGATACCCAGTCCAACTGCTAGGTTGGTTTTGGGCAGTTTCAAGAAGAGGCTCATGCAAGTCAAGCATTGCCATCTTAAGCCCCTCCCAATACAGAAAGTGAAAGAGAAACAGCTTCTTTGCCATTCTGCAAAACTGTTGCCCACCTTCTGTAGCTGGCTTTTACATTTTGCAGGCTGGAGTTTGAATGCAATTCTTTGTCCCCAGGTGTTGTAGCAGTTCTGTTTTGTGGCATTACTCAAGCGCACTACACATACAACAACTTGTCCACCGAATCTCAGCACAGAACTAAGCAGGTGAGCTCTCTGATCATTGTGACTAGCCATAGGAAGACCCAGCAAACTTTCCTTCTTGTGAATAATTAAGCCTGTGCTTCTGGGATCTGACTAGATCAGGCTATATACACCATGCTGCCTTTTCCCTTTCTGATCTTTAGTTCTTGGATTATTATAGCTGTGCTTGAGGAAATGTTTCCTGTCTGTTTTGACACGTGTTGCCACAATTCCTTTTAATGACTTGTTTTATTGACTATGTATTGACACAGCGTGCCCCCTGAAACTGCAGTAGCAGAAACTGCAAACCTGTCTGTCTTTCTGCTGGGCACTGGAAGATCTTTTCCCTGCTCAAGCATGTTGTGGAAGGATACATTTGGTATTTTGCAGACATTCTGTAACATTGATCACAAGGGTAAAATAACTGTTCTCTGTTCTTCCCTCCATTTTAGTTATTTGAGCTTCTCAACTTCTTGGCTGAAAACTTCATCTTCTCCTACATGGGTCTTACGCTGTTCACCTTCCAGAATCATGTGTTTAATCCGACATTCATAGTGGGAGCTTTTGTATCCTTTGATGCTTTAAAAGCCTTCCTCCTCTTCCTTTCATCCACATACGCTGAAGTATTTTAAACAGTGGAAGACGTTAATCATAGCCCAGTTCTGCTGCATACTCTATAAAGAGGTGGGGGGTTCATTTAATAAAAAGGAGCATGATAATCAGTTTGTTAAATTATGAACGGGGTGGAGAGAATGTTTCTGCCTCCCTGTTTCTTAAATGTGTCACCCACTGAAATTGATTGATAAAGAATTCATGGAAGATGAAGAAAGTACATCTTCACAGAATGCATGATGAATGAATTGAAACCAGCGCCGTAAGGAATGGTGATGGCCACTTCCTTGAAAAGGGGGCTAGACGCATTCATGGGGGATATGGCTGACAAGGCACGACAGCTAAATGGAACCTCTACACTTGCTCTGAGTAGAAGTTGCAGAGGGACTGGTTGCAATAGCAGAGGAAGGCCATGGCCTTCATGCCCTGCTGGTGGCTTCCTGAAAAGAAGTAGCTGGCCCCATTGGGAAATGAGATGCTGGATAGTTCTAGTAGGTGCTTCAAATACAGGATCATCTTATGTGGTGCAATCTTGTAGGAATACATGGGAATAGGGTACATGTTTGCAGTGTGCTAACCTAACATGGTTAAGTCACAGAGGCCAGTGTACTCACAGCAAACCTTTCTTTGGTACCTAAAATGTTACTGTACATCAGACCTCCTGTTGTACCTGCATTTACCCTTTGCAGAGATGATTGCCGTAAGAGAAAAATACAACACCTGAAAGGGTCCTTAGGTACTGTGGCCAGAATCTACAGAACCACTCGAGAGTGCTCTCTGTACCCGATAGAGATGAACAAGTGGGGGAGGGGTGGTGATGAGGAACTCCAGAATGGGGGTTCAATTTAAAAATCCCCCTCACTGACAAGATCATCCCTGCTAGGATTATGTTAACTTGAGGACAAGCTAATTCTTGCTTTCTCTTTTTCTGATTCAAACATTCTCCATATTCTGTTTTCCTGGAGCATGTGCAGTCCTGATCAGGCAGTTTTTGCTTGATTCTTTTGTTTTCTTTTCAGCTCATTTGCCTGTATTTTTCTGCAGACCTGGTAAGACACCCTCACTTGATCTGTGGGTGACCTGCTTTTAGTGATTTGGAGGGGAACCAGCCATTTTGCTATTTGATACAGTGATTGATCAGAAAGAGTCATGTATGCTGCGCGGGAGGGGGTGCTATGTATGTAAAGCATCTTCATGTGGACCTGGAAATCCTTCCTACCTTTTGCAATACTTAAAGCTTGCAATTAGTGCAAAAAAGTGTGGCTACCATGGGATAGCTAAAATCCCCATCCACATGGGGTGGGCGGGCTGTGGGTTCACTGGAGGGTAGAGTCGAAGGGGTACCCTTGCAGTGGAGAGGGCAAAGGCACCTGTGACTGGGCACCCCTCAGCTCCACAGCGGTGAAACTCAGAAGCTGGGGCTGTTGGGATGCAATGCTGGCATCTGACACCGGTGCTAGGGGGCAGGCTGGGGAGTTGACTAGCATTGGCTTTCCCCCAAACTTTAGAGCCGGGAATGCCATGGCCTGGGGCTTGGAGTTGCACCGCCCATGAAGTCCTGTGGACGGCTTCTGGGCAGTGTCCCCCCCCCACCTTTCAGCTGCCTCCCCACACTGCCCGGAAGCCTTCTGGAGGCAGCATGGCAGCGGTGCCGTCCCTGGCTGCCCGAGGGATCTGAATTGGGCTGTAAGACTTCCAGGCAAACAAGATGGCAGGGGTTTGTTTTGTTTTTGGTGTGGAGAAAAGTACAGTCAGTCCAGTTAAGAGATGGAGGGATGTCTGTGCAGGTCTGGAAATGTTAGTTCTGCATGGCAGTTAAGTTCACAAGTTCACGGGACTTGGCATATAATACATATTGATTAATACAAGGAAAGGAAGAAGAAAAATCCTTAATATGTTCACAAATTTAGCTGGCTGTGTTCTTGGGAAGAGCTGCAAACATTTATCCCCTATCTTTCCTCCTCAATTTGGGAAGAAGAAACAAGATTGGGACAAATTTTCAGCATATGATGATGTTTGCCGGTAAGTAAATGCTCACTGATGGATTTCATGTTCTGCCAGTCATGCAGAGATAAGGTGGGCATTTTTCGTAACTAAGGTCATGAAAGGAATCAGTATGAACAGACTAAGGTGGCCCCTTTCCTGAATTCTTGTGTGTTATGTTAAGAGTGCAACATTGCCCTCCAAGCAGAATTGCACACTTCTAAGCCAGTTGATTTCAATAGACTTAGACAGTTATAACTCTGCTCAGGGTGTTACTGCAAATGTAGTTTAGCTAGGGAGCAGTGAGCCAAGTGTCACTTGGCCATGAACTTACTAGGGTGTGCAGGCAAGGCACTGTTCTCTTAGTTGCAGATACTCACCACTCCCTAATTATAGTCAGAGGCTGCATATGGTTCTTCTAAAGATTTTTGAGGCCATATTTGTTCAAAGAACCAGCATAGTATAGTGGTTAAGAGTAGGTGGATTCTAATTTGGAGAACCAGTTTGATTCTCCACTCCTCCACCTGAGTGGCAGAGGCGTATCTGGTGAACCAGATCTGTTTCCGCACTCCTAAATTCCTGCTGGGAGACCTTGGGCTAATCGCAGTTCTTCGGAGCTCTCTCAGCCCCACTGACTTCACAAGGTGTCTGTTGTGGGGAGAGGAAGGGAAAGGAGCTTGAGTCTTCTTACAGGAGAAAAAGGTGGGGTTTAAATCCAAACTCCTCTTCCTCCTCTTCCTCCTCCTCCTCCTCCTCCTCTTCCTCCTCCTCCTCCTCCTCCTCCTCCTTGTTCTTGTTCTTCTTGTTCTTGTTCTTTTTCTTCTTGTTCTTGTTCTTGTTCTTGTTCTTCTTCTTCAGCACCTTGGGTGCTCTAAAGCTTTATACAAATGCAAGGGACTGTCCATTTGATTATGTAGTCATTTACATTATCAAAGGTCAAGCAATATAATATGCAAGCAGAAGTCGTTTTCTCAATGTTAAAAATATATTAGAACATTTGGTAGTGCTGGACTGCTTAAATGGTAGAGACTTTTTAAAAACCCTGATTTTTGCATCCTAAGTCAGAGTGGGGATATGGTGAGTGTTGGAGAAGATGGTAAAATGTTAGCAAAGTGTATTGTCGAATCAGCTGGCTGGTGTGGGTTTTCCAGGCTGTTTGAGCATCGTCTGGTAGTTTTTGCTCCTAACGTTTTGCCTACATCTATAGCTGGAATCTTTAGGGGTATCATGGTAAGACTGAGCCATGGAGAGAATCACTTCTCACTATGAGACGCCTCTGAAGATGCCAGTCATAGATGCAGACGAAACATGAGGAGCAAAAATTGCCAGACCGCACAGCCTGGAAAACCCACAATGACCTGTCAGCGAAGTCTTTGCCTAGAATTGTGCAAGTATTTTATGTCTCCCCAAGGGGCCTTTTTTGGACACGAGTTCCTTGATTGATAGCAAGCCTCCACCTCAAAGCTGCAAGGGAAACCATTTTTGAGATGGAGGACACCTTCCAAAACTGTGTATGTTGTTCTAGACTCAGAAGAGAAATTTAAAACAGTGAGCATACAAGCCTCTGGTGCAACTAGAGTAATTCTTTGGGTCCTGCCCATAGACAAAACATAGCTTTGGTTGATTTCCATGTCCCTCTTTCTCCCTAGGCCTGCGTGGTGCCATGGCTTTCGCCTTGGCCATTCGGGATACGGCCACCTATGCGCGGCAGATGATGTTCAGCACTACGCTTCTGATCGTGTTTTTCACTGTCTGGGTATTTGGTGGTGGCACCACAGCCATGCTCTCGTGCCTGCATATTAGGTGAGTGCAGCTGTTGTGCTGTCAGTTATTTCTTAGCCAAGGAATTTTTGGTATGTAGCATTTCATTTGGACTCTTCAGTGTGTTCTGCTGCATATTGGCACATTTCGGTCAATTGGAGATACAAACAAAATTCAGATTTGTTGGGAACATTATTGTTGTTAACTGCTTCAAGCAAGCTGCCTTCGGTCTCAGGTTTAGAAGAAATAATAATTGACTGTATATTCTTAAAACTGTGCTAGCAGTCCTAGGCTAACATCTTGGTCTTACAGCCCAATCTGAGGGAGGGGACATGAAAGGAGTCATGGACTAGCACTGGCGTGTTTGCCCACCCCGCTGGTGTAAGGGGCAAATATGCTGGCAGAGAGGGCGAACGCATGGATGAGGCTGCAACGCATGGATGAGGCTGCAACGCATGGATGAGGCTGCAATGCATGAGTTACAGCAGTGTAAAAGGGGATGCCAGCGCAATTGGGAGCAGGCTAGGGCAGGGGTCTGCAACCCGCGGCTCTCCAGATGTTCATGGACTACAGTTCCCAATTGGCCATGCTGGCAGGGGCTGATGGGATTTGTAGTCCATGAACATCTGGAGAGCCATAGGTTGCAGACCCCCTGGGCTAGGGGCATTCCTGGCGGGGAGTCGACTGTCAGTTTCCAAAGGCCTTTCAGCTTGAGCCCATACACAGCCCTCTGATTTATGCCACAAAAACACATATGGAGTTTTGTAGGTGGCAGTGAGTTACCTTTTTCCCGCTGCTTGTTGTGCTGCCCAGAACTCTATTGGAGACAGCATGGCTGCACTACAGCGGTGCCATCCCTGGGCAGTGCCGACACCCCCCCCCCCCCGATTGTGTTGTTAATGTTGTAAGAATGGAATCTTGTAGCTGCATTGGTCTGACAGACTAAGTAATACAAGATGGTGAAATAATCTTTAATGGACCTCATGTCTGCCTTTAGTGCAAAAGTTCTTAAGTTGCATAAAATGCTGTTTAAACATGTAGATTTGGTTTTCAGAAGTTTCTTGGGTCTCTACAGCCAGTGGTAGTTCATGTGGGTGAAAATTAGGACATACCTGAAGGAACTTAACTCTGCCCCCTTTTCTTCTGCTACTCCTGTTTTTCTTTCCATTAACGAGACTGAAATTCTGTGTTTTTTTTTAAACGAGAATATCACACGAGAACAGAATGAGGAGGCTTCATTTTGTTAGACAAGTGAAATATTCCCACTTGGCCACTGGGTGTCACCTGGGCCACATGCCTTGACTAGAATAAAAGCAATGACCAAATGGAAGACAAGTTAGGTTAACATGATGTATATATGAAGTCTACATGAAGCATCTTGATGAAACCATGTGACAAGCACATGGTAAGATTGTCCAGAAATTTGGTGAGGCAGTGGATCCTCTGAACAGATAAGTGAGCAGGTAACAGAGTAGATGAGAGCCAATATGTTGAGCCTTTTGGGTAGATCAATAGGAAAGCTAGGAAGTCAGCCTGCCTCAAATGGATTACTTCCCTTTTGGAGGAACAGATTAACAGCATGGGTGTATTTGTTTATTTTATTTTAATTATAGTCTCCCTTTCTCAGTCTCAAGGTGGATTATAAAATTAGAAAAATAATAATAAAGAAAACTACATAAAACATCACATTAACAATGCAACCACTGGATTATTTTTTAAAAATCAGAAAATAATGCCATACAAGATAATAATACACGTGACAAACCACCACCCTTATTGTTTCACCCATCTAGGTTTCATAAGTGGTGCATGGCTTTAACTAATCTTCATTGATTCACTAGGTGCATCCTTACCTGAAAGAGTAGCATCTGGCCATTGTTATCCATATTCTGATAACTTCTAGATTAGAGTATTGCAGTACAGATCTTGAGATGTTCAGAAACTTCATGAGTTGCAGAAAGCAGCCACAAGATTGCTAACCGGTACTTGTTTACTGGAGAAACATCATATGATGATGTTGTAGGTACAACACAGTTTGCAATACACCTTTATATACCTTGATAGAGCTCTCAATTTGGGCTGGGAGGTAATCTGATAATATAATCTTAAGCAAAATCACACCTAAGTCCATTGGCTTCAATGAACTTTGAAGGATATAACTCTGCTTAGGACTGAACTGTGAATAACAACTGACCTGAGTCCTTGTTCTTTCCAGGGTTGGTGTAGATGCAGATCAGGAGAACTTGGTAAGTATCACTGAGCAGAGCCCCCCCCCAGCCCCCCCCCCCCACAGTCTATTTCTAATGGTTGACCCCAAGTTGTTCAGCCACCTTGGTTAAATTCATTATTTAATAATTTCTTCTTGTCTTTATATAACAATTGCAGCACAGTTTGTCTTTCGCCTTCTCCACAATTTTGCCTGCAGGGATGTAAATGGTAGATGTATTAAAATGGCAGGCCTCAGTAATTGTTGGGGAAAAGGAAGACAAGTTCCTAGCAGAGACTGTTGGTCCCTGTTTGCAGAAAACAGCAAGCATTAGCATGAGTGCCTCAGCATGTAGAGGCACTGCAGCTGTACCACAGTTAAGCATAGATAAGAACTTCCCCCTAAGGCAGCAATTCACTACATTTTTGATATAGTGACCCACAAGTCCAAATCTTCATAGCATGGTGATCTATCCAGAATGGGTCCAAGGAGTTTTGGCACCCTAGGCAAACTGATCTTGGCAGTCATCTAGTTCAGCATTCCATTTTCTACAGTGGCTAACCAGATGTGTTTGAGAAACCAACTAACAAGCAAGTGGCATTCTGACTTACACTGCCTTTCATATGGAGGTTACATTCCAGTCTTTGGCCACCCTCTCCTTTTTCCACTACTCTCTCTAATCTCTTCCTGGGATTCTCATTCAAGTAACCATCAGGCCACGTTTCTCTTGAAAAAAAAAACGTTTATGCACTGAAGAAAAATATTAACTGATATATGACATGAACAATACTTGTTTACAGGGTCAGATCTACACAACAAAGCAACAGGGATGGCCATCAGGGAGGTCTGGCCCGCAATTCACTTCCAGAGATTTCGTGGCCCACTTTTGGGTCCTGAATTGTGGGACATACCCAAAAGGCTAGGCTCCAGGACATTCCTTTGCCTAATTGGAGAGGAACTGAGTTAACCTCTGTAAACACTGCAGAGGAGAGGGTAGCTGCTGCATTGACCAAGGGAGGGAAATGGCTGCTGTGTGGGCAGGACAAGGAAAATGCCCAGACAGTAGCCATCCAGATTTCACTGCAATCTTTCCCAAACTGTTTTTTAGCAAAGCAGGTTCGGGGAAACAATAGAGAAAAGCTGGGGAAAATCCAGGAGGTATATTAAGGCACCACCATGCTCTGTGGAAGTAGGGGGGAAAACCTGGTTCCCAACTGCATTAAACCTGAAGCAAATAACCCATGTGGAAAAGTGCCTAGATTCAGGGACCTCAAAACTCCTTGATGATCATTAATACTGGATTGTCAAGGTTGCCTAAAACCTGGATATTCTGAAATATTTACTGCACATTTCAGTGAGTCCCCAGTTAGAGTCCATCACAAATTCTATTAGGATTCATATTTGGGTTACTTCGCCCCCATTTTGGGCCCCTCCCCTCTGGCACCATTCAGCTGACTGGTGGGGGTCCTACCAACTGCAAATCGAGGCATAGGCCTTGGTGCAGTCGGCACATTGCTGCCACTTCTGAAAGTGACATTATCACATCACCAACAACGTGGAACTCACTGTGGTATTTGGGCAAAAACTCTACGGTAGAAACTGTTTTTACTGGAAGTGATGTCAATGCGCTGATGGCACCAAGGTCTAGGCCTTGATTGCAGGTTGCAAGAACCCCCTTTCTCTGCTGGTTGCCAACCGTGATTCATATAGAATTCATAGTGACTAGACAAAGTTTCCCAGTGATCTTTGTGCCTGAATGGGGATTTGAATTGGGGTCCAATGCCATAACCATGAATGTGGCAGCATCAGTGAGTAGGGAATGATGGTTCACACTCTCAATGACCATGATGCTGTTCTCCTTGCAGCTCAGCAACCCTCCTTTCCCCCTTCCCAGGTGAGCCTTGATGCAAAGGGAGGAAATGTACAGTATAGCTCACCACCAGCTCCCCCAGATTGGCTGTGAACAGAGAATCCACAAGGATGTTCAATATTCATCTTTAATCAAGGCTCATCAAGGGAAAAATACAGGAACTTACACACATCTTGCTTGTGTTGGGCACAAACTGAATGCCCCAAAATAAATCAAGGAGTTTCCTGCAGTCCACATGGGGAATAATCCCCATGTAAAAGCAACCTATGACATTCAAGGGACCTTTTGAAGATTGATCTAAAATTCTGTAATTGTGTTTCATTAATTTGTTTCAGGGTGTGCCAGAAAATGAAAGGAGAAGTACAAAAGCAGAAAGTGCCTGGCTGTTCAGATTATGGTACAATTTTGATCATAAGTATCCTTTACAGATGTGGTAAATCTGTTAGCCTTAATCTCGTTCAATGTTTTCCCCTCAGGCTTTGTACCAGGCAGGAAACAGCTGCTTCTTGGCAAAATGGCAGGGAGAATAATTTAGTAATTTAGTAGGGAGTATATCTTCCTTCTTTGATCCAGCTGTAGATATTTCTCTTATTCTTGTCAGGTAGCAGCTAATGGAAGGCAAGAAATGCTATAGTAAATCTGTTGTGTTTGCAGTTGTTTAAAGGACCAGCCAGAGATGGTTGCTTGCTTGATTTTTAGGGTCTGCTTCATTCTCCTGACAATGGTCCAAAGGCCAGAAGTATAGCTTTTTGCACTGCCTAACCCTCTTGTGGCTGGTTAGCCATAGACTTTATTAATTTAATTTATTTATGGAATTTATACACTGCTCTTCAGAGTTCTGCATGAGGTTGATGCTTCCTAACACTAAGGCCCTTTCCGCACATGCAGAATAATGCATTTTCAATCCACTTCCAATGCACTTTGCAGCTGGATTTTACTGTGTGCAATAGCAAAATCAACTTTCAAACAGTTGTGAAAGTGGATTGAAAGTGCATTATTCTGCATGTTCGGAAGGCGCCTAAGAGCTTCACAACTGTAAAGCAAGAACTTGACAAGAGATAAACAGTATTTCTAAGATAATATTTCTAATGTCTTTGAAAACCATTTTTGTTAAAACAAAAACACCTCTTTTTACTACATCTTAAAAGGTTGATATAGCTCCATCTTGGTTTATCAGACAATGCAGTACTCTAGATCAGGGGTAGGGAACCTGCGGCTCTCCAGATGTTCAGGAACTACAATTCCCATCAGCCTCTGTCAGCATGGCCAATTGGCCATGCTGGTAGGCTGATAAAGTATGGAACGTCCTAGTTCTAATTCTAACTAATTCACTAACTACCCAAATGCTATATGATGTGATTATTGAATGCTCACTGTCCCAGTGTGCCTGTTTTTGAATACTGCTGATTAAATGGTGGTGGTGATGGTGGTTGTTCCTGCCTTCATAGTTAACATTTCATTCAAGTAAGTATTATTCAAATAGTGCGTTATGGCTGTTGTTACTATCCATGAATACTGCTAATAAATAAATAATATTTTTGTAGTTAATATAAGCTACTGTAGGTAGATTCTTTTGCCTTTGTCCTTCTGTCCTTGTCCTAACCCTTGCCCTCCTGGCTTTCAGTTTTCTGTCTCTGATTGGAGCTGAGAATGCAAATCCTCCTTTATTGACCTCTTAGAAATGTTTTATTCCTTAACAAACACTGCCATCAGCTACTTGAAACCTCTCCTTACACATAGCGGCCCTCCTCTTACAACTACACTCCCAAGTTGCTGTGGGCCTATTGCACGGTGCTTGACAAGCCCGCAAGCTTATGAGGTAAGAGCAAAGCGTCCTGATGATCCCTGGGATTCTCTTCCTGTGTGTTTTGTATTTCCACAGGCAGGGGCATTGGTCATAAAAATGGTTGTTAGTGGTGTTGGTTCAGTGCAGTGACCATGAGGGCTGCTGGGTTTTTGTGTCCCAAATCCACAGTGGTGATTAGTCTGCCTTCAGATACGATGTTGAACTACTGTTTGTTTAAGACTGGTTGATTCCACACAGGCCAAATATAATGTCTCCAGGACATTATAGAAACTGTATTTGGGGAGAACTTTGCACAGGTCCTGTTCACAAAACGAGTTTGACCCATTTTGTTCTTCTCAACCCGGGATTTTCAAAAATCACTACACCAGCGATTCTTTTGCACAATCCCAGGTTGGAGGTATTCCCACACAAACACAACAGGCAGGTGACACTGTATTTCCCTCCCTTCCACCCCTTCACTTTAGGTTCTGCACTGTCTGCTTGTCAGGGAGAATCTACCATCCTGTGCTTGCCATGTTGTGCAGATTGTGGGCAGGTTCTCTGAGCACCCAACAGTGGACAAAGTCCCCCAAGCACAATTTCTGCCCATGGCAGCGAGTTTGATCACCATATAGATCTACAGCAACACATTAATTATAGCCAGGCCATTCTGGGGAGGTCCCTTTTTCTTTTATTTTGTGTGTTGAACATGTGCAGCTACACAGGTGTAGCTGATCGGATTTTGGGACAATTGGCATGGCTGCAGGGGTTCGTATCTGTATACCTTTGCAGCTATGTTTGCGTTGAAGAAAATTTTTAAAAAGAGAAGTGTCTCTGTGCGAATGTGCAAAAGTAACCTGGACTGTTTCCATGGGCTCCAGTCACTGCCGGAACGGGTAAAGGGCACACTAGCGAATGGAAAAAAGGAAAACGGGTTCCTTTATAATGACTGCAACCCATTATATGTATGCTATGTGGAATCCACAACTGGATTATATGTATGCTATGTAGAATCCACAATCTCACCTGCATCAGCAAGTAGGAAGCTTTGGGAACATCCGGACAACTAGTCTGGCTCCTGCATGTTTCTTCTTCCAGCTGAATTAAAATCCTACTTTAATCCATTTTGGAGGGAAAATTGTGCTGTGCTGGTTTTGGAGTGTTCATCTGGATTCTCTGCCTGCAGATGCTGTACAGGGGAAGTTAAGCTCCACCTTCAAATTTGCAGATATAGGCTCTGCATTTATCCCCCCTCTCTCATCAACCCTTTGAAAGACATTTCACAGCTAAGCTGTGGCATTGGGAATACTGAGTATAGTTTTGGTCACCCATCTCCGAAAGCTGGAAGAGGTGCATGGAGAGGACAACCAAGTGATTAAAGGGCTGGGGGAAATGTTAAAATAGGATATGTCTTTCCGTTTAGAAAAAAAATAATTAAACATGGACATGACAGACATTTATTAGATTATGCTTTGGGAGAGTACTTTTCTTCTTATCCTATCATAACAAGCACATAGAGTCACTCAAATAAGTTGGTCCGCACTTTTGTAATTAACTAACAGAATTCACTGCCATGAGTATATGGTGATGATTAACCTTAAGTGACTTGAAAGACAACTAGACACATTCATCAAGTATCATATCAAGGGTTATTAGCCTTGATGGCTAAATGGAACTAGCAAGGGTTGGATTCTATGGTTACATTAGTGGAGGGCATTTATATAGGTCCGTGGTGGCGAACCTTTGGCACTCCAGATGTTATGGACTACAATTCCCATCAGCCCCTGCCAGCATGGCCAATTGCCATGCTGGCAGGGGCTGATGGGAATTGTAGTCCATAACATCTGGAGTGCCAAAGGTTCACCGCCACTGAATAGGTGGAGCTTTCTCTGACCTTGCCTTCCCAAAGTAGCCCTTTATGATCCCTGAAAAGGCATTGGGAATTTCACTGGGGATGTGTGTGAAATCACTCCCAACCCGTTCTTTTGCCAATAGAAAACTTGCCTCCAAACTGGCTGTGCCTTTCTAGGTTCACAAAAGGCCGCTGTGAGAAGCTTAAGGAACCTCCATATTGAGTGCCACAGAATTCAACCCTGCATAACAGAAGCAGTGTGCCTCTGAGTACTAGTTGCTGGTTTCACATCCCACCAAGTATGGATGAGTTGCATACCTTTTTGCAACCAATGCCCTATCAGGGTTGTACTTTTTGGCTTAACCTTTCAGGAGAACTGCAGCTGTCTCTGTTTAGCACAGTGGCTATTTAGTACAATTAATCTCTCTCTTTAATCAGAATCAAGAGCAGCTGAAGGATGATGATTCAGATCTTATTTTGAATGATGGAGATATCAGCTTGACATACGGGGATTCCACCGTGAACACAGATTCCCTGACATCTGGTACATCTAGAAGAGCGGCAGGAAATGGCTCCGAGGATGCTCTGGACCAGGAGCTTGGTTTTGGGGATCATGAACTTGTCATACGGGGTACACGCTTAGTTCTCCCAATGGATGACTCCGAGCCTCCTTCAAATGTAGTAGATAATGCAAGACATGGCCCAGCATAAGATCGCTGCTGGATTTGACTCGCAGTCAAAAAAAAATTCCATGTATGATCATGAAGAAAAATGTACTACCTATGACAAAAACCTACTGCATGTCTCAGAATGTCTAAGCTGTATAAATATTATTTATTTATATGGTGTCAGGAGAATATAACTATCCGTACGAGACGATTTGTGAAGAGCAAGGTGTTAATTCCTTAAGTTAAAAAAAACAAAACAAACTGCTCCTGGACAGCTCTGTGTAGGATGGAACTGTTTCAGAACATAATTTTGTTGCGTAGAGAAGAATTTTTTGTTTTAAAAAGAGTGGGATGAAATGTGTTGGGTAGCAATCTTTTTAACTGTACAACAACATTCTGCTTTGCTATTGGCTTTCACAGTTCAACCCAAAGCTGATGCTTATCCAACAGTAGTGAGGAGGTCGGCATTCTGTTGTTGGGCTTTTTTTGGCAGACCTCTTGCAGGTGGTAGAAAAGCATTTAGCTACCCAAGAGATCTGCTTCAGAGAATGAATGCTTTTGATTCTTTAAGCACTCTTTACAAGAACTGCTGTAGAATTCAGTGTAATAGAACTTGTTGGCCTCTATCTGACATTTCTAAAACAACAGCCTTTACTTATGGTCAGCTGACAGAAGCTGAATTAGGACTGCATTCAAGCTGTTGCTAGTCACTAGATGATGGTGTGTTGACAAGAGCAATTTGCAGCTTCTTCCAACTCGAGTGGGAGAGGAGCACAACATGGCCAAAGCAGATACTTAAGAAGTCAGTTCTTGGAGTATGTCGTTGCACTGAGAAGTGTTTTTGTTGTGTTTTGTTTTTTGTCTTATTAAACATTCAGTCTCACCTTGTCCGGTGTAGGATCAAGGGCACGTTTCGAGCTACAATACAGTTAGACCTTGCAGAATACAGTTTCTCACATAGAGGAACAGGCAGTGTTTCTAGAGCAGGTGAGAACAGCGTGAAGACATTATTGGGGTTAACTTCTAGCTCAGCAGGCTATGCCTTTTATTGTGTCAAATTTTTCTTCTTATTGCATGGCTGCTAAGAATACAGCTGAAGTTACTGGTCTGGTACAGTTCCACTTTACATTAGGCAGTCTGGCACACACAAAGAATTGAGACTCAAGGCATTAAGTATATTAGGTGGTACTGAAAGAATTGAGACTCAAGGCATTAAGTATATTAGGTGGTACTGAAAGGGAGTTGTCTGTCCGTCCATCCTGTATAGTTGCACTTTTGTTTGGTAACTCCTTTGCATGCTTGTGTGTCTAAAAAAACACCCTTGATTTTTGTTCTTGCATCTCTTTCCTATTTAATGAGAAATGTTGGTAAGCTGCCTTTGTTTCTTTACCAGTTGTTACAAAAAAAATTTGCCCGAGAAAGAGCACTGAACAATTTACTGTTATTGCACTTGATATATTCAGCTTTGTTCTGCAGTTATCTTTTTAAAAAATGGTGTGGTGTGTGGTTTTGAGAAGCTGAGAATTATGAATGTTTTGTTTTCTGCATAGAAAACAGATGCGGTATGAAACCTTTACTGTGCACAATTCCTCTATTTTATTTTTACTTTCAGACATAGCCCCTGATGGATCTTCTTGTAATCAGAGGTACCGTAGGGCTGTTACAGACTTAACATTCATTTCCTTGACAAGCAACATACCACCCCACCTCACCCCCAAAATGCAGAACCTAATTGTGATCTGAAGTTGTACATCACATTCGAGGTATTTGAGAAGTTCTAGAACAGTTTCTTCATTTGTGCTTTTGATTCTTTGCAGGGCCTGTTCACATGACTTTCCAATGAGAAATCTTGACCTAGTTATGAATGTTGAGTATAAGCACACCTTTCTCTTCCAATGAGGAGAAAGTAACTGTTGAATTGGACGTTAGTGTCTTGGTCTGAATGAAGGATCTCGTCTCCATGATAATTTACATACTTTCTGGGGCTGACGGATTTGAATAAATATGCTGTGTGGCCTAGTTTGTGCATTACTTTCTCTTCACGGTTGGGCCACAGGGGAGTTTGAGATCTGTACCAAGTTCGATTTCTTCCTAGGAAGGAGCAAATGAACAGAGCCAACATTTCTCACTTTTTAAAGAAGGAGGCTTTGCTTTCATTTGCCTTTGGGCAATTGGACCCAGTATTTCCTGTGCTACCCCAGGACTAGAGGAATACTCATGCAAAAGTTACTAGCAGGTGGTATGATATTACAGTCAAGAAAATGGATGACATTCTTTTTTGTTTTAAGTTTTATGTTCTCAGGTCTGGGTAACATGCCTTAAGTATACGTCAGTGCAATGTCTGTTGTCCCCAGAAACATACATTCTCCTCTTCCTTGGTAAGAGCATTACCAGTAAGCATTTTAGGCACAACCAGCCAGGATGCCTTTTGTGCAAGCCCCAATGAAATGAAGAGAATTTCTCAAGGACAGCCTGATTTTGTAGCTGTGTGGCTTGTGCCAGAAGTAGGACCTCCATTGCACCTAAGAAATGGCAGTTTTAATTATCATAGAAGCTTCTTGTTGTTTAGTGCTGGTATGTCTTTTCTTTTTTTTTTCCTGCTATGCAGGAATTTCATGAAGAGGTGTGTGTTTGTCTGTGTGTGTTTTATATGAAGTCTGAATCTTAACATCAGATGTTTAAAAAAAAGAAGCATTTTCATGGGTTGAGTTTTTTCTACATCTTGTACATTAATGACTTCTTTTGTTCACCAACTTTTCAAAACATGAGAAGACTGCTTTTTGTTTTTAAAACTTCAGATGACTAATAAACAGGTTTACAAAAGGCCCTCTGTAAAATATTGTCAAGTACACCTACTGTACCAATCTGCTTCTAGGGAGAAGCTTCTAGGGGTTGGTCATGCCTAACATTTTAACTGATAGGAGGAGGATTTGCTTATTTTTTCACTCCCGCTGAAATCCTCTGACTCTTCCCTTATGCTGTTGCTGGAATTACCCTGTCCCCAGAGGCAAAATTGTGGCGAGCATTTGGTGTTGCGGTGGGAGAGCTGAGGTGAGAAAGTCACATTCTGCTAATAAAAATCATTATGGGAAGGGTGATTTTCATTGAGAGTCAAACCATTACCTTTCCCCACCCCTTTAATCTGGAAGACTGCTTATACTGAGTGGGTTCTTGAGCCCTGCTTGTACAAACATCTTTGCAATTAAAAAGAGAAGGCAGCAATGTCATGCAGAATGCACAATGTCATGCCATTTTCCCAGCAGGGTGAGTTTGATCCTGGGATGGACACTGGCCATTTGACCCACTGGGAAACTTCCTGGGGAGGTACTGCTTTAAAGGGCCACTGGCACCAAGGAACAAGGAAAGCCAAGCCCCAGCAGCTACTCCAGTGCTTCACTTGGCTTGCACCTTTCTGCAATTATAGTGATCAGAGAGCTCACCAGATACCTTCTCCTATCTATACCATTCACTATCAGCAGTGGTGCAGGAAGAAAATGCTAAGTTGACGCCATTGGGTCTGTGTTGAGTGGATCATGCAGTACTGGATCATTGCACCCCACTCAAATTGGCTTGTTCCTGGGCCGTTTAAATTTCCTAGTCTACATCTGTGTTATGGTACTATACTAGATTTTCTGCAGATGGAAGGCTTAGGGATATTCTGGATGCAGATAAACTTGGTACTGTGTCAAGTGCTCTGCTTTCTGCCTGGGGAGAGATGGCCTACTCCCTTTAGTACTGAGTACAAAAACATTCATACAGACAGTGTCTCAGTGGTGTCTGCTTTGTCACTGGAAGTAGAAATGAGACACTTAGATGACCAAGTTGTTCAGTTATATGGCAATTTGTTGAAGTACTGCAGTGCACAGGGATATAAATTCTCTTGCACAGTGATCACCTGCAACAGATTGAGACTAAGGGGGAAACATAGATGTGCCATTAGGTAGGCAGCGCTCAATTAGAGGCTCTTCCCCAACATAGTGGCAATTGAATGTACTTAATTTCCTTAGGAGGATTCCCTTTCTGACTTTGCTAACCTAAAGTCTGTCTCCATTGTTTCTGTAGCTTAATTATGAAAAAAAATGTATATATGTATGTGCCGTTGGAGTTGATAAGGGAATTCCTCATACATCCATTTCCCCTGCACCAGACAGAACATCTCTGCTAAACTGGAATTCAATTTTTGGTTACCTTCTTCCATAAAATATTAATACACTCCCAATCTTTGTTTCATACATCACCTGTTTGGTATGTTGATGCCAACATGCCACTGTAGTTCCAGATCTTTCACGCCAATAATACATTTTATCTGTTTGTTGAATTTAGATTCTGTAGTCACAGTGGCTGTTTTGATCCTCAGTTTTTATTGCATGTGAATACTTTTTTAAAAAAGAGACTTTTAACATTGTAACTAAATAATAAAGCCTATGAAATCACCGAGGGTTCATCTGTGATTTGCCAGAAATGACTAACAATGGTGTTTACTAATTTCTTTGTTGTTGCAATCTCATGTTCCTTCTACTTCATTTCCCCAAGGGGTCTGTGTATCCACAGTTCTTAATGACCTCAGATTCAGCTTTGGGAACCTATTACCTCTTAAGGCCAGGCATAACAGCCCTTCTAGGCAGCCTTTGCCTCAGGGGCATATTCTTGATTTAGATTTAGAAAGGTCTTCTCCTTTAAAAAGTCTGTTCTATAAGTCAAACTGACCTTTCCCCCTCCCCTGGATCAAAAGATTCAAGACAAGTACTCGTTTACTCTAAATACTGTTGGAATTGTCTGTTTTTATGGTATTAACTGCTATAGTTGTGGTGTTTTTGTGATTATATTCTTAATAAGCATAATTGCACCTACTTTTTGTTCATAATGACCCCATCTTTTATTGTTACTTGCACTGTGAAAAAAAAGAATCATGGGCCTATAAAAACAAGTTTGTTTCTTTGTGTCTTGTGTTTCTTTAATCCACATTTTTAAAGGGTGTGTGTGTAAAATTAATTATGTGAATATGTGTCATACCCAGTAGGTTTTGGAAAAATTTGAACTCTCTTTGGCCGTTTCCGCACGGCCAGGATGCGCCCCCACGCCGCCAAGAGTTCTGGCGGCGTGGGGGCGGAAGCCCTTTCGCATGCAAGCATGCGAATGGGCGAAGCGGAGGCCGGCAGGCGGCTCTGCACGGAGCCGCCTCTTCTCCCTTCTGCGCCCCACTCACGGTGTCCTCGTCGTCGCCTGCTGGGCGTCGCAGCCCCGCCCACGCTGCCCTCCGACCCCTGGAGGTCGGAGGACAGTGTGGGCGGGACTGGCGACGCCCAGCAGGCGATTATGACACCGTAGTGGGGCGCATAAACTAGCGTCTTCCTGGCGGCGCGGTTCGCGCAGCGTATCTGCCGGGAAGACGCTTCCTCAACAACAACCCTTTAAAGGGTTGTTGTTTAGGGCGGCCTGAGGCCGCCCGGGGGGGAGGGAAGCGGAGTCAGGTCGCCGCTGCTGCGTTGCAGCAGCGGCGCCTGTGCAAACGGCGGCCTGGGGGCGGCGTTTTTAGCGCCCCCAGGCCGTCGTTAATGGGCCGTGCGGAAACCGCCTTTAAGAAAAAACCCATCTCACAAGAAACTGTAAAGCAACATTAAGTAAAAATAGTTTCAGTGTGAAAACCTATTAAATCTGTAACGAATTCACAGTAAGAAACCATGCAATCATGATACAAATATTTAAGTTAAACAGGTTATAGCCAAACCAGGGAGTTGGATCCAAAAGCAGCCTTCTGTAAACAGAAAGATATCTTTGCATCCAGCCTGTTAAATCTTCATTAGTCATAAAATCAAGGATTAGCCAAACACGTTTTGATCATATGGTCTTCTGCACTGACTTGCATTTCTAAAAGGTCTTTAAAAAGAGTTTCACTGTGACAAGTTGATGAGTCTCAAGAGCAAGGATTACTCACTGAAAAAATATGCTTGTTAAAACATTTTCGGCAGACCCAAATTGATTTTATGGTTGTTGTACATTGCAAACTTACAGTTGTATTAGATTTTATGCCTTTCTTCTCCTTCTTGCTGTAACTATAAAGAAGCTTTTTTTAGAAATGCTCTAAAAATTTCACAGTGTACTCAACACACAGTGTAATCCTTTGCAGTTATTCCCTTCATAATCTGGGCTCAGAATGCTGTATTGCACTATTAAGCAGCTGCTTATAAGCAGTATTAAAAATAATATTGCTTAAGATTGCACTGACAAGGTCTTCTTCTCCCCTGGGTTGGAGTACTTCTACTGTGTCCTGTCCATGAGTAAAACTGTATTTCACACTGCTGTTGCTGAACTGGGACAGTTGTCCTGATAAGTTTGTAGCTGGAATAGCTGTGGGATTTTGTTCTCCACCTCAGACTATCACTGTGGTATGTGATGCAGAGGCAAGGGAACTTCTAGGCATTGCTTCTATTTTTGCCAAGGGCAGTACTACCATTCTCCATCGTTGCTGCACCAATCTTTGGCTCATTCCGCACATGCAGAATAACGCACTTTCAAACTGCTTTCAATGCTCTTTGAAGCTGTGCGGAATGGCAAAATTCACTTGCAAACAGTTGTTAAAGTGGTTTGAAAATGCATTATTTTGCGTGTGCGGAAGGGGCCCTGGACTGATGCAGTCTGTGCCAGAGCAGGTTTTTCCATCTCTGTGCTTTCTCACTTAGCTTGGAAAGTTTTATTACTGCAACAGTGGGAAGGTGACACCCACTGTTTCCCTGGTGTTTCCACCAGGCTTTTGGAGAGGCTGGCTGCGGATTGGCTGCCCCCTGGTGAGGCCCCTGCTGTATGTTGTCATCTTTAGCAATGCCTTATATTGGTTCCATCTCTTGGCATTGCCACCCCTCCCGGCCTTGGGTCCAGGCGCCACCCATATGGGATTTGATCTGCCTCTGTTTTGGATTATCTGTATGCTGCTATTGATTTTAAGGGTTGTAATTATGTTTTAATTGTTGTTAGATATTATGTGTTGTAAACCGCCTAGAGCCCTTCGGGGATGAGGCGGTCTACGAAATCTAAGTAATAATAATAATAATAATAATAATAATAATAATAATAATAATAATAATAATAATAATAATAAAGGTACAGTGCATAAATGTAATCTGCCACAAATGAAAGATTCCTCAATTGCATCTTCAAAGGCTTGAGAACAATAGACTAGAGATAGAGGGAGGGAAACCGTGGGTGTCACCTTCCCGCTATTGCAGTAATAAAGCTTATCAAGCTAAGTGAGAAAGCACAGAGATGGAAAAACCTGCTCCGGCACAGACTGCATCAGTCCAGGATTGGTGAAGCAACCATGGAGAATGGTAGTACTGCCCTTGACAAAAATCACACTTGGAGGGAAAGATACCCTTGGTGACTAGAATGTGTCTTGAGCCATGGCTACCTTAGGATTCATGAGTAAGCAGGCAGTGCTGTCCTTTAGAGGGTCTTCACGATTTTAAGACCAAGAGAATATCCTGCAGATGTGGATCCAAGTTCATTGAGGGCTCTGCAGGTGATAACCAGAATTTTGAACTGCCCATTTGGTAGTGACTACAGCATGGGCCTAATATGCCTTGGCCTGGAAGAAGAAGATTTATACCCTGCTTTTCTCAATCATAAGGGATCTCAAAACAGCTTACAAACTCCTTTCATTCCTCTCCCCACAACAGACCCTTTGTGAGATAGGTCGAATCCCCACTACGGTCTTAGCCAGGTTTCAGAACACAAACTAACCAGTTTTGAGGGATGACCTCCCCGGTCGAATCCCCACTACGGTCTTAGCCAGGTTTCAGAACACAAACTAACGGTCGTTTGTGTTCTGAAACCTGGCTAAGACGGTAGTGGGGATTCGACCGGGGAGGTCGTCCCTCAAACCTGGTTAGTTTGTGTTCTGAAACCTGGCTAAGACCGTAGTGGGGATTTGACCATAGATGGAGCTGAGAAAATTCTGAGACATTCTGTGACTGGCCCAAGCAGGCTTCATGTGTAAGAGTGGGGAAACAAACCTGGTTCACCAGATTAGAGTTTGCTGCTCATGTGGAGGAGGGACAATCAAACCCAGTTCTCCAGTTTAAAGCCCACTGCTCTTATCCGTTACACCACGCTGGCTCCCCTAGATTCTGATCTTAACCATGCTACAGTGTTCTGTACTAACAGGCGTTTCCAAGTTGACTTTATGAACAGACCCACTCATTACAATAGTCTTGCCTTGAGTTCACTGTGGTACAGATCCATGTGGCTACAGCAGCAATATCAATGTAGGAGGCCACCTTCCAGATATGATGAAGTTGGTTAAAAGCTCATTTTTGTTTTTGCAGCTACAATAATGCTGGGTTCAGTATAACCCCTGAGCTCTTAATCAAGTGGACAAGGCTGAATCCTGTCAAATGTGGACAGCATGGTACCTTTCAAAATGTTAAGCCTCTCCAGTCAGCATTACTTCTGTCAGGATTCAGTTTCAGCGTGTCCATTCTTAGGGATATAACCACAGCATCCCAGGATTCAGTCAGTATCCTTGAAAAGTATAAATATGGATCAACACTTTGGACTTACCGTTTATTAGTCCTTTTTGGAAAAGACAGAGGCAAAGAAGATGTTGAGTACTTCTTCCTTTTTCCATCCCCTATTAGCCATCCTGCCATGAATATGTACATTCTTTGCTGCAAAAAGGATGAGGAAAGAGTGGCATTTTCAGAGGCATCACAGACATTTCAAACAACAAATCCATGAATAACCAACTGTTAAAAACAGATTGTAAAGGCTTGTTTGAAAAGAACCCACATCTCAGAGGAACCCTGCAAACATACTTGGGGGGATTGGTTTGTGTCTGTGTGCGCTATATATTTTATGGGATGTAAAAGAGAAAGTTCAGGACAAAAGACTTCAATTAGGAGCGGGAAAGGCAGCCTTCTGCCACCGTCCTGTTTTTTCCTCTCCACAACCATTGTGTCCTGTTTTTTTAGGTTAGTAAGTTATGTCCACAGATTTTCAGAAATCCGAATTCTATACCAAGGTAGCAGGTTCTAAGAGGACTGCAAAATATTAACATGATATGTGCCTGGTTTGTCATAACAAATGCCCTGTTCATTTCAGTATACTCCTGAGACGCAGAAACACCCACAGCTTACAATAACATGAGCTGAAAGTATCTCTCAGGATCATGCCCCTTTGAAAGAAAACCAGAGCTTTTAATTCTTTGTCAAATATTTAGATAGGAACTTCTATCAACAGGAATTTCTGTATTTTAGTTTTTCTCCCCTAAAAATATTCCAAACCTCTCATAAAAGGTGCCAAACAATTTCACAATCAGAACTGCTGCTAACAATTTTAAGTTGCCATATATGGTTGCAATCTCCCAACTAGGTCTAATCCTTCAAAATGTGTGTAGGGAGGAGATTATCGTGTTAACTTTTAAGGTGATGTGTGAGCTTTCCCGCCCCTTCCCCTTTGCTTAACTGCCTGGGAATGTAGAAAACAAAATATAACAACTTGTAACTCAAAAATCTGTCTGCTCGTCATGTTAGTTCAGTTTGATTAATGCCAGCAGGTCATTTCCTTGGCTGCTGATATGTTTTAATTTAAACTTAAAACAGCCAAAATCTATCTGCACAGGAAACAGAAACGCATAATAAAGTGCTCACGGTTTTATAAAGAGATGACTGCAGGTCTGTGGGCCTCCAAAGGCCAAGGTGAGAAGGTTGGCAGTAGTTGCAGAAAAGTTGTATTTTCCACATTCCAGATTTAACCTAGTTCACAGGTGTTGCTCTTCAAGTTTTTAACATAATCTAACTACAATGTTGCCCTACCTTTTCTACCCCGCTTTATGGAATAATGGATTTAATATGATTTATCTACTGCATACAATATATTTTTAAAACGTTTCTAACTGTTGAGCTAGCATAACAACAAGATACATGGCTAGGGTTGCCAATTTCCAGGTGGCACCTGGGGATCTCCCACTATTACAATTGAGAGAACATGGCTGATTTGAGGGTGGACTCTATGGTATTTTCCCCGTTGAGGTCCCTCCCCTCACCAAATCCTGCCCTCCCAAGGCTCCACCCCCAAACTCTCAACATATTTCCCAACCTAGAGCTAGCAAGTCTAGGTGTACCCCTTGTCAACAGATGTGTATTGTGTTGAAACTTAGTTCACAGGTGTGTTGGGGTCTGGTTTGGATTGGAAACACAATACACAGGTAGAGGAGTTTAAGACACCCCACCCCCCACCCCATGCCATATTCCTAGCTTGGAATGGCCATAGGAGACCACTATTTGCCCTACTGGAGAAACCTACACATAGCCCACATAGGTTTTTCCAGTGGACCAAATAGAATCTCACTGGGGCCATTTTGGCCATTTGGGAAAACAGTGCACAGTGGAAGGATTTAAGCACATTCTCCCTGTTCACCAAATTGGGCCTCCCTGGGTCTGTAAATTAAGTTTCAACACAGAGTTTCCAGCACACATCTGGTTAAGAGGACATGAGCTGGACACATAAATAATACTTTGAGTAATTGGGCCAAGTAATGATGTAGTTGGCGAAGGTTTTCCTGTAACTTTTTTGTCATCTGTGGATGAGGAAAGCTTCACTATATGCTCCTGGTTGAGGGACCTAGGAGGCCTTCCTCCAGTCAACTCCCACTATTTGTTTCTTCCCAGTCCCTGGAAAATATTTTGGAAAATGCAGAGCAGGAAGGTTATGCAACTTTCCCTTTCTTCCTCCAAGTGTCATATCTCACTACCGTCTGAGCTGTAAGAAGTATGTGGTGCCCTTACCCCAGGGCTTTCTGGTCTGCTCCCTTTTTTCTTTAAATCTTCGTCAATGTCCTATAATTCTGAATTGGGCCCCTTTGCGCATAGCTGGTTTGTGGCTGCACATTCCTCTGACAGTAGGCCCTATGAATTTGAGCATGCCTGGTGGCAGTAATTTAGAAAGGGGAAGCATTTGTACATTGCTTTACTGCAAACACACACACACACACCAGCAGTTGTATCATTGCCACTTTGTCCATGTGTGTTTTCCCTGAGAGTGAAATAAAATCTCCAAATGCTCTCATTGTGGTTGGAGGTTCTTTTCTGTTTTTTTTTTAATCATTCCCAGTTTAACTGAATTAGCAGGCTGGCTTTGGGTTCATGTAGACATGCAAATGTTCGTCGAAGCTTAGGTGAAAGTGTTGGGAGTTGGACTGACTGACTGATAAAATTGCAAGTTCAATTCACAGTCCCAGCAGACCAAAATAGGCTGTGTGCCACAAGACAAATGGGAAAGGCATGCACTAAAGTCACATCCATTGAAAGGGAAAGCTAGAGATCCTGATTTCCTTTTCAGGAAGTTAAGATTTTATGTCCTGGAAAAGAGCAGAGTGAAGTCTCCTCCAGGCGATCTGGTATCATGTCCCTGTATAAAGGTTTGAGGTATTGACTTGAGTTTTTGAAACTTATTAAAACTTATGAAAGATTCCTCTTCTGAAGAGAGTACAAGTTTCTGCTCTTATACTTATTTCCTACAGAGAAAACTCATTTTCACATATTATGTATTTGTTGACATTTTGAGTTTCTTTAAATGCCTCACTTCAAACTGTGATGCTTTCAAAATACAGTATACTTTAGCAAAGTTGAGGAAGAATCCATACCTAACTGGTAGAGCACATGGTTGCATATATAAGGTCCATGGTTTAATGCCTCGCAAAACTATAATGCAGCATGGCTGGAAAAATGCCTTTGTAAGTCCTTGAAGCATTGCTGCCCATTAGAGATGACAGATATAGGTTACATGGGCCATTGATGTGAAAGTATAAGGCAGCTTCCTGTATTATTTGTAGGAGATCAAATTTCCAAGGTGCAACATGTGGTTGCAACCCTCCAGGAGAGGCCTGGCAACTTCTCAGAATTACAAGCCTGAAAATAAACTTACTTACTTGCTAGCCAGAATTACAAGTGATCTCCAGGCTCCAGAGATCAGTTCTCCTGCAGAAATTGGCAGCTTTGGAAGGTGGGTTCTATATTATTACATCTCACTGGAGACACATCTAGGGAAAATGTAGCCTGGTGCAAAATCTGAGTTTTCCACCCCCTCCCTGTATGGGTGGCTGCCCTCCCCCACCACAACCAAACAACATTTTTTGCACCAGGTCTTGAAGTCAGTGTATGGACCCTGAGGGAAGGAGGAGGGGTGTGTGGGGCGATTTTCCACCCCCACATGATTAAATGGCTGCAGCTCGGGGACATTTGACCCCATATGTCCCCCTGGGCGGTACGCCCCTACATCCTGCTGAGGTCCCTTCCCTCCCCAAACCCAGATTTCTCTAGGCTTCCCCCCTCCCCGCAGTGATTTCCCAATTCAGTGCTGGCAACCCTATTCAACATACATAATGCCAGTCAAATATAATGCCAGCCCCAATACTGGTGACACATTTAGTATGTAATTGGCCCTGGATTAAGCTTGTTATATTCAGAAGAACAGGAAGAAGTGGCTTTGGAGATTTATTTTATTTATTTATTATTTATATTTATATACTGCCCTCCCCAAAGGCTCAGGGCGGTGTCCATCAACACTAAAACAATTTAAAACATCAAATACATAATTTACAATAAAATAATATATAAAATACTAAAACTACAGATGGCTTCAACCCCTCCTTCCCCCTTTATGTACCCACGGAGGCCAGATGTTCTTATGGCGGAGTTGACATCATCCCGGCTGGCCAAACGCCTGGCGGAACAGGTCCGTTTTACAGGCCCTGCGGAAACTTTGTAAGTCCCGCAGGGCCCTGATCTCACCTGGAAGCCTGTTCCACCAGGTAGGGGCCAGAGCTGTAAAAGCCCTGGGCCCTTGTAGATTGCAGGATGGTGGCATCTGATTCAAAAGATGCTGTAGCTTTCCAGTACTCTCTCACATGCCCCTCATGGAAAATTACCCGGTAACATAATATTCAACATTTATATACCACTTTAACACATATTACAGTGAAAGGATTCTTACACAGTTGTATAAACTAGGCTACTATTATTATCCTCATATTGTGAGGGGGAACTGAAGCTAGAGTAATTTGTCTCAGGCTACTGAGACAGTCTGAAGCAAAGGTAAAACTTGAACCAGGAGATCTTCAGTTACCACCTGGAGGTTAGCAACCCTAGCAGTATGCAGTCCCCAGTCTTGTTGAGCCTGGTGGGCACCATGGGAGCCAAGTTGGGAACCAATGCCCTAAACTGACCAAATTCAAAGTAAATAAAGAACTGCCCACAGCTTAGGAAAGATCCATCTTGAACCACAGAACTGCCTTGTTCACTGCTATATGACAAATGCAAGTAACTTATTCTCCTGTGGCAGATGGTGGAGGGTATGACTTGCTCTCTAAGGGTGATTTCGCACAGTACATTACCAGCAGGGCTTGACTTGTGTTCGGCCCTGGTAGTCCGCACAGCCGCAGATTTCGACACAAGTCCGACTCTCCTTCGACCCGCTTGAGCCAGATCTTCTCGATCCCTGCTCGAAGGGAGTACTTTTTGGTGAACTCATGTCGAGCTCATGCTTGTGCGGACTGTCTGTTGTACTCGACTCGCCCCTCCAGCCAATCGTGTCGTTCCTGTCTCTGCCCAATCAGGGCTTAGTTTTTCTTTAACCAATCACCGCGCGTTTTCGGCCAGCCAATCATAATTGACCATTCAGAGCATGCATAGAGCCAGAAACTCGCGGTGCCAAAAGCAAAATCTATAAAGGGAACATTTGCTCATGTCGCACATGAAGCGTCCGCCCAGCGACCAATTCCACGTCGCCCAAATGTACCTGCGCATTGTGTCTCAACCAATCAGTAACGCTTGCTGCCTAGATCCCTCCCTCCCTACATCCCAGTGTGGCAACACACAGTTTTCCCACCAGTGTGCGGAGCAGTGGGGATATACCCATTGACGTGGACACTGGGGAATCGCTGAAAGGGCCATACAATGGGCAAGAGGAACAGAGCAGCTGTGGCTCAGCAACCGGACGATGCGGCAGCAAACCGTCGCCGCTGTCTTCAGTAGGTTGCTCAAATGTGCAAGCAGCGCCACAATGGCGGCAAAGAGCTTCTCCAATTCAGGATCCATGATGGTTCACCAGCCAGTTTGTGTGGAAGCATGTAAAGTCGCAACTTCGCGACAGTGTCGCAAAGTTCTTCCGACTTTGCAACATGCACGGGAAAAAAAATGAATTTCATGTTTCCTGCCATGGAAAAGGGAATCAATTGGGGCAGAGGGGTGGAGCTCGGGTAAGGAGAGACGAACTTGGCAATGTGCGGATTAACAGCGAATCGAGCTCAGGTGCCAACTTTTCGTGGCAGCCAATAGAATGCGAAGCAGGAAGAGGCGTGCACAGCTCATCCCGCCCTCTGAGCTCAGCTAAGGAAGAACGAGCTCGGCCGCTATGCGGAACGACAGCAAGTCAACTTCATGAAGAAAAATTTTGGCAGACGCAAGTCGAGCCCTACAGAATGTACTGTGGGGAATCACCCTAAGATAGCTACATAATCACAAACAGGAGCTCTAATCATTGGATGTTTGTTTATTTTCTTTGGTTTAGAGTGGCTTGATCATTTTCACCTTCTCTGTAGGAAGGAGATTCTTCTACATCTAGCAGCAAGATTTTTGTTAATAACCCTCCAGGTGACTGTTCTACTCTTCCCTCCTAACAGGCTTTACAGGGAAGCAGCCCAAACCCTCCCAACCCTTTCCCAACATTTCCAAATAAAGCTTTTTCTCCCTGCAGCTGCTTCTTCAGTGACTAATACAATGGAATCCACATCAAGCAACTGTGCTTATATTTCATTCTTGTTTGGATAAGGCTTAAGTTGTCTCCATTTTCATTTTATGAGCCAGAAATCAATATACACAAAAAGAGTTGTTATATATTTTCCCCTGGTCAGAGGCAGTGGCTCTATAGGCTTAGCACTGGTTTAAAACAAGGCAGTCCTGGCCTTCTCTTTTTGGAACTGGTATATGCTGGTCTACACACTTAGGTTTTTCAAAAAAAACCATAGTATTTACTTTGTTTGCAAAAGTAGAAAATAGTTTCACTTGGAATTTTTAAAAATAATTTCTAGATAGTTGTAGTTAGTGTTTCCCTTACTTTTGACAGAGGAGAAATTTATTTACATAGCTATTCATAGCATTCCTTGCTCCCCAATGGGGACATACAGCCACTTACAGCACAGCTTTTCCTCTTTCATTTTTGCCCTCACAACAACCATCCTGTGAGTTAGATAAAGCTCAGGGTCAAACTAGATGCGGCAGCATCCTTGTGGCCTCCATGGGATTGCTACAGCAATTTGGAAATTATTACAATGTGGGAAGAGCCCTGTTCTGATTGGGTCCCCCATTCAGTGAGCTCAGACACTCTTGGCCACCACATACCTTATCAAGTGTTAAAATGGCAGAACCTCTCCCCTGCCCACCCCCCATTTTTGAGGGCTGATAATTTTAATGCATTTCTGTAGTGAGAGAGATTCTGTGACCTACTCACACAGATTGCAGAGGCAAAGGCCAGTTCTGCACAGGACATCAGGAATTGTATGTTTTTAGCAGTAGCACGTGGAATAAATGCAACTGAAGAGACAAGGGGGAACCCCCAAAAACATCTGTACGTGTGTGTGTCTGTGTGGGCGTGCAGAATGACTTCACATAAAATGTTTCCAAGACACAAGGTGTGATCCCTGGGAAAATCAGTGGTAAGGTAAGAAAAAGCCAAAGCCAAAGGTAGGATTTCCTCAAACCATGTAGAGATACTTGGAATGCAAAGCAGAACAATAAATCATGCAGAGATGTGATGGACAGCCTCTTCTATGAACGAGGTACTCTGAACTCACAGGAGGCTCCACTTAATTTTTGGTGAAAAAATAGCAGTTCTTTCGGTGCTCATGATAATGCAGATGTTTGCCTGCTGGCTCTTATGCATATTCACCTTGACGTTCCACCTTGTATCTGGCTGTTAAACTTACAATTTCGGGAGAGACTTTCAGTATGGTTCACTGATTAAGTTATTATTTTGTGATTTCCCCCAAACTAGGAAGAAATTATTTAACATAAATTTCGCTATCAGCTGTTGGCTTTCCTGGGTGTGTGTGACAATGACCCGGGGCTATGTCAAAATGCAAAAGGGGTTTGCCTGATTAATTAACTGTCTGCATCCTGTTTCTCTGGGTCCACCTTTAGCATAACCTAATCTTTTGTTTCAGCAAGCTTACAGCTCTAGACAATGTTTTCAGGGAATAATATGTTTTACAGCAGGAAGAAAAACCTTTTATAGAAAACCAGAATAAAACCTAAATTCTACTAACATTATATATCTATCAAAACTAGATTAAAACAAAATAATTATTATCTGTCCCTCTGGCTACAACCTTTTCTCAGCCTGACCTACTTCACAGATTTATTGTGATAGTCAAATGGGACAACTATGTGCATAGCTATGGATTCCTTGGCGCAAGGATGGGATATTAAAGTGAGGAATGCGTAGAAATATACTATGCGCATAAATACATATTTTCTTGTTTATATCAACAGCAATTCTGCCACTTGTTTTTATATGATTCTTGGGTAAGATCTGGGTAATGTATGGGGATTGCCAGAGGATGTCTTTTTCTGGGGTCTCCAAGATTGTTAGTTGGACAGGTGCAAAGATCGAAGAACTTTTGTAAAATGCTCCTCTGACAAAACAGAATTTTGCACACTTGCATTTTCTCTCAAAGTCTCTGCTTAAGAAAAAAAACCGCGTGGCACAAGAAAGTGACACCAAACAGTGAAGGTTGGTTCCGTGTCCTCCCTTTCCAGGCCTTGCTTTTATGCCTTTATCACATGCAGAAATATTACCAATTAAGCAACTTTTCACCCAGTGGCTGAGGAAAAGCTTCACCAGCTAAATTGCTGCCTATCAAACAACTAGTATAAAATAAGAAGGGGGGGAGGGGAGGCAAAATCACAAGGCAAGCAAACATTTAATTCCAATAGCTTCTGTTGGAGCTTCCCCTCCTCTTCTGACAGTGCTCTCTACCCCACCCTCTCACATTAAAAATTCCTTCTTGCTTAAGTCATTTCCCTCGGTGCAGTAGTTATCTAAACTGTGTATAGGCAGTGAGTAGGCAATTTTGAATTGTGACAATGGAAAAAAACCCTCATAAAGCCAAGAGTAAAGACAGAGCCATGTATGGGATTTGGATTCATTTTCATAGACTAGCTGCTGACTTTACAAGAAGGAATACCACACCTTTTCCAAGGGGACTGCCTGATAACACAGTTCCTTTAACAAATGAATGACAGAATAATCATCTTTCCCTATAGGGTTCTTACTAATAGGGTCAGCACTTTTTGTTTCTTGCCTGGATCTTTAGCACCATCCTCGTTTGCAGAAATGTAAGGGGTAACTTTTGTTGGCAATCCGTTTATCTCCATGTCAGGGGGGAAAGACCCCAACCTCACCTGTGAGGCTGATGTTAAAGACAGAGGAGAGGGGATGGTGAAAATATCTATAAATAAGCTTTCCTTTTGGATGACTGCAAGTTTAGCTTGTCTGGCTATGATGTTTAAAACCACACCTATTGACTTTCTGGTGTATCTTTCATTCACAAGTGTCTCAAACACTGTTGCTGTGGAAAGTGTTGAAACTGTGATATTTTAGAGATCCCCCTGATGAAGTGTATGTGAAGTGTATATGGGAACTTGGAGTGAAATAAAATTAATTCACCCACTGCACTAATTGTGGAGCAGTAAGCAAATATTAACTGATGTTTGGTGGAGGCAGATGGGGAATTCAGAGGGTTTTTTTGTCTACTTGTAAGACAGAATTGGAAAAGTATGCACATAGCATAACAGAAAATGTCTGTAATATAGTCCTAGGAGGCTAATTCTTATCGCAATTGCTTCAGCCAAACGTTCTCAGTGCAGTTTCCAAAATGCTTCCAGTTCTTCAAAAAACAATACATTGCAACCTTTGGAATATATATGAGCGTGTCATGTTATTATGGATGGGTCACATTTCATAAAACAAAATTAACACCACTAAATCCATGGTGAAAAACCTGAAAAACCTGAAAAAGGTTAATTTTAAACCATGCAAGTGACCAGTCACCTTTATGACCAACCCACAGCTTAATTATTTGAGCAAGGAATTAAATCCTGGTGTCGAAGGTTCAGATTCACTGCTCTGTTTACTATACCACACTGGCTATCATGATTTATTTATTTGCTTATTTATAGTTGGCTTTTCTCACTTAGACTCAAGGCAGGTTACACAGAGTAAGTCAGTGTAATCAACAGGCCAGGACATTCAATAAACAATACAATAAGATTAAGGTTGTAGAAACAATCAGAAATCTAAAAACAGAGCTGATAGGATAGTGGATTACAATGTTGATGTTACTCTGGTGTGGATCCAGCTGGCCAGATCAATTGTATCTTGTGGGTTCTTTAAGAAAGAGAAAGAAGCTCATCCACACAAGATACATTTCTACCTAAGTAGTTTAGCCCTGCAGAGTGTTCATGTGGTGCCCAATATTTCTTTAGCAAACATCAAGCCAACAGAAGAGAAGTTTAAGTGGCTTTATTTACAAAGAAAGGGGAGCCACTCTTCTTGGGTAGACTCCATCGAAACAATACATCCACAGCATATTTATTCCTTTCTCCTGGCTTTGCCACACTGTCTCCGTTCCCCCATTGGCTAAGGGTACTTGGAGTTACAGTTTTCTGATCCGCCTATTTACACATTGCTCCTTGATATGTTTCCCTTCCCAAATTTTTTCCTGTATGTCCATTATTGGCGCCCCTTATTCCAACTGTGGTGTAAAAGTTAACATGCATTAGTTAATTACTCATGCCTCTTTTACGCAACCAGCTCCCCTCTGCTTGTGGTTTATGTCTAAGCAACTGTGTGAGTTTTGTTAACACTCCCACACGTGTTTTTAGGTTATACACTTCCTTTTTAACATTTGTTTTTATCATGTGGTTAGAACTTTCCACCCCATAAGCTCTGCACAAAGAAGGGAAGAAGAGTTTGGATTTATACCCCACATTTCTCTCCTGTAAGGTGACACAAGGTGGCTTACAAGTTCCTTTCCCTTCCTCTCCCCACAACAGACACCTTGTGAGGTAGGTGGGGCTGAGAGAGTTTTGAAGAACTGTGACTTGCCCAAGGTCACCCAGCAGGAATGTAGGGATGCGGAAACAGATCTGGTTCACCAGATAAGCTTCTGCCACTCGGAGGAGTGGGGAATCAAACCTGGTTCTCCAGATTAGAATCCACCTGCTCTTAACTACTACACCATGCTGCTTTTAACCACTACACCACAAACATCTTTATATCATCTGCTTTCCTCTTGTGGTTGATAAACTCTTGAACAACCATTAGTCTGTTAAAAACCTTTAACCCTTTTAGTTCCTACTCCTCTTATTCTAGTAGAAAACACATTTCTCCTAATTCACATCCATACAAGAATGGCTTCTTCTGAAAACTGTGATGTTCCTGTAGAAGGGGAAAATGGGCGGCTATGCAATTTCCCTAATGAGTTTCAACTGTGGAGTTGTCTTTGTTGTAAGCCTTCAGACAGCAGTTGGGGTTTTCTGACCATGGCTATTCTTGTCCCATGTAAGCCTTGAAGATATCCTTCAGCTGTTCTGTCATGAGCTACAACACAGGGCTCAGCAATCTATGACTCCAGAACCAAACATGGCTCAGAATGGCTCTTGTGTACATTTGCTAGTGTTTGAGAGAAGACCTCACATGAGTCTCAATAAAAGACTCTCAGTAGCCAGTGTTTGGGCTGAGGAAACTTTCTGGATCGTCAAATATCAGTAATGTTAAATTATGTATTTTAAATTGTGTAAACAGCCTCTCTTATACTGACTGGGTTTAATTTTTGCTCTGAATGTTGGCGTTGTTTGGCTGTTTAATTGCATAGAGTTGCAGATCCCCAGCATCCTCAGTTTTGATTTGGAAGGCTTCTGTAGCCAAATAAATTTTTTATAAAAGCAAAAACTTTATAAGAATATAAGAACCTAAGTAGAGCCTGCTGGATCAGGTTAGTAGTCCAACTAAACCAGCATACAGTTTAATTCTGTGGCCTTGGAAGACCAAACAAACAAGGCATAGAGTCTGAGTCCTTCCGTTGCTGCTGGTATTGAGAGGTTTGCTGCCTCTGTATATGGAAGTTTCCTTTAGCCAGCATGGCCAGTAGCAGTTTATTTATTTAAAACATGATGGATCTATCCTCCATGAATCCAATGTCCTTTAAAAAAGATCTATGCTTATAGCTGAGAGGGAAAGCAGCCTGATATAGACTGATTTTGTCAGATCTTGGAAGCTAAGCAGGGTCAGTCCCTGGAAAGGAGACCTCTAAAGAAGCCAGCAGAGGAAGGTAATGGCAACCCACCTCTGCTTCTCACTTTCCTGGAAAGCCCCTTTCTGGGGCTGTCATAAATCAGCTGCAACTCAATGGCACACACACACACACACACACATTCATGACCATCACTATGTCCACTGGTAGTGAACCCCACAGCATAATCATTGGTTGAGTAAAGAATAAGCAGGTTTATATTGACTGCAATGTGAGCTGGAAGTAATTTGAATGAAACAGTGGGTTTGAGTTGCACCCTTTCTGCATATCCTGCACCTCACTATTTATTGGGAAAATTTAATGCTACCTCTCCAAGGCCATGCTCAAGTCTACTCAGATGGGCAGTGTTTATCTCTGAGCCATAGCCTCTCTGTTGCCAAATAAGATATGTGAACCACTTCCAGGGTCAAAGGAGTCCATCCCTTCAAGGAATATTCAAAATGGCCAAGTGGGGAAGAATCAGGCAGTGATCTCCCTTGCCATCATCATCCTGTAAAGGGGGGGGGCATGACACTAGCACAGTAACTACTCCCCCCCCCCAGTAAAACACATCACTGAACACAGATGCTATATTTATTTAGAAGTGTGAATGCGGAGAAGTCCAGGGACAGAGCTGTGCTTTAGAGGTGTGGGGCACTTCAATTACATGCAGAAGATCTCCAATTCAGTTTCTGACATGTCCAGTTACCAGGTTCTTGGTAGGATTTGATAAGACCTTGGGGAGCAGCTGCTGGCCAGAGTTGACAATGCAGAGTCAGATAAACCTACTGCCTGACTCACAGCCTGACTCTCACATGAAAGGCAGCTTCATAATACCCTGCAGGAGGGTGCATTTCTGAAGGCTTTCCAGGAACATCACTGTGCCCTTAAAGGTCCCCCATTCCCTATATGTGAAATGGGCATTTTAACTGCTTACCTCTAAAAGATTTTAAGAGAATTTAGTTCATCTATATTAAATTATATTGCAGTATTGTTGTAATTTGCATTATATTCACAGCCCCAAGTAGGATGCTTTTATGGTCCCAACAGGATTTTTGTATAATATGCATAAACAATGCACCTTAAAGAACAAGGCCAGCCCAAGAATTTTGGGAGCCTTAAGTGAATGACACGCCCGGCCCTTCCTCTACCACTGGGAAGCTGCTCCCTGGTCTCCCTACACAACATGGAGAAGCTGCTGCAATTCACACAATGCTCACTGGGGCCAGGGCTGTGGCTTTCTCTGGTGGTGCCTCTAGTGCCTCCCAACAGAAGTGGACTGGGAGGCAAAAATGGCCCTGGAAAAGGGACCTGCCCCTAGTCTACCCACAGCTCTGTCCCTCCCAACAGAGTGGTTCACATACACATACTTCATGCTGGGTCAAGCTAGGATGCATTGGCATCAGGTCACACACTGGGGTGGGGTGGGGTGGGGTGAGGACATTCAGGGCTGCAATTTGCCACAGCAGACTCCAATGCTGCAGATAGACAGTGACAGGACTGGTGTTGGGGCCCAGGCAACCACGAAGATGTGCCTAATGGACAGGTTGGCTCTACTGAACATTAACATTGAAATCAGGTAGGAAAACATTCTCAACCAACAGAACCTGCCTTGATTTCCTCCAGAGGTCACATGTCAGGCCTTGACTCATAATTCCAAGGCATGTATGAGATGAACTCCCCACATGTTCAGAATGTTGTTGTTGTTGTTGTATTATTCATTCCAGAATTAAACCACTATAAGAACCCTACTGGGTCAGACCATCTAGTCTAACATCCCATGTCACACAGTGGCCAACCAGATGCCCAGCAAAGAGGGGTGATATTGTCTCCTGGCACTAGTTTTAGAGATTTGCTCTCTCTGAATAAGGAGATGCCATTTATTCTCCACGGCTAGTAGCCACTGATAGACTTCTACTCCATGAATTTGTCTAAATTCCCTGGTAAAGCCACCTGTGCTCATCACTACTACCACTAGCACTGAATCCCACACTTTAATTATTTGTTGAGTAAACAAGTATTTTCTCCTGGGGGTTCTGACCCTATTATCTATCACCATCATTGGTATTTGGTCATTGACCGTAAATGAAGACTTCACTTCACCATCATTGGGTGCTCCTTAGTATTACAGGACAAGGAGAAAAATTATCTCTGTCCACTTCCTCCATACATAATTTTAAAAAACCCTCATCATCTCTCCCCCACCCCCGAACTGAAAAGCCCCAGATTCTTCAGCCTTTCCTCAGCACAAAGGTGCTCCAGCCTTCCAATAATGTGCACAGGAAATGATCTTTGGAAAATATTGCAACTCTGCAACCTTCCAGCAAAGCTTTGTGTCAAGACTGCAAGTTCGGGTGTCTACCAGGCCAGCCAGCCTCCTCCTGGCCCTGCCTCTCGCTCCTGTTCTCCACCCAACTGCTGCTTTTTGTTTCCACAGTCCCTCCCTTGTCTCCTGTATGCAGCAGCTGCTCCAGAGTCTCTCTCCTGGGTATCGCCGGTCAGAGGATAACCAGAGCGTGAGTATAGCTGACGTTTCTCCTCTAGCATCTCTCCAGGGGCATCTCCCTAAGAACTTCCCTCTAGTTCTTAGGAGCTTACCTCATAGGCTAGAAACGTACCTGAAAAAATTCATACGGGGCTGCTTTCTAACCATCAACTCCTTCTTTAATTCAAATACTTTAATCCAGAGTTGATCATTGGAATGGGAGAAAAGGAATGTGCTGCAAGAACTCCCTCCTCTTTCAAGTTTTTAACATTTTTAGTTTGGGATTTTATTTGTATAACTGTCCTCAGACTCTTTTCCTAACAAATGAACTTTCCTCTGAACTAAGAAAAGAGGCTGTAATGGGAGCTGCTCTGCTGATGAGGTTCCTAATATGTTTTGAGATGCTGGGCAGTTCGTAACCTCATTAGCAACTTGAGATGCTCTCGTTGTGTGATTCTGTGCTCGAGACCCTGTTATGAGTGCAGGCAAAGCAGACTTCAAACCAGGTAATTCACACAGCCCTACTGTGGTGCTGACAGACTTTATCTTTGGTATGTATGCACAATTTGGTGTGGATGCACAATGGTTGTGCTGAGGGCAGAACTTTCACAAGCTAGCATGATACTTGGAGTTTTTTTCTTTAAAAAAAATCTTCAACATTGTTAATTTAATTGAGTACCCTCCTAGTTCTAGCAAGTCTACACTTCAATAAGTTTTGTTTGTGCATTGGATGTTGTTAGGTTACAGTGTAACAGATCTTGAGAAATCTCTTAAATCCTTGTGGTGATGGTTTTTGAGGCTTGCACAATTGCAGCTGTGCTTACTGCCAGGGGAATGGGTGTCACAGAGCGGCAAAGGGCCAGACCTAGGGAGGAAGAAGTCGCCAGTTCAGATTTCACTCTTGCAGCAAAAGTACAACATAACTTTAGGCAAGTCACCCTTTCTCTGTCCCTTTTGGCAATATGAGAATAATAATACTGGCCAGCCTCACAAGGTTGTTGTTGACATAAGGTGATCAAACTGGTTGTGGAGGCTGTAAAGACAAAATGGAGAGAAAGGCAAGGCATAAATTAAGTAAACGCAATAGGTGGGTATAACATTTGCAAAGTATTGTCTGTGGCCACTGAAACTGACATCCTTTGGTGAGAAAGGATGCTCTCACCCCCTTGGATTTAGATGGAGACTTTGTTCTTTCATGTCAGTTTTTAAATGTGGCTTGGATCATTTGCTCAGGCTATTTCCAGGGACTGGCCTTCCTTTCTCTGCTAATAGTATACAGGCTCTAAAAGGTCAGTGGTTTTCAGAAAGGATATGGATGGAGTTGGGGTGGTGGTGGTGGTTAATTAGACAGCTTTTGGAGTTCAGTTCTCTCCAAGGCTGTAAGGCAAGGTTTGTCAAAAATAGCCCTCAGATGCTCTTTTTGTTGTACATTGGATCTACTGTCTTAATTCATCTTTGAATTAACTTTTAAGGTTTTTTTTTAAAGTTAAAAAAACAGCCCACGGTTAAACAAGGTGGATAAATAATGTTTGACATGCATGAAAGTGCTATACAGCTGGGAAGAAGAGTTTGGATTTATACTCCTCTTTCTCTCCTGTAAGGAGACTCAAAGGGGCTTCCAAACTCCTTTTCCTTCCTCTCCCCACAACTGACACTTTGTGAAGTAGGTGGGGCTGAGAACGTTTTGAAGAACTATGACTAGCCAAAGGTCATTCAGCGGGAACATAGGAATGGGGAAACAAATCTGGTTCACCAGACAAGACTCCACTGCTCATGTGGAGAAGTGGGGAATCAAACCTGGTTCTCCAGATTAGAGTCCACCAGCTCTTAACCACTATACCAAGTTGGCTTTGGCTCATTTCGCACATGCAGAATAATGCACTTTCAAACTCCTTTCAGTGCTCTTTGAAGCTGTGCGGAATAGCAAAATCCACTTGCAAACAGTTGTGAAAAAGTGGTTTGAAAATGCATTATTTTGCGTGTGCGGAAAGGGCCTTTCTGTCTCTGAATTCAAGAAAAATGCACATGCAAAATAATGCACTTTCAATCCACTTTCAATGCACTTTGCAGCTGGATTTTACTGTGCAGAATTAGCAAAATCCACTTGCAAACAATTGTGATAGTGGATTAAAAAAGCATTATTCTGCATGTATGGAAGGGGCCAAAGTGTCTGTTCTGTTAACTGATCAAATTGGTTGATGGGAGGTTCTGTATTGACAAAGAGAGAGAGAGAGGAGAGAGAGGACTGACGGACTTGTGGAACTCACTGTTACAAGATGTGATGATACCGACTAGTTTAGATGGCCTTTACAATATGGCTAGCAATTTCATTGAGGGTAGGCATACCATGGTTATTAAACGTAACTACATTTTAAAAAACATATGTCTGGTACCATTCCTCTCAGTTTAGAGTCCCCAAGGCAGCAAATGGAATCTTCATGTATAGAAGCTGTACGCTGCCAATTGTCAGATGCTAAAAGCTAGCAGCAAGGGGAGGTGGCCATACCTTTCATGCCTGGCTTGTGAACGCTCCAAGCATCTGGCTGGTCACTGAGTGATGGATTAGATAGATGTTTTGTTTGATCCAGCAAAGTTGCTCTGCTTAGCAACGGTCAGCAAAAACCCTCTCTTGTTTTCTTTTTAGAAATATCTGTTGTGTTTTGATTTGCATAAGATACGGAACTAACCTCCTGGAAACTGACAATATATTTGGATTTTGTTTTAAATTAACCAACTTAACACTTTTTGACTTTTGTCAGATGTTAAGATGCAGCAGTTAAATGGTTTAGAGGGAATAATCTGAAAAGAAACCAGTAAGAAAACTGCTCAGATGGCTTAGCCACAATTTGGACAAATTATCTGAAAGCAAGCAGGGTTTAAATGTCTTGAAAGGGTATAGAACCATCAGCAGAAGAAAGGTACTTGCAGAGGGGTAGTTGTGTTAGTATGTTGCAGCAAAATAAAACACAAGTCCAGTAGCGCTGAAATGACTGAAAACATTTATTTCAGCATGAGCTGTGTCTTTTTTTTTTTTCAGATCTGTGTCTTTTCCCCCACAGGAGTGGCAGAAGAGTAGCAGTTTCCCCACTGGCCTCCACTCTCAAATATTTCAGTATTTCTGTTTGACAGTTTATTTAAAGCACTTCGTTCACATGCTGTGAACAGCTTTTTCAAAAAGCACCAGGATCCTAATGTTTGATTCTCAACACAAAGGAAGATGTATTTCCTTGCGTTTTCACCCAAAGATTTCCCAGCACATAGATACCAAATTCTGTAGCTTTTTCTCATTCAGTTTTCATACATCTCTAGGAAAATGAAAATGGATAGGCTAGCCCCATCCCCTTTTACTGACAAGCGTCCAGTGAAATGTGAAGTAAGATGGTCTCACTTTTGTTACAAATGTAATCCAGAACAATATTTCTAATTCCTAGGAGCTGGTATAAAATGATAAATAATCAGATTTGTACAGGGCAAATAAATCTGTACGGTCCTTAGGGCTTACCTCAGGTATTCAGTAGCCCAGGAAACTAGCTGCCTTGTTATTGCTGTGATTTCAAAGCAAATACCTAGACAGGGAACTATTCACGACATCTTTGCCAACACAATTCAAACAGAGTTACACCCTTCTAAATCCATCAATGATTTACTAATCTGGACCCATTGCCTCCTAAATAACCTCTACTGGTACTTCTGCTGTTTGTGTCACCATTTCATCTATGATTGGTACAATCAGTTTCTCCCAAAAGGCAATCATAAAGCAAAATTCTTCATGTATAGAGGAAGCTTTTTGTCACGTCTCTGTGGGAGTCACTATTCTGACCTCACCTACTTCAAATCGAATTGCACGTCCATAAAATTATATAGAAAAAGAAGTGTGTGGGCTCCTCTGAGGTTGGGCAATTCTTACAAATGATAGAACACTTTTTGAGAACAACAATGAATGTGTCTCCAGTTCTAATTCAGGATTAAAGCATGTCTAAGATATTTAAGTCTGAGAAAGAAAAGATCTCGTGTAGAGTTGTTTTGACTGCATTTGACTCCCTACCCTGCTTAGAAAATTATTATTTTTTTGGCATTATTCAGAGCACAACTGACTTAATTTTATTTTGGGATGGGTGGAAATATATAATAAGCTGGATGGTAGAACTAATTTGTTGCATGTAGTTGATATAATATAGGCCCCTTCCGCACACGCAAAATAATGCGTTTTCAAACCACTTTCACAATTGTTTGCAAGTGGATTTTGCCATTCCGCACAGCTTCAAAGAGCACTGAAAGCAGTTTGAAAGTGCATTATTCTGCATGTGCGGAATGAGCATGTGCGGAATGAGCATGTGCGGAATTAGAATTAGGGGGAAGAATTAGGACTAATAAAAGGAAACACTTCTTCACGCAACGTGTGATTGGTGTTTGGAATATGCTGCCACAGGAGGTGGTCATGGCCACTAACCTGGATAGCTTTAAAAGGGGCTTGGACAGATTTATGGAGGAGAAATCGATTTATGGCTACCAATCTTGATCCTCCTTGATCTGAGATTGCAAATGCCTTAACAGACCAGGTGATCGGGAGCAACAGCTGCAGAAGGCCATTGCGTTCACATCCTACATATGAGCTCCCAAAGGCACCTGGTGGGCCACTGCGAGTAGCAGAATGCTGGACTAGATGGACTTTGGTCTGATCCAGCTGGCTTGTTCTTATGTTCTTATGAGCCATAGAGTGCATGGCTATCGTGAACCTGCTTCCTTCTAGTATAGAAAAGCTGATGTAACCTCTAACTGTGGGTTCTGTGGGGCAGCACTTGGAATGAGTTGCAACAACAATTTTTAAACAACAAAATGGTTTACTTTTCTTTACAATTTACACTTTTAAAACATCAACATTTAACGTTACAATTCAAGGTCCTGTTCAGGTTGCATTTCAAGTCCTTCTATTTACAGTCTACTGATATTGCCAAGTCCAAATTCTTCTTTGCAAGTTGGCTGGCTCCTGAAGACTCCAAGGGCTTGATGAACAGGTTGCAACATGATGAAGGTCTCCAGGAGAACTCTCACCCATTACAACCACAAAAGAAACCCTGAAACAATAAACTCCAACATTTACAACATAGCAAAAACAAACAACTACCTTCCCAGTAGTTCCCAACAATATTGCAATTACCTTAACAAGGTGTTAAGGGCTTATAGAAATCAAGGTCCGAGTCTGGTACCCTTGTCTTCTGCAAAGAGCTCTTGCAGCCTTTCTGCTGCTCTGAGTCTCCACCCCCTTACTGGGTCAACCCATTCTGGGCCAACCCATTCTGGGCATGGGGGTTACACTGAGACAGACTTTTTTTTTAAAAAACCCCCAAATCTTATGAATAAACTAATCATCACATTAGGTGTGATTTGATATGAGCTGGTAGAAGACAAGATATCCAGAAACTGGCTTTTACCATATCTCAATGCTCATTCATGGCTCTGACACCTGAAAACTGCAGACTTGCTCTGGGGACAGAGTAAAATTTCAGAGATCAGATGCAGCAAGATTTTAAGGCTCACTCTGGTATGTATATACGTATTGCGTGTATGTGAGCAAGCAAGCAAATGCGTAACTGACTTGTCATTTATTTTTAAATGCCTAATACTAACTCAGCCTTGCAAATAGATCTGCAAAAATTATTTCCCCCAAAATTGGCGGGCGTCTTGTCCCTACGGGGCCCCCAGGCTTCATCCTAGTTGCTGTCAGCATTGTGGATAATATGACCCTGCTATTGTGCTAATATGCATCATTACGGAATATGCCTCTGTAGCAAATGGAATGACTTTATCCCAAGTTTATCTCAAGTTTGTGTCCCTGCCTCCAAAAATATCTTTTTGCAAGCAGCCACGGGATGCAGAAGGCTCCCTCTCACCTTCCCTTGAGTTAATTGTCCAGCTACTGACCATTTATAACCATTTGTGTTGCCTGGCAATGAACTAGTGTTCCTTCTCTTTCTGGCCAATTGCCAACAAACCTTGCTGAGAACAGCCCCAGCCGGGGCCCAGCCTGGCTCCAAAACACCAGGCTACATAGAAGCACATCGCTGACTCAAGAGTGACAATGCTGTGCTGGGCCAGTCATTAAGGGCTTTGTCCTGCTGTTTGCTGGCTTTTGGGGTTGTCTTGATGCCTGGAATGTTTTTAATTGCTTGTTTCCAAAACCTCTCGTTGTTCGTGGCTCACTGGCAAATGTTTTTCAAAATATAGCTTGCAGTTGAAGGGTGACTGGTAGCAGAGGGTGAGGTGAGACAAAAACTTCCTTTCCAAAACTGTCTATGGGAAATATTCTGAAAGTTGGCAGGCCTTGCTGCCAGTGCCAGCCTCTCTCTCTCTCTCTCTCTCTCTCTCTCTCTCTCTCTCTTCATTTTTGCTTTTCTATCTGCCATCTCCTGTTCTTATCAGCTGATTTCCTTGTTTGCCAAGATCAGTGCCAAAAGTAGTGCCCAAGACTTATTTATGCAGGTCTTTCTTTAACAGCAGCCTGTGTGCAGAAATGCTATGGGTGAGGCTCTTCCTGGCGTGGCATGGTAAAAAAGTAAAGCTGAATCCCACCACTGCACTGAACCCAGGGAGCTTCCAAATTGTGTTGAGTGCTAATACAAAATAACTAGCCAAAATTGTAAAGATCTTGGTTGAAGAAAAACTTGCACATCAGTAATATAATATCACATCACACAACATTTTTTGGCTGGTTTGTGTTTAGTGTTTTGTGAAACAATAATAGGCATTTTTGTGCATAACTGTAATCAAAGTAACAAAGTACAAGGGACAGGCAAATTTTAGAACTATGATCTGCAGAGTGGCACTCTTGAGCACCATGGTGCCCACCTGGTGTGTCACCTGGTGTGTTACCTGGTGCCTACATCCTTCTTTCCAGAAGCAAAGGGCCAATCCCAGCTTTCTTCTCCCTCAATGGAACAGGGAGTGCTTCAATAGACTGCGAGAGGCATTGTTTTGAATCTGCAGAGAATGGCCATTCCGACAGCCACTGCCATGACAGGAAGTCACCTGGCTTGGGGCCTACAAATAAAGTTACCAACCTCCAGGAAGGGTTTGGAGTTCTTCTGAGATTACAACTGATCTCCAGACTACAGAGATCATTTCTGTTGGAGCAAATGGCAGCTTTGAGGAGTTGTCATTTTGCATGACAGTCTTCTAAGATTGGTCTTGCCTTCTATGGGCACCATTTTGCAATTGGGTCCACCTCCCATTACAGCCTTTTGTGGGGGTAGCCACCCTACCCTTTCTCAAAACTCCACAAGGGCTCACGGGCTCTACAAGAAGAGAAGAAGAGTTTGCATTCGTACCCTGCTTTTATCAACCATAAGGAATCTCAAAGTGGCTTACAAATCCTTCCCTTCCTTTCCCCATAACAGACATCTTGTGAGGTAGGTGGGGCTGAGAGAGTTCTGAGAGAGCTGTGACTAGCCAAAGGTCACCCAGCAGACTTCATATGAAGGTTTGGGGAAATAAACCTGGTTCATCAGATCAGAGTTCACCATTACACCACGCTGAGGACTCCTGATATGTAATGTGTAAAGAAAAACAAACCCTTATCTATGTCCAGATTAATGTGGGGCCCAGCAAATTCCTGACTACAATACCGGATTAAAATAGATTGATTGAAACTGACAGCAGAATTGTCATGAAGCAACAGCTGAAATGCAGCGAGCCACAACAGTGTTGTGTACGCAGTCCTGCATTCACACACCATGTTTTCAGACTGCTTCATCCCTTTCCTCATCTTTCCTCCCTAATCCGCACATCCCCAATGCATGACGGTGTGCGTTTGGATTTCTTAGCTTTGGCTTGCAATGTTCTTTTTGGTTTCTTAACCCTGGCTTGTGGCACGACGACATCTTTTCTTGATGTCAGAAGAGACAAGGAATAAACCCATTCTAAACAAATGAGTCATGTTTTGAAAAAATATTTTGGTGGCTGGGGTGAACGCCAAGTACTAATTTAAAACATAAATCCATTCCTGGTACAATGCGTGGCCCAGCACATTGAAAGAGAGCCCTGCTAAATGAGAAAGACAATCGGGTGCCACTGCCAGCCAGGAAAAACAACATGATACAGACAGTCCTAGAAATATGCATGACATTGGACTGGATTCTTTTTGTCTGGGTATGTTAGGGCTTTGGGAAAAACCAAAAAGTCTACACTATCACTGTGGCTCAAGTTTAATGCAATGGCTGGCAAGACCCAATATCCTTCCGATTCCTATTTGCCTCCAGATTGTTTTGACACATATACAACCAAAGATTTTAGCAGTTGGCAAAGATTTTAGCCAATAGATAAAACCTGGAATTTTCGTAATCACTCAAATGCAGAAGAGCACATTCAAATTACCAGAAGAACAAATTCAAATGTGTAAAAAATAGAGGATTAAGAAAGGGGTAAGGTGGGGGGTTATGACCAAACATATATTCCTGTATAGGGGTGAGGAGGAGGGGTGGTAGAAGATATATAATTGTTTTAACTTTTTAAAAAGTATTTTTTATTTTTTTAGAATTTTTCCAACTAGAATTTATGAGGAAGTTTGATTCTGCTAATTTAGGGCTCAGTGAAGTCAATAGTTTTCTCTCACGCTGCAGGTTTTACTTTAGCATAATGTTGGGCAGCAGGGGCGTAGCTCCAAGGGGAAGGGAGGGCGCGACGCACCGGGTGTACGCCCTGTGGGGTGTATGGCGAGGGCGTTCCGGGGGTGTTCTGGGGCGGGGGATGGGTGGGCCAGGGTGGGCTGGGGGCGGAGGACGCTTTCCCCCTTGCTATGCCTCTGTTGGGCAGATTGTTTTGTCGCCCAAGACAGCTGTTAAGAATTTATATGCAGTTTTTCATAGAGAGTCTCCCACCACTCATAGTTCGTAGTAATTTGGCCTCAGTGTGTGTGTGATATAAGAATAATACTTCATGCATTTGATGAAGTAGGTTCTATCTAGTTCATGAAATTTTAAGCCCTATTAATATTGCTCGAGTTCAAAGTCCCATAAGATTCTTGGTTGCCACAAATTTAAGTGGTCAGTCCTCTAGGAATTGCCACCATTTGTAAAATAGAATATTTTAAATAGCAAACCTCAAATAGCCATATCAATGCACCATTACTATATTCACCCTGAATGAAGTGGTGAAAAAAAAGCATAATCCAGTTATTCAAACTGACTACATGTACTATGTGATCTTGTTAAGACTCTGAACATTTGTAGATATTTTCTCCTGCTTTTTGTTTTTGCTACAGCTGGCTCTTGATCCTGTCCTGCTCTTAATATTCAGTTCTCTGTGTGACTCAAGGTAAGTATCAGACTAAAGCCTCAATTAATTTGCTTGTTCAGCTAATTCAAATCTACTGGTGATCCCTGACTCCAGGAAGTTTGGCTGGCCTCAACCAGGGCCATGGGGGTTTTGGCTCTGACCCCAGCCTAGTAGAATGCTCTGTCTGTGGAGACCACGGCCCTGTAGGACCTTATGCAGTTCTCCAGAGTTTATAAGATGGAAGAAGAAGAAGAGTTTGGATTTATATACCCCACCTTTCTCTCCTGTAAGGAGACTCAAGGTGGCTTACAAACTCCTTTCCCTTCCCCACAACAGACACCTTGTGAGATAGGTGGGGCTGAGAGAGTTCCGAAGAACTGTGAGTAGCCCAAGGTCACCCAGCAGGAATGTCGGAGTGTGGAGACACATCTGGTTCACTAGATAAGCCCCTGCCACTCAGGTGGAGGAGTGGGAAATCAAACCTGGTTCTCCAGATTAGAATCCACCTCCTCTTAACCACTACACACGCTGGCTCTGGAGTTGTTCCACCAGGCTTATGGTTGAAGCAGCTTTAGTTAACATCTGGAGACCTTCCCCGTCAACCTTGACAGTTTGTTAGGGTTGTTATTTATTAGTGCCCTGGTATATAGTTTAAAACTGAGATGATGTCACCTCTTGGTATTGTATTTATTGATGTGACGTAAACTGTTTTAAACTGTTTTTATTGTTTTAAAATTGTTGTGTGCCACCCCAAGCCCAAAAAGGGGGTGGTACGGTGGGATATGAAAACAAGTAAGTCAGTAAATAAGTACATATCTTTATGAATTAATACTGAGGATTAATACTGAGGGTTATAAAGGAAATGCTCATTGTGTTTGCTTGTTGGAGGCCAAAATAAATCCAGTTGCTATAATTTTCCCCATTTTTGGAAGTTTTCCAGTTTTTCCTCAAAATTTAGTAATTAACCTAACAGGAAATGAGAGGCAATGTAGTGCTTTGGATAGATTATTGGTTATAGCGCCTGGAAGACTTAGGTCCAAACTCCTGCTTAGCTATGAAGTGAAATTACCTTTGGTGGCCATAGATTAGTTTACTGGGTTATTGAGAAGGTAGTGCAGATGGGTAGGTAACTGTATGTACCATCTTGAGGTGTTTGGAGGAAGAACAAAGGAGCAATATAATTCAGAGAGCAGTTAGAGGAACAAGCAGTTTGAAAAATGTGCTTGGCTGGGTTGCAATAAAAATGTGTTCCTTGTGAATATACCTCCAGTCAGTGCCAAGTTGAAGTTGATATAACCCGTCACTGACCCACAATATCCAGGCTGAAAATATCTGAACAGTCACATTTATCAGACTGTGGTTGAGTCTGAACATAGCTATTATTAAATGCAGACCTGTAAAAAACATGTCCCAGGGGTTCAAAATGTTGACTGACTGTCAAAGGGAGGGGAAAAGGTATGTGTGGGGGGAGGGCAACCTACTCCATAAGTGTTGAGAACGTTTGAGGGGGAAAAGGAAAGTAGGTGGCTGGATTTCAAAACAGTTCATCCTATGATAACTTGCTACTTTTAGATTAAAGATTTGAGCATTTTCCTCATGAATGTTTTGTTCTGCTTTGCCTCTCTAGCTGAAGCAGGTGTTTTCGGCATATCCTCGTGATGTCTTCTGTTTGTTCTCTTTGCATTCCGTCCCTTCTGTTGTTTCCCCTGGTTTGTTCTGATGTTTCTCAAACATACTTTGCTTCAATTTTCTGGAAAAATGGATGTCAAAGCAAATTTTCCCACTCTGTGCGTATGGGTGGAATTTTTGACTTTTCTCACCTTTTCCCTAACCATTTCCTTATATCTCCCCTTGTGCCTGCCATTCCATCCAACCCCTTGCCAACCATGAACTTTCTGTTGCCATTTTTTTAAGTAGTTGCTAATCACTATATCTATAATGCTATGTTATGATGTTATCCATTCAGTCATTCTCGACCCTTGGCAACCCGATATGCAAGCTCTTTCCACATTTTTCAATTAAGTACTGCTTCCTTCAGCTGGTTGATGCTCATGCCTGTATCAGCTTTTATGGTATCCAGCCATCGTATTCTGTGTCATCCAGGTCTTCTCCCGCCTTTGACAAGACCAAGCATCATAGATTTTTCTAGCGAATTTGATTGCATCACATGACCGAAGTATGTAAGTCTGAGCCTGGTTTTTTTTCCTTCTAGTGATGTATCTGGTTTTATGCTGTTCAAGACTTCTGCATTTGTCATCCTAGCTGTCCATGGTATGCGCAGTAGTTTTCACCAACCCCACAACTCGAAAGCATCTATTCTTCTTCTGTCGGCTTTCTTTATAGTCCAGCTTTCACACCCATACATGGCTATGGGGAAGATGATGGCTTGGACTAGCCTGTGCTTGGTTTTGATGTCTCTGCTTCTCCAAATTTTATCCATGCTCAGCATTGTGCTACGTCCTAATGCTATTCTCCCCTTTATCTCAGGAGTTACTTCTCCATTACAGTTAATTTTTGATCCTAGGATAAGGTGACCAGATGGTCACCTTCAAGAACCGGGACGGGCGGGCGCCCCCCCCCCGCGCGCCCGCGCGCACACACACACACTCGCACACACACACACGGAGCCACACACACTCGCACACACACACACGGAGCGCACACTCGCACACACACACGGAGCCACACACACTCGCACACACACACTCGCGCAGCCACACACACTCGCACACACACACGCGGCGTACTGCCTTCTGGGGCGCTGCCGTTTCCCACCCTGTCACAGGGCGGGAAACGGCAGCGTAAGAAGGCAGTCTCTTGACGCGGAGAGGGGCTGCCGTACTGCCTTGCGCCCTAGAAGGCAGTGTGGCAGCCTTCCAAAACCCAGGACATTGGGGAAAACCCGCGGGACGCGGGACAAGTTCTTTCAAGGCGTGAATGTCCCGCCAAAAGCGGGACGGATGGTCAGCTTATCCTAGGAAGATGGTCCTGGACGCACTCAATGTCCTCATTGTCAATGCTAATTTGGGGCCAATCTATGCTAGCTGTCGTCATGATGTTTGTTTTCTTCATATTGAGATGGAGGCCCATTTTTTCACTTTCAGTTTTGATCTTCATTATCAACTGTCTCAGATCGCTCTCGGTCTCTGCAAGTAATGTTGTGTCATCTGTAACGGAGATTGTTGATGTTTCTGCTGCCAATTTTCACTCCTATTTTTGAGTCTTCTAGCTCTGATTTTCGCATGATCACTTCAGCATAGAGGTTGAACAAATAGGGTAAGAGAATGCAGCCCTGTCTGACACCTTTGCCGATTTGGAACCAGTCTGTGTCCCCATGCGCCATCTGTCTGTCTGTCTAGAGAGAGAGAGAGAGAGAGAGATAGCTATAGATATATCACTACTACCACTTAAGAAACAAAAGTCAGAAAAATGCCTGCCAGCATTATGATCATGGTAGGGATGGTAGGGATGTCGGGCATGAGTGGATACCAGAAAAAAACAGAGATCCCCCCCCCCCCACCCCTGCATGTACATTCCATTGCCGGTGCAAATTCCTTTGCATGGTTGCCAGGTGAAAGCAGACCATGGTGTACATTTGGATGTGCATCTAATGTGCATTTGTTCTTTATGCACAAGTATTACATTGAAAACTTTGCTTCCCCCCATGCAGATAACTGGAATCAAGATCTTGAGGAACAGCAGCTGTTGTTGTACCCTTTGTACCCTGAAAGTCTCTTTGCTGTTGACCTAGTCCACAGATGACAAATTGCTGTGTTGGCATTTCTGTTAATCTCAATGTTATCAGCTAATACTGAAAAGTTAACAAATTGGAGTGACTGGGGATTAGAGTATGAGAAAGGTCCACTCTGGACTCTTCTGCTCCAAATGTTTCAAGACCGTTCTTCCTATAATCTGAATGCTTCAGCAGATAGCAGCAGAAGGGCAAGGTTCCATGAAACAGTAGGGGCAATATTCTGACTTAGTGGTAATCACCCCATAGAACCAAATTTGCAGTTATCATCAACCAAAAGAGTCACATTTACTTCTATCCCAAGACATCTCAGGGAAGCTTGCATCTTATCTATTCTTCTGGGGGTGGCTGTTTCAAAGTGGGACCCCCCTGCATCTGAAGTCCCATCAGGCAAGGGCCTTGTGCTTTCTCTCCTGAAACATGGACAAGCTCCACATTGGGGAACAGTGCTCAGAAGAGCCACAGGTAGTTTCTGAGCCACTGAGTATCACTGCTCTAACTTTTGATACTATATTTTGAGTCTCCCAAGTATCCTGTTGATAGGTCCTCCATTCATCAAGTGACAAAAGATCTGGAAATTCCAGAAACATTCCTTTGCTTCCTCTGTTGCCATTCATACTCCTCCTGGAGTCTTGTTCTATGTGTGGAATTCAGACAGTGGTTGCTAGGAAACCACCAAATGCTTCCTTGGTGCTTTGTTTCTAAGCAGAGGTACCACCTACCAATGAGGACATCTCAGGGAGAGGCATAGGGCTGGGGAGTTTAGGTTGCTTGAATGAATAGTAACAATGACGATGCTGACCCAAGTGGAACATCTGAAGAAGGTAAATTTCTGAGAATTGATCCTGGACAAGCACCTGGAGAGGAAAATGTGGGAGGGTTTCCCAGGCTTAATGGTCGTAACATGTCTCCCAACATTCCATGGATGCATATTCATTTATTTCCCCTAGAGAAGTACCGGTAGTATATGTGTGTTCTATGCAGTTAATAAATTTAGGGATCCAGAAAGGGATAAGCAACTCCTCTCCCTGTACAAATCTAAAGTACTATAAAAGGGAAGGGTTGTAAAGAGGCTGTTTATTGGCATGAAGAACTGGGAGGGCACGTTCATCACTGGGCAAAATGACATGCAAACTAGCCATGGAGTCTTTTGAAAGGTCTCTGCTTCTGGCACACGGCCCAGACTTTCACTTCTGTCTGTGCAGGGAGCTTGCCAAAGGATTTGTGTAAAAATAAAATGTGATTTATTGTAGAAGTATGTAGAGTCTCTGCAATGGTCTTACATTACATACATATTGGGCTTAACTGAGAGCCAGCGTGGTATAGTGGGTAAGAGCAGTGGACTCTAATTTGGAGAACAGGGTTTGATTCCCTACTCCTGCACATGAGTGGAGGACTCTTATCTAGTGAACTGGATTTGTCCCCCCGGTCCTACACATGAAGCCTGGGTGACCTTGGGCTAGTCACAAGGTGTCTGAAGTGGGGAGAGGAAGGGAAAGCATTTTGTAAACCACCTTGAGCCTCCTTACAGGAGAGAAAGGCAGGGTATAAAATCAAACTCTTCTTCTTCTTAACTGTTGTTAAGAACACTACTACCCACCTGAAACTACTCCTAGCCCTAGTTTCAGTCATTATTGTAGATTTCAGTTTTTGTCATTGTACTACATTTGAACCAAGACATGTTTTGCTTACTAAGCCTGCTTTCCTGAACTTATTACCAAACCATTCATTTTTTCCCAATGTTTTATTTTAGAGTTTTAGGTTTGGTGACCTCCAGTGTGCTTTTCCATTTGCTTAGGTTATGTTGTTGTGGAGAATCTGTACTCTATTCTAATAGCAACAAATTTGACAGGACTAACATTTGATCTGGCTGCATACTTTGTGTGTGCTGCATTACCATCCAAACCCCTTCGAAACTAAAGTGCTGGCTGCCTGACTGAGGGATTAGGATGCTACTTCAAGCTGGAATGAAATATTTGCATGTCCTTCTAGGTGGATCAAAGTCTGGCAACTTATTTTAGAACATAGGTTGGCTCAGGTTTCACATCAGACATGTTAGACTCATCTGGAATATTCACAGGGTAACCTTTGCACTTAATCCTCCAAAGAAAGCCATGTCAATCAGGACTTTTGAAAAGCTTTGTTTGTCTTTGTAAAGAATGACCGACATACGTTATCACAATTGACCTAAGCATCTTCAAAATATGCCTAAGGGCCACTCGTTGAGCTGGAGATGTCAAGGGAGTTGTGGAGGAAGGGCATCATCAGCATGGGAGACCAGAGTCCAGAACTCTGATACCTGTGTGTGTGTTAAGTGAGGTCAAGTAGCTTCCGACTTATGACAGCTGTATGAACGAATGACCTGCAAAGCATCTTATTGTTAACAGCCTTGTTCAGGTTTTGCAGAATGAGGGCCGTGGACTCCTTTATACAGTCAATCCATCTCAAGTTGGATCTTCCTCTTTTCTTTTCCTGCTACCTTCAACTTTTCCTAGCATTATTGTCTTTTCCAGTAACACCCATACAGAGGGCTTAATTTTTAAAGGTGCTAATTGTTGCTGCTTTTTGTGTAACAGGACCTGTAAACTGAGACAGGCCAGACTGAACTTTAGAGTTGGGATGAGACTTATGACCCAGAACAACTGGGTTTCATCTCATTGTTCCCATTTTTCTGAGTATATATTTGAGAACTAAGTATATGAACATCTGTGCCTTATTTCTATCTTCTGAATTTGTTTCCATTTTTGTTTTCTTCATGGCGTTGCATAATTATTCTTCTGGCTTCCTTTTGTCTTGTTCACATTATATTGCAGACAGTCTGAATTGTAAACTATTTTGTATACAGTGGTAGGATAAATGTAGTAAGTAATTATCTATACCCAAGACAGTGGGTTGGATCCAGTGAAAAAGCTTATGGAAGGAATAAGCGAAGTAAGCACATAAGAACATAAGAACAAGCCAGCTGGATCAGACCAAAGTCCATCTAGTCCAGCTCTCTGCTACTCGCAGTGGCCCACCAGGTGCCTTTGGGAGCTCACATGTAGGATATGAATGCAATGGCCTTCTGCGGCTGTTGCTCCCGATCACCTGGTCTGTTAAGGCATTTGCAATCTCAGATCAAGGAGGATCAAGATTGGTAGCCATAAATTGACTTCTCCTCCATAAATCTGTCCAAGCCCCTTTTAAAGCTATCCAGGTTAGTGGCCATGACCACCTCCCTGTGGCAGCACATATTCCAAACACCAATCACACGTTGAGTGAAGAAGTGTTTCCTTTTATTAGTCCTAATTCTTCCCCAGCATTTTCAATGAATGCCCCCCTGGTTCTAGTATTGTGAGAAAGAGATAAAATTTCTCTCTGTCAACATTTTCTACCCCATGCATAATTCTTTTGTAGACTTCAATCATATCCCCCTCAGCCACAATTCTCCTCTCCAAACTAAAGAGTCTCCAAACGCTGCAGCCTCTCCTCATAGGGAAGGCGCTCCAGTCCCTGCTAACTCCCATCCTTGTTGCCCTTTCCTCTGCACTTTCTTTCTATCTCCTCCAATATCCTTTTTTGAGATGCGGGCGACCAGAACTGGACACAGTTACTCCAAGTCGCGGTCATGCACTGCACTGTTTTATATAAGGGACATGACAATCTTTTGCAGTTTTATTCTCACCTTTGCTAATAGATCCCCAGCATAGAGTTTGCCTTTTTACAGCTGCCATGCATTGAGTTGACATTCCCATGGAACTATCAACTAAGACGCTTAAATCTCTTTCCTGGTCTGTGACTTGATAGCACACTGACCCCTGTAGGCGTCTTATGGGCGTGAAGTTTTGGATTTTTGCCCTATATTGTGCATCACTTTACATTTTGCTACATTGAACTGCATTTGCCATTTCCCTGGAGCCCACTCACCCTAATTTATCAAGGTTTCCTAAAAGCTTTAGGAAGCTCTTAGCAATCCTTTGTGGTTCTCTACCCACCCTACATAATTTTGGTATCATCTGCAAACTTGGCCACCACGCTACCCACCCCTACTTCCAGGTCATTTATGAATAGGTTAAAGAGCACTGGTCCCAAAACGGATCCTTGGGGGACACCACTCCCGACATCTCTCCATTGTGAGAACTTCCCATTTACACCCACTCTTTGTTTCCTGTTTCTCAACCAGTTTTTAATCCATAGGAGGACTTCCCCTCTTATTCCTTCATTGCTGAGTTTTCTCAACAGTCTCTGGTGAGGAACTTTGTCGAAAGCCTTTTGGAAATCCAAGTAGACAATGTAGACAATGAAGTGGGTCTTCTTTCACTTTCCTTCCCCCAACAAGCTGCTTCTTGTTCCAAAAATCCTCTCTGTGGTTTCAGGGACTCTTGTGAATAATCTGTACCATAGTCCAAAGGCTGCAGAGAGGAGGTCAAGGATATAAGAAATTGCCTCCTCTTTTTATTCTATAGGTGGCTTACATATGCTTTTTTGCAGCATCGAACCCAGCAGGCAAATTCAAGCTGTCAGACTGCATGAAAACTTTCCTTCTGTGCAACTACTAAAATCACAGGAAACCCGCTGCAACTGGAAGCAAGATTTTGTTAGTGTGCTTCCTATTTACCACATTTCAAGTCATACTGCTTGTGCCAAGTTGCTTCCTCAAGCACTATATGGAGTACCCATTTGGTACTCCATCTCTAGACTGGAACAGGTTCAATCCAACTTTCTTCGCACCTGGGAATTCCCAACTGTGTCATGTGGTTCACCCTTTGCCTTGAAATGGGCCTAAATCTCCTGGAGATGAATGTGTGGCTACTTTTTTCTTCAAATTCTGGCTGCGCCTCCATTTTAGATCCAAACCCAGGAGCCTAGTTTGATTCTTTCCAATCCAAGTGGGGCAAAGTAGTTATTCATAAAAATCAAGACAATTGGAGTCTCCATGGATTCTCTCTATATCTTGGACAATTGGAGTCTCCATGGATTCTCTCTAAAATCTATGCCTTCAGGACACTGAAGCAAAGGTTACTGGATCCTGTATTCTTGTATGCATAGACTTTGCTCACCACTGGTCCATTCTTTACAGCACAAATAAGATATTCTGAAGAGGCAAAAAACGCATTGTGGAGAGGAAGTCTGCACAGTTTTTTCCACAAGAGGTCCTTAGAACTCCTTATTTCTGCTCAAGGTGTCCTATTTTGAGGACACTTTAAAGTGCACCTTTCCCCCCTAAGCTGCCTGCCTGGCTGTGTGGAATGCTGAGCTCAGGAGGCATCTTATGTTTCCCACCCAACCATTAAGCTCGCTGGTCAGTTTCACCCTTTGCTTGCGCCCAACATTTTGTGTGCTGCTGAAGGGATCCCCCCCCCATTTGCTGAAGGTTTCCCCAGGAGGTTTGCTCAGTAGGCTCTGACCTTTTCAACCCCAAAGTACACAGTTGCACTCCGTTCTTCCTGTTGATCCTGGCAATGTATAGTTTTTCTATTTTTAAATTTTTTTTGGTGGAACTGTATTCAAAGATACATAGACATGCTTGTGAGAATTTTAACTTCTTGGAGGACCCCCACTGAAAAGTATTGGGATGGTGGTGGTCCCAATGCTTTTCAATGGTAGTGGCTCTGAGTGGCTAAGATTCTCATATGTGTGCCTGTGTATCTTTGAATACAGCTCCTCAAAAATTAAAAAAAGAGAAACTATATATTGCCAGAATCGGCAGGAAGAGCTAAATACAACTATGTGCAAGAAGCTCAAGCCTCATAACAAACTGGGAAGGTAAGATAGGTCCAATTTCATGGCAGAGTGTGGATTTGGAACTAGCGATGTTTTGGACATCTTTGCCCACTGCATTTTCTGGTTCTGTAAATTGGCGTATGACCCCATTGACCAACAGAGAGATTCCGGTTTCTTTTACCTCCATGCCATCTGTTCTGCTCTGTGACGGCTGCAACCCGCTTCAGCACTCTTTCTCCTTGGCTTTTGCTATTACCATCTGTTGCTGAAACTCAGTGGGTGCTGATAGGCAGTTGGCAAGGAGATTTTAGTGGAGAGATGACAAACGAAAGCAATAAATCAACAGTAGCTTGAGCTCTCCCCCTCCCTGAGCGTTGTGCTTTCTTTCTTCCAGCCTCTTTCTTCTATTTTGATCTTCTCTTGATTTGGGTCAATGCTGGAGTGTTTCCTCATGTAGCCAACTGAGCAGGTGTGGAAAAAGGACACCCGTGGGGAAATGCTAGGAGTGAAAACATTTCCAGTGTATTTGGGGGCTGGTTATTCCCTTCTCAGTATATCTGAAGTCTTCTTGAATCCATCTTTATAATAATTGTCAGGAAATAAACTCAGCCTACATTCCCAAGAACATTTTCCTGGAAGTAAATGACTTTGAATAAAGTGAGACTTGCTTTTGAGTAGACTTTCTTAGGATTGTTCTCCCAGTCACCTGCCCAGGTAGCATTGATTCTGGAATCTCAGCACACTGTTTGGTGCTTTGGCTCACATTCTGTGACAGACTGTGCATAGGTACACTACTTTTGATGGATGTATTGATGAACAAAACCATCAACCAACAATGATTTGTGTGAAATTTACCAATTTCTCCACACGGATTTCATGTTAGTCATTTTTTTAATCGTCAGGTTTAGGGTAATAATAACAACTCCAAGCACACAAACCAAAGTTAAGATATGTTGAACACTTCCTACATTAATCATACTCACAAAGCCTTGGCCAGATGTCTCATGAAGACTTTGAATTTATATCCCACTCTTCTCAACCATCTCAAAGTGGCTTACAAACTCCTTCTCTTCCTCTCCCTGACTCTAATCCCACGTAAAACCCAACAGGAAAAGAATTCCATTCCTTATTTATTTCAGCTACTTTGGGGCCACATTCTCTGCCACAAAAATGAATGTCTCAGAAAGTGCAGCTTGTGAAAGCCTGAACCACTTCTTCAAACACCATAATTCATTTTTTTCTTAAAATATGCAAATTCTAAGGTTTGCCATAGTTCTGACGTGGCTCAGGGTTGACCACCTTGTACAAGATCTCCAAATCCTTCATTTGCATTCACAAGGACATTTCAGGATGGTATTCATTTCAGTATATTGAAGGTTCGGCCCTTTATCATCAACATATATATATCTGTACACTAGGCATGACAACTTCCAGGTGGGGCCTAAAGAAAGCCTCGAATTACAACTCATCTTCAGACAACCAAGGTCAGTTCCTCTGGAGAAAATCCCTAGGAATTCCAACTTTGAGTTGTCACCCCTACTTGCACACACATTGGACATTTAATAGGGCTGCCATTAGAGAAGGAATTTATATGTAGAATTAATGAGAAACATGATGCCAAAGCATAGATGTGTGGTGCCTTCGTTGCTCTCAGTTTACCTCTTTTCAGCTTCCCAGTTTGGTGATAGTGACTAATAAGCCATCTCTGTCTGTGTTCTCTTTTTAAGCATCTGTTTCTCTAATGCTGAGTGCTGGAAAGAAATGTGAGAAGACTATAGTCCACCCACAACTGTCTTTCCTTTTTATGGCAAGATGGTTTATGTCAAGAAAAGACTTTGGCCAGCACTCCAACCTTTGAAGCCTGAACTTCTCAGAGGGAGGATGGGATGGAAGAGGTGATAAAGAGATTCTTGTTGAGGGACAGCAATTGTGTGCTTATTTGTTTATATAAGTAGAACATTTAAACACTGGTTCTCCAGAGATCTGGTCAAGGCGCCTTGCAAGTAAGACAGTGCAATGAGATCCTAAAACTACTGCATCAGAATCACAGAATTAAAACAAACCAGTGCATAACAATAATAAGCAACAATGTTCAGCAGCTCAAAATGATAATCATAAAACAGTCCTCAGAATAGAAGCAGACCATAATTTTTTAAAAAAAGATTGAATCCTTACTTTAAAATCTATCTTAAAAATCTTTTGGACTGGTACCTAAAGAAGAATAGACTAAGAACCAGACGAGTCTCTCTGGCAAAGGCAGTCCAAATATGAGGTGCCACCACCCAAAAAGGTCATGTATCTCCAGTTTCTTCCTGCCTCACCTCTGCAGGTGGCAGGGGCAGCGAAAGCAGGGCCTGAGAAGAGGATCTTAACGAGTGGGCTGGACTGGAGACTATGAGTTTAAATTAAATTAAAAGACAAAATGTAAAGGATCTATATAATGGCTGAATCCTTTCAATTGCAAATTAATTGAGAAAAGCTGTTGTTTTCATTTAAGGAAATTTTACATGGGTTCCTCAGTGAGAAGATCAGTTTTGGCTTTTGACCATCCACCACAGATCTTTTTCTGACATGTTCAACAGCAATAGAGTGCCGAGGATGCCCTAGGGCACAGGTGTCAAACTCGCGGCCCTCCAGATGTATGGACTACAGTTCCCATCACCCCCTGCCAGCATCGTGCTGGCAGGGGATGATGGGAACTGTAGTCCATAACATCTGGAGGGCCGCATGTTTGACACCTATGCCCTAGGGCATCCAGTGATGGTAAGGCCCAAAATTGATGAACTGAACATATATCCTCAAACATCCCTGTGGTGTATTCATTGCAAACATGACAGTAGAACAGGCTGATTACCACTCTGATCTTTTTAGTGTCTTGGTTTAGTCTCGTTTGGGGGAGTCCCTGCTCATTATTTCTGTTTGTTTGCTGGAACTGTAACGCTCCCTTGTTTTGAAAGCAGTTGGTTCTGTTCTTGAATGTTCTTACTAATAAATGGATGTTATTTTGAATGCACCCATCTATCTTTGCTTTGTGAACCTAACAGCAGGAATCTGAATGAGTATCTTATCTTTTTTTTTCAGACAAAAGGAAACATCACACCCCCTCCAAATCCTTTGCAAATACAAAGGATGGGGGAGGGGATCTATGTAGAGCATCTGCTGCTTGTAGCAGGTCCAACACTTCCAGCTAAAATAACAGTTGTTATGGAAGATCTTGACCTGAGACTCTAGAGAGCTATTGCCAGTCAGAATATAGACAGTACTGACTTTGGTCATTTCTGCACAGCAGAAATAAAATGTCTTGAGGACATTTTAAAAACAATTTTTGGGGAAGAAGTTCACACAGCTTGGTCCCACAAAATTTTTTTAAATTGCTAAACTAGCAATATTTTCTCCCCAACCCAGGTTGAAGACATTTTCTGCCTGCTGATGGAACTAAAGGAAACACTTTATTTCTCCTGCCCAATCTCTTACTCTCATTTTCGCTGTGTGTTCACCATTTTGTGAGCTGCAGCAGATTCTCTGTGAAGGTTCCCCAAGGAGGTTTCCTCTGCTTGTAGCTCATCAGTGCATGATTTCCGTGTGAAAAGTAGATGACCAAAATTTGTTTTGACTTGTGATCCCACACACGTGTCACTTTTCTTCTGTCTTGAGGAGGATGTTTGTGAAGCTACTACGACATCATGATGAGAAAAGCTGCAATATGCACATATTTGTGTTGTCGTAGCTTCTCAAGATAAAAAAGAGGAAAAACGACACGTGCATGGGATCACTAGGCAAAACAAACTTTATGTATCTACTTTTTACATGGAAAATCGTGTGCGGATGAACTTCAAGCAGAGGAAATGTCTGTGGGAAACCTTCACCAAACATTGGAGGCAGGAGAATCTCTGCTGCTGCACACAAAATGGCGGGTGCAACTCTAATATTGACCAGAGCTTTGTTGGCCAGCAGGCAGGAAAAAGAGCGGTTTTGGTTGGCAACGCTTGTGTTGTGGGAACACAAAAAGCCAAAACGGATCTTCTTAAACTATCTGTGGGATATTTTATTCCCACTGTATGTAAAGGACCTTTGATAACCAATCGTTTGACTCAGTAAAAGGCAGCTTCATGTCATTTAATGGCAAAAATATAGCAGTGCCTCAGCAGACAAGCTGATGCTGAGAGACCCCTAAAGACAGAAAGTGTTAAAAGTCACTGGACTCATCCATTCCCCAGCTGGGCAGTGCATAAGCCAGCTACCAGCAATATGTAGTGAAGGAGAGATTTCCTTTCGAGAGGATATTTACTTTAAGGTACTTTTTCGGGATGAAATTATTCCAAATTTTACAGTCTCTCAACTGAGCCTCAATTTGATCACAAAAAAAGGGGACTTTAATGCTACTTCATAATGTAGCCAACTTTGTTTTTAAAAAATCCTCCCTCTCCCTCCCTCCACCTCTGATGTTCCCAGGGTCATTTAAGAGCCCACCTCACCAGTCAATCAGGTGAAGACTCTGAAACTTTTTAAAATGTGTACAGAAAGCACTACAGAATTAATCAGTAAGAAGCAACATGACCATGTCTCACCTGCCTCTCTTGAATTAAGCGAAGCAGATATCAGTCTTCAGATACTACATTTTACCACTCAACTCAAGGCCATTATGTACACCATCTAGAGAGCTCAGGTTACCAGGAGGACTGCCCAGCTTTCAGACAGTTTTGGATTCTGAAGTAGTTGGACAGGTATTTATATGTTGCTAGTGGTACGTTCACTGTGTCCTATTCTTCTTGCCTGAGATCACCTAAAATGGTAAGATGTTTTGAGTGGGACCAAGGCCATGAGCCCTGGAGAAGGGGTGTGGACATCTGGTGGTAGCCCTTCCCCATATTAATAGCCTCCCTTAACTACATGCTGGTGATTAGTGTTGTCTAAAGTAGGGCTGGTTGTGGATCTGTCTCTGAGGAATGGCTTACCACAGACATGCAGGTAAAACTGGAAATATTGAAATTATTACATTTAGATTTAATGAACAGTTCTCAGGAAAGTTTTTCCCCCTTTTTGCTGGGGAGAGGTTTCCTCTCTCCCCATCCCCACAGAATTTTGTCATGCCAGAAGCCCCTTATTTAATTAATATTTTAACAGCTCATTGAACTCTTGCCAGCAAGTGACAATCAACTAGAGGGATCTGAGAGTAATAGTTTTTTGAAGGAAGGTACAAATGAATAGTTAGAAATTACTTTTAATGGTTGCTTTTGGAAGATTTTTATTTATTAATTTTTGATGCATAATAACTTCCCCACATAATGGGACTGATCCTGCAATATATTCCGGCTGATAAAAGGAATTCTTGTATTTTCTGATTTCTGACCCGCTGCAAACTTTTGACTCCCCTGTCTTGCTGTTCCAGGGTCCTCTGATCCCTGGGATCAATATTTTGGGAATAATTTGGGGCTACAGCAGGAAAGGGGAAGTCCCATTTTGCTGGTAGAAACCTGTTCTGCCAGCAGAGATTTACCTCAGGATCCAGGGGCCAGGATCTAAGGCAGGGAAGGCACTTCTGTGTGCATGGGGTGAGAGTTCCTTATGCTTGTGGAAGATCTCCAACCTTGCAGGGTGGGATTACTGCTAGAAGAATCATCCTCATGTGTGATCAGAACATCGTATGGGTACTTTGGGACCCAACTAAAATAGTCCAAATACTGTGCCAAGAGAACAAAAATTTTGCAGTCTTGTATAAATTATGCACACTTGCATATTTTATGTAATTTCCTTTGCCACAGCTGAGCTATGCAGAGCATTGAAGCCCTTCCCCCAGGACACCAGGAAATCCAGTTTAGCCACAATGTCCCATTTTGCGGAATTTCACTTGGTATTTCTATTTCATTTGCAGGTTATTCTTATCTTGTGCATATTTGAGCTTATAATAGAAATATTACAGACTGGATTGCTGAAATTTGATGTCCATTTTGTTCTTACTGTTATTTTTTTTAAATCAGTTGTGTGTATGCATGCCAACTGAGGCTAGTATTTCCTGTATGAGTATCTGACAAAGTGGATTGTGTCAATGAAAATTTGTGTTATGGTCTCTCTGTTAGTCGTTAAGGCAGTAGTCTTCAGCCTTTGTAGACGAGGATGCACCTTTAACCATAGGTGATACCACTGGATTTGTTAATCAGTAAGCACATGGCCATGAGACACATCATGATCATGTGACAGGAAGAGGAGGAGCCAGAGCTGCTGAAGAGGCATCTTCTTCACTACTGAATATCTCTGTTGTCTTGCTTCTCCTCTACTCCTCATACAAATACAGGCAGAAGTTGTGGGCCCTTTGTTCTCTATGTATACACACAAGCAGTGGTGGGATCCAAAAATTTTAATAACAGGTTCCGATGGTGGTGGGATTCAAACAGTGGCGCCGCCGCACACATGCACCTCCAGTCTCTATTGGGCAGGGAGGTTGCTTTAGTAACCCCTTCTCGGCACTTAGACAAAATTAGTAACCACTTCTGGGGAAGTGGTGAGAACTGGTTGGATCCCACCTCTGCACACAAGCAACAGCTCTTTCTATAAAGCTGTCTTCCAAAAGCAGCTCTATAGGGGCTTGCGAGTTGCAACCCAAGTGGGAGGATTCTGTGACTCACCTGAGAAGCCTGACTAGGAGTTTAAGGCACCATAAGGCACTCTGTTGTTTTTGCTGCATCAAATGAATCCCTCATTTGGAAACCAACCTTTCCAGCTTTGACACCTAGAAAATATCTCGGTGGGGTTGTAGGGCTTGCTAGACTGGGAGCCTTCTGGGGTTCTCTTATGGTTTGAATGGTGAAGTATCCAGCAAGTGCTGGGCAATCCATAAACATTGATTCATTTTCTTAGGGGAGACAGTCATTTCTTCAGGTTCTGTAGTTATGTTTGTGTCTGATGGATGTAGATTTTGACCTGCCAAAGTAATAAAGGTTCTGTTTAATACACGCTACAGATGGCAACATTGGGAACACTGCAAATTTGAAGGTCCTGGTAAAACCCCATGACTGTATTCTTGTTCGTGCTCTGGCTTGGTTGGCCCAGGCTAGCCCTATCTCATCAGATCTTGGAAGCTAAGCAGGGTCGGCCCTGGTCAATGCTTGAGTGGGAACCACCAAAAGAAGGCCATGGTTGCTGTTCAGAGGCAGACAATAGCAAACTACCTCAGAAAGTCTCTTGCCTTGGAAACCTCATGAGAGTTTGTCATAAGTTTGGTGTCACTTGACTTTCTGCCATCAGCTGAAGCTGCATCTTTCAGATTAAGCTCAAATATGTTTAAGTCTCACTTCACATTGGAAATCTGCAAAATTCTACAGGACTTGCCACCTCTCCAGGTCTAAACGCAGCATGGAAAGCAGACTTGAGAACACTGGAATCATACAGTTTTATGCAGTCATTTATTTAGCCAGTTCAGACTTTGGAACTTTAAGAGAAGCAGATCTTCCTTATTTTGGATATTGATAATTGTCAGACATGTCTAGGCAGCTAAAGGGGAGATTAGCAAAGTGACTTTCAGAGACAAGGGATCGATGTAATAAACTTCATCATTTCCTATCCTCTGTCCCTGGAGTTTCCCTGTCAAGGGCTGTCATCTCTCCACAACCCCATTAGAGGCTACAAGTATCCTGTGCTTTAGGTCTCTGCTTATCAGCTATGTCCCTGTTCTGTTTGTTTAATGTGTTCTGTTAGCTGTTGCCATGACAGGGTATTCTTTATATAGAGAGACCAAATTCCGGGTAATCTAGTTAAAGGGCAAGTGAGTCAGGCAAACAATGGGGTAATGTGCTTATATTTAGAACTAGAGGGAGAGAACATTGCAGGAATGAGCTAGCAATTAACACATTTGTTTTTCTTAGCTGTCCCCTGCTCTGCATGGCCCTCTGCAATAGTATCAGTTTGTAAGCTTCTGTTCTTAGATTTTGTTAACTTATATATTTTTTTATAACATAAGGCTGGAGTGGCAATTGATAAGCCTGCGGGGTGAGGGTGTCGGAATCCAAAAGGTTTTTGGCCAAGTGGCTCTGAGAAAGCAAATGGAGTATGAAAGAGGAAGCGTGCTGAGTTTATGTGTCTCTTGTGTTCCCGCTGAGGATTGATGAGGTGGCAGCTCTTGGATAAATGGGGACAGGTCAAGGTTAGCATAGCTGGAAATTTTGGCAAGCCCAAAAGGTGGTGGTGTCCTAGCCATGGAAGCAACATGTTACTAAGGGGATTAAAAAAGCAAACTGTTTCTTGTCCAAAAGCAGCTGAAGCCTGTCTGGAATTCAGTGATTTTTGATTTCCCAAAATGTATTTTCACTATGAGATCTGCTCTGTAGGACACTGACTGGATGGAGAGCAATGCAGTGGCATCTTAGCAAACATTTCAGATTTCCCTTCACCAATGCAATCTAGGTAGTTCTAAAAGTTTAACTATAACCTCTCCCATTAGTGCCCTTTGGCCCCCGATAGGACCTGCTCTCAAATCCTCTTTTTGGACAAGTCACTTGCAAAAGTTTTTTCCCCCCTGTCCATTGCAATTACATTCTTGAGTGTAATGAAAACAAAACTACTGATGCTTTAAAAGGGGTTTAGACAGATTCATGGAGAAGAGGTCCATCAACAGCTATGAGCAATGGCGAGCAAAGGGAGCCTCCATCTACAGAGGCAGCAAACCTCTAAACACCAGTGGTAGCAGGCAGCAGCAGGGGAAGGCCTCAGCCTCTATGTCCTGTTTGTTTGGCCATCCTGGGAAACTGGTTGGCTACTGTGTGAAACTACCAGTCTTATAGTGTTCTTATAGTGTTTCATGCTGACATCTCTAAGGCCCCTTCCAGACATGCAGAATAATGCACCTTCAATGCACTTTGCAGCTGGATTTTACTGTGCAGAATAGCAAAATCCACTTTCAAACAATTGTGAAAGTGGATTAAATGTGCATTATTCTGCATGTGCGGAAGGGGTCTAAGGCAGCCTTAATCAATCTACTCCCTTATATTTGTAAAAAAAAATTCAGTAGTTTGATCTATAGACGGATTGTATTCTATGATCTGATGATGGAAGAACATTTTTGGTGGAGGGGAGCGAAATTTCTGCTGACCGCCCCCCACCCCTGCAGACAACAGTTGCCCCCCAGTGCTGTTTATGAAAGTCCTCTGATATCTAGGGGAAAAATTCTGGATGTTTGTTGGGTTATAGCAGGAAGAGAACGTGGGAAAGCCTTACTTGGAAGATTCTGGTTGTGGATGTCATTGGATGGATGCTGACAAATTCATTAATTTCAGCTTCTATCCATTTGTTTTTTAAAGAGTTTGAAAGGGCCCCATGTCCTGACCTGGGTAGCCCAGATCTCAGAAGCTAAGCATAGTCAGCCCTGGTTAGTATCTGGATGGGAGACCAGCAAGAGCATCTAGGGCTGTTGCACTGAGGCAGGCCTTGGCAAACTAACTCTGAATATCTCTTACCTTGAAAACCCTACAGGGTCACCATTTCAGCTGTGACTTGACGTCAGGAAAAAAAAATCAGTTTTAATGAGTTTGAAAGAAACTCATAGCAAGACTATGCAGCCCATTACCACTACCCACAGTAAAAACAGAATATCCAGCTGAGCTCTGTAGACTGGAATTCAAAGAGGTATTCAGGCACTGCAAAGAATGGATTTCTGACTCTCCTCCCACCTGCTCCCAACCACAAGCATCCTTCCTGTAATACAGACTGAAATTCCCTTCACATTTGTTCTGCATTGTTTTGTTTCGTTTTATTGTGAAGTATTGAATCCTATTGATTCAGAGATATGCTTCAAAGCAAAACCATCTGGGTCCGTTTGGAATACGTTCTGCCATCTTGTTTTTGTTGGCAGGTTCTGTGGTTAGGAAGAGACAGTCTTTTTAAAAAATTACAAACCTTTTTAAGGTTTAACCACAGAAAAGGGCTAGATGTTGGCTTTTATGTGTACACATGATACTAAAGGAATCAGAAAATTAAGAAAGCAAAAATGATCTAGAACAGGGGTGTCCTACTCTGGCTCTCCAGATGTTCCTGAACTTCCTATCAGCCCCCTGCCAGCATGGCCAATTGATCTAGAACACCCCTGAACTAGAATAATTCACTCTGGATCTGGGGCAGTCAGAGTTCTGCTAAAACAAGAGAAAGAATGGCTGCAGGCAAGAATAGCTATTCAGTTTAGAAGGCAGAACATACTTGGCTCTGTAACAGCATAGCCGGGATGTTTCAAGAATGTTTACTTGTTTATGGGAGAGAGCCCCTGCTTTGATTGTGTGCAGCCCTGTCTTGGCTACAATACGGGGGAGAGTAACCTTGCATCTTGGCCCAGTGGTGTTAAACTTTGAAGTTGTTCTCAAGTACTGCATTTCAAACATAATTTTGAGATTTTATCACATCTACATGAATGGAATCCATGTGATTTTTGGATACATTAGTGAATATTTTTTTTGAAAACTTCAACCTTCCTGGTTAGTTTGCTTCCTGAGCTTTTAGGGTTAGCAGTTTCTCAGTTATTGCTCAACACAAAGGGCAAGTATCTTTACAAGGGGTCATGTTGACAAAGGACTGGTTAATGGCCTGTCGTATGATCTGCTGCAATAAAATCTGAGCTTGATTCCCAGAAGCAAAAATGACTGATGGGTGGATGGAGTGAACAGTGGCCAAGCAATACATGGGAGCAATTGCAGAACTCTCTCCAGTCTTGTCCTATTCTGAGTTAAGCTAACTATCACCCTAGGATCAGCAACAGGTGGTCTCTGTTTCTCTGAATGATGTCATTCTCCTCTCATTTTGGGGGGAGATGGAAATATCTTGGTTCCAGCATGGTGCAGTGGTTAAGAGCAGCAGACTCCAATCTGGAGAACTGGGTTTGTTTCCCCAATCCTCCATATGAATCCTGTTGTGTGACCTTGGGCCAGTCATAGTTCTCTCAGAACTCGTTCAGCCCCACCTAAGGTGTCTGTTGTGGGGAGGGGAAGCTGCTGCTGCTGCTGCTTCTTCTTCTTCTTCTTCTTCTTCTTCTTCTTCTTCTTCTTCTCCTCCTCCTCCTCCTCCTCCTCCTCCTCCTCCTCCTCCTCCTCTCCCCCCCCTGCTCCTAAAGAAGCATGTTTGACTACTGTTAGGGTTGCCAAACTCTATGAGATTTCAGGGTGAAGTCTGGGGAGGGGGAAGTTTGAGGAGAGAGAGGAATCCCGCCTCAAGAAGCAGATTTAGAAAAATCATTAATAAAAAACAATACATATATAAACTATTTAATTTATTATTAAATTATTACAATCATTATTACAACCTCATAGAGGACACCATTTGAATCTTCTGCTTCATGCACCAAAGGGTTTTGAGTTGTCCTAATTGGCCATTCTGATCTAAAACTGGTTTTCCATCCAGTGCAAAGTGTCATTAAGACTGTCATTAAGGAAAACAACAACAACTTAAATGAGCAAACATGGCTTTTCACTATAGCGATGCTAAGGAAAAGAATGGCAATACTCTGTGTCCTGGGGTGTCAGGGATCCACACATTTTTTGCCATAAGTTCAGGATGTGTTTGGTTCTAACATTTTTTTATTTTCAGTTCTCTATGGTGACGACAGCATTCTCTTCCGTCATGTTTTCTGGACATGTGAACTCCTCTGATCCCATGTACTTCCTTGCCCTCTTTTATCAGCTCTTCCTGATGAAGAGGAAGGATATGGCCAAAGACTTTTTGTACTGCCTAGCCCATTCCTGGGTACATGGATGTACACAAAGTCATGAGAGAGAAGGAGGTGCAGGGAGAGAATGGACCTTTGCTTCAGAATTGATGTCTTATCTAGTGTATATTGCTTGGCTCTGTTTGTCCCCTTGGATGTATTGCTGACCAGTCATAAGGGGCCAATGGTGGCCCTGTAGCACCCCCTGGTGACACACATTGGGAATGCTACCATGGTCACACTTTTGAGGTACATTAAAACTTTCCAAATTTGACAATCTGTGCTTTGTATCATAAGGCTAATGCACATGTAAAAACTAATGAGCTTGACTCCCTCCCATCCCAATTAACCACCTCACTTTTATATTTTTAATCTATTGATGTGATGAATAGAAATAACTGTAAACACTCCGCTTTATAAGGGTATTTAGAATAAATCTAATTGTGGTAACAAGCAGGCACAATTTGCTTATAGTTCAGTTAAAATAACAGGAAGGGGATGCTGGAGGGGTGGGAGATTCTCTACAAACTACCTCCAAATTGAGGGAGAATTCCATGTCCCCAACCCCTGCTGTTTCCACATATGTAGTCTCAACTTTTCGCTTGAGGGATGTTTGAGATTGAATGCAGGTACCCCTTAAATATTGCTGTAATTATTTTCTGTAAACTCATCAATCTTGGTGTAGTAGAGTCTTGGCAGATATTCATATGAGGGTCCACAGACTCTCCAGTAATAAGCATTTCAGATAGTAGGCTAGGAAGGACTTTGTGCTAGACTTTCAGGAGTTGATGCTAGTCAGAGCTAATAGTTTCAGCTGGATAAACCTGTGGTATGGCTCTGGAAGACAATGTGAGTAAATTGGTTCCCCCTGTTCCCCCTTTTTTTTGGTGTGTGTTGTTGATTGGGCAAAAACCCAGCATTCAGAGTTTCCAGTTGGGCCCTCACAAACTAACAATGGGATTCACTGTTCTTTTTCTTTACCCAGGAGGGCCCGGCAGTTATACTGTGGGGACCATGTCAGAACGCTTTGACTGCCACTATTGCCGTGACCCACTGCAAGGGAAGAAGTATGTGCAGAAGGAAGGGCGCCACTGCTGTGTCAAATGCTTTGAGAAGTTCTGCGCAAACACCTGCGCTGAGTGCCGAAAACCCATCGGAGCTGATTCCAAGGTGGGGGACAGGAATGTCCAAAAGCCTAAAAAAAGTATGATAAGGGATCTACAGGCAGTAGAACAGACTTCATCCTAAATGAAGTGAACAAATGGACTTGTAAGAAAAAGAAAACTATAGGCTGTCTGTGAGGAAGATGCTCCATGCTATAACATTACATTTATTTTCTGGTGTTGTGTGCCATGTATGATAATGGTGTGCTTCCCTTAACTCTTGAGTGTTGACTAATAACTATGGAGATTCACACCTCCAATCCATTATCAGAGTTATGTGATGTCAGGCAGTGAAACATAGTTTTTATTTACTTAATTTACACCCTGACTTTTTCCCCAATGGGAACTCAAACTGCCTGATATTATTCTCCTCTCTGCCATTTTATCCTCACAATAGCCCTGTGAGATTAAACTGAGAGTGTGTGATTAAACTGAGAGTGTGTGAATGGCACATGGTCACCTAGCAAGCTTCCAAAGAGTGGGGATTTAAAGTTAGATCTCCCACATCCTAGTTCAACACTCTAACCAAAATGTCTTAGGCTGATTCCGCATTGGCCAAAAACTGGCGGTGATCAGCACGGTGATTATTGAAAACTTATGGAGTGCTTTCAATGTGGTTTCCGGGCTGTATGGCGTGTTCTATAACATTTGTTATTCTCTCTCCTGACGTTTATACTTGCATCTGTGGCTGGCATCTTCAGAGGTGTGAAAACAGTATAAACCCTTTTACACCGTTTTAAACCGTTTTACACCATTTTCACACCGTTTTCACACTGCTGTTTTTGACCCATGCGGAATCAGCCTTAGATTCAGCAAGGTTTTCACTCAATCTCACCAAATTACCCTGTTTACTACAGCCTAGGTCCCACATAATTTTTGTCTGTACAGGTCCCATGATCATCAGCATAGCCTTTCGGGTGGTCAAAGGGCACTGCTCCCCCATTTGGTTGGATCCAACTCAATGTATTTCCATCCTCACCTTTCAAATGAAACGCTCCCACCCCAAATGTAGACTTCTGGTTATCTTTGCATTAAATTCTATGCCAACCACACAGTCCAGAACATCCTCAACTCGATTTTGTGTTGGTTTCCTGCACTGACACTCTCTGGTTCTTCAGTCATGGTATTTGTACCTTCCTGCATTGGGAACAGAAGTCGATTAGGCCTGATTTCTCGCCACTCCAATCTCCAGCAGCGGCTGTTCTTCTTCCCTACCTGCAGGAGCTGCATTTCAAGAACCGCTACTGGCACGACAGCTGCTTCCGCTGCTTCAAGTGCTACACGTCTCTGGTGAATGAGCCCTTCATGCTGAAGGAGAACAACAAGGTGTGGTGCAACAAATGCACCACCCTGGAGGAGGCGCCCCGCTGCAAGGGATGCCTGAAGCCCATTGTTGCAGGTAGGCTGCCCGTGTGCCCTGGGAAGAGAGGGTGGTGGCCTGCTCGTGGTGACTGAAGCATAGCCTGCATTCCTGCTCAAGGTCAAGGGCTGCTCTTCACATTCAGAAAGGTCGCCTGTTCATTGCGGGGACAGCACCACTTCTGAATGCAAGTGATGCTGGAGGTGTATGCTAGAATCCTTTCCTGCATCGAAATCTCCTTTCTCCATGAAAAGCCAAAGTACCAGGGAGAATGTGTTTGTTCATTTAAAAAAAAAAACATTTTTCATCCATCTTTTGACCCAGTTCAGCATCCCTAAGGTGCCAAATGTTAAAACAGTTCTAAAACAAAACACATAAACCAATGTTTGACAGCCAGTGCGGGACAGCGGTTGAAGACTTGGATTATCAACTGAGAGACCCAGGTTTGAATCCTCATTTATGCTATGGAAGCTCCCTGGGTGACCTTGGGTCAGTCACTCATTCAAAGGCTAACCTGCCTCACAGGGTTCTTGTGAACATAAAATGGAGGAGAGGGAAGAATGTAGGCTACTTTGAGTCCCCATTGGGGAGAAAGGTGGGGTATAAAGTAAGTAAAAAAATAAATATAAACACACAAATGGAGAACTACTAATAGTTTGTGAAGGGATGTCAAACAAAACAACAAAGTCTTCACCTGCTGGCATGCTATGACTGAGAAAGCTGATAATCGGGTTGCCAGCCATCAGGTGGCCGGGGCGTCTGAAGATGACTGGAGAGGTCAGGCAGGTTCATATAGGAGCAGGTGGTCCTTAAGGTATGCTCACCCTAAGCCACGTGGGGCTTTAAAAGTCAATGCCAGCACCTCAAATTAGGCCTGGAAGCTAACTGGGAGCCAGTGTAGATGGTAAAAGACTGGGGTGATATGATCCTCAGTCAGCATTCTGGCTGCAGCATTCAGTACCAACTGAAGCTTCTGGAGAGTTTTCAAGGATAGCACCTTGTAGAGTACATTGCAATAATCTGATCTGGATGCTACGAGGGCATGCACCCCAGAGTCAAGATCTTTTCTGCCCAGAAAGGGTTGCAGCTGGCTCAGTTGGTGAAATGTGCCCCTGACTATGCTGCCACCTGTTTATTCAACAGGAGACCCTGGTCCAGCCACATGTCCCCACCCCCTCTCAGACCATGAACTTGCTCCTTTAGGGCAAGGACAACCCAGAACAGAAGACATCACAATCAGACCTGCCCTCACAGTTGCATCTCTGTTTTCTTGAGATTAAGTTTCAGCTTGTTAACCCTCATACATGCCAGAACTGCCTACAGGCACCTGTTCAGTTTCCAGAGCCTCCTTGGTCTTTCACCATTTTGGTCACCCTCCTCTGGACCTCTTCCAGCTTGTTAATATCCCTCTTGAATTGTGGGGCCCAGAACTGGACACAGTATTCCAGGTGAGGTCTGACCAATGCAGAATAGAGTGATACTTTTATGTACCTTGGTCTAGATACTAGACTCCTATTGATGCAACCCAGCATTTATATTGGCTTTCTTGCCTTCCACATCACACATGTTCAGTTTGTGGTCTATTACCTGGGACCTTTTGCAAGCAAAGCAGATATTTTGCTACAAGCCGCAGTTCCTCCCGTGGTTTGAGCTCCGGCTATTCTAGTTTTCTAGGTGTGGGAGTCTTTGATATGGGAGAGCAATCGGACACCCTGATCCCTATTTCCATTATAAAATGTTACAGCCTCAGGACAGCTATACTATGTAACTTTCCCCCTATGGTCACATCCCTTGGCTTTGAGGCTAGCCCAGTTTCAGAAGCTAAGCAGGGTTGCACCTGGTTAGTACTTGCATGGGAGACCACTAAGGAAGTTCAGGTTTGGTGAGCTGCCATTTCCACCTCTGTTTATCTCTTTCCTTGAAAACTCTACAGAGTCACCATTAGTCAATTGCAAATTGACAGCTTTTTCCACTGACTGAAACTATGGCTTCCACGGTTTCATTTCCACTGCAACTGATTGTGTACATACTAATGGTGGGTTCACAACATCTCTTTCCTCCTTGTAAGGTGATCAGAATGTGGAGTACAAGAAGACCGTTTGGCACAAGGACTGCTTCACCTGCAGCCAGTGCAAGAGCGTGATTGGCACAGCCAGCTTCTTCCCCAAAGGAGATGAAATCTTCTGTGTCTCCTGCCATGAGCATAAGTTTGCCAAGACCTGCGTGAAGTGCAAGAATGTAAGTTGTAGTAGCTTCTGTTGCAAATGAAATCATTGCCCGTTTTCCTTTCTGACTCGCCTTCTGAGGCTGTTCCCAGGGACACTTTCCCTGGTTTTACAGAGGAATTATCTAAGCCCTGTGAGAGTGACTGGCACAGTCAGGAAGCCTGTGTGGCTTGTCTGAATGCAGGCCCCTTGTGTTTCTGTTCACCACCTTGTATCACAAGCTGGCCCTGAAATTAAGGACGAATGGAGCAAAGCTTTCCTTAGCCAAAACCCTTCCTCAGCCAGGAAACATCAGGGGAAGGTCTCAGCCGCTATGCCCTGTCTGTTGGCCCTCCATAATAACTTGCCAGCTACAGAGTAAGACAGGATGCTGGACTAGATGGACCAATGGTCTGTCCCAGCAGGGCTCTTCTTATGTTCTTAATACAGGTTGCAGATGAGAGGGTGGGAAAATATAGCCTGGATCACAGACAAAGCACCAACTATTGTCTCCCTTCCCCATTCTAGGCTATCACTTCTGGAGGAGTTTCCTATGAGGATCGGCCTTACCACGCAGAGTGTTTTGTGTGCGCCACTTGCACGAAGAAGCTGAGTGGCCAGCGGTTCACGGCTGTGGACGATATGTACTATTGTGTTGACTGTTACAAGAACTTTGTTGCCAAGAAGTGTGGTGGCTGCAAGAACCCCATCACAGGTAGGCAAACAAGAGTGTGTAGGCAGACTTTGGAGGAATTGAAATGCCAGTTAGGCAGAGCATCACTTGAAATCTCTAATTTCAGGTTAAACTTTTTTATTAGCAAGACTTTAAAGACATACAAACAAAAAAGGGAGAAAAAACAAAAATGCATATAGTGGGGGAAAGGGAGAGTTCCCAATTTCATCTGCACCTAGTATAAATTAATTGATATATTACTACTTGCTCTCTATTTAAATTATAAAATTTATTCTCATTGCTATTACATGTCACACTTCTCTGAATTTTCTAATTCTTCTATTCCTCACATCCACAAATCATCAATTCATTTTTTTCTGTTTTATGCAAAAAGTCTATCAGAGGTTTTCAGTTATCCAAGAATTCCCCAGATAAGCCTCCACAGCTCAAGCAGCAGAGCGGGGAATCAAACCCGGTTTCTCCAGATTAGTGTACACCTGCTCTCAACCATTACACCCCTGCTGCTCCTTTTGCCCATGGAAGTGCCTCTTTTTCTCTGAAATCTAGTCTAGTTGACAGCTGCAAGTGGCTTAATCAACTGAAAGGGCAGCACCTTCCTCTGTCCTTTCTAACTCTCACCTTTTATGAATTCAACAGGTTTCGGGAAAGGCTCCAATGTGGTCAGCTACGAAGGTCGATCCTGGCACGATTATTGTTTCAACTGCAAAAAATGCTCCGTCCCGCTGGCTAACAAGCGTTTCGTCTTTCAAAACGAGCAAATTTACTGCCCTGATTGTGCCAAGAAGCTGTAAGGGGTGATCACTGGGATGCCATCTGGGGCCTTTGCTGCAGTCAGTTTTGAACCCGACCCTCCGATATGATGTGTTGCCTGGCTGTGGATTTTGCATTGTAGAGGCCCTCTCATACTTGCTTTCATAGAAAATGTAGGGTGATCTCTTCTCTCTACCTCTTCCTGCCTTCTCCCTGATGCATGCTAGTGGGGTTAAATAAAGCCTCTGTTGTAACATCTTAGTTGCAGATAACTTTGCTTTCGTGCCCTTCTTAAGATGCCACCTGAAGTTCATGGTAGAGCCTTGCCTATCTAAATATACTTTATTGCCTGTTCTGCATGATTGCTGAGCAAAGGCGACCAGCACGGATGAAGAACTAACAGTAAAAAGTGGGTGGATTCACATGGCTGCTTTTCAAGAGGACTTGCCGGTCTCCCTTCATGGGGCCGTTCCTTAGGGGAGCCTGCCTTTCCAGTATTGCAGACCCCAGGCCCTTTACCATAAACCAAACCTTTATTTTTAAAGTGGTGTTGGTCTTTCCTTTTTTTGTGCATATTCCTGTTGATTGTCTAGAACCCCTTTCTAGTTACCACAAAACTGTAACACACTGATTTCCAGATAAGTATATGATTGTAATATGTTCCTTGTTTCAAAAACATTCCTGTTCTGCGAAGTAGAGGTGCTGTTTCTAAGGAACAGACTCTCCACTTTATATAAACATCCTGCTCTTGCAGTGATGAACCCCAGTATCTCTATCGTCATCATTAATGTTTTTGTTTTTACAGAGTCTCTCAAAAGTCTCCCTCCATCCAAGGTACTTCATGTTATGAGCTGTTGTTGCTGTCACCATCTCCTTTCCTTACTACTAATTTTGTCCCCAGTAGGAGAATTATGGGGAAGATTTCTCAGGAGAGCCTTCTGGCTTGCACTGTGGTAATCTTTCTGCTCCTATCTCCTTACTCATCCCTTGCTCTCATTGCCAAACAGATACCGTAAGAAGCATTTTTCTAGAGCTTGTACATTTACCAGGAAAATGAATTCTTTCTAACTCAATTTCTTATGGTACAGAGAGCTAAGGGGGAAAAAGGATAGCTAAAAGTAGAGAGCCAGTGTGGTGTAGTGGTTAAGGTATCAGACTAGGATCTAGAATACCTGGTCTGCATCCCAACTCTGCCATAGAAACTGGGAGGCCTTGGGCTGGTCACATACTCTCATCCCTGACCATGGGTAGTATTTGGATGGGAGACCTCCAAGGAATACCAAGGGCATGATGACACAGAGGCAGGCAATGGAAAAGCATCTCTGAATGTCTCCTGCCTTGAAAGCCCTATGGGGCCACCATTAGTAAACTGTGACTTTACAGCAATAAATAAATACATTAAAAAGTCAGTTTCTAGTTGCCTACACATTTAGAAACTCCAAGAGATCATTAAATGCTTACTGAGCTTCATCTCAGGTCCCAGGAAGGTTATATTTCACCCCACCTCACATCACACTTTATGAACCCTTCTCCTCTCCACAATAGGCACCTTGTAGGTGAGTGTGAGAGAGTTCTGAGAGAACTGTGACTAGCCCAAGGTCACCCAGCAGGCTTCGTGTGTAGGTGTGGGGGAAACAAACCTGGTTCACTGCCACTCTTAATTACTACACCACACTGGTGAATTGCCTGGGCTGAGTTAAGAGGCAATTAGTGCTTCCTGATGGAATCAGAGCAGAGGACCACATCATTTTTTTGCCTACTATAATGATTTAAAACACAAACATATAGGTAGCTTAAAAAGATGATGTTCATCACATTTCCTCCCAGATCCTGTTACCTTTGAGCAACCTAAAGAGTCCTTGATTTCAGCATGCCTTCAACACCCCCACCCCCCGGCCGATTTGCTAGATGAAAGGTAAATAGGGCAAGCTAATTTACTTATGGGATTATGTCAATCACCTGGTCAGCACCTTGCAGGGGATAAAACAAAATGGCCATTTGACTCCACTCTCCATGGAAACCAGATTAAGTATAATGCTTCTATTAAGCATGCCTTCCTAATAATCCATAGACAGCCAGTAGGGACATTAAGCATATTTCTTTACTATTGGAAAATACAGGATAGCAATTGTATTAGTAGTACTCAGCTTTAAGTGGTGCCTGCCCTTTATGGCTGTCATTAGAATAACCTAGCCTTAAACATATTTAGGAAGCTTACTCATTTAACTTTGCTGGGTGGCCTGCCTGACTATAGTTTTTGTACTTCTGCAGAGGCTTTTGTCATTCATGTTCTGTACAAGCTGATTGCCTGGATAGCTTGCTGGAAATAGGAGGATACTGTGCAGGTGGAATAGAGGAGGGTGGTGTGGTTGCAACTATATGTTATCCCACGGCATTTCCTCAAATAAACAGTTCACTGCTTGTTCGCTTTCACTGTAGTGGTTTCTTTCCAGCACTCCTTTTTGTGTTCAGATGTTTATCTCCCCAACTGGACCACTCAAGCATACTGTTAAAACCTCTGTTAAAAACCAGCAGGCCAAAGATCTTTGAGCAAGGGAGACTTGGGTTCAAATATCACGGGAGGACCTTGGGTCTGCCATTCTCAACCCAACCCACCACTCAGGGCTGCTGTGAGAATGAAATGGAAGAAGGGGCTCCTCTGCACGACCCTGCACGACCCTGAGCTCCCCTTGGAGCTCTTCAACAAACAGCCACTGCGCAAGCAAGAGAGAAACTGCCATGAAGGCCACAGGTCTTCATGCTGAGTTTATGTTGCTGATCTTTGTGGTGAGAACACCCAAGTTGGTAGTATTACCTGTGTGACTCTGTCTAGTTAGTCATAACAAACAACCTGTTTCTGAAGTGCTCAGGTACCCTGGTGTCATTTACTTGTCAACTCAAAGCCTGAAGCCATATCTGGAAACAAATACATGATTTTGTAAAGTAAGGGTTGGGGAAAAATCAAAGTGCAAAACTACAGGATAAGCATTAGGCAGCTTTACTAGCTGTATACTCTATTTTCTACACATGCACACATTTTTTGGCCTTTTCCCCTACATGCTTTAGGACAAAAGGGGGAAAAAAGTAAGTCTTACTGTGTACTACAGAACTATATGACTTAAGGCCAGTATGCAACATTAGGACTCAGGGGGTCCCTGTGTTTTTCTCAGAAAATGGAAGGAGGTCTAACTTGCAAGTTCAGACACTGTTTTTAAAAACAAGGAAAGCATCTTTGAGACCCCACAACCAAACACCTTTCAATTGCAAAGTTTATTTAACAGTGCATATGTATGTACATACAGCTTTAAACAAAGCATTCAACAGGCAACGGTTTGGACAGAAAAATAGCATCATGCTTATTAGATTGTCTCTGCCAGAATGGAAGAGCTATCATACAAAAATACATTTTTTGTTTAAACCTAAGGCACTGCTCTAGTTTCTAATAGTTCCACCGTATTTGGAAACAGCAAGGGGGTGGGGCAAGGCAACAGGAAGGGTCTGACTTCCTAATTTAAGCAGGCTGTTGAGAAACGGAACTTCCTTGGTGTGTGAGAATATTTGCATTGGAAAAAGCCCCCCAAACGCTGAGAAGGCAGGAACCAGACTGTTGAAATAGTTGCTGCTGATTCAAGCGGTCTTTAGAGGGAGCGGCTCTTTAAGAAAGACAACTAGCTACTTAAGACAGTTGTCAGAGCACAACAGGGTCCTTCTCTCAAGTATCTGCACAGCGGCCATGGAAGTCGTTCCTTCCTGCTAGACACAGGTAGCTCAACAGAGAGAGCAGCTTTGAGGGGAGAGGCAGCCATGACAATGCGAGCAGACAAACAAATGTAGAATAATTAACATGGACAAAAAAGAAAAACACACAACCGGAAGGGTCTAATACTGGTTTTATGTACACAAGAATACTTACATATGTGAAGATAAACTTAAATACATGTGTAATTTTAAAAAAGAAAAGGAAAAACAAAACTGCTTAAACTCAACCAATGACAACAGCACAATGGGAAGGATCTGCCAAGAGCTGCTCCCACACGGGTGCCGCCGGTTTCACGGGGGTTGGCACAGAGACCCACACGAGCCCTGTCAAAAGGACCAGAGGCTGCATGACAGCAGCACAGCCTGGCGGACTGGGGGCTGCGTCAACCCAACTTGCTTCTCCTCCAGATTTTAGAAGTGTGCGCTGGCTCAAACAGAGATAGGGAGCTTCACCTATCAAAACGTATTATGGAAAGGCCACTCTTTTGCCACGATGACGTGACTTAAAGATATGGGTTAAGGGAAGTAAGCTTACATGCTCATTCAACTGGTTCCCCTGGGCCCATCAAAAGGGTGCAGATGGCTTTGGTTCCTCCCACTCTGCAGAGCCAGGTTTAACCGTGCCTCACTCTGACAGCATATGCTGTGCAGTGTGTGAGGCATTCCCTAGGATATATCACAACCATTGTGCCACAGAATCACTGGGAAGGAACTGGAGAAGTTGATCCTAGAAATTCTGCCGACGAGTAGCCTTCCGCAATCTTAAATATTCAACGGACGAGCAGCAGATTTGCCTCTGTGGCTAGCAGGATTTTTTGCTCAGTTTTATCAAAACTCACAATTCTTAAGGTCTTTAGTGACTGGTTTCAAGTGTTGACAGAGACTCCTGAACTTATAAAGGCTTTTTTTTTATATTAAACAATCTTTCATAACTGTTGTCTCTCTGACACAGAGGGAAGAACTGATCTCAATTATTCATGTGCATCCTTCTTAGTGTCCCTGTAACAAGTGGACAAGGTTACACCAGTAACGTAACAAAGCGAGCGTGGTTTTAATAATAGGATTAGGTCTTTTTGTCCTATGTCTGTTCAATCGTTAGTAAATCTCCAGAGTAAGCCACCATATCTCATGTTAAGAGGGAAATTAAGGACCCTTAGGCAATTTAGTGAACATTTCCTCAAAAGGAAAACAAGTTACATTATAAAAGTAAACTTGGTTAAACAGATCCAAGGAAGCAACTGGAGAAACAACAACGGCAAGAATCTCCCTGAAGAGGTTTCAAGGTGCAAGGATAGACGGGGTAGCCTCCTTGGGGAGGGGTGCGAGTAACTTGGAGTTGGGCAAAGCAGCTTTTTCAAAACAAGGCCTTCATGACTTGATAAAACCCTGAATTCCTGAAGTGCAACCAGGAGACTTCTAGGATTCTGGTGTTCACAGTTCTGTTAAAGAGAGAGAGAGAGGGAGGCACATTTTTAGCACCCTCGTGTTAAACAGCAGGACTCTACGTGAAATGGAAATTTTCCTATCAACAGGAGACCAACAGCAGCTTGGCAGGCCCCTTGAAGTCTAAGAGCCCCTGTGGAGGAAACTCTTTTGCACAATGAAAACCAGGAAAACTCCTTGCCAGTAATGCAAGTGACAATGGGAGTCTGTTGCTTTTTATGCAATGCAGTGGAGGCATTTGCTTTTCCACTGATAAAACTGCCAAATACTCAGGTGATTGGTGGCTTTCTGCTAGGAAGAACCTTCTAGAAATATGGCCATAAGAAGGCGGATGGGACTGGGCACGCTGTATGTTATTTTTCAGGCTGCAGCAAGAAAAATGAGTCAGCTTTACCTAGCCAGTTTCCTTCCTGCCTTGGGCCAGTTTGTGTTCTTCCTTTTATCATTTCCTCCCCCGATTTGTGCCCCAAGTTTTCAATTTCCTTAAAAAACAACTGAAAACAATTACTGTTCAATACAAAGTTTAAATTCATAAACAATTGAGTTTCCTTGGCAATTAACGTAATCTGGTTTTCAATTGAGAGACCAGTGGGAAACATAGCTTACCTGATGCAGTCTCTATTGGTTTGGTCAAGGGATTCATTGTGCTCTCCTCCTCAAAAACCAGCTTGGGACTTGGAGGTACTGTAGCAGCATCTTTCAAGTTCTGGTTCGATATTTCAGCAGCGATGCTATCTGCACTTTGCCTGGTTGTCTTGGGAATCACTCCAAGATCAATTATCTCCTCAAAATTCCATGCAAGAGATTTTCCATTCAGATTTGACAGGAATCCAATCGGGTGATTGGCTTCATTAACATGCAAAATTCCAGAGTTCTCAATGACTGCTTCTTTTGCTGGAGGACTGGAAAGAGAATGGGGCAGAACAGGAGTTGTTTTCAATCTACTTATTCCACTCTTTGCTGACTGAGCAGTTCATGCAGCCCAATCGATCATCTCTAGTTATTTGGGTTTTTTTAAAAAAAACCCTTTTTCTGGAAACAAAGATAGAACCAAAGTCAGAGGTTCAGGTACCCTTTAGTGGTGTAGGAGGAAATCTCATTTATTACCTTTCTCAAATAAAAAGAGACCTCTGTGTATGCTTATGGACTCAGGAGACAGCCAGAGGCTTACCACCTGCACAGTGCAGTGCACTGTTTCCCTCAAGCAGCCTGGATTACTTACTGTGCTGAAAGAAACAACCTCTTTCATTTGGACTGGGACAGGTAGAAAAAGAAATTGCAAGAGACCACTTTTCTCCAAACCCCAGAAGAAACTGCCTCTCCCACAAGCCCCAAAGCCATGTTAGAGGGCTGTTGGTGGCGTGCAGAGAGTCTTGGGCCAAGTTAAGTGAGGAGAATGGCCCAGCCACTGCCCAGCTAAGGAAGTGAGGGTGGCGAGTCCATGCAGAAAGAGCACACAGGCTTACCTGGGCTCCCATGCCCCTCCCAGGCCATCTGCTGCCAGGTGGGCTTAGTAGCCTCTGCCCCTACCTGGTTCTCAGTAAGTGTGACCAGCCTCCTCCCCTCAGTGCTCCCAGTTTGGGTTGGAAATGTGGCCTCAGATCATTGGAGCTGTTTTTTTAATAGTTCATGTCAATTAGCCAAAGAGCTACTATCTTGTAAGTAGCTCTTACAAAATACTTACTTTTATTTCTAAGAACCAAATCTTCACAATCCACAAGCATCGCCTTCACTGAGTTTACTTCAGTTTTTGAAAATAATGGGCTTCCATGCAATTCTTACATTTAAACAACATACACTGTTAACAGAGCATCCCCAAACTTTTGCAAATTAGGCAAAGGCTTACTTCAGCTGGTCATGGATGCTTAAGAACAAAAACTAAGCTAAATATGGCTTTCAAGTCAAGAGCTGCCCTGAAGCACCAGGAAACCTCAGCACTAGCAGCCAAAGGCAGATCAAACAGTAGTTACCAAACAACTGTTGTTTCTGTTGTAAAATCCCCAATATTTCATTACAAACAAAATTACTTTGGCTAATTCAGACATAATTGTCCTATTGCCTCATCATTATTGCCACAAATGATTCCCTTGACAGAGTCATACACTAACACAACTTACAGAATTCACTTCCACAAGATATATGATGATAGCCATTGTCTAGGTGGCTTTAAAAGGGGATCAACCAAATTAATGGAGCCTGGATATACAGTGGCTATAGCCTGGCAGGTAAAATAGAACCCCCAAGTAGAAGTGCTATGCACCTCTGAACATCAGCTGTGCCGAAGAAACAATGGCAGAATTGTCTTCATACTGTTTCTTATATGTCCTGTGAACACTAAGTTTGCCTTTCACAATTGAGAACATTGAAAAAGTGTTTTACAAATCTATTAAACTAAATACATACCTGGTCTCTTTTATCTGGGTAAAATGCTCAGAATTCTCATCTTTGACTTCCAGCTGCTCATCACCATTTACAAAGACATCATCTGGGTCTATTTTTGAAGCTTCTTGTAATAAACTCTCAGGAGCATCTTCCAGGGGTGAGTCCACATACTTTGCCTTTTCTGAAATTTGGAGTTTTGTAATTAGCTCACATTTGAAACTAAATAAAAGGGAACACATGCCTAACTACTCCCAAGCACGATCTGAAGAAAAAAATTATGTGGAGTTACCACAAACTGTCCAAGAACGTGGGAAAACCAACATGCTTACCTTTTGCCACTTTGCTTTTTACTGTTGAGCTGATTGGGAAGCTTGTTTGTTTTTTGTGCCTTACAACTCTAGAACTACTGGGGAGTCCCCTAAGGTCTGATTCACACATGCAGAAAAAGAAGTGGGAGAATGAACTGTGCCACTTTAGCAGGTGGGAGATCACAGAAAATTACATTTCGGAATGTCTCCATAAGATAAACCCTCACTGCAAACAGAAAATCAGGATAGTGCAAGGTTTTAAAACCCTCCCTTATTGTGCTTGTTTTCTATTTGCATAGACTTTTAAACATTATTTTAAATGCATGTCTCAAAGCTAGAATCTACCACTGAGATGATGCAGCTCACCCTACAACTTCCTGCATGAACCAGCTCTTAGATGCTGACAATGTGGGTCTAGCAACTTCACTTGCCAAGAGGTGCTTCTTACCAGGCTGATCTTGTTTTTCAAGGCCCAGGTCATCCTCCTCCTCCTCCTCCTCCTCCTCCTCAACATCTTCATCCTCATCATTTGATTTCTCTTCATTCTGTGGCAAAAAAACCCCATTAACAGCTACTTGCAAGTGATTATATCCAGTTTTTATGTGCTGATCCTTGAAGAATAGTCAAATCTCCAAACTCTGCAGAAGTTTCAGAAACATCGAAATCTTAGGAATGACATGGCTGCACACGAGTTGACAAGGGGGAAACAGGAAACCTGGCTCCCCTTGTTCGATTTCTATTTACTGTCTCAAGCAACTTATGTTCACTTGCTTAATAGGCTAAAATATCAGCTGAATATGTATGCACATGTAAGATTGGTGTCTCAAAGGCAGGGTGAGAGTTTTTGAGCTCCAAAATGAAGCCATCATATCATTATATATACCTAATCGTTTACCTGAAAAATCTACAATCAGTCTACAACATCTTGTTGAAAAATGAGTTGCCACAAACATGACAAGCCTTACTTTGGCTTCATTCTGTTCTGCCTTCCGAGTCCTCTTCATTATTTCTTCAATTCTCTATTTGAATGACAGACAACATCAAGAATAAGTTCTGACCCTCTTCCCCAACAACCAATACTTGAAGGAACAAAAATATCAAGAATTTACTTTATATCATAACGCAAAAATACACAAAACACCAATTTTAAGAGATGGCAAACTGCAACTGGTCTGTGTACTGGGTGCATCCACACGACCTTGTTCACCCATCTGTTTATCCATCAAAAAACTGAGCAGAAAGCAGTACCTTCCTTCTCTCCAGCCTCTCTTGCATGTTCTGCTGCATAATTCGCTCTCGCTCTTGTTGGTGCCTGTAAGCTTCTTCTTGCGCTTTAGCTTCAGCTTCTTCTCGCTAAGAGAGAACAAGAAGGAAAACCATCATGGAAGTTGTCATGCCCCCAGAGAGGCTTTTGTTATTTCCCCATTAAGCTTTAGTTTCCCCATAGTTAGCATGGTTTTAGTTCTTTGTCAAATCTTCTAAGGGAGATTCACTTGGGGGGCAGAACAGAAGTTACTCAGGCCGTTTCCGCACGGCCCCCCAGGCGCTTCCACGCCGGCAAGAATTCTGCCGGCGTGGGGGCGGAGGCCGTTTGCACGCAAGCGTGCGAGCGGCCGCAGGAGAGGCCGGCAGATGACAGGTGGCTCCACATGGAGCCGCCTCTGCCCCCTTCCCTTTCCCACTCACCTTGTCCCCGTTGTCGGCCTGCTGGCCTCCGAAGCCCCGCCCACGCTGCCCTCCGACCTCCAGGGGTCGGAGGACAGTGAAGAGGAAGGAGTTTCGGGAGGCCAGTGCAGGCCGACGGCTGGGACTAAAGGCTGAGTGGAAAAGGGAAGAAAATGCAGCGTACGTTCTCGGGCGGCAAGCCATTTGCAGCGCCGCGAACACGCTGTTGGAACAAAAACAACCCTTTAAAGGGTTGTTTTTTAGAGGCGGACCCTGACAATCACGCCTCTGGGGAGGGGCGAGCGAACCCAGTTGTTGACGCTGCACTGCGTTGCGGCACCGCCCGCCTGCAAGTGCGAATGGCTCCCCGGGGAATCCATGCGATCTCCAGAGGCGCCACTCCTGAAAGGGGCGTCTTGGAAAGCGGACCTCAGATTTCTTCTAAAGACAAGAAAATGATTTCAACGAATTTCCACCCACCAAAGACTCCCCAAGGCATTCAAATGGCGAAACAACAAAGTGAAATACTGTCCCCCTAAATTTAAGAGAAACAACATGTTTTCACCACCACTCACTACCTGTTGATTATCAGCTGAGACCAATTTTTTTTTTTCAGAATGAAGGACCCCAGAAGAGGAAAATAAGATATCTAGTTCAACAAAACTCACGAGGTTTTGGATAAGTAGCCCTTACATTAAAAACATACACACACATAGTTTATTCTTTAAATGCCATCCCCCAGAATTAGACCCCAAAGTATGTGCTTACCAACAGATATCACTATGGCCCCTTCCGCACATGGAGAATAATGCACTTTCAAGTCACTCTCACAACTGTTTGCAAGTGGATTTTGTTATTCTGCACAGTAAAATACAGCTGCAAAATGCATTGAGCCCTGCGGGGATAGGGCAGGATAAAAATCCAATAAACAAATAAATGAACGAATAAACAAATGAACAAATAAAGTGGATTGAAAGTGCATTATTCTGCATATGCGGAAGGGGCCTATGTTTTGTTGAGTCTTCTTATTAAAATTAGAACTAAAAATGGACACTAACACTACAAAGCGAAGGAAGGCCAAAGGAACATTTAAGGAGATTCAAGGCAACAATCAAAGGAAAACACGGGTTGCTGAACCAAATACAGAAAGGAACCCTCTTTGGCAAAGACAAAAATATTCAATATTTCTAAAGCTACCTAAAAGAAAGAACATCCAATTTCTCTAGCTCTGCCTGATGCTATTGCTTTTAGAGATCAAACCTGCTGCTGAAGCTCAGCCAGTTTCTCCTGTTCCTCTTCCTCCCTCCGAAGTCTCTCCTTCTCGGCCAGTCTTTGCTGCTCCGCCTCTGCTATCTTTCTTTGTTCTTCTTGTTGGCGGAGCTCGTCTTCTCTCTGTGCCTGCTCCTCAAGTGCTCTCTTGGCTTCATTTTCTTTTTTAACCCTAAGAATCCCAACAAATTGGATAGAGATCAGACCTGTGCCATTTTATCTTGCCTTTATGAAGTGAACTGAAGAGCTGTCTCAGCTTCCAAATGTATTTATTTTTATGGCACTTTGGGGCTTGGAACGTTGGCAGTGCAAAATTGGACAAAGAAAAGAGAAAGAATAAAGATACTGCTGTTTGGCTCACTTGTAGCAGTTCCCTGCTCACCAGATGACTAGATGAGTTGCTTCTAGGTCTGCTATTAGAAACTTACATTCCTCATGAGGAATGTGAAATTAATGTGTTTGAAAGATACTCCAGTCATTTTCTAAAATCCAGGGTTACCTTTCCTCCTCTTCTTTCTGAGCTCTTTCCAGGACTTCACGTTCTCTTTGCTCTCTTGCAAGACGCCTTTTCTCTGCCAAGAGCCTTGCTGCTTCTTCAGCTGTTGTGGTCCCTGAAGCACTTTTGCTACTAGCATCTGCAATGAAAGAATGCATTTGAGAAAGTCACATGAATGTAGCCATGGCCCCATGGATTTTGCTTGGCATACCTGATCCTTTGAAAATAACACTCTGCTCTTTGTAATGGGCAGAGAACTTCCTAGCTATACAAACAAGTTTGATAATTCTGTTCCATTTGTCATCATGTTGAGAATCAAATCAATCCAGCTTTTATGACAACCCCCTCCCACCAGACATTAGCTTCTGAGGATGCGGATTTCAGAATAAGAAAACTGTGGAATACTTTTAGGGTGGATGAAAGTAAGTGATTTTCAGTTTTATCCCATGATACAGAATTTCTGGAAATCTTGAAGACATGGAAAGAAACTCAGACTGCAAATGCCTTAGCAGACCAGGTGCTCGGGAGCAGCAGCAGCAGAAGGCCATTGCCTTCACATCCTGCATGTGAGCTCCCAAAGGCACCTGGTGGGCCACTGCGAGTAGCAGAGTGCTGGACTAGATGGACTCTGGTCTGATCCAGCAGGCTAGTTCTAAAAAAAAAAACCCCTGAAAATCACTAACTTTAACTCACCCTAAAATTATTTACCTACTTTGACAACAGAAAATGCTTAATTTATAATTTGATTACCATTTACGATTGCATTGTTTGGCATATTTCAAAAATTTTAAACAATAAATGCCTTAATCTTAGAAGCAGAAACTGAAGTTGAAAACACAATTTTAAAGTTGAAAACACAGTAGAAAGCACAATTTTTGTAACAAAATAAATGGTATTATACAGACATAAATGTTCTTATACAGTCCTAATAGAGTGTAGAAGATACTAAAGTATGAACTCTTAAAATAGCAGATTATACAACCGTGCAATTATAGTATATTAGTAGTGTATAAAATTAGCCATATGTAAACTCTATATTATTTGAAAATACTGTATACGTTTATGGCACTTAAAGAGTAATTCCTGCTATGCCATAGTTTGTCTTACATGAGTCTCTTTATACTACACATTTTTCCCACTTAACATTTTGAGTGAGTAAAACCTGTTCTTAAGATATTTAAACTCTTTCCAAAAGAGAAAATATTCCAAATTCATTGTTTCTGGGTCCTTATATCTTTACCTCAGTCACATTTATGAAAATGATATCCAACTTGACTATGTTTGTTTGTTTATTTATTTATTTTTGGATTTTATAGACTGCCCAACCCCCAAATGACTCTGTTGAATATAATAGTATGCCCATTATCACTCCAGGTCGCTATATATTTTTGTGATGCTAGCAGAAGTTGTCAACCACTGAACCAGGATGGATATCTAAGGGCAATGTTTCAGTCATTCATCTAGAATATTTTAGAGACAATTATTTAAAGAGATTATAACCTGATCAATTTCATTAAAACTTACTTTTAGTGAAACTTTTGTCATAAACCCTACTTGGATTTTTTTTGAGAATGGGAAAAAACCATTTTAGAGCTGTTTAATGTTTAACAGTAATACTCTGCATATAGATCTTTCAGTATTCAACATACTTCACATACATTATGACAAGAACATTTTCAGCAGCCCTAAAAGGGGTGTGTTATGTGCGTTGTGCTGTCATGTTGCTTTCAAGTTATGGTGACCCTATGAATAAATGGGCTCCAAAATGTCCTATCATTAACAGCCTTGCTCAGGTCTTGCAAACTTTAAGGCTGTGACTTCCTTTACTGAGTCAATCCATCCCATGCTGGGTCTCCTCTTTTCCTGAAGCTTTCTACCTTTCCCGGTATTATTGTCTTTTCCAGAGGGTTTTGTCTTCTTATAATGTACAGAAAGTATGATAGGCGGATTCCGCACGGGCCAAAAACAGCAATGTGAAAACAGCGTAAAAGGCTTTACACTGTTTTCACACCGCTGTTTTTGGCCCATGCGGAATCTGCCATAGCCTCAGTTTAGTCAAATGGGGGAAATGAAGTTGGGTGAAGGGCTGTCTAGGGAGTTTGTGGACATGACATAATTTTGAATCAGAGTCACAACTCATTCTTTTCGTTACTGTTCCATACGACCTCCCCATTTCTAATTAATTGCAAGTATGGTATGTGAATACATCATGTAAAAAATAAACTCTTTGGTGTTAAGAACTCTGAACTTCTTGCACCTGCTTCTATGTCAAACCCATAATGTGAGAAAACAGTCCACTTTGTTCACAGTGTACGCCATATGGATGGCTTTCATTATCCAGTGAAACAGCACGGCATTTACATGGCCCTGCAAAACAGATAAAGTGTGTTCAATCTTGTTTTCTGTATAACATCTTCAGCTTTCCCCACTCAGTGCTCTATGCCATATTGTGTCTTGAAGATGGACGGCATTTACTGGAAACTAGGGCTTGGTGTATTAATTTCTGTTTTGGATTCACCTGTGTTTTAACCATGGCAACAATAGCCTCTCAGCTAAGGAATTATCTTTTCTACACACCACCGACTGGCAGGCCCACAGTAAAGCTATTATGATGTGATTTTAGCCTCCCTGTTGATACCCTAGTCATGCTTCCTTCTATTGAACTGCTCGGCATTATTAAAAGAAAGCTGTTTGAGCAAGAGCACCAGAACTTGGTTTCTCGGGCAAGTAAATTTCGCTCTCCCATTTCTTTAGGCATTCCAGTAAGAACTGGAATGGCCATATATTTATATCAAATACTTGAGCCTAAACTATGCTGTGCTCTTTCACTTGCAAGATGCAACATCCTTCCTTCTTCTTTGAGAAAAGGGAGGGAGCTGAAAGTCCCTTACCATGAAAGACTGTGCATCTGCCCAGTTGATCATATGCTACTTCATTGCCCCCTGTGCAGTATTGCTAGGTCTAGGTTGCTAGAACCTTTATTGTTGAGTAGTGGTGAACTTACTGAGCAAGAAAAGACAATTTCTTTTAAATAATGAAGATACAGAAGTTCTTGAACAGACAACTAAATTTCCTTGCTTTGTAATTCTTAAAATACATAATATTAGCACTGTGATTATTTTAATGCTTGACTGTCTTATATCTGCTGTGCCTAAGTTTTAAAGAATAACCTTGTTTAAATTTATATGTCAATAAAGATTCCGTATTGAAGACTAGTCTACTTGAAACTTCTTTGTCCTCTCTAAAGAAAAAAAAAGATCCCCACAGACATCTAGATAGTGAAGAACTTTCTCAGCCTCAGTAGAGGGCCAGGGGGAAAAGGGAGTATTATGTCCTGGCTCAAATGAAAGGACACTGCCTTGGGGAGTTATTCCATGCTTGGGTGAAGAACTACCTTGTCAGTGTGGAATTTTATGAAAGGGGGGTAGCTAAGTAAGGCCCTCAGTTCCCCCACTCGCCCAGCTGAGGCAATAGCCACTAAAAATCCCACCTTGTAGGAAAGTTCAGCAAGTGAACAGGACAGCATAGGTTCAAAGGGTTTGCTGGTAAGGTAGGACAGTACTAGAGCCATTGTGGGAGTGGATGTGAATTTGAGGAATTTAGGTTGGCTAGACCCTCTTACAATGGGGTTGAGAAAACAAGGAAGCCAACTTGAAACTCAGGTGAAATGTGGAATTGTCACAAGATGAACTTTAATAGAGGTGTTAGCCAATCCTAGATCTTTTAATGATAGCAGCTAGTCAAAAACTAATGGAAGTTTACAAGAAAAAGGCTCCAACCCTTTCTGTATAGCCCACCCCCCACAGTTTCCACTTAGACCTTACGATTTCCTTGTGGAAGATTTGCAAGCATTTAACGATATATCCTGTACTCTTGAAGACCACTCCATTAAGGCAGGATTAGCCAAGCTGCCAGATGCAGGGATGGAATATTTTGGTGGAACACATCTCCCAAGCTGAAGTGATCCCTGGCTAGGGGGAAGTGGTGCACTTGGCCCCGTGCCAGTTGAAGGAGGGTTGTGTACCAATGAAGAAGGACTTGTCTGCCTGCAAACTGGCCACCACCCTGGGAAGAGGAAAGGGAGGAAATGCATAAAGCAAACTCCCCCTGCCACAGAAACTGAAACACATCCCCCAAAGATCCCAAGCCCGTTCCCGAAGGGGAGCAGAAGCGGTAATACTTGGAATTCTGGAGTGAAACAAACAGATCTATAGTTCATGTGCCCCAACTTGCCAAACCCTGTCTGAGATAGAATGGGTTTAGAACCCATTGGTAATATGACATATTCTGCCTGCAGAGGGCATCCGCTAAGATGTTGCCCTTGTCCACTATGTGTATGACAGCGAGCGAGATGTTGTGTAGAACTGCCCAATCCCACAGGCAGATTGCTTCCTTGCAGAGGCGAATTGAACCCGTACCCCCTGATTTAGGATGTAGTATCTGGTGTTGGTGTTGGTTACCACCTGCACTCTCTTCCCAGCTAGACTTGTAAAAGAGACAGGAGCCAATCTCACCACTTGTAGCTCAAGCAAGTTGATATGATTCTGCACTTCTGTGTAAGACCACATACCACGCATGAACTGCTGATGACAGTGAGCGGTCTAGCCAAATAGGAGACGTCTGTAAAGAGCTGGGGATCATAGCTGAGCACCCCAAATGGCATCCCTTAAGGAGGTTAGAGCTATCCTGCTACCATCCTAGGGATCTAAACACTGATCTCAGAATGGACAATTTCCTAAATCGATGGTCTCTGAGTGGATTAAACCTGTGTACAACCCATGTTTGTAAGGCCCACATCTTAAGGCGGGCATGTTCAACCACGGTCATGGTGGAGGTCATCAATCCCAGCAACCACTGGATTACAACAGCCAGCTGGTACTGGGACCTTTTAAAATGGTCTATCAGGGAAGCAATGGATGTTACTCTGGAAGTAGGCAGAAAAGCAAAACCTTTAGTTGAATCAAGAACTGTCCCATTAAATTTTATATTCTGTCAGGGAACTATGAAAGACTTCTCAACATGGATTAATAGGCCAAGCTGGCCAAGAACTTTAATTGTGATGTGCACCTGCCCAACCACATGCCAACTCCTTGGAATCCCCTACAAGTAGCCAATTATCTAAATATGAAAAGATATTGCATTCCCTAGCAGCTAGGTGGGACACAACCACAGCCATGCACTTTGTGAACGCTCTCAGTGCTGCTGCTAGGCCAAAGGGCCGCACTATGTATTCAAAGAATTTATGCTTGCATCAGAACCTAAGGTATCACACATAGTCAGGATGGATAGAGATGTGAAAGTACACATCTCTTACGTCAATTATCATGAACCAAGCTCCCAGGGTCAAAAGGGGCAGGATGTGCAAAAGAGATACCATTAGAAATGTGTACATCTTGAGATGGTGGTTTAACATGCATAGGTCCAAAATTGGGGTCTTGGCTCCGAATCTCTAATCACAGACAAGTAATTTGGGTGGAGGGTTTCACTATGTAAACTGTGATTGTGACCAGGAAGGAACAGACACCAGTTCCAAATAGTAACCCAGTTTTATTATTTTCAGCACACTCTCTCTCTTCACCTTTTATAAAATCAACAGTAAAAAAAAATCCAGGAACAGGTAGTCAGATAAAATGCAGTTGTTTTAAAATAGTCCCCAGACATAAAGCAACTGTATAAATGACATCTCTAATGAGAAATGACATCATCTAATAAGAAATGCACACCATATTTGGAGTTTTGGATATTCCTTAGCGATAACAGAGGGTGAATTAATCGAGCATATAAATTGCAGTCAAAAAGAATATGAGACAGGGAATCAAGAGAGCTGCAATGACAATATCTTTGTTGCTTTGGAACCTGTTGGTATCTTCCTATTGTCCCAGCTAAAGGGAAGCTATTAAAATGGGCCAGCAACAGCTCGGCACTGTTCAGTAGTTAGTACAGAAACAAGATAATTGGCTGTGGTCCCATACTTAGGAGTGATTCCCAAAGCTCGAGGGAAACAAACTGCAATATTAGTTGAGTAAAAGATATGTCGCTCATGATCTCTCAGCCTATCTTTAATTTGAGACAGAATAAACTGTTCGCTACTATTTTGCAGCATGGTCAGATCTATTACAATACTTCTGATTTTTGTAGTCATTGCTTTGGACCACCGTGATATATGATTATCTTTGAGAAGATGAGAAATGATATCATTCTTATCTGTTCTAAAATGAATCTTAAGCCAATACTTTACTGTGGAAATCCAGGCCTTAGTTTCCAGTAGGGATAAGCTTCATTTGAGACATAATGTGGAGACTGTTACACTACTAGGGACACCCTTAACTCTTCTCAAAAAAAAAAAAAGGATTGAATTTGTTCAACTGCTGAATTAAAAGCTTCAATCCATATAGGTATCCCATTGAGGATTTTTGGTTTCATCTTTGCCTGGAAAATATTTAAAGCAGCGTCCATTGATTGGCAGTCCTTCACATAATAAAACTGTACAGTGCCCAAAGTCAAGGATTTCCCAGAGGTTACAGAACATGATCTTTCTAAAGACCAATTGGAATTATAATAAAAAAATCAGGCCAAGGTTTCTTAATTATTTATCCTGCTCTAAACAGATGTTAGGATGGATGCCAACGTTTCGAAAATACGACAACTTTAGATTTTATATGATTAACTTTTAATTCATTCAAGTCACAATAGTTAAGAAAGCTTTAAAGTATCTTTTGAGACCAACTCTAGTTTGCAATAAAATTGAAGTATCAATATAACAAAAGTGGAATGGAGCTGCTACCTAATTTGGGAGGGTGGCCTTTAATTGTATTGAGATAAACATATAAGTCATTTATATATAAATTAAACAAATGCGAGGCCAACATGCAGCCCTGCTTAACCCCCCCCCTTGCAGTTTTAATTATATTACATAGTGAACCCAAGTGATCCAGTTTAATTTGACAAGATGTATTATTATACATTTTCCGGATTAGTGTAAGTAGGCAAGGTTCCATATCCAAATGAGACAGTTTAAGCCAGAGAAGGTTTCTAGAAACTGTATCGAAAGCATTGCTCAGATCCAAGAATGCAACATACAGTTTCTTCCATCCTTTGTTAATGTACTTGTCAATAAGGAAGAGAAGAATGAGACAATAATCTATTGTAGATTTCCCAGCTCTAAAGCCTCCCTGTTCTGGGGCCAAATATATTATTCTCAATTATTCAGGTTTTTAACTTTCAAGATATTTAGCATAAAGTTTGCCAAAATAGAGAGAAGGCTAATAGGTCTATAATTTTTCGGTCTATTTGTGGGCTTTTTCTTATGGAATGACATTATAATCGATGATCGCCAAGTTTTAGGAATTATACCATGCTGGTTAATACAAGTAAATAACTTCACTAATATGGGAGTCCATCAATCAGCATGTTCCAGGAGAACCTCACCGGGGATCCCATCAATACCTGGAGCCTTATTTCTCTTAAGATGATGGACTAGTTGAAGGATTTCATCTAGTTCAGGGGATGGCCATGACAGGTGATTATCATCAGGTGAATTCTCTCATATGTCAGATTTTTTTGGGATCATGGAGGAGTTCTGAATAATGTTCAAACCATTATAATTCTGTTACATAAGATGAATGTCTTATAAATCCATTTGCTAACGCCCAGAATTGTTTGATATCGTTAGATTTTAAGGTATTGTATAACATAGTCCATTGTTTGTTAATAAACTGGGTTCTCTTCTCTTGTATTAGTGACTGGTGTGCCTTTTTATGTTGTAAATAGACTCTCCAAAAAGAAGTGTCATTAGTATTACAAAAAAGCTTAAAAATCTTGCTCAGGTGTCTTTTTGATCAGACACATTCAAAATCAAACAAGCTGGGATCAGATACCAACCTTGGTTGGATAGGCTTCACTAACGAGTGCAATTTAGAAACTATTTCTAAAGAACATCCCAGAGACAGGGAACTAGGCTCAAAACTGATAATCAAATCTCTCAGAGTTGAAGATAAAAGATAAGCCATTCTAGGCAACCAATGAATTTTCCTAAAAAGTTCCTTTGAAGTGGTTTGACTTTTATAAGTAATTTGGGGGGGGGGGGACACACACTAGTATTTCTAACAGATAAGACTAATGGTAGATGGTTGCTTTCGGTCCAATTCTCAATCCGAAAAGGTAAATTAGATCCATAAGATTAGGTGATATTTTCAGCATACACTTGTTAGTGGTAATAAACTCCCAATAAACCACAAAACCAGAGAGTCTGTCTAAGAATGAGACCCCCCTCTAGTCATGCCTTCTTTTTGGCATCAGATGGAGAGGGGAAACACCCGCTCTTTCAACCCCTCTGAGAATTTTGAAATCTCCTTGACCCCTGCTGAGGAAACATGGGCCGTTGCTGGTGTTTGAACCCCCAGGGGAACCAAAACAAGATGAATGTTGTTATAGGGGGTAATGAGGGATATACCTGCAGAACTGAGAGGCAGGCTGGGACAAGATCCCTAGGGATTGAGTTGTGAGGGCACAGAGGATGTAATCTGTTATGGGGTTGAATAGGTTCTCCCCGTTGAAGGGCAAATCCTCCAAGCAGAAGAATGCAGCCAAATGTGCCAAGGTGGTAAACAGCTGACCCCATTGTATTGGAGACAGTGTTTGTGATGTGCCTAGAGCCATTTACCCTAGCACCTTCCACATACGTGGCCTTGGCCAGAGCCTTGTACTTGGTGGGAAGGTGGTCGAATAGATGGGCAACCCTATCCCACAGGTACATTAGATACCTCTCCATCACTCTTTAGAAAGCTATCTGGATGCCCAGTGCCCCATGGGAGTAGAATTTCTTCCCCAGGAGGTCTAGCATTCTCCCCTCCTTGTCCTGGGGCGAGCTGTGGGACCCAGACTTATATCTGGAGGGGAGGACCCTAGCGACCATGGAGTTAGGGGCAGATGGATGAATAGGAAGGAACAGCCAGGTTCTTGGATCCTATATATATTTTCAATTTTGTGGGTGAAGCCCCATGCCACAATTTGTCCCAATTGCCTGGGCTATGTCTAAGAATGCTTTTGACATAGGTAGCACTGCTGGATTTTTGCTAGCAGAGTAAAGACAGCCAACTACGGAATCAGCCAACCCATCCAATGGAGCAATGAAAGTCAAATTCAGCGTACTGGCCATTATTCTGCTCCCACTCCGTCAGATCATCTAATGGTGAAGGTTCAGAAGACAGGTCAAACTGATCCGCTGGGGATGGATTCAATCCTGATGCAAATCTTGATCAGAAACCCTTGAAGGCTTGCTGAGATACGGTCAGGTAACATCCTAGAGCCATAGGGGGAGTCATGGCTTTGGCCGCTGTAAGAATCCTGGTGTCAAGATGAAGAAAGACAGTACCGCAGACTGTAGGAATGGTGCAGGTGAGTAGGTGGACTGCTCGAATCCTGGCGTTGAGGGCTCATAGAGAAACCTTCTGGGTTTTACTGAGAGGTACAAGATATTGGGCACTGACTCCAACATCAAGGCAATCCACGACATTGAAGGCTTGCTGATTGAAGGTCTATTACAACTGTAGGCATGATGCTTCGAACGATGGATCGAGCGGTGTGGATCATAGTGACACTGATCCTCACAATGTTGAGCAACAAGAGGCCAAGAATCCCTAGGGTCAGAGCGACTTGAGAGAGACTTTCTGGAGCGATGACTTGGGACCTATCCAATGGGCTGTCCCAGAGCAATGGATGAGGGCTCAAGTATTCCACTAACCTCAGTCACCAATGGAGAACTCTGTGCCTCTCCCACTTGAACTTCCTGAGATAGACCAGGCTGTGGTGACAAAGAGGGATGGGACTGACTTCGATAAGAGGAGTGACGTCTCCTGGAACAACTCAAGTGCCTTAAAGATCCAGATTCATGTCAGCTAACCGATGAACTGGAGTCCTGACACTGCCCTTGGGTGAGAGAGACTGCCATCAACATCTCAGCACTAGTCTTTTTCAGGAATCTCCTGAACACTTAGAGAGCTCAGGGAACCATCCCAATTTTTTTCCACAACTGTTGTGCTATCTGTGTGTTTGGTTTGCCCCATCAAATTAAGCTCTCCCCTACTCCCAGTATTTATATCTTTGAGACAATGAAGTGGCTTAGGGGCTTGGGTGGACTTTCATTGTGCCTGTGATAGTGAGTTTAAATAGTGAAGCCCATAATGGGGATAAAGTCACAAATCACTATCCCAACAGAAGGCATAATCAATATGCACGTCAGATTGGAATGGACTGCAATATCCATCATAACACATGAAATAAAGCATAAAGAGATTAACAGCACACTACATCACAAGCAGTTAGCATTGTGTAGTAGTTGAGAGCAGGTGAACTCTAATCTGGAGAACCAGGTTCTATTCCCCGTTCCGCCACATGAGTGGCGAAGTTTTAACTGGTGAACCACATTGGTTTCCCTGCTCCTACATATTCCTGCTGGGTGACCTTGGCCTAGTCACAGTTCTTCAAAACACTCTCAGTCCCACCTACCTCACAAGATGTCTGTTGTGGGGAGAGAAAATAAAGGAATATAAGCCCCTTTGAGTCTCTATACAGGAGAGAAAGGTGTGGTATAAATCCTTCTTCTCACACATACTGAAGGTATAGTTGCTGCTATTCAAAAAGACTGCTGTTTTAAAAATATACTTTTATTGCCAAAGACCCAATAAGCAAAACAGGAACTCTGAAGGTGACATTAGGTTTGGTTTGTCCTCTCAAAAAGATGGTAATGTGAGGATCACAGACAAGTTCACATAATATGATATATCAAGCATTTGTCCATATTTGGGAGCTAGTAATATGTATGGTGACGAATATGTATGTTTATACAAAGTCTCAGTCACTTCATCCCTCAAAGGTGCAGTCTGCAGCAGGTGAAAGAACTTGATAAAGAAACTATGTGACTTAACCTCCATAGCAACGCTCTGCATAGAAGTGTACAAGGTGTGAATCAAGACTAATCTCATGAAGTTGAGGCTACTGATTTGAGATCCTGAAAATGCTGGGCACCTCTTCAAGGGTGGTAATGTGGGTCATCATCACGAGGCTGCAGACTATGGCTGGGATGGGCTAGTGCAAAGTGGTGAGAGAGATTGGCTAGATGGGTATTTACCACTCTGAGCTCCTGGCTTATGTTGTCAACGCTACACCTCATGGTTTGGAAGGTGTGAAGCAATTTATCCAGAACAAAAGGATCTGCCATCCCTGGCTGGATATTTGGCAATCTCCCACCAAGACTGGTAAACATGGGGCCAGAGCCACTCCTCTGACAAGCATATGGCATACCAAAACTCCTGCGCGAGTTTATGCCCATTCCATCTCCCTGCCTGTCAGTCTCCATAGCAAAGTCAGTTGAAAATCCACTCCTGGCTTCCTTTGTAACCCGGCTATTTCCAGAGTTCTGGGGATTAGCACCCAAGCGAGGTGGAAATGTGCGTGAGGAATAAATGCGGCCAGTGACATCTGTCTGGAAGGGGGAAGGAAAACCACCTGGCAAAGTACCACTAAGGGACAATGGATTATATCCCAGAAGTATCTTCCTTGCTGCAGAGGAGGTGGACTGAAAGTCACGAGAGTGCAAAGGCGAGGTAGTAGAAGCAGAGGGGCCCAACACTGAGGAAGGCAATTCAGGTAGGATCCTGAAGGGTGATTCTGTAAAGGAAAACATGTGTGGCTGAAGCTATGGTTGTGTATTCTTCCAAACTGAACTAGCTAAGGCTTAAACATTTAGCATGCTCTATGCAAGATCTAGATGTACTAGGGGATGGGTCAAAGAAACATTTGGGGATATGCAACAGGGGTTAGTTACAAAGCACCCAGCCTAGAAGCATTAACACAGAGAGCCCTCACCCAGCGCCATGCTTCCTCACATGCAACATACTAGTCAAGCAACCCACTTACCAATGGCTGTCTGTAGAATGAGATTCTTTCACCAGGTGCCTGATCAAATTTCTTCCCTACACAGAAGTGCCCAGGGCCTCTCATCCAAAAAGTCTCATTTTGGGAGATGACAGAGGATGTTCATCCAGCTCAGAGGGGCAGAGGTTGTGCTCACTAAGCACAGGGAACAGGGGCTAAGGAGGGGAGACGACTGATGCATCCACTCTGTTAACCTTGTTTCTCAAGGTAACAAGGAAGTTGACTATTGCCTGTAAGCAACTGTACACACAGTGAAACCACTCAGTGGAATTCTTACTATTCCATTACCAAGTCTCAAGTTACTGTATTGATTATTTCCCCCTCTCATCTGTATGCATGTATGCAAAAGCTTTTATTTTGACCAAAGTCTCAAATGGCAAAATTCAACAGGTATGAAGCATAGAAAACCAAGGTTTAGTAAGAGATATTAAATCACTCAGCGCTCATGTACTAATTGTTCAAGAATTTGGGCAAGTACACAGGAAAGAATTGGAAAATTAATGTTATAAGTTAACTCAGTCTCTATCTTCATTACAAGATAGAATTTTCTTCCTTACTGATTCCTGGCTAACTAATTTGCTCATGTGTGGTATTCAAGGGTGGTATTCCTGGTCTTAGGCATTATAGCAGCCTGGCTCACGTATGATACAGATGCACAGCACAGTAAACTCACTTTCTTTCTGGACTGTCTATATTTTTATGTCTAACACACAAGCACAGAACTTTCTACCCTAAAAACTTTGTGAACTACTACACAGAAGAATCAGTGCTTTGATACCTGAATATATCATTTTCCCACTATGAACATTAATTCTGAGGACAGTTAAGAGGAAATGTGTTTTCCCCTTGATTAGTATTTATTTCATATCACCAAGGGGAAAGCAGAGTTGTGAGAAAAAGGATTTAATTTAGGTATTTAGAAAATGTCTGTTCTGTCATAAGGCAGTTCACAGAAAAAAAATCACAAATATAAAAGTATATCAACAGGTTCTTCTGGATCCAGGATTTTAAAAGAGACACTCTATTCTCCTTCCTTGTTGCAGTTTTCCTGTGGGAATTTCTGACCTCCATCATCCTCAGCCTCCCTATTGTAGTCTTCCTCTCACATGGCTTTTGTCCACGCAGCTCACATGATCTCTAGCAGAGGATCCTATACTCTTCCCTCCCCCGGAAAGGTTCGATCCACCCACAGATGCCAGTTCTGCATCTTTTTATACAATGTGTGATCTAAAAATAACCCCAAGCTGCAAGCCTGTTCTTTTGGAGAAGTACACAGGCTAATACTACTCTTAAGGCTTAATAAGGTGTTAAATATAACCACCATCTCACCTGGACTGTTCACCCTTAATACAGCCAACAACCTATACAATACCTGCCAGGATACATGTATTTGCCCCTGAATTAGATAAGAAAGTAGAACTGGGTGCCAACAACATACTGATGGCCTCACTCAATGGTTTCATGCAGGGGTTAACAAGCACAGGAAATGAGATGGACCTTCTAATACCTTGCACTATCAATGCCAAAACAGCACCCCCAAAGCCCATCTTGTGGAATCTGTTGCTAAACAAAAAATGGAATCACCAGAATGGGCAGGTGATGCAGAAGGTTATCACGGTTGACGGAGAACTAACAGCACTTCCCTTGTCATTTGCTGGTATAAATCATCCAAAGGGCCAACCAAAACTGCTTCTGTACCAAAACAGATTGATAGTCAAATCGAAACAGATCCAAAAACCTAGACCCGAGGCACCAACAGTAAAACAATGCAACAACAGTACAGGTCAAAAGTACTTTCAGTTAGTAGCTATAATAAACAAACACAACGAAATAAATTAGCAGCTATAAGATTGATAGCAAATCCGTACCAAGACAAACATATCTTTCAGCATTTGTTTATTCTGTTGATCCACCAAATATTTTATACACCGTCTATTATTTTTCCTTATGTGAAAGCTATTAAGAAGTTGCAATGACCTCTGGGTATGAGTGAAATTTACAGTTTCTGATAAATTACTTGTAAACTTGGCAGCACCAGGCAGGTTTAAACATTTGTAACCCAGAAGACACTCACCACTACCAGAGATCATCTCGTAAAGCTCCAAACTGCAACAGCAACTGCAGTGGAATGCACCATCCACTACTGAAGTCATGCCTGCCACTAAATAGACTTTTTGGGCTGCCTACCAAACACGCCCAGTACTCTCTCCACGTAGAAACAGCTCTGTGATCAAGGAACGACAGTACATGTAAATGACCCACTGGAATAAAACACTCTTACCTTCTTTGGTCTTTAAAGAATTTACAGCAATTTCTCTCTCTGAGATTTGCAGAGAAGCCCCTTTCTCCTGCCCAGCAGTTTCATCCATTTTCTCATTTGGTTTACAGTCTACATCTGTTTTCTTTTTTGGTACATTGAGGACGTTAGGAGTGAGAGATGGACGTTGAATAGGTGCTGGTTTAGAGACTGTAACAGGAGATGGTGGTTTTTGTCTTAAGAAGCTTGGTGAAGGCGGTCGATTCTTTTGTCTGTTGAGAAAATGGTGCTATCAGGTCTACAAGATTCAGTCATACAACAGATAACACCCAGTTACCATTTGCTTTATCCAGTGGCATAGCGAGGGGGACACAAGAGGGCTAGAGCCCTGGGCATCACTTCATGGGGGGTGGAGCGCACTGCTGCTCAGTTTGATGCTGGCCTCAGTGAGGCTTGGGTCAAGCTTTAGAACAGGGGTCTGCAACCTGCGGCTCCGGAGCCACATGCGGCTCTTTTAGCCTTATACTGCGGCTCCACATGGTATGGAGGTCGGAGGGTAGTGTGGGCGTGTCCCTCCAGCCCTCCAGAGCAGCGCTGGAAGGAAAGGTCAGTTGAGGGTTAGGGTTAGGGCCAAACAAGAGGAGGCTCTGTGCGTGAGGGCACTGCTTTTCACGTCCCCTCCACTCCCCTCTCCTTCCTGTAGGGACATGTCCATGCTACCCTCTGACCCCAGGAGGTCGGAGGGTGGCGTGGGCGTGTCCCTCCAGCACAGCCGCCATCCCCCCTGCCTGCTCCATTGGGCAGAGGGGGTTTCCCTGCCAGGCGCTGCTGCCTCCCGCAGCGCGAGAGGTGGCAGCACTGGGCAGGCCACAGACCCCATCCCCCCTGTGCCCCACAGCGTAGTCGACTGCTTGCTCTGTCGGGCAGGGAAGTTTTCCCTGCTCGGCGCTTCCACCTCCCAGCGCTGGAAGGAAAGGTGAGGGGAGGGGCAGAACTGGAGGTGGCTCCGTAGATCTTCAGGGCTGTGGAAAACGGGTCCAAATGGCTCTTTGGGTGGTAAAGGTTGCTGACCCCTGCTTTAGAAGAAGAGTTTGGATTTATACCACCCCTTTCTCTCTTGTAGGAGACTCAAAGGATCTTACAATCTATTTTCCCTTCCCCCCTCACAATAAACATCCTGTGAGGTGGGTGGGGCTGAGAGAACTCCGTAGAGATGTGACTAGCCCAAGGTCAGACAGCTGGCATGTGTTGGAGTGCACAGGCTAATCTAGTTCCCCAGATAAGCCTCCACAGCACAAGTGGCAGAGCAGGGAATCAAACCCGGTTCTCCAGATTAGAGTGCACCTGCTCTTAACCACTACGCCACTGCTGCTCTCAAGGCTGAAGTTTAAAGCTGGACCCAAGTGACCAGAGGCCAGGATCAAATGGGCCCCTGCAGTGTCACATTGAGTTTGGGTGGTGTTGGGGGGTGGGTGTTCCCCAGCTGGTCGGTGTTCAACTGACCCCTGCCCCAGGTGAGCCCCAATTGCTGTTTTACACAGCTACACTTTATCTGATTACAGCAAGAATGCACAACAACAGGACAGAACAGACCTTCTTGCACACAGAGGAGTTTATTGTAGTAAACAACTGAGCGTGTCTCCCTGACCAGTTCGTCTTGCACTCAGACATTTTAGCCCATATTCATTCCTTCAGTCTACCACTCCTCCTCTCTTACAAGACAATCACACTTGTTAAGTTAATATGAGTCTCTTATTTTCCAGCTCCACCTAAGGCAACACCCAGCTCCATGGGCATGAGGTCTCTCATCCTATTCTGATTCTCCACCTCTTCCTCCTATCGGAACCGGATACATATATGTTTCCACACATTCCTTAATGGTTTTAATCCATTCAAAAACAGACACCCAGCAGACAAAGCAAATGTGATTTTATCAATTGTGATTTGGGAAGAGAAAATAAATTTTCTAGACAGAAACCTGATTGCAGCTGGAGATGGAGGGCGTTTCCCCAATTTAGCAGGAGAGGGAGATCGTCCAGAACTAGACAAAGATGGTGAAGGTGCACGCCTCCCAGCAGGAGACAGAGACTGTTTCCCAACTTCTGGTTTCTGGAAAAAGAACAGAGACATACAGGTAAACTTACTTTCTGAAACATATATAGGTGTCAAGAAGGATAGAGTGTCACTATGCAAGAATCTTTTAAAATTTTTCACTTGATAGCAGTTGTTCCAAACCTGGGTATGCGGACATCCAGGGGTACATGTGTTTGGGGGTACACAAAAAGAAAAAATCAAGTAATGGGTTTGCTAATAGGCGGTTAAAATTTTAGGGAAATGGGTTGCTGAGGGATACACAAGTGAAAAAAGGTGGGAACCTTTGATAATCCATACAATTATCAAAGGCATATTAGCAAAAGAGCTACAGTAAATCTAGAAACGTTCCAGCCCAAGTTTGCACCTGATCTCATGAGACAGTGAGGAAGGATGGAATCTGCACTGCAGGAATGATAAAGCTAAACCCACCTCCATGTATACAAATTCAAACTTCACAAATGAAAATGGCATTTGCAGTTCTAGTTTAAGATTATCTGGAAAATAGACAACTCTTCCTTATTGTCAAAAGAGACTCTCCAATTAGCACTTAGCATTCAATGTTAATAAAATGAGAAACCAAACAAGCAGATACAAAATACCACTTCTCAAGATGCTACTGAATAACAGAAAGCACTAAATATTGTATTCTTATCAAAATTGCTGCGAATCCATCAGCAAGAGCCTGAGTGCTTTGGAATCCTCAAATGTGTTTTTTTAAAGCAGAATCCATTATCCCATTATACATAGAAAGAAACACCAACCTGCACATATTCCAGAGAAATATTATCTGATGAAGGGGTGGTTATTGTCTTCAATCTGTCAATGCTGCGGCTGCGTACAGGTGCTTTGGGACCCTGAGCTGGGGAACTGTTGGAAGCTGAACGAGGACAGAGGGGAGATTCTGTAAAGTTAGGAATTTGACAAGACAAACAGGCAACCAATGGCACGGCATTGGAAAAGGGAAACATGAGGGCAGGTAGGAGGGAGAAGACAAAGAGAGAGGGGAAAGAAAATACAGTACTTGTTAAGAACTATATCAAGGATTACCATGGGAAGTTTAAGGTGTGAGAGATCACAGTGACAGACACCACCATCACAATTAGTATCCACTTCATAAAAGCACTACCACAAGAATGAATAGAGCATGAAAGCAGCAAGCTGATAAAGCTAAAAATGAGACAGTTCTCCTATGCAATCTTAGGCCCATGTAGAAATACCATGCTTTACTCAAAGTTAGATACAAAATAAAAGGGAATACTTCTGCAGGGCTACAATCATATTTTACAATGACTAGAAGCCACAACACACAAAAAAATCAGGTTCTTCTGTTCCTCTTCTGAGAGAAACTTAACAACAAATGTTGGAAGGGAAGGTCCAATTGTAGGAACCTGACAGGCAGAGACCTGATTTACTTGTTTTACTTTTATTTATCATGTACTTTTATTTATCAAGCCCTTCAGAAAATGAAGTCATTCTTGCTGCTATTCAGCTTATGCTGCAGAGAGAACTGAGATGACCAAGAGGCCAGCATGTGCAAAAATCAACAAGCATTGTGATTAAACAAAGTTAAGTGATTCTGCCCAGTGCCAAAAGGAGTGATGGATAGATTTATTGAATAGCTGACTTTAAAATAATGGTAAAAGGGAGAAGATGTGGCAGGATTCAGATTATAGTATGACTGGCAAAGAGGTACAGGGGAAGATGCTCTAGCTGTGAGCTAAGGCAGCAGTTCTCTGATGGAGCTTCAAGAATTTGGTGAAAACAAACTTCTTCAGGAACAAGCAGAGACAGCAAGCTAATTGTCCCTTGTTTGAAATACATAAAAATCTGGCTCAGGACAATTAAACGGATCTCCCTGGGTAAGTGATCTAAACTGAACATGATAGTATAAATATTTGAACAGGCACCTCTATCTGAAATCACAACACAGGGTTCTGCAAGTGCCATTTTGTGTGACAAGCTTCCTGTGGCTAGTACAATTCTACTAAAAACGTATGGGAATGCGAGAAGTCTTAGAGCCAGGCTGTTAACATGCTGAATTTTCCCCTAGATTGTGTTCCAGTCTGAGACTGGAACAAACTAGAGCAGATCCTGCAGTTGGAAATGCTTCAATCACCTAGGCTTACTTCAATAACTCAGTGTCCTACATATAATGAGATTTTGTTTAGCAAGCCCTGGCTTCAGCTCCGTCTCCAAGACCAAATGCTGCCATCCATGTCTGGGTTTCTATTGCATGCCTGTTACCTGAAGGATCTTTGCCATCAGCTGATAATGTGGCGACACTTTTACTCCTAGCTAAGGAAGCTTGGGTGGGGGCGAGCAGGCGACTGATCACGTTACTGTCCAGAGGGATGAACTGGGAACGACGAGCTAAATGATGGGAACAAACCAAAGAGGATTCAACACAAAAGTCCAATAATGAAGAAAGCAGCATAAGGAGAAGGAAGGAAAGGAGGGAAGTCACTGAAAGCGATAGCAGTTTTAGAACATCATTATGGAAAGAGGAAGACTGGAGTATGAACACAGCATGGCAAGCACTGAGTGTGCTCATTACAAACACCTGTTAATACCAGACAATTATCAGTAACCCCATGCATACCTGTAACTCATCAATCCTTCAAGGAGTCCAAAGCAACCTATCTGCATTTGGGATTTTTCAGGCTGCCATTTGGACCAACCAAAAGTAACTTCAAAAGGTCTGGTGTAACAGGAAAACATGGAATGCCATAGAGGGTACCATAATGCAATCTGGGAGCATTTTATAGTTTGCCTGTATTATGGTTTTACAGACAGTAAATGACATGCAGACAAGACACGTGATTGAGGGTTAAATGACAGCTGGAATAGATGGTCAGGTTAGACTGGTGGTGGTTGCTTCCTGGAAACTGAAATGTAATGTGGCAAATCATGAAGCAGACAGAGAAACCCTGTGATTTCAAAAAGTGCTTTAAAAGTTAAATCTTTTTTTTTTCAACCCATACAGACATTCTAACACAAATTTAACTGCTGGGTTAACACGTAGGCATCATATTGAATACCCTGGCATGCAGCAGCAAGTGTAAGGTTTACATTAGAAAGAAGAATTGCAATAAACACTGATAAGGTGGTATCTACTAACCCTAGTAATGATATTACTAGAAAGGAAGTCTTGATCTTTAAATGTTAAAGCAGAAACTCCTCTAATTAATTATCAGGAGTGAACATGACTGAATCCAGCAGCAGGAAGTCAGCTGTTTTAGATGCACATGATACTCTATAATAGCTAATGTTCAAATAATGTTCAAATGTGTAACAAATGTGTATGTGTAACAGACCTTTGGGATGATTTTATCAATTGTTTGGATGTCCCTAGCAAAGAGGTATGTAGTAATACCACATGATGTAACAGATCTTTAGTTTCCCAAAGATGGGAAAATAATCCTAAACTAATGCCCACCCCTTCACCCTTAAAGGTACTGGCAGGAGAAAGTTGTGTAAACCGTTATCCACCTGCTTTTTCTTCCTTTTGCACATTTTCTAAATCTGGAGAAGACTGAAGTTTATTGCCCATTCTATTCAAGGATGAGCTCCTCTTCTTTTCCATTGCTCCTAGATACCAAACACAAGGGATATTTTCAAAATGTGCTCATGCAGCTCACGTACCAAGTTGAACAACTGCAATGGACTACCAGAAACATCTTTAACCAGGAACGTTTAATCAGGGCCACATCCCTGCTTTCAAAGATATTGAAAGAAAACAAATTTGATGTGAAATAGCAGAAAATCACTGTATATAGTTACAGGGGAGACTGATTTTCAATCAATGAGATTCAAACCATTAAGAAATTAAAGTCATTCATTTCAAATGATTTCCCACCTTTCTAATTAGTTTTATGAACACATGCATGAGCTATTGTGATAATTGACTACAATTATCTGAAACTAAACAGTCTTTATAGTACGGAAAATTCTGACACAGCCCAAATGTTCATCATTTGAGCAGTAATAAATTTATGCCTATTTATATCATTTATAATACTGAAAAAAATTGTTGAAGGCTTTCACGGCCGGATTCAACTGGTTGTTGTGGGTTTTCCAGGCTGTGTGGCCCAGACCATGGCCACACAGCCCAGGAAACCCACAACAACCACTTTAAAAAGTTACTTATTTTTGCCCCTCGTTCCTTCTTTTAGAAAGCAAACAAAATCCCTTGCCACTGGAAAGGCCTCCATAGAGTTCCCATGGACTTATGGCACCAAAAATGGTGGCATAAATCCAGGGACCAGGTGCTGGCGTTTCTGGTGGTGAAGCAAGTGTGGGAGTCAACTAATGTTGGCTCCGCCCCGGAATGCCCCCACCATACTGGCTAGGCAGTGGGGGTGCTGGAGTTACTGACGTGGTACATACTGCTATGCCTGGTCGTTTTGGTGGACCGCCACAGTCGCCTGACAACAGATCCTCCCTTCTGCAGGGGCATGTGCCCCAGGGAGGGCACATCTGCCGGTGTAGGTCTACATTGCCTCCACCAACAGCTCCCCCCCACCCTGGCAGTTTGGATGGGGCAGTAACAGTAATGGCCTACTCCCTTCCATGGCAGTGGAAAAGAACAGTCAAAGTATGTTTTGCAGCACTGTAAACTGCTTTGAGGGCCTGAAAGTTTAAGAAAAGAGGCAAATCTTTTAAAAAAAACATTGAAATGAATTCCTATTCATGGAACCTGTACAGGAGAACTCAGCAGATTGAACCTTAAATGGACAACGAATATTATTCAGATTAAATATGCTTATTGGTAAGTTTCATTCATTTAAAAAAATCAGTTTTCATCAGCAAATATTCCCACTTGTCTAGCTGTATTTAAAAGTTTTACTGCTGCACCTTTCTGATCCACTTGTAAACCTTTGGACACTGGCTGCTCAGAATTCAGAGGAACTTTGTTATTCAGTCTGTTCAATGAAGCACTTCTTTTAGTGGTGCCTGTAAGGAAAAAATCAAGCCATGATCAAGAATGCGTGCCTTAATGCAATCAACCTGAGGATTATGATTTACAGAAGATAATCAGTTTGTCTGATTGAACTACAATTTATACCAAACCCCATGTATCTAAAAGAAAGAAATTCAACTTTGATTAATTCAGGAATAGTTAATTTTTAACCAGAAGTTATCTATCACTCAATAATTTTCCTCAAAGGACAGTCCTTCCATTGGATGTTAATCTGTTTATAAGGCTTTTCAAGAAGACTTAGACTCCAAGTAAACACTGCAAGTGCAGAAAGAGCAGTGTGAGTATATGCATTTAGACATGTTTGGATGCTCCCCCGCCCCCAATGCTTATGGAGAGATTTCAGGAAATGTGAAAACTTTTCAAAAGTTTTCCCTAGAAATTTTTTTACCTGAATCATCCCTCTGAGACAACTGCTACTTCATATGAAAGATACAGTTTCTTCACTTAATTCTAAGAATAACTAAACTGCATGTGAAAAAATGCACTTCAAGCACCTGATAAAGTTGGCTCACAAAATCTTCTGCACTAAAAACCCCGTTATTCTTTAAGGTGCCACAAAAGTTTTATTTGGCCAGCCCCTGTGAATTGCAAAATATTATTTAATATTTTAAAAGATGTATTTGACCATTTACCGGTAACAAGAAAGTGACCTAGTTCTCAAACAGTAGATGAAGTAATGAAAATGTCTCTATATAGTGTCAGTTTAGATATCTGGGGGTGAGATGCATGACTAAATGCTCTTATACATACACCCTGATTAACTGATTAAGACAAGCCAAATATAGTTTTAAGTGATAGTGATCAGAGGTAGTTCAGTTTGTCTTCCAAATACCACAGGTAAATTCTGCTGTAAATAGCTGAGGTAATTCAGTTCTCTTGCATTAAAACCTATTACATCACAGCAAAACCACAGACAAAACACTTGACAGAGGCATACTACATGTTATGAATATGTGCTTCATTTTACTGTCTCCTTCAAACACATGCACATCAACTAAGTGCACATTGGGAAAGAATTGGAAAATAATTTATAACTTTTGTTCACTATGAACTAAGATGTCCACCTGCACCTCAAGGACTCAAATACTACTTAAAGAAGAAAAAAACTCATCAGGTTTTAAAAAGTTGACTATTCAGTTGTGGATCAAGTGAAACGGGTATGATTGAAAGCATGCAGATCCTAAAAAGGTAGCTAAGAAAAGGTGTGCAGAAAATCATTTGTCATGATTTGGTTTCCTGAATCCCAGAACTGAGCAGAGGGACTATGAAATGTTTACCATAGCTCTTCTGTTCTAACAGACATCACATTCAGCAACCATTGGGTGGAGAACAGCACAGTTCACTGGATAACAAAATGGGTAAAACACATTTAAGACCAAATACCAGGGAAACTTGATAAAGAAAGAAAATCAGAGCTAAACTCCTGTAAAACACAAACTTACTTTTGCTTGGAGCATTAAGAAGTGCTGCTGAAGATGAGAGTCGTTTACTGATTTCTGCTTGCTTGAGGTTTACTGAAGAAGTAGAATGCTTGTTGGCTGAAGAAATAAATTATTATTTTAACTTTTGGCACCAAATAGGCATTTCAAACTTTCCTGGAAGCTATTTTCCCCACAGATTAAACTTTGACATGCAAGGGGGAAAACAACAACATTGAAAGCATCAGGCATACTAAGAGCCCAATCCAAAGGTAAGGGGGGGGGGGGTAGATCTGCAGTGGCTGGGCTGGAGCCGCCATGCCACCTCCAAAGAAGAAAGGGGGAAACCTTTCAGCTCGCAAAAAGTTCCATTGAGGGCAATGGCCTATGCCACCCTTTTTGGTGGGGTAAATCTGTCCATGGATAAGGAGGCTTTCCCAGGCCAAAAGGGCACTGGGAGCCAACTAAAGTCAGCTTTGACCCCGGAACACTCCCATCTATGACACGCAGGCTCCTGTGGCAGAAGGGCATTGCAGGTTCAGGCAGCTTCCAGGTTCAGGCACTGCACAGTTGCACAGCACCCCGCTGTCAGCATAACAGCCCCTTCGCTGAAGTATTTGCACCTTATGCTGGCAGAGTGGGCACTTGGTTTGGCACAGCCACTTTCAAGGCTCCATGTGCCCCCCGCTTTGGATTGCATTTTAAATCACATATTATTATGCAATCAGCAAAATGCTACACAAATTGGGTCTTGTATTTATGATATGGCTTTCAAAGTCAAACTTGTTGCCCTTTTCGATAAACCCAAATTTGATTTCTTCTGATTTATCGATCTTGCCATTCAAGAGTATTTAAAGCAAATTTAACATACTATTTTCTATTTATTTTGCGTTTATAGGTTGATAACTTGATGATGAAATCAAATGATCTGCCCATGTCTAGGTGTACTGGCCTGTATCCACCCATGTAGTAAAAAACATAAACATGCCTTTACTTTTTTTTAAGCAGGGGCAAGAATTTCTGAAGATTCCCTCCTCCTGCTACAGTCCTCTGAACTTCCAAAATATTGCTCCCAGGGTTCAGCAAACCCTCAAGAACACTACAGTGGAGAGAGAGGTTTTGACAGAAATTGCCCTGTCCTCTTTAGAAAATTTTAGTACCCTTCAGTTTGTTGAACAAGCTTGGATACGGGTCATTACAGCAGGTAAGGTAATAAGTTGTGATCTGGAGGGCCTCTGATTCAACTCTCTCCTTTTGTTACAAATTTGCTAGAAGGCCTAAGGAAAGCAACACTCTCAGCTTCAGTTTCCAGACTGTCATAAGGATTAGGGTGTGTGAAACACTTTGATTATTAGAAGGGAGAATAGAATCATATCTTCCTGGCCAAGCTGTCAACTGTTGGCTCAAGGCAAAGAAAAACAGGCCAAAAATGAATTGGACAGAGGAGGACAAAAATAATTTCAATATTTTCCTCAGTCCCCAACAACAACTCTTTGGTTGAAAAGATATATGCAAGTAAATTCTAAAAGTAGTTCTACATGTTGAAGCATTTCATTCCGGAGAAGTAATTTTAACTGGGGTCCTCAAGATGTCAAAGCATTTAATCAAGGGCTTATCCTGAAGAAAGTGGGTCTTGTGACCCAGGTGTGATGCGCCTAAGTCACATATCCCCACCCCTTGGCAGGTCAGGAAGAAAAAGAGGGCCGGGGCTGGTGAGTGATCACATGGGGGAACTGAGGGCAGCAGTGTGAGAGCATAGGAAGCCACCCCGCGTTTGCCGCTGCTCTCCTGCCCACCCCCGTCCCTTGTCTCCTGCTCGCATGGGCTTGCTGCTGTTTGGCCTGCCCCTTCTCTTCCACTTGTATGCATTAATGAGTGTTGGAAAATAATGCTGTTAGCTGCTTATATAGGCAAGCTGCAGGCAATGGCATGGAAGTCAGTTCTGTACAGCATCATGGCTATTTAATACGTATTAGCTAGCAGTGCAAAAACCTACTGAGACTAAAGCTGTTAACTTGTTAGTAAGTAAAGCCACAATCAAAAAAGTATTGAGACAGAGTAGAAAAAATGATATACCACCACTCCAAATTGTTTAACTACTCCCTTTCCGCCAAAACTGGATGTTCTATGTACTGAATTTCCATGCAGTGCTTGCTGTGTTTCTCATTACATTTGGAAGACATGAATGAACTAAGAGTGACTGCATGTCTAAAAGTGACTGGTAGATAATGACTGAACTGCATCTTTCTGAAAAGTTACAGGCACACCAGAGCCACTTCAGAGACCATCCACCCTTTTCTGTTCACCCTAAATGTTTATGAACTCATACATAATTAAGATGCACATGTTTCAGATTGCATAGGATTAAGGGTCATGACAAGGTCCTAAATTGCTCTCTGGCTGTTGTTTAAATGGCTAACAGTGAACCAATTGAAAGTAAACTCTGGAAAGACAGAAGTAATGCTGGTTGGGAAGGCAGAGGTCTTGAAGGATGTCATGCTTCTCATATCTGATGGGATCTTCCTGACTCTTGCCAACTCAGTCCATCTGCTCTTAACCAATATACCATGCTAGCTCTGGGAATCAGTTGTAATTCCAGGGGAACTCAAGCCCCCACCTGGAAATTGGCAACCTTATCAGGGTATGTTTTGTTTTCTTTTGAAACAGGAAAAACCAACCCTTGTAATTTGTAAATGCATAACAGTGGACAGAAATCTGAGCAGAGAGAGGATCAGTCGCAATTAGCAAGTTTGCACTAAGAGCTGACTTCTTAGAATCCCCCCAGTGCTTCAATCATTCCATTCGATCCTCTTGCAAATTCAGTACCAGCAAACTGGACCACACAGAAACCAGGTTACAGGCTGCTATTGCAACAGCCTCTAATAACAATAGAATAACGAAAATAGCACTGGCAATACAAAATTTAATTCTGTTGCTGTGCTTTTTATTCACAAAATTTTCCAGTTGCCATATGCTGTGTTAAGACAGTCCAACCTCAGCAGATCTCAGAAGATAAGCAGAGTCATCTGTGACTTGACCCCTGCTCTTCTGTTTTTGACATTTGCTGCCTTGGTGATTATATCTGGGTTAAGAGGCAACATAAACATCTTACCCTATATAATTTGCTCATGTCATGACGAACTCTCAGAAACAGCCCCCGCCCCCCCCAACACACACCAGCCTTCCACACTTACAGGACTTCTGGGACCAGAGCATCATTACCAGGTAGGAAGGAAGCAGCCGAGGGGTAGGGGAGCAGGTGAGGCACCACTAAAGCCTGTTCTGGAGGGAGAAGCTTGCTCACCCTCCCTTTTCCCACCACAATGGGCTTTACTGCTAATGACATATAAAGTCCTTCATGGCCTGTGACATTCATATCTGCAAGACTGTCTCTTCCCCTACACTCCACCATGACAGCTTTGTTGCAGGTACCAGAACAGAGCCTTCTGCAGGTACCAACCTGCAAAATCAACAAATGTACACATGCCTTCTCTGCTGTGGTCTTCACCTTGTGGAATGGCATGCCTGAGGATGTCAGAAAGGCTCTCACCATCCTGTCTTTCTGCAAACTATGCAAAATTGAATTACTCAAGAGAGCTTTTCTATGTGGGCATAGGATAGACCTGTGCAAATGATTTACAATGTTACTTGGATAAATCATTAGGGACTATGGTGTATAGTACTGCTGTAAATTAAATTCTGCTATGTAATCTGGATTCATTTTATATGTCATGTTAACACCTATGCTTTGCTTCAATTTTGTTTTTTAGATTTCTGATTGGTTCTACAAGCCAAATCCCATTTCATTTTTATTGAATGTTCCATTCTGTTGATTGGATTGACTCACTCTGTGTAATCAGCCTTGAGCTCTAGTGAGAGAGGAACACTATAAATAATGTAAATAAAATAAAGTGACACGCAAGACATCCAATTCACTCTATAGAAATCAAGGGTGGGCTGATTAGGTTTTTAATAATGAAAGTACGTCACATCCATATTATACCAAATGTCAGATTCAAGGAACCACTTCTAAGGTTGCATTCAGTTCATTCAAAACCACTGTCAGCAAGAAGGTCCCACTAATCTCAAGGATTTAAAAAGAGAATGGACAAGCAACTGCTAGTTGATTGGGAGGTTCTGTAGAGATTATCCCCAGGCACCTAAGCAATGCCATTCTATACAAAGGATAATACTGCTTAAAGCCAGCTAGTAAAATAAGAACATCAATGCAATTGGTTAGTTAAAATAAGAGTGAGCAGGCCGACAAATCAGTAACACCAAACCCACCTTCAGCTGCAGGTGGTGGCTCTGTGGAAGGAAGTTTACAGACTAAAATCATAATGATAAAATCAGACAATTTAAGAGAAAAATTAACACAGTAATATATGCAGTAATCGAAACTTAAGATTCCTTCAGGAGAATCTGGGTCGTGTCGATGACAGAAAGGAAAAAATGTCCCTCCCTCGGACATTTTTGTGTAAATTGCAGTAGAAGCACTAACTGCACTGAGGTAATGTTAACCCTTAGTTTCATTGACTGGAAAGCAGAACCTGCATATAGAAGAAATAGACAACATTTTCTTCATCTTCTTATGTGCTAGCCAGGGTTCTTATTGCTGTCCTGGGCTATTTCTTTGCATTTACCATCATTCTCAATGGCATCCCACGTTTTTTCCCTTGGGATCTAATTAGACTCATCAACCAGATGATTAAAATACATTTTTGTTTGATTAAGTTTTAATAACTGACAATTATTAAATAGTTGTCTGCCATCAAATATTTGCATAGTATTTTTAAGTGAAACATTATTTGTTCAGATACCTCTGACTAGCCAGTACCAAAACTTGTATTCTTTCAAATGTGCTGTATCAGCAGACATTTAAGTCAAAAGTTTATTTCTCCTCCAATATTTATGTCGTGAATACAAAATATATTTATGTTCCCTAAGAACTGAATTCTGGAAACTCCTCCCTTTCTCCTGGCCTAGCCTAATGATTTCATAGGTGCTACAAAGAGAAATTTCAAGTACTGTATCACTCCAAAGAAGTTCTAAGTCAGATATAAAACTCAAGTCATACTACAATTCTACTTTTATCAATTAAGGGGTCCTAAATCACATGCTTATGTTTGTGGCAAAAAAACAACAACAGATGAAAGCCTCATATATCAGAAGAATAGCCCCACTTCCTTGATTAAAGAATTAGGCATCAACCTTCCCTTGTAATCCAAGAACAATTTAATGCATCACTGAAGTCATGTCTGGAATGGTTTAGATCTGCTTTCAGGGTAATCCCAAATGCCTTGTTCCCACCTTTTCAAACATCAGATCAAGAAAATGTTCACTGAAAAACTATGGTTCATCTCCAGAAATTGTTATCTGAACCCGTAAATGTAAACTATTCGCAAATTTAGATAATACAATGTGTATCATTTTTCTGCATGCCACCTACCTGTCTTGCCATCAGAATCTGTTACAGAGCCGCTCCAAGACCATCTTTTCTGCCTGGTTTCCAGTCGTTGGTTCCGCTCCAAAGTACGATGCACCACTGCTTCATAATGCTCCTGTTAACCAAACAAGCTCTGAAGTTAGGCTACAGTAGCTTTGATTACTGCTGAACATACTGTTCGGTGGAAAACTGGTGGAGAATCTCTTCCCTGAGGAACTTACAATCAACAACAGGCCTGTTTTTACATTATAATGATAGCTTTAATTTGTACTTGTTGGCTGTTCTGCTGCTAGAGGCCAAATAGATTAGTGATCTCACTACTGCTTTTTGTGTAACTTCTGGCACTGGTAACACACAGCGGCACATCTTCTCCAGCAGGGATTTGAGATGGCACTGTTGGCATGTACATGGTTACAAAACACTCAAGATCACCAAGCAAAGTTCTGAATTGATTGTACACAACAGCAACACTGGACATCCATGAGATGCAGGAAGAATAGCCAGAGGCTATACATTATGAAGTATCTATGCCTTTAAAGATAAAGGTAGTCTCCTGTGCAAGCACCAGATCATTACAGACTCATGGGGTGAGATCACATCGCAACGTTTACTAGTCAGGGTGCTTTACTCAGTTATCTACACTTTATCCACAGCAAGCTGGGAACTCATTTTACCAACCTCAGAAGAATGGAAGGTGGAGACACCCGTGAGCTGGATACCTGAAACTGACTTCTATCGGAATCAAACTCAGGTCATGAGCAGAGCTTTGACTGCAGTACTGCTGCTTACCACTCTGTGCCATGGGACTTCTAAGGCGTATGTCTTTACATGCTTCCAAATTCTTTGTTACACAGTTTTATTACAGCATAAGGGCCCTTTCTGAGTTTGAATATGGCAACCTATAGAAGGATGTCAGTGGTCTACATGTGGCCCTTGGGTGATTTCTCTACCCTATTAGCATTATTCATCTTTTATACCATAGGAAACAGTTCACATCACTGTATTTCTATATAGTAAATTACTCTCTATAAGGAAACTTGTCAGTATGAAAGGAAAAATATGGTCATCTAACAGAAGATGATAATGGTAATTTTCTAAGAGTGTTAAGTCGAACACATTTTGGATCCAGTTATTTAGGACAGCGGAAGCCTAACACCCCTCATCTGGAAAGGGACCAATTAAAAAAGAAAGGAAAAGAAACACATGCAAGTGCAAAATATATAACAAAGGACATGAAAACTAGAAGGAAGGAAAAGGCATAGCTTAACAAATCTCTAATGTCCAGAAATGGAACAGCTATAGAACCACCCGGTCAGGAGAAAATGCCAGTGGAGGAAGTAGCCGAGGGAGGGGACTGCACAGAGCTCAGTATTCCAGAAAATAAAGACTGTGGAGCTGCAGTCATACTACATTGCTGAAAACAGAAAAGCCCAGACAAAAAATAAAAGATCACAATTTCTAAAATGTGGAAGCCTCAAAGCACAACAAACCACTACAATGAATGATTACACTTTATTAGCGTTGAAAAGGCACACACTCTATGCCTTAACTGGAAAACTAGTTGCACTGTACCTTCTCTTCCTCGATCTTTTGTTTTCTTTTTTCCTCTACTGCTGCTCTTCTTTGTTGCTCTTTCAGCTTCTGTTCTTTCAGTTTTCTCTGTTTCTCTTCCATTTGCTTTTCATACTGTAGCTTTGCTTTCTTCTCTTTTTCAAGTATTTGTGATTCTTTGGCAGCTGAGTATTTCAACATTATAGAAATATTAAACACACAACTGAGAAATAAATCATATTGACTTCTGAACATAACAAGAGCTCAAAACAGACAGATGTAACATTTCTTCATAGACTGTAAGACTATAAGACTGTTGGTTTCAACAACAGCCCTCAGCACTTTGCACAGACATTATCTCCCAGCCCATTTTTCAACACTTGCTTGTGTCCCTCTCCGCAAAAAATCAGAGAGGGATGGAAGCCGACTGTCTTAGGGCATGCCAATGTGCCCCTCCTGCCTATGATCTTCCAACAGGACTCAATCTAACTTGAAAGTCAAGTTGTAGATAGATGGAAGAAGCACACCAGCAATGACTGAAGACGCTTTGCGAGACCTTTCCTTGCAACTACCTCAATAGTGTTCCGCTCCCAGACCACATGCAAGAGTAGGGGTTTTTCAAGAAGAAAATTTTATTCATTGCTTCACTGAGGAGCAAGGTCTCAAGTGAGCCAGACACATTTCTAAGACATTTTCTTGAAACACTTTTAGAGGTTCACAAATAAGCATGAGGGTGATGGTGCTCCCATATAAAGTACTCTGGACCCCATCTCAGAGTTTCCTCATCTAGCCATTAACAGAGAAGTAGTGCTGGTATCCGTTTGCCCAGTGTACCCATGGCTTGAGCAGTCAAGGCTTGCATAGCAGGTATCAAGATCTGGCCTAGCTATGACTGCACAAGTAACCCAAGTTCTTTATGTCTACTTGCTTCATGTCCAGCTTTATGCTATACTAGTAATCCGTTCCACACTGCTTGCTATGTAACAAGAGAGAGAGAGAGAGAGAGAGAGAGAGAGAGAGAGAGAGAGAGAAAGACCACAAACCTGAAATGTGAAAGCTTTCAAAGGGCTTAGCTTTTTTCTACTTCAGAGTAAACTAAATGCTTTTTTTTTGATTGGTTATTACACACAGAAATAATTGCACAAATGTTGCTAATTTTACAATGACATTCTTAAGAACGTGTCGGTGTACTGTTTAACCAAGCTTCATTCAGGAAGTGACAGAAGAATTTAATGAACACAGCTTGCAAAATATGTTGCTGAAATCTGACAGCAACATATTTTGGACTTGACAGCCCTGGATAGAATGATGAATAAGGGAACTGAAATTTTATAGCTGTTCAAAGATCCTTCTAGATCCTGTTTAGCCTGTCTAAGGTGACCATAGGAACAAGCCCATATACCCCTTCACAAATGGGCATATCAGCCCCTTCCCTTGCTATATCTGGAGGAATGCAAGTAAGAGGGGACAAGGTTAGCATGCTGACCTTGCATGCTGACCTTGTAGAAGAAGAGTTTGGATTTCTATTCCCCCCTTTCTCTCCTGTAGGAGACTCAAAGGGGCTTACAATCTCCTTTCCCTTCCCCCCTCACAACAAATACCCTGTAAGGTAGGTGGGGCTGAGGCCCCTTCCGCACACGCAAAATAATGCGTTTTCAAACCACTTTCACAATTGTTTGCAAGTGGATATTGCTATTCTGCACAGCTTCCAAGAGCACTGAAAGCAATTTGAAAGTGCATTATTCTGCATGTGCGGAATGAGCCTATGAGAGCTCAGAAGAACTGTGACTAGCCCAAGGTCACCCAGCTGGTGTGTGTGGGAGTGCATAGGCTAATCTGAATTTCCCAGATAAGCCTCCACAGCTCAGGCGGCAGAGCTGGGAATCAAACCCGGTTCCTCCATATTAGAATGCACTTGCTCTTAACCATTACGCCACATGTGACAGATATGTCACATGTACAAGGTTACACAAATATCCTAAAGCACTGGTACTCACTCTACAGCTCACAGCTCCTGAGTAAGCTTAGCAAATACCATCAACCAAAATGAATACTGTGTGCCCTGCATACCATCCCAAACACACATACAAAATGTATTAACTCTATAATCACAACCGTTTAAATTGCCAGAGTACCTCCGAACATAAAGGGTTCCCCCCGCCACTGCTGAATCTATGCACTTTTTATAGGTACCCAAAGGATTAGCGATGGAAAAAGGGGAGCAATCCACCACCATCCCACTGTGTCCACCTTCTTTTCTTCCTAGGCACTGCCCAGGTGCTGGGTGAAAGTGTGCAGTGCAAAGAAGCAGGGGGTGTAGAAAAGGTTGGGCCCTTTACCACTAGTCCTTGGCACTAGGCCCACAACTTGGGATGGGGTGGGGGGCTGATACCTTATTCATCCTCTATCGCTTAGGTGGCAGTGGTTCTTTCAAGTTGGGGGCTACCTGCTAATCACAAGCCTCATTAGTCAACAGCCAAGCCAACTTTCCTGGAACATAGGGTAGGTGCCACACTGAGGTACAGTCCTCAGAACATCCACAAGTGGTATGCCACAGAGCCACATGAGGGTCACTGTCCTAAAGTTTGATGACAAAATTTGATGCCTCAAATACTACATTTCCTCCAAGTTTTTAAGGTTTTCCTTTGTACTGGTAATACCCAGAAACCCGTGTTTTTACTTTACAGTCTGCATTTAACTGTTGTTGCCAGACTGCTCCTACATATACACATAACAGGGCACAAAAATGGCTTTGTCATGTACCACAACCATTAATGTTCTTTCATATCATTGAATATAACCATACCATGCTGCTTTGCTTGTTCTTCTCTACGCTCCCTGGCTAGTCTTTGCCTCTCTTCTGATCTCAAGAGGGAGCCATCTATAACTGCAGAGAATAGAAAATACAGTCTTTTACAAACCTGAGAATTTCAGAGATACTAAATGACCAATTCCCACATTTTCTTTCTGAAAACTATGGACCCCATATACACACACAAACACACACACAGATTTGCTGGAACATAGAAATGGCCACACTGGATCATTTTATTATCTTGGTACAGGACAGGTAGTTTGACTTTGCCATTCAACCAAACTGTGGTGGGGGAAAAGTGTGGTCAAGTCACAGCTGTCTTATGGTGACACCCCCCCCCCCCCACGTAGGGTTTTCAAGGCAAGAGATGTTCACAGGTGACCCATAGTATCTACAATGGGCTGCCCTCCATACATAGTAAACGGATACTTGTCTAACATCAATGAGAATATGCAAACAGTAATTTCAAAGGCAGATAAACCTGGTTTGTGTTTCCTCTCAATTCTAGAAGACCAGCATGAATGAATTCCAGACAGAACAGGTGCAAAGAAGATCATGGAACAGAAATTGTTACCACAAACAGAGATTTTACCTGGCTTTGTTGCTGTTTTTATAGTTATTGAGGCTGGAACTGGAACAGGACTAACACCACTTTGGTTTCTTCTTTCATCAGCTAATGCTTGGGCTGCAGCAACTGTAAATAATATTTCAAATATATCAATAATTTCAGCATTAGACTCGCTAGTGCTTTATCTTAGTGTAACTCTTCATGCATCTCAATGCGATTGTCAAAATTCAACCCAAACAAAATTCAACCTAAACCTCCTGGAGGTCTGCAAAAGCTGTTCTCCTGTATGTACCTTAACACTTGTTCGTTTGAACTGATTCGTGATTGCCAAATGCCTAATCAACCTCTGCTCACTTCTATAAAGAGATAACTATTAAGCACATTGAGGAAGAAAATCTGCTTAAGGGAAATCAGCATGGTTTATGCAAAGGGAAGTCTTTCCTCAACAATCTCTTGGGAGTCCTCTGAGCAAATTAACAAGCGCATGGATAAGGGTGATCCAGCAGACAACACACACTTGGCCTTCTAAAAGGCTTTTGGCAAAAATACCTCACCAAAGATTCCTGAGTAAGCTTAGCAAATGTGGGATAAAAGGAGGGGCCCTTTTATAGGTTAAAAATTAGTTAAATAGCAGGCAGCAGGCAGAAGGAATAAATGGAAAGTTCTCACATTGTTATTCAAGCTGTTCATAAATGATTTGAGATTAGGGGCGAGTAGTGTGGTAGCCAAATTTACAGATGATACCAAATTACACAGGATAGTAAAAACCAAGATGGACTGTGAAGAGCTAATGGAGGATCTCTGGCAGCAGTGAGCCAAATGAAGCATAATGTTGATAAGTGTAATGCTTGCCTATTGGAACAAAACAATCCTTATTTTAAATATATGTTGTCTGAACCAGCTTTGACTGAAAGATCTGGGAGCTGTAATGAAAAGCTAGATGAAAGTGTCAACCCAGTGTGCAACAGCAGTGAAAAGGGATTTAAAATAAAACAGCTAATATTGTAATGTCTTTGTATTGTGCAGCCTTACTTGAAGTATTTAATGCAGTTTGGGTTGTATCTCAAAAAGGATACTGCAAAGAAGGAGAAACAGATGTGATTATGGGGTTGGAGTACCTTTCCTATGAAGAAAAGCTAGATAGTATGGGAATTTTCCATGCACAAAAAACACCTACATGGAGATGTGATATAGGGTGGAAAAAGTGGATAGATGGAACTTTTTCTTCCTCTCCCATAATACAATTTGGGGGCACATAATGTAATTGCTGGGAAGTTGTTCAGGGCAAACAAAAGGAAATGCTTCTTTACTGATGAGTAATTAGATTGTGCAACTCACTGGTAGTGATGGCCAGAGACTCACTCAGCTTTAAAAGGGATTAGACAGGTTCATGGAGGAGAGGTCCATTAATGGCTACTAGATAAAGTGGCTGAAAGTGGCTGAAAGGAGCCTCAATATACAGAGGTAGCAAATCTTGGAATTCCAGTGCTGGGAGGGAGCAGTAAGAGAGGGCCTTGGCCTCTATGCCCTGTTAGTTTGGCCCTCCGCATATGCTGGACTAGATGGACCACTGGTCTGATCCAGCATGCTTCTTATATTCACTCATTCTCTTCTTTATGTGGAAGAAGCTCAGATTCACACATTAACTTTGCCTTGTTAGGGTTAGCCCTATTGGATGTTCTTCATCATCAAATCCTGCTCTATCCTCCATTAGCCTCCAAGAAGATAATGTCACTGCCTTATTCACCCTTGCAATAATCTGTTGTGGGAGGCAGGTATCATTTTACAAATGAAATACTGAGGTGTAAAGATGGTCATTCCACCTGTCTACTTCATGGAAGTGACCATTACATGCTTCATAAAAGTGATTATGGGGAAGGGAAGCTTATTTCCGTACCCCTTCCCTCACCTTTTGTTTGGCTGAGCAAAAACAGCTCATTTCCTGCCCTCTCAAATCAGGCTGGGAGAACTAAATACAGGTGTATGCAAAGAGTTGCAAGTCTTGATAGCAACACAGAATGGTTGGATTCCAGAAACAAATCATAACCAGTACTTCCAGATTTCCTCCACACTGGAATTCGTCATTTAGAGAAGGCTGGACATTCCATACTGTTAATGTAGTCTCAGTTACCAACCAAGTTATATAAGTAAGCTGGTTATATAAGTAAGTCAGGTTTATGACGACCTGGCCAAAATAATGACACTGAATTCAGGAAGCCAAATGCTGAAAACCAAAACAGCTGCAAGACTACAAATAACTTAAGGTACAACAAAAACCTTTAAATGACTTCTCACTAGGAGGTAAAATTCACTTCACCAGCCAATCAAATGAAGCTATGTTTTATGAACTAGGGGGGATATTCTGCAAGGAAGACCAGTTTTCCAGTTCTCTTCTTGCTGATTTTAGGCTACCTTTGAATACTGAAGTGCCTGATGCAAGGCAGGAAGGAAGGGCATTTCTGCTCACCATGACAACTTGGTCTGTCATAGAAACAATCCTCCCTAAGGCTGTGCACTAGAACAATCACCTCAAAGTGGTTAATCCTGTCTGAAGTCAATGATAAATGCTGGTAACAGCACTCATTCAGCAACCCTAAACTGTCACCTACAGCTGTCACCTGGTTTAATTCCATGCGGTAATTTAAACAAAAGTTTCTCTCAGTGCCTACTAGACATGCTCCTGTGGCTTCTTTTGGTGCAATAATAAGGATGACTATAGTAAGAGTTATTCTAATAAATTTTCCAAAGAATGCCCTTTTTTTTCTGGAATCTGACACAACATACACTTCTGTTTTAGCATACAAAGAACATTCAAAACTGGAACACTCATCAAGTGCATTGTAGCACGGCTCAATTGGACAAATATTTCCTTGCAAAGCAACACACACTGAATATCCCACCTTTTAAAAGTGTCACATTATAATGATCAGAAAAACCTTTCATATTCTATTTCAACATACAGGTCCAAATCTGATACCTAAAGGTTTTTTAACTGTGTTTAGACATATCTTCCATTCAAAAGACAGAGGTGTAGATGCCTGCAAACATTTGATTTAGGGAAATAAAATTAGCACCACCTGCTACTCTGACAATGCACATCCAAAAACGCCCCTTGCAAAGGCAAGCAACAAATCCAATGACTGAACTCATCACAGGTCCAAAATGCAGCTTCCTGAAAACTTTAAAACTTGATTTAAGGTTTTCCACCTGTTCTATCTGTTCCATTGTAATTTATAAAATTGATATTAGCATAACATTTTCAGGATGGCAATGAAAAATCAGAGTAGTGCTTACATAATATTGGAAACATTTCTTCAAATCATAATGACAGTTTCCAGTGTCTTTTTCCATACAGCTGTAGACTATGCCAATTTAATGAGAGGCAAAGTTTTACAGTTTTTCTGCCCCAAAAAAGACAGCGAAAGGCATAGCAAAAAGCAGAGTTTCCAGAGAAATAATCAACATGGTTTATTTGGCTTAACAGTAGCTCTCCAAGACAATGCTCACTGTGATGATGTCTGCAGGATATACAAGCACCACCTTTGAAAATGTTGTTAGTAATTCACAGTACTTGAATAAAGTCTTTGTCCACAGTGAAGGTTAGAGACGTGAAAGCCCACCAAAAAAAATCAAAAAAAAATCAGGAAGCAACTGTGTGCATATGTTTTCCTGAGGCCTTTATTTCAATTTTTCCAATAGAAAAACTGAAACATTGGGGGAGTACTGGAAGAACCCCCTATGACCTATACACTTTTCAGAAGGTAGAACACTTCTTAACTGCAAGTTAACTTCTTTAACTCCACATATAAACACCACAAATACCACCTTGGCCAGTGCTAAAAGTATGGTGATTCTGGATAGCTCCACCCACAAATGCTGCTCTTCAACTGCGATTTGCAATGGCACAGCAGAACTCAACTACGCATACACTTCCTCTCCTGGCATACGTTTTCTATGAATTCTGAGTAAAAGGATGCAATCAGTAGGATGCTTTCCTGGGACTAAGATCCATTGAACAATGTGAATATTATGAGCATTAATTCAGATTAGGCTCGTTTACAATTATTTCCTCTACTCAATTTTATGATCCTCTGCCAAAAAACACAATTTGGGAGCAAAGACAAGGGCACTTATGAAAAAAACCCAAAGACAAGGGCACTTATGAAAAAAAACCAAGACTTTGTAATTTGCTTTATGATATGCCTATATATTGTTTTATATTAAACAGATATTTATTTTTTCCTATTTCCATGATCTCTCTCAACTCACTGTGGCCAGAAATTATGCCTTCCTTTATACATTTCTTTGTTTCTCCTTCACTATCTTCAACACAGGGAAATGGACTATCTTCCTCTTTTTCTTCTTCCTCCCTCCCCCATCATGTGAGGAAAGTTTATTTCCTTCTGATGAATGCCCCCCCCCCTTCTTTTATGTGTTGTTTTCCTCAAGTTTGCAGGCATACTATTGTCAAATACACCAGGGTTCTCCCTTCCTTTAACAATAGGACTTAGTACGGCAAATCACAACAGACTCCAGTCAAACTCTGAAATCACAATTAGAAGCCCTTCTCAAAAGAGAAAATAATGCCTCCATTATGTGTCATGCACATGGAAACACCATGACTATTGTATTTTTACTCCCAAACCTTCTAATTCCTCATGCATTTATTATATTTATTTATTTGCAACATTTATATCCTGATCCCTTAATAAAATAATGTGTACTAATACTACCATCATTCTTATTTTACTGTGAGACTGATTACAATGGCTCAAACACAAGATATTTCATCCAGACCTCTACAATCCTCCATTAATTCCTATTAAAATTTTCAGTAATGAAAGGCTTTTATGTGCAAGTATACGACTTACCTAAAGTGAGCAAGCTGTAGTGATTCAGAATGTCAGATTAGGATTGAAGTGATCTGGGTTACATGGCAAAGGAGGGACCTGAACCGAAGTCTTTCTGGTTCCAGTCTAACCATCTAACCAATTTACTGGTGTGATGTTGTGGTTGGAGTTCTGGACTCCCAGGTCCAATTTCCCCCTTTGTCATGAAACTAGATGTACAAAAGCGCAAAAGCATAAAGTGCATTGAAATGTGATTGCAGATAACACACCAGCAGGAGAAAACCGTTTCTTTAAAAAATTGCCTGAATGGGTTTGGAATGGTGCTATGGGAGAGAAGGGGTACTATGGGGGTGAGGGGCTCCAAGCCCTCCTCCCACCAGCAGTTTTCCTCGAACTGTGTGGGCGGAATGATGTCTGGATTTTTCTGCTCCATATGGAGTGTCTGTGATTGCGGAGCAGAAAAAAACTGGCAAAGTAATTCCCCTCACTGCTGGGGAGGGGCGGCATGAGCCCTTTCTCTTTCCATAGCACTGTTTTAAGTCCATTCAGGTGCTTTTTTTTAAAAAAAAAATAAGAATCACCATCCTGAATGTAAGTACAAAAACATACCATCTGGTTTGGCTCCTGCTGAGATATCTGAGCTCAGTCATTTTTTTTCAGGACAGCCTACCACATGGGGTTGTTGTGAGCATAGAGAGCCACATATAACACACATGAGCTGTCTGGAAAAAACAGTAGGTTAGAAATTGACCAAATAAATAAATAAATCCCCACTCAGCAATGAGGATAAAAATAAAATGGAGGAGATAACCACAAATGTTGCTATGCACTCGACAGAGGGGTCGTCTAAAAATGAAACAGACAAACTACATGGTGAGTTCATCAAACCAAACCATATGGGTGGTGCTTTGTTAATATAAAGTGTTACCTAAACTCAGGCAAATTGTTATAGCCCAACACAAGCTCCATCAATACTATAATACACAACTATGTCAAAAAACAAGGAAAGTAAGATTTCACAAAAGCAAGATGACAACACCAGATTCTTAGTAACATGTGGTAAAAGAACCTCCCAGAGTCTGGTCGGGTTTACACATGTAGGGAACAGGACAATAGAAAACAGTGTCACGCAGTGAACAGGACACCACTTTTCTGTTGTCTTCCATGCTTGGATTTTTTAAGCACAAAAGTGGGGTCTGGCAAAGATTGGAGAGATTCTTCTTAACTTGGGAGAACCCTCTCCCCAAAACTACAAACTGGGGGGGGGGGGGAGATTAGAAAAGTGATATTTGATCTTCCCAGGGCAAAAAAAATCATTCTATATGTCTCCTGCTCCTAGCCCCCTATATCAGATTATCACGGGGGCTGGTGGGGGGTGCAACAGAAACCATGGCCTGTGTTTTCTGCTCTTAGCCTCCTGCTGCAGCTGCCTATCAGGGAAGGGGGAGCTTGGGGAAGAACATGACTGGCGTTTTTCACTCCTAGTTCCCTCCAATGGTCACACTGCAATGGAAAATGGGATTTCCTAACTCCTCCACCCACAACTGGAGTTTCTTGCTTGACTATTCTACTACCCCATTCTGCTTCCCATATAAACCAAATATCACTGCTGGGTGGGGCAATTATTACCAAGTAGAACATTCTTCACCACTAAAAAGTCTGCATCTATCTCTGTGTGAAAAGTATCATTCCTCTACAAGAGTTTGTAAAGGTTACAAGAGCTTGTAAGTAGCCTCTGGCCTAGCTGCCTATAAAAAACTGTGGAATCAAGCCTATCCTCCCAAATTGTATTCTGACAGAAAGGTGTCTGCTTGCCTACCCTTTGGGCTATGTCCCAAATCAGGGTGGTCTCCCTGCCTGCTCAATGTTATCCGTTTTGTTCCAGACACTACAGGATGCCCAAAACTATGCCTGGTACCATTGCTGCTGCTCCTGGCTCTTGACAAGACTGACCCTCTAATAGTGGCATAGCACCAAGGGAGAGGGGATGTGTGTGATGCACCGGGTGCACGCCAGTGCTGGGGCGTTTTGGGGTGTGGCAGGGGTGCAGGGTGCACGGATGCCCTGGGCACAGTTCCCCCTCACTCTGGCCCTGCCCTCTAAGGGCTGCCAATAAAGTTAACTGGCTGGCCCTGTAATTGAGACAAAAGAACATCATGGTGAAATGCACTCATTACCTTTGGCTTTATAAATTTACTTCATGTATATCCCACATTTCTCCCTAAAGTAGAATCCAAAGCCGCCTTTATCGTTCTGCTCTCCTCCATCTTATCCCCACAAAAAGGGAGGTTTTTCTAAATCAACCACATACAAACGAGGAACATAGCAATGTGCATATGACAAGGGATAGTGTCTACAAAAGACTTGAGGGTAAAGCACATAAATCCCAGGTTAAGGACAGAGACAGGGTATACGGGTGTCTCTATGCTAATAGTAGAAGCATTCGACCTAAAATGGGGGAGCTAGAGTACAGAGTTTTGAAGGAGGACTTTGATATAGTGGGCATTACAGAGACATGGTGGAATGAGGAGAACCAGTGGGATGCTGTTATACCAGGCTAAGGCAGGCTCTATAGGAAGGATAGGACAGAGGCGCATTGGGAGGTGGAGTTGCCCTTTACATCAAAGAGAAGGCATAGTATCACATAAAATAGAGCAATGCATAGGGAGCTGGTTTCCCCTACAGAATCACTGTGGATATCAATACCAGGTGTGAAGGACAGTTTAATATTAGGAATATATTATCGATCCCCCTGACCAAAGTGCACAAGAGGATTCTGAGATGGAAAAAGAAATTAGAGAGGCCAACAAAACAAAAATGCTTAGTGGTAATGGGTGATTTTAACTATCCCCATATAAACTGGAAAAATGCATGTTCAAGGCTGCATAGTAAGAGAGAGAGCATTCCTGGATATGCTAAATGACTGTGTGGCTGTAGAGCAGATGGTTGTGGAACCAACCAGGGGAGAGGTGATCCTAGATCCTAATTCTTATGTGGGACCTGCAGGACCTCGGTGGCTTGTTGAGCCGATAGAGAACAGCCAGCCACAAATGCTGTCAGATTCCAGTATCTCAGCATCTTGAACAAGTGGCAACTACTAATGTAGTTACATTCGCCTTCAGAAAGTGGAAATTTCTCAAAGATGAGGGGGCTGAGTGCGCAGGAAGCTGAAAGGGAAAATCAAGAGAGTCAAAAACTGTCCAGGATGCTTGGAGGTTATTTAAAAACACAGTAATAAAAGCTCAGCTGGAATGTGTTCCACAGGTTAGAAAAAAGGCAGCACCCAGTCCAAAGAAAGCCACCATGGTTAACAAGAGAGGTTGGAGGAGAATTATCATTGAAAAAAAAGAAAATGTCTTTGGTAGAAATGGAAGTCCAGTTTGGCTGATGAAGAATATGAGAGGGAACACAAATGGTGGCAAAAGAGAAGCAAGTTAGCTGTAAAGGGAGGCAAAAAAAAAAAAGGATTATGAGGAACGAATGGCTGCGAACATCAAGACCACAGCAACAAACAAAGTTCTTCTGCAAGTACATCAAAAGCAGAAAGCCAGCAAAGGAGGCGGTAGGCCAGTTAGATGACAAAAGGAACAAAGATTGTGTGCTAAAAGATGGCAGGGAGATTGCAGAGAAGCTGAATGAATTCTTTGCATCTGTCTTCACCCAAGAGGAGGTGAGGAACATTCCTGCACCTGAACCAAGATTCTTAGGAGGCGAATCCGAGGAACTAGCGAAGATAGTGATAGACAAGGAAGAAGTTCTGGCAGCCATTGATAAACTAAATGTTACCAAATCCCCTGGCCCAAGATTGCATTCACCCAAGAGTTCTTAAAGGGAAGCTCAAGCATGAAATTGCTGATCTTCTCACTTTAATATGCAACTTATCCCTGAAATCAGGCTCCATCCCTGAAGACTGGAAGATGGCCAATGTCACACCAATCTTTAAGAAAGGATCTAGGGGGGACCCGAGGAAGTACAGGCCAGTCAGTTTGACATCTGTTCCTGGTAAATTAGTAGAATCTATCATTAAAGATAAAATTATAAAACATGTAGAAAAGCAAGACCTGCTGAGAAAGAGTCAGCATGGCTTTTGAAGAGGCAAATCCTGTCTTACAAACTTACTAGAGTTCTTTGAGGGTGTAAACAGGCATGTGGACAGGGGTGAACCGGTGGACATTGTCTACTTGGATTTCCAAAAGGCTTTTGACAAAGTTACTCCCTAGAGACTATTGAGAAAACTCAGCAATGAAGGAAGAAGAGGGGAAGTCTTCCTATGGATTAAAAACTGGTTGAGAAGCAGGAAGTAAAGGGTGGGTGTAAATGGGAAGCTCTCACAATGGGAGAGGTGTCCCCCAAGGATCCGTTTTGGGACCAGTGCTCTTTAACCTATTCATAAATGACCTGGAAGTAGGGGTGGGTAGCGTGGTGGCCAAGTTTGTGGATGATACCAAATTATGTAGGGTGGGTGGGAGGAGAACCACAAAGGATTGTGAAGAGCTTCAAGCGGATATGATAAATTAGGTGAGTGGGCTCAGAAATGGCAAATGCATTTCAATGTAGCAAAATGTAAGAGTGATGCACATGGGACAAAAAAAATCCAGGCGTCACATACACGCTACAGGGGTCAGTGCTATCAGTCTGAGACCAGGAAAGGGATTTAAGTCTTAGTTATGATGATAGCTCCATAGAATGTCAACTCAATGCATGGCAGCAGCTCAATGAAAAAAGGCAAGCTCTATGCTGGGGATCATTAGAAAAGGAATTGATAATAAAACTGCAAAGATTGTCATGCCCTTATATAAAAGCAGTGGTGCGACCGCGCCAGGAGTACTGTGTCCAGTTCTGGGTAAGCGCATCTCAAAAAAGGATATTGAGGAGATAGAAAAAGTGCAGAGAAAGGGCAACAAAGGATGATTGAGGGACTGGAGCACCTTCCCTATGAGGAGAGGCTGCAGCGTTTGGGACTCTTTAGTTTGGAGAGGAGGAGGCTGAGGGGGGATATGATTGAAGTCTACAGAAATTATGCATGGGGTGAAAAAGAAAAATGTTGACAGAGAGAAATTTTTCTCTCTTTCTCCACAATACTAGAACCAGGGGGCATTCATTTGAAAATGCTGGGAAGAATTGGGACTAATAAAGGACACTTCTTCATGCATAGCGTGTGATTGGTGTTTGGAATATGCTGCCAGAGGTGGTCATGGTCCACTAACACGGACTAGCTTTAAAAGGGGCTTGGACAGATTTATGGAGGAGAAGTCGATTGGCCACTAACCTGGATAGCTTTAAAAGGGGCTTGGACAGATTTATGGAGGAGAAGCTGGGATTTATGGCTACCAATCTTGATCCTCTTTGATCTGAGATTGCAAATGCCTTAACAGACCAGGTGATCGGGAGCAACAGCCGCAGAAGGCCATTGCGTTCACATCCTACATGTGAGCTCCCAAAGGCACCTGGTGGGCCACTGCGAGTAGCAGAGAGCTGGACTAGATGGACTTTGGTCTGATCCAGCTGGCTTGTTCTTATGTTCTTATCTCTCTGAAGTACACTAGGCTAAGGTTGTGTGAGTGGCCCAAGGTCACTTAGCAAGCTTCCATGACAGAGTGGGGATTCAAACCTGGGTCTCCAGACGTTGATGAGATACTTTTATCACTATACCACACTGGCTCTATCTGCATGGAAGCTCAGCAGTTCAATGTCCCTCCCTCCCCGCCCCCAATAAAAACTGTATCCAGGTAATTTTTTTCAAATTTGGAGTAAAAGAGAGTTGGTTCTTTCTAAATATGCCATTCCTAACTGGTGTATGCAGGTGGACCAGCAAATACAAGAGTGTGGCAAGAACAAGAATAACTTATGTATGCTTTTTTCAGGGTGATAAAGCAGATAGCTCAACATTTGCTAATGTCAATGTATTTTTTTGCTGTCTTATTATACTCTGGTGCACCACAAGATCTCAGGAGATTTTTTAAATTCATCAATTACCACTTCCTGGACCTCCTTCCTCATAGAATGTTCCCACTGGGTCCTAGTGCCCAGTGTTCCCTACCCCACACTGGTCCAAACACCAAGCTGGTCTGGCTAGTGGCTGGGCCTGGCAACAGCCTCCCCATGCTCTTCACCCTCCCCCTGGCCCATTCCCTTCTTTCCCGCTGGGCCTGGCAACAGCCTCCCCATGCTCTTCACCCTCCCCCTGGCCCATTCCCTTCTCACCCCCACTTGCTCACTTGCTCATAGTCCCAGGACTATGCCCATAGTCCGGGATTATTTTCTACTGCAGAAGAATGTGCTTCCACCACACCATTAATAATCACACTTTTATCTTTCTGTGAGACAAAATATAACTGTTCTCTTGCCTGGCTCATCTAATGCTAAAGATGGAGACCAGGGATAGAATACTTGTTAACTTTTCTGCTGTACTCACAATTTGGCCACTCAGTTGTAGAACTGACAACGCATGCATCAATTTCACTGTATTGCTGATTCAGGGGAGAGACAAAGAACCTGAACAGGCAGCAGGCAGTAGCAGAATCATCCAACAAAAATCAAAGTAGCACACCATACACACTGATTTACATTAGCAATCTTATCAACTACTGTCATAAAGGCTGGCTGTGAATTGATTGAAAATGAAGAAATCACATTTCAGTGAGGCATATTTTGCGAGTCCTACCTCTGAATTTAAATGTAGAAAGACTTAGGTAGCAACAAAAACGGAAAAAAAATAGGGTGTTGTGGGTTTTCCGGGTTGTATGGCCGTGTTCCAGGATTTTCTTCTGAAGATGCCAGCCACAGATATAAGTGAAATGTTAGGAGAAAATACTGCTGAAACATGGCCATACAACCTGGAAAACCCACAACACCCTAGTGATTCTGGCTGTGAAAGCCTTCAACAATTGCTAGATCATGCTAACCAAAAAATTGCTAGATCATGCTAAACATTCCACTTTTTGCATCCAGGGTCCTAAAAGAAAATAAACCTACCTGGTTTCATACTGAAAAAAAGTGCTGTTGGTTAGCTGGAATTTGGTTGTAATTAGGCAGACAGGCCTAAAAGCACAAGTCTTCCTTTGCTCTAATTCATATGTTCTGCTAAACTGGACTAATTCAAGCTATTGTGGCCTAGTGATACACCAAAACTGTAGTTCTCAGTGATCATTTATTATTCCAAATACATTAAAAATTTAGGGATCATGAACAAAACGGACCATCTCGTTTTGCACAGGACAGGGAAAAACCATCAATGTGATTTCCAAGGTGCTGTCATTTTTTATTGGTAATGCTGTGTTTAGAGAGAAGAACTGGGCTTGAGTGACAGGCTGTATTTCAACCACACATCAATCCATTCTCCCAGCCTGATCTCCCTATTCTGTGTTTTTTTTAACAGGGCGGGATAAGTACATCAATACCGCTAATGATAAATGCAACTGTAAAAGCAGCGGGGGTCACAAAACACAATATTAGTAGGGTGCAAAATATAGCATTAAATACTTCAGCCTTTTTAATCATGTTTTGTCACCAAACTAACACAGCAACCAAATTAGCACAGTAACCAAACTACCAAAGCAATATTAATGATCTGATCAGAAAGCAGAGGTTTTGGAAACAAGTTATATTGTATATAGAAAAATATGTCAAAGTAAAAATAATGGTAAATATAGACCTATTATGTATAGGTATAACGGAAAATAAATTAATAGAACAAAGAAAGAGAACACTATTTAAAATTATGATAAGAGCAGCCCATGCTTTAATAGCATTGGGATGGAAAGATAAAAGTATATGGTCTATACAGAAATGGTTGGAATATGTATGGGAACAAGTACAATTAGAAATTTTTGGAATAATGTCAAGAAACCAAACATGGCAAGAAAAACAAATGGACATGTTGATGATTTGGACTGAATTCACAGATTGGTTAAATGAAGTTGGAATTAAAGAAGAAAATTGGAAAAGGAGAGTTAAAAGAATGAACCTGCTGCTGCACATTTAAAGAAAAAAAGAAGAAATTTGGGGGTAGGGTGGGGGAAAAGGGGTAAAATGATATTAAGGATGTACTATAATCAATTTCCAGAATAGCAAAGTATTCTTAGAGCTCACAGCTAAGTTCAACACAGGATCAATGCGTAGTCATGGACTATCTCATAGCGAAATATTCTTTAAAGTCTCGGGCCTCCCTTTACATTGCCTTTGTGGACTTTAAATTCGCTTTTGATTCAATTTCAAGAGAAATACTGTTGAAAAAAATTGCATAGCACCAATATAGATAAACAGTTACTAATGCTAATTAGGGCTCTCTATGAGAACACCAGCATTAAAGCTAAATATAACCCACAAGGCTATCTAACAAATGAAATCAAAAGTAGCAGAGGTGTCAAGCATGGCTGTATCCTTATTTAACTTCTACATCAATGACATGGTAGCCTTATTCAATAACCCAGATTTTCACCCCCGCAAAATTGCTGACAAAAGTATCTCTTTACTTCTTTATGCGGATGATTTGGCCCTTATCTCTATAACTCCCATTGGCCTGAGAAGAGCCTTAAGGACCCTTGCTGATTACTCCCAGAAAAATCAGTTAGAAATTAACTATGATAAAACTAAAGTCATGGAATGCGCTATTAGACCTAAAAATCATATCTGGAAATTAAATGGAAAAAAATTGGAGCAGGTCTCACTCTACAAATATCTGGGTGTAGTATTTCAGTCATCAGGACTCAGAACGGCTGATAACAAATATGTTATTGCAAATGCGTCTAAAAGTTCTGGCGCCATTAGAAACCATTATTGGAATAAAGGTGGTCGTCACATCCCGGCTGCCATCAAACTATTCAAGGCTAAATCATTGGTGCAACTATCCCATGGTATACCACTCACCATAACGGCTCTCTCTGCAATCTTGAACGTCCTCAATCAAAATTTCTGAGGTCTATCCTACAGCTCCCAAATAACATCTCTAACACTGCATTGCATATAGAGACTGGACTAATATCAGTATAGGCAAAATTATGGACATTCTTTATACTATATTGGCTCAGACTATGCTATTGCCAGAGGGGCCTTGCAAGACTTCTCTTGCTTGACACATTTATTCCCCCATGGCTTAGAGCAGTACTACAGAAACTACCATACTATGGACTTTCCCAACAACTAATCACAAGTATGAACTACGACAGAGCTAGGGATCTTGTCAAACTCAGAATTATAGAAGTTGAGAGGCAACACAACCTCAATAAACTTAAAAACCCTATTTTTAGTAAACTAATGCTAAATAGACTCTCAATAATGCCTTATCTTATTTCTCTGTTTAATGTTAACTATTGTAGAGCCTACAGCCTACTTTGTCATAATGCCCTTTTGCCTTACTACACCAATGGGGTTTATAATAAAGTACCAATTGAGGGCAGAATTCGCAGCTGTCAAATAGGATGCATTGAAAATACAGAACATATACTATTTGAATGCTCATATTATGATGATATACGTTAGATGCTTCTTCCCCATGACCAGGCAAACTTCTTTTTTGCTAAGAAAGAAAAGATTAAAATACTGCTATCTGATACAAATAAACATCTAACGCACTCTGTTGCCAAGTTTGCCTGGATATCTAGTAAAATCAGGAAGGCCCGACATTACTCCACTGGCTCTGCCAGCTAATTTTTATTTATTATTAGCTGGACATACTATTCACTACTTTGTGCATATGTCTTGAATTTTCTGATGCCTATTAGCTGCATTTTATTATCTGTTTTAATTTGTTTTTTGAAATTTCTGCAATTTTTGTGATTTTAATTCTTTTGTACCTTGCTGGTCAATGACCGTAAATAAATCATTGATTAATGGAACGGATGTACTATAATGTTGAAAAGTGATTGTAAAAATGATCCAATATATCAATAAAAATTATTAAAAAAGAAAAGAAAGCAGAGGTTTAGGTAGGCAGTATTTTTCTCTGGCAGCCCAATCCAGATGGGGGGGTGGGGGTGGAATTGCTACAGGGAGAGGCAGAGGACCACAGCAGCGCATTTGCCCCCTCCACCACTACAAGGTGCACTCCCAGAAAGGGGAGGGGGCAGAGATACAAGCAACCAGCTGCCCTTCAGCCCTGCAGCAGAACAATTTAGTAGAGAGGATCGCTGTGGGGCAACGTAGGCGCCTGTTCGGATGCATTGGGGGGTGGGCTGGGGCCTTCCTGGGGGTGGACTGCACTGTAAGCAACATATCTGAGCTGCCAAGCAATGTAATTTGAGATGACAGATCCAAGAACACAAGTAATCAGCAAGTCAGTGGGAAACCTACCAGGAAACCCCACATTGACATAAAAACTGGAAGAATCATCAGTAAACCACAGCCCAAAGCTGTAGTTTTCTAAGGAAACCAGACCTCAGAAGGAGGAAGCACAGGCCAGCGTGATCTGCATAGTAGAGGTGAAAGGGGGGGGGGGGGGGGATGTGTACATTGTCATTTAGCTCCCTCTAACTACAGCAGAAAGGGAAACCGGCAGGAAACTCAGTCTGACATTGCATACACACACACTGAAATTGCTGAGTTTGTTTCAAAATCCATGGGGAGAAGAGTGAAAAATAAATTCATACACTGGGCCTAAGTTCTTTTCTTTTTGTCCAAAAGAAATAATTTTGTAAAAAAGAAAACTTTCAAAAGAAAGAAAAAGGCTAGATGCAAGGAAGATTCAAGAAGGGGATGGATGAATCAAGAACTGATACAGGGCCCATTTGAGGAAAGAAAATAAAATAATAGTGAGGCACAATAATGAATATGTAAGGGGAAAAGTGATGGAATTACCTAGAAATGGGGAACAGAACCCAGAAATCAGTGGAGAAAGGTGAACAGACAGACAATGTGGATGAACCTGAGGGGAGAACTGTGAAAAAACTGTGCAGAGGGAAAGGCAAAATGAAATTAATATAAGGGGCAAATTGGAGGGCGGGGAAGCACAAAAAGGAAGAGATCAGACTGATTGACCAGGAAGGCGCGCTGGTGAGGGGGAGAATCTTATGGAAAAGGAATCAAAAGTGAACATAAGCAGAAGGCTAGGATAACACTAAACTGGAGGATCCACTGAAGACAAAAACTGAAGGCAGGAAAAAAAAAGCGTAGGGAACACAAATTAATACAACGGGACACTGGACTGAGAGGAAGAGAATGGACCAGCACAAGGGGCGGTGGAGGGATTTAATGAAGAAACACCGACAGACAAAATAAGAGGGGGCGGATAATAACGGGACGGAGGAAATAAAAACTGTATCTACAGGGGAGAAATGGGGGTGGGGGTTCCGTGCCCTTGGCCTTGCCCTGAAGCGACGGGAAACGTGACAGAGAAGTCCCCAGCCCAGAGGTCCGTTTCTTTCCCGCCCCTACTCCGTCTCTCACCCATCTGTTCCCGCAGCCCCTTCAGGGACGGCGTCGAGGCACCGCAAGTCTCCGCCATCTTGGGCCGCCCCAGGGGGGGAGGAGAGCAAGCCCCCCCTCCCCTCGCCCGGTCGCTCCAATCACTCAAGTCACAGCGGGCGGCCGGGAAGCGCCGCACTGAGCGGGAGAGAACGCCCGACCGACCGGTCGAGGCGAACTGCGCATGCGCTGCATCGTCCGAGTCTCGCGCTCGCTCCCCCCCCCCTCCTTTTCCCCCTACAGCGCCGCCTCCAGGAAGTTGGGGACAGACTGAACGCCGGCGGATGGGTCGTGGCGTGTTGCGCATGCTCGTGGCTGTGTTCTGCCGTGGCGGTCTCGCCGCGCTTTTTCTCGGCGCTGTCCAAGAGTGCCGTGGGCGCGCACCCTGCAGCACCGCCTCAAGGGAGGGAGCGGCGGCGAGGAAGTCTGCGCTGAGACGCGCCTTTCGCCTCTGGCTGGGGCGCGCCTTCTTGAAAGCGAGCGGTCTCCTCTCCACCCTCAGGCTACTGCAAGTGTGTCTCGTCACCCCGCCCACTCCAGCCGGTTTGGATCTCTGGTGCTTTGGCCCCTTCCACACATGCAGAATAATGCACTTTCAGTGCACTTTGCAGCTGGATTTTACTGTGTGGAATAGCAAAATCCACTTGCAAACCATTGTGAAAGTGGATTTAAAAGTGCAGTATTCTGCATGTGCAGAAGTGACCTTCATGTCACAAAGTTTGGCACGCCAAAGTGGCCTCTCAAGGCATGTTAAACAACCCAACTTTTACTTGTGTTTCTTTAGATGTACACCGCACAGCTCAAGTATGGGTACACTGGAACCTGTTTCATGCTTTTCTGTGTCCACCTAATCCTCAGTGCTCGGAAAACGGAGTCTCAGATCTGAGAGTGGGACAGGTGCCAAAAGGGGGAAGTGTGTCTAAATAAAAAGCAAACCTGAAAGGAATATGTGCTCAAAGCGAAGGAGACCACACGTGCATAACTGCCCAATTCTTTCTTAGGTTAATGATCAAGCAGAGGGATTTCAGTTTTCTGTGTATAAATCTCATGCCAAGTGCATCCTTGCATTTTATTGCCATTCTCTTTCTGGTATTATTCTTTGTAGTGGGCTATTATTATGACAATGCAATCACAACTAAATTAGACATTCTTTAGTTTTAATAATATTGTCCACTAGCGGTACCCAGCCATGCGTTGCTGTGGGTTATTGTGGTGAAATGGGAAAGGAACAGTAGCAGAAAATCAATTGCAGAGCCAGCAGTACGTGCTCCTGGAAACGCGCAGCCTGATACTGTGTGATGTCATTGATGCGTGTGACCGCATTTCTTGGGGGAGAATGGAAAGGCACCCCTCCCACACATCTAGGCTGGCTGGTCACGGTCCTTTACCTGGGAGTAAGTTTGGTTGGTGGCAATGGGTGTCTCTTCTGAGTAAACCTTCTGAGGGGCGTGACTCAGCCACTCAAAGTATGTCACGGTTGCTTTACTGAGCTTGCTCCTGAGTAACACGTGCCTCGGAGGCAACCTGGTTTTCTGAACGGTCACCTCAGTATTCATGGAATCTAGGCTGGCTGGCCCCTCCCCCTCCCTTGCATGCCACCCCTCACTCTCTCCCCTCTTCCCTTGCATGCCACCCCTCCCTTTCTTCCCTCTCCCTCCGCTAGGGTGGGTGGGTCATATCAAGATGCTGGGCCCCCTCCCTTCCCTCCCTTGCATGCCACCCCTCACTCTCTCCCCTCCTCTTCCCTTGCATGCCTCCCCCTCCGTCCCTTCCCTCTCCCTTCCTCCAGCTGTCTTTTACGTTCAAGCTTGTTCAATATGGGTGTGGAATATGGGTGAGGACGTAGTGAAGTGGTGTTGGGATGTGAGGGAGGGCAGAGTGAGGTGTGTGAGAATGAGCTGGATGTGTATGAGAGTATGTGTGTTGTGTGGTAGCAGTGGGTGAGGCACAGAAAGTGAAAGGTACCTGCATGTGAGCGGGGGGGACCCCCACCTGACGTCTCACATGGCAACATGTGTCCGTGGTTCACTTCCACTCGAGTTATTACCTAAGTACTGTTTTCACTGTTCATATCTGGCCATCTGAGCGAACATTCTAAGGGCATGAAGATTCTAAGGGTGACAGTTACACACAGCCAGCTTCATGTCATTCACCCTGGAGCACCTGGAAAAAGGCGTTTTACTTGGGCCAGGTGTGAAATTTTAGGTATGTGAACATCTAAAAACACTCTCGCCTGGTTGACTACAGTGGCTGGGAATTTTCAGAAGAATTGGCTCAGCAGTTCCTGTGCTAGACCATAGTGAACAAACTCACAGCTTGCTTTTTATATATATAGATTAATACTGTGACTTTGAGATAGGATAGACAATCAGGAAGCAATAGGACAATCAGCATTGGTCTTATCACATTCTGATTACATTAATTATATGGTAATATTTCATGGTTATTTTTGTACCATTAAACTGCAAGGTTTAGAGTCACCAATTTTTCAAAAAGGGCTACAGTTTTAATTTAAAACAAAACAGGTTTTGTTTGAAGAAGCAATTTTATCTTCTTGATTAAAAATCCCTGCAGCCCTCCTAGCACTAGGGTCGCCAACCTCCAGATGGTAACAGGAGATGTCCAGATATTACAATTTTTCTCTAGGTGACAGAGATTGGTTCCCTTGGAGAAAATTACCACTTTGGAAGATTGACCCTATTACTTTCTACCCCACTGAAGCCCTTCCTGGTCCATCAATGTTTAATAATGTGGCTCAGATTTAAACAGGAAATCCAGCCAGTCAACCTGTGTAATGTTACATTAAACAAACCTTAAATGAACTCAATCTCAAAACCCTGGCAGAGTATGTAGCTATAGTTGAAGAGCCTGAAGCTAATAGATTATGATTCCATTCTGTGAATGAACTAAAGGCATCCTCAGGTTTTTAAACTCTCTCCCTTAGCATGCAGTTTTGTAATTAAACATTTTCTCCTCTATGGCCATCTGTAATGTGTTGCTTCATTTCACACTATTTTTGTTTTTCAAAACAGAATTTCAAACCAAGATTAAATCTAATCCTGCTTTGGAAAAAAGAGAGTATTTCAAGGATTACAGTTGCGGTACAACAACACATTTCATTCAGATGTGATAGCAGAAGTTGTTTATCTGGTCACAATCAAGGAAAGTCAGAGAGAGGGGAAGCCCAGAAGCCTGAATACCTCTTGAGGCTCCTTCACATAAAAACAACCTTGGTTTCTTGGTACATCTAAATCCCTTAATCCTCAATTCCCCATACTTCCCATTCCCTTTTCTTCTTCTTGATGCCCCGCCCATCCTTTCCCCTCCCTTGTAGGTCCTCCCATTTTCTTCTGCTCTCTTCTCTTTCTTTTCAACTGTCATCAACCGACAGCTTTTCTCCTTGCCTTTCCCCAGTAACCTAGATTCTGATCCCTCCCATCATTGTCCTGCCTTCTGTATCTCACAGGAGTCGACATGACACTTGCCAAGCGGGAAAGTTATTTCACAGGCTTGCTAGGCACAAAGCAGCAAGCGTTTGGGAGGAGGCTGCTCAAATTATGACTGATCATATCCTTCAAGATTTTATGTGCCAGGCAAAAGACTGCTGTTGCACAATCTGCTGCATTCTGAGTGAAGGAACCATTGCTTTAGAACAGAGCTTTTTGGATTCCTGAGCAGCGTGTACCCTTCTCACAAGCACAGCTTGCCCATCACAGCTGATCCTTCCCACATTGCAGAGCCACAGGAAAAGGTTAAGTGTCTTACAGAACACAAGCAGTACTTGCAAGGCTACAGTGTCCTACACAGGCTTGGCCATTCTGCATTTGCACCTTAGTACATGTACATCTGCAATACTCGAGTTGCTTAGCAGATTCAGCGATGATAGTGTGGGAAACTCTGCCACCCAGTGCCAGATTGAGATGAAGACAGGTCCTAGGCTATTCCACTTGTGAAGTGGAATTCCCAGCTCCCCACCCCCATGACTAGAGGAAGATGGAAGAGTATTTTAAACAAAATTGATTAAAATAATCTTCCATTTTCCTCTAGCGTTTGTTAGCACACTTTCAAATTTTTTGTTTATGCTCAAATTAGAATCTGAAAATAAAAAGAAAAATTAATCTTCAGCATTTATTAGAAAGGAAAATATGAAGGGACATTCTCACAAAATGGGGTCCACTTCAGGGAAGTCCTGGAAGGGCAAAATCAATACAGAAATCGATGCTGGTGTCGAGTTATCGGCTTAAGACAGTATTATTCTGAAATGGAGTACAAGTAAAATTACTGAAGAGTTGTTTAGAGACTACAGTATGTTATGACAGCATATGTAAGAAAGGCCTATAATAGTGTCAAGAATATTATACACTTTGGCCAAAGGCCCCCTAGATTTTGAGGTTTTAGGCTACAGCCTGCCAAACCTATAGGTAAATTTGGCACTGCCGCCACTTGTAAGAATGTCAGCAGATTGGAGAAAATTGTCTTGTCCCTTCAATATAGGCTTAATTTGGGGAAATGAGCAGTCGAGGCTTTCATGGAACAGATGTAAATAACATCATATTAAGCCTTTAACTGACACTTTACCTGAGATAGGGCATTTTTCTCCAGGCCTGCTGACAGCCCTATTCACTTCAGCCAATGACTTCCTGCATCTGACAACATGGGCTCAGGTTCACAAAAGCCTCTTCCCCAATAACTTCCAAGCAGCAGCTGAAGGGGTCTGAAGAATGTGAAGTCAACAGGGACTTGGTGGGAAATGCTCCCAGTGGTTTGCACTATGGCTCTGCTGTATTCCAGCGCACAAAGATGGCCCATTGCTAAAAGACACCAGTGTTTGTCTTGTTTGCCTGCTGAAAAGAAGAGCCTTTGTCAGTCCACCCCATAGAATTATTCTGCTTTTGACTGACAAATAGATCCCCTTGTGTCTTCTTCTAAGGCACCATATTCAAGGATCTGAGCAGCAACGGTAATGAGGAGCCATTCTCTTCTAGCCTCAGAGAGATATTTTTCTCTGGCTCCCCACTTCCACCTCCTACACCAAAGCATGCACCAGAATTACAGCTGCAGGATTTGCTTCGACTCGGTGCGTGCCTCTGTTTTACATCACCCTAGCAATGGAAGGAAACATTTTATGCTCTCAGAAATAAAAATCTAGTAGCCCCAACCTTATAGGTGCAATGAATGTTGCTAGATACCAAATTACTAAAATAATAACTCCAAAATATATGGGATGGGTAGGGGAGTTCAGTTGTGTTACTGTTAGCCAGTTGTGCAAATTTCATAGTCCTTGCTAGTATTAGCCAGAACTGAAATAACTATGCAATTAATTTGGCTTATCCAAGGGAATTCTGGGCATTAATTTTTTTTGTTTGGTAAGCCACAAGCCAATCTGCTTTTTATGCAGCATCTACCTCAAGCCCAGATTCTTGAGTACATCTTCTACATGAACTCTTTGGATCCTGGCCACTCATTGTGTTCCCTTCCCCTCCCCCCCCCCCTTTTTTTTTTGCTATGTGAGCTGACAGGGACATATCAAGAAACAGCCAGTAACAACATCTTTATGAAGTATCTAGTCAGGAAATTTGTTAAATGTTCGCCCTTTGAAGTTTTAGACTATGGTTTATATGATTGTAAGTCCATTTTATGTAGCCCTTTTGCTAGAAAAGAGAGTTATAAATAATCATGCAAATTAATGTGCCCTTTCTCTCCCTCCCTGCCAACTTTTCCCAAACGAACATGCAGACTTCCAGGCTGAGCATCAGTTTGGAAAAGGGTGGCAGAGATCAGTGGGGTTCCCTGCCATTTTATCACATTGATGCTCTGCTGGGAGGCATCAGAAGTCCCTGTCGAGTGCACCAGAATCTAGTTGAAGTGGCACACACAAAAATCAGAGCTCCAGACAAATTGCCATTGCCAGACGTAACATCAGTGTTCATGATGGAATGAAAGCTCACGTGTACATTAGTTTTTGGGGATGGGGTGCAGTTGTCCTTTTCTTTTGGTTAATTTAATGTATTATTCTGCCTATGGCTGGGGTAGGGTTGCCAGGTCCCCCCTGGCCACAGGTGGGGGATGGAGGATAGGGTTGCCAAATCCAGGTTGGGAAACTCTTGGAGATTTGGGGGTGGAGTATAGGGAGGACAGGGACCTCAGTGAGGTACAATGCCATAGAGCCTCCACTCCAAAGCTCATTTTCTCCAGTGGAACTGATCTCTGTAGTATGACGATAAGCTGTAATTCTGGAGGATCCCTACTCTGGAGTCTCCTGAGTATGTAGACACCCTTCCTTTTTGAGTGTCTTGGTTTGGTTGTTTCTGCAGTTGGCACGAACTTCATATTTTACTGTTTTATAAAGTGATGTTAATCACATCACTTTTTGAATCAACTCCATTTAGTCTGGCATAAATTTCTACCCCAGTTAGCAAACATTGTATTTTTTATTTTGGAAAAAAAATCTCAACATCAGATTTTATATATAGAAACACAAAACCTACCACAGACTGCCCTTTGAATTGTATCCTTTGCTTTCTAAAATTTCTTGAATTTCTTTTGCTCATGGAAACTAGTCTGCCTACAGGCAGAAGCAACAGGAAAAATTTGCCTTTAGGATGCTGGGCAGCCAGGGATTCTATGGAATTGTGCTGTTTGCTATCTTGCTTCATGTGTGTCTGGCACGGGATCAAAGCAATTAATAAGTCTTTATCCAAGCTCAGTCTTCTGCAAGGTATGAATAAGAATGTGCTAATGTTCAATGTAAATCTATTTTAATGTATGCTCCCTTTCAAGACCTGTTTATTATTCCTGGTCTTCCCTGGGCACTGAGCCATAGATTTGTGCTTTCATGTCATTGTCTTGTACACATAATAAACAAGACCTGTTGCTGCTCCTGCACGCTTCTACCATCCGATGTGTCCTTAAGAGGCATGGCTAATTTGAGAGAGGAATGACCAGCATTTAGCCACTGAGTCACTTTTCAGTACTAAGAAATCTGATTTCAGCTTTGGGAGTGGAGTCTGGAGAGGGCTGAGTTTTGGGAGGGGAGGGACCTCAGCAGGGCACAGTGACAGATACAGTCCACCCTCCAAGGCGGCCATTTTCCTCCAACGAAATGATCCCTACAATTGGAGGTCAGTTGTAATTTCAGGTGATCTCCAGGTACTGCCTAGAAGTTTGCTATCCTCCTGGAAATACTACATGGAAAAACAACGACATCTGAACATCTGCAGAGTTAGGAGGCTGTTCCTGAACAAACGGATTGGGAGTGAGCAGGGAAAATCCAAGTAGATTCGAGGCCCAGCATCTCTCTTCCCCTCCGTAAATTAGGTACTGTTACCAGGTTAGTCCCCATAACAAAAAGATTTCTGTTCACCCAATTCAGATCATAGAATACAACAGGCAAAGTAAGATCTCAGGAAAGTCTGTGAGAGTTGACTGCTTACAAAACAGATTGTGCAGTGACAAAGAATCATCTGTTAATTAGAATTAAAGGGCCATGACTGAATTTTTTTTAAAAAAAGAAAATGAGTTATCAGACATGAAAAGAATTTCAAGAACAAACTTGGACAGGAGGGAGGGCAAGCAATGTTCTGGCACCATCTACTGGAATAAGAGAACTACTGAGTCCTCCCTTCTGTGACAATTAACAGTATACGGCTCAGGAATGCATCTATCAAAGATCTTCTTCAGCTGAGGCCCTGTGCATCCTTCCCTTTGGGAAGTGAAGTGGAGTGGACTAGGATGGATCAAAGTCTTTTTAGTGGTGCAACCCAGTTTCAAAATGCTCTGCCTCAGGATGTGGACCTGCTTCTGGCAATGGGTGAAAATCTATTAATTTTCTTCCAGGCTTTTATGTGATTGTTTTAAAATTTCCAGCCATTTGATGCAGACTATTTATTTTAGATGTCTATATACTGTCTGCCTCCTCATCCACGAGACTCCAAAAAGTTTGCATTAAATTTAAAAACAAACGCAATCTTACATCGACATAAATAAAGAGAAAACGAAGCAAACTACAACTTCCATTCATGAACCTTGACCTTTGAAAAACTTTACCTTCTGTGCAAGGACAGCGTCTTTCTTACATTCCTGGTAAGGCAATTCAGCAGGAGAGGAGCACCCCCAAGGAGGAACAGTTGACTGTAGGGTTGCCAGCACTTGGATGGAAAATACCTGGAGATTTGGGAGAGGAGTCTAGCTTGGGGAGAGTGGGGCAGAGGTATAGCACCAACGGGGTGGGGTGGGGCGTAATGCCCTGGGTGGAGCTGTGACGGAGGCATGGCCAGGCCACGGTGGGGGCAAGGCAGGGGCATTCCAGGGCATAGTGTGGTGGGGGGTGCCATGGCAGGGGTGAAAGGCGTGCGCACGCCCCAGGTGGAGTTTCCCCTCTGGAGTGCGGTTTGTCTTAAACCAGCCTCCTCTTCGAAGTATTACACATTGTTTCAGAGAGATGCTGCCGCCAAAATGTTTTGATGCATATTTCAGAATGGCAGGTTCTCTCTGGTTGAGCAGTTAAGGAAGATTTGAATGCTATGAGTACACACTAGCTTCTTCTTGGCACAAGATGGGACACAGAGCTGCAGTGCCAGAAGGGAAATCAAAACTGTAAGAATGGTTCCCTCTGAGATCAAAATGCTATTTTAATTAGCCTCTTCCCCCCTCTCTCTCTCTTTCTCTCTCTCCCTCCCTGCTTCTCTCTCCAAAACTGGGAGGAGATTTAGCAAGTCTTGAAGAGGAAGCAATTCAGTATGACCATAGGGGGACTGTTAAGAAAGGAAATGAGTCATGGATTTGGCTGGAGAGGAAGCTCTCTTTTTGCAGAAAAGTTTTAGCAGTGAGAGGGAAATACCCTTTTTATGCTACTCAGGGCACTAGAAGCTAGATGTTGAATGTAAGGTACCTTCAACTGCTAGGAAAATAAATGTAATGGGAGCCGCACCAACACATGTATTCATTTCAGTGACAGTGTAATAAAATCATCCAGCCCATGGTGCGTGTTTTCATCACGGGAATAAATGTAAAGTACTTAGTAATAAACCACAGTGCAAGACACTTGCCAAGAACTCAGAAGCCATTAGTATGGGTTCTGGGATAATTGTATTGCTTTATGGATCCCTCCTCCTATGATTCTTTTATTTGTTTATTTATTCAATTTATATCCTGCTGCACCCTGACAAAGTTGGCCTCAGAGTGGCACACAAAATGTTTAAAACAATACACTAATACATAAAAAGTTATAATTATGTCAATCTATATACATAAAAAGCAAACAGTGTATTTGTTAGTGATGGTATAACTCAGTAACTGCTGGGTCAATTCCTCTGGAAATTCCCAGCCACTGTAGTCAGCCAGGCGAGAGTGTTTTTAGATGTTCACATACCTGAAATTTCACACCTGGCCCAAGTAAAACACCTTTTTCCTGGTGCTCCAGGGTGAATGACATGAAGCTGGCTGTGTGTAACTGTCACCCTTAGAATGTTTGTGCAGCTTAGAATGTTCACTCAGATGGCCAGATATGAGCAGTGAAAACAGTACATAGGCAATAACTCGAGTGGAAGTGAAACACATACACACACATACACATGAGGGAAGGGAGGGAGAGGAAGGGGTGGCATGCAAGGGAAGAGAGGGAGGGAGAAGAAAGGGATGGAGGGGGAGGCATGCAAGGGAAGAGAAGTGAGAGAGGGGAGATAGTGAGGGGTGGCATGCAAGGGTGCCCAGCATCTTGATATGATATGGCAGGGGGCCCAGCATCTTGATATGTCCCACCCACCCTAGCGGAGGGAGAGGGAAGCCCTCCGCCTCCCCCCACCCAGCAGCTGCCCCCTCCTCCCGCCCCCTTGCAAGCGATAGACCCCCACCCCCCAGAACTCCCAGCTGAGCGCTCCTCCACTGCCAGCCCCTCCCCGCCCATCAGGACCAGCGAGCGAGCGAGCGAGCGAGGACGGGCGGCCAGAGTCCCCCCAGCGACGAAGAGCCTCCAGCAGCAGCAGCAGCAGCAGCAGCAGCAGCAGCCCCCTTCCCCCCATCCCCTCGACCACTGCCACTGAACACCCCTCCCCCGGGTGAACAGGGCTGCTGCTTGGAGGGCTGGACTTGGGGACAACACGCTGCTTTTCTGCCCCAAACGCCCCCCCACCTGGTCTGGCTCCCCAGGGGACCCCCTCCCACATCCTGATCGGCTGCAGCAGCTGAGCACAATCTGCCCCCCCCCCCCCCGTCCCTCCATCAGACCAGGTCACCCTGATCGACTGCCTTCGCTCTATATCGCACATGGATGTTATGGGGTGATTCTGCAAACTTCCCGAGCCTCTTTGAGCTGGCAGCCCCTTTGGACGAAGGAGCCGATAGCCCAGGGCGGCCTTTACTGACGCCGCCTTTGCACAAGGCTGCACATCGAGGTTGTGGAGTGTCGGAACATCTTTGGGCTGGGGAGCCGCTCATTATAGCCGCTCGTTATAACGCTCTTGGAGAGCATTATAATGGTAATATATATATATATATATAATGGTTATATATATAATGGTTACTGTGATAACAGCCCAACAGTTATGATTTTAGGGCAATGGGTTTACGTCCTTTCCCTAGCTCCAACCCAGCACTCTCCTTCTCATTTAACTTCTTACAGGGCGAATTCTCAAAGGTCGCATTAGGAATGTGTTTTTCAAAAGAGAACAATACAATATAACTGCACAAAATTTTTGTGTAGCTCCTCTGTGCTGACTCTTTCCTACACTCTTTGTGACTAGACAGAAACTACTGAGCACTCATAAGTGTGGCAGGTACAAAGTAGAGGTTGGGGAAGAGTGTGATGGGAAGGCATCCCTTATCAGAGAGCAGGTTTGTTCTTCACATAAGACTCAAACACGGGACATTATAAATGTACATAGAGAGGGGTGTTTCCTGCTGGGGACTTAGATTGAACTAGCATGTATTGATAAAGTACAGGCTTCTCCCATTGCATTTATATATATAGACAGTACTCAGAGATACTATGCGCACATCTGCTGGGGACTCAGATATAAGCAGTGTACATAGTGGACTCACATTATTCCTAGATACTGTGCAAGCTTCTCAACAGAGGGAGAAGTGTCATTTTTACAATTTAGAGTCAGGAAAAAACCCTCCCCCTTATTGATTTTACCCCTGTGTCAAAGACATGGGCCTCATTCAATAAGAGTCTGATGGAAAGGCATCCCTTATCAGAGAGCAGGTTTGTTCTTCACGTAAGACTAAACAGGGCCATTATAAATGTGCAGAGAGAGGTGTTTCCTGCTGGGTACTTAAACTGAACTGGTGTGTACTAATACAATAATATTTTGTGTTTAAAATAGTTGGAGCTCCTCACTGCATACCTTATGCCAGTGGTGGCGAACCTATAGCACGGGTGCCAAAGGTGGCACTTGGAGACCTCTCTGTGGGCACGCGCACACAGAGTTCGTCATATGGGGGGCAGAAAATCACACCTATGGGGGGCAGAAAATCACACATCTAGGCTGGCCTGGGCCATTGAGCACGACGTGCGCACACCGCGGAGAGCAGGGTGGACTCAACTGGCGGGCCTGGTGCCCGATTTTGGGGGGGGGGGGCAGAGGAGGCAGAGATGCTAGAGAGGCACAGAGCGATGTGTGTGGGACTTGCTGGAGGCTAGAGCAGGCTGGCCCCTGCTCGAGCAGGTCGGGCACAAGGAGAGGGAGCCAACCTCTTTTTTCTAAACTAAAACCTCAGCATTCAGGTTAAATTACCGGGTTGGCGCTTTGTGATAAATAAGTGGCGTTTGGTTTGCAATTTGGACACTCGATCTCAAAAAGGTTTGCCATCACTGCCTTATGCTGTACTTTGTCTAGAGGCAGGACAGCACTTACTAGTTACTAGGGCATGGCTAGTTACTCATAATTTCCAGGCTCGCCTGTGTTTCAGTCCTGATACCAATAGCCTCACCTCCCATATTCTTCCCCAGCTTCAGGCCTCCAGGTGGTGGTCTCTGGCTGAAACAAAAATGCCAAACCCTACAGGACAAAGCTCAAAGCAATTGTTCCCCCCTACTACAACATTACATTTAAAATTTAAATTTAAAATTAATCAGACAGCAGATTGTTAGATCCTACTTTCTGACCCTAACCAGAGGTGGGCAATCACCAGGACACATTGTAACTCTTTCCCCTCTTCAATATTACGAGGGAGGGTCACTCAGACTGCAGTGTAACTTTGTTACTTCGCATCTGTATGATTTTTTTTCCTTTTCCCATCTAAGGCAAGTGTACATAGCCCAAACATCTGCTTTATATAACTTTGTGCTTATTGCGCTCTTCAAAATATGGCTGATGGACAGATGTTATACTTTAAAATGTGGCTGGGATACAGACATAGCAGAATTGTAATGCAAATGGCATACAAATCTTTTCAGAGGGAGACAGAGCTTCAGGATTTTGTAAGTCTGTATTTGTTTGTGACTACAAGACTGGTTTCCTGACTTTATTTGTGATATTCTTTGTTTTTTAATGTTTTCCTGTTTTGGCACTTTCCAAGCACAAACTACCAGCTGTGCATTCAGTTAAAATTATACTATTAGGTAATGGAAGCTGCATCTCTATGGTACAACAGTGACCCCCACAGGACACAAATGTGAGCCTTTAGCCTATGTACAGTAAATTTTCAGCCTGATGCTTTGATAAAACCCATTTTCTAATAGAAAAGCACAGCTTGTTTGAATGGTATTAACTAGCGCCTTTAACAGATAAGTAAGTTTTGTCAGGCTTTATATAAATCATTACTGTCAGTCTCCACCACTGAAAACACAGCAGTCTTTCCTAGCAAAGTACCCACTCAGTATCACTGATCCTTAATGAAATGTTTGAAAGGGGCTATTGCTTATATTTGAGACACAAATTTCCTAAAGTGTTTGTAAAACATTTTGAACCCCCCCCCTTTTTTTGTCCACACATCCCTGGGAAATGATTCATAGCTGTCATTATGTAGGTCCCCCACCCTATGACTTGCTGTCACTGTATGCATGTGTGAAGAACAGTTTGCATTGCACTTACGGTTGCCAGCAGGCCTAGAGAAAAATGTCCTGTCCCTTTAATAGAGGCATAATGTTTGGAACTGGGCAGTTGAAGCTTTTCATGGAATGGAGATAAATAACAATGCTGGGTAAATAACATCCCATCAAGGCTCTATTAAAGGAGCAGGACATTTTTCACCAGGCCTGTGGGTTACCCACCCTCAACTTGAGCTAATTGCCCATTTCATGATGGGGGAGTTATTGCAGAGGCAAACACCACCTATGTCATTCCAGTCAATGTGTCATTCCACTCCTGAGCCTTAGGAGTCTGGCACTTAGACATAATAGATGGGCTTCCTCTTCCCTTCTTCCTTCTTTCCTCTTAATAAAGCAAAGGCACAGCCATTTCCAACTGCATGTCATTCTATGAGTGGTGGATGTTGACAGGTGGATAGCTAGAAGTGGACTGAGCACTCTTTCATAAGCACCCTTTCCTCCCGAATACCTCTGAGCATACCTGCTCAGAATTGCTCTCTAAATTCACTCCAGGTAGGATCATTACTATTCCAAGGTTTGCTAACCTCCGGAAATCAGAAGTGATCTCTAGACTACTACAGAAGTCAGTTACTCTGAGGAAACTGTCTTCTTTAGAGTGAGGACTTAAAGGCATTATACCTTGCTGAGGTTCCAAACCCCACCCTATCCAAACGCTATTTCAAAATTTCCAGGAATTTCCCAACCCGAAGTTGGTAGCCCAATTTCTGTTCACAGCTGCACACAAGGCGCAGGAAGCTTAAAATGTGAATGTAAATCAATCTTCTTGCAGAGTTTTAAGGATTAAAAAAACCTAACCCCAGCACATTTAGTGTTTTCAACTGACTTGGAGGAAAATGGACCTTTTACTTTACTTTGGGCCAGGTACAGGGCAGCTCACATATAAACAATATCTCTATATATAAAAAACTAACAGTGTTTTTGTTGATGATAGTATAACTCAGTAACTGCTGGGCCAATTCCTTTGAAAATTCCCAGCCACTATAGTCAGCCAGGCGAGAGTGTTTTTAGATGTTCACATACCTGAAATTTCACACCTGGCCCAGGTAAAATGCCTTTTTCCTGGCGCTCCATGGTGAAGGACATGCAGCTACCTGTGTGTAACTGTCACCCTTAGAATGTTCGTGCTGCTTAGAATGTTCACTCAGATGGCCAGATATGAGCAGTGAAAACAGTACATAGGCAGTAACTCGAGTGGAAGTGAAACACATACACACACATACACATGAGGGAGAGGGAAGGGAGGGACAGGGAGGGGTGGCATGCAAGGGAAGAGAGGGAGGGAGAGGAAAGGGACGGAGGGGGAGGCATGCAAGGGAAGAGAAGTGAGAGAGGGGAGACAGTGAGGGGTGGCATGCAAGGGAGGGGAGGCAGGGGGCCCAACATCTTGATATGGCCCACTCACCCTAGCAGAGGGAAAGGGAAGGGAATGAGGGGGAGGGGTGGCATGCAAGCGAAGAGAAGTGAGGGAGGGAAGAAAGTGAGGGGCGACATGCAAGGGACAGGAGGGCGGGGCCAGGCACCCTAGATTCCCTGAATACTGCGGTTACAGTTAAGAAAACCAGGCACGCATTACTCAGGAGTAAGCTCGGTACAGCAACCGTGACATACTTTGAATGGCTGCATCGTGCCCCTCAGACGGTTTCCTCAGAAGCGACACCCATTGCCACCAACCAAACTTACTCCCAGGTAAAGGATTATGACCAGCCAGCCTAGATGTGTGGGAGGGGTGCCTTTCCATCCCCACCCCCAAGAAATGCGGGCACACACATCAATGACATCGCACAGTATCAGGCTGCGTGTTTGCATGAGCACGTACTGCTGGCCTCTGCAATTGATTTGCTGCTACTGTTCCTTTCCCATTTCACCACAATAAGCCATAGCAACGCGTGCCCGAGCCCCGCTAGTAATACAATAAAATTCAGCCTAATAACAATTAAAACCATCAGTCTGGCAGAATATCTCAGTCTCACAGTTCCTGCACTATATCCCATAGGCCCCTGATCTCAGGTGAAAGAATTCCACCAGACTGGGGCCAGAGTTGAAAATGCCCTGGCCATGGTTGAGGCCATCCAGATGTCCTTCTGGCAGGGACTTCCAACAGGTTATTTCCGAAAAAACATAGTGCCCTCCAGAGGTGTTATTGGGAGATGTGGTCCTGTAGATATGAGGGCCCCAGACCACTCAGATCTTCAAAGGTTAACCCCAGAAACTTGTCCTGTTCCTTTGCTTAGTTGGATGTTATTTATGAGGTGATATTATTTATTTTCATTCTATGAAAAGCTTCAGTTGATCATTTGCACACCTGAAGCATGCACATAGGATAGGATACATTGAACACCATGCAACTGCTTTAGAACAAGTCAAAACATTGGTTTATTGAGGTCACCATTATGTCTACCTCAACTGGCAGCCTCTGGTAGAAGTCTTTCATTACTTGATCCTTTTTACTGGTGATACTGAGGATTGATATTTCTGAACCTCTGTAGGCAAAAGATGCTTTACCATTGAGCCATACCCACTCCTAGGGAAGGCATCCTGCTCAGGGCCCCTCAAAACCCAGAGGTGACCCCACTTTAAACATCTGTATGGCACACAGAATCCAGCAAGCCCAGTTTCCCCTTGCATCAATGTTTCTGTCATACTGACCAAAAGCTCTTCTTGTGGAATTTCAGTCTACCATTTAGTTTTTAATGACACAGGAGCCCAGTTAGAAAAAAATACATGTCAACCGCTAAAGACAAGTAATGATGTGATTTTTCCCTTTATGACACTGCTCATCTTTTCCACTCCCCCCTTTATTTACACTAATTTAATCTTTATTACTGCTCTCTAGGGAGATTAGGTTTTATGATCTAATATGTTACCTATCACTGGTATTTCAATGGTTGTTAAATTCTCTAAAGGTTAGTGATCAGAGGTCAGAATTCTCTGATAAGTTAATTGTACAGAAATAGTTAAGCCTCTAATGGCTCTTCTTGAGAATTAAAACTCTAATGGCTCTTTTTGAGAATTAAAACTCTAATGGCTCTTTTTGAGAATTTTCTTTTTTAAACAAGTTTCTGGTTCTCTTGACAGCTTGCAACATAATGGTAGTATATGCTAGAAATGAAATGGCTATAATTTTGATAGCTGAAGGTGGTAGGGAGGAATGGCATTTTTAACGCATTGTAAAATTTTCACAAAATGGTGCAAACATGGTTGGAGCAGAGGCCCTGGGGCAGAGTATACTGAAGGCCTTATTGTTCATTCCCAACATCTCTTGTTAAAGAATCTCAGGAAACAACTCTTGTGAAATACAGTTTTCTTCTAGAGAGCTGCTACCAACCAAGAGAAGGCAATACTAAGGTAGATGAAACTATTATCTAAAATGGTACAAGATGAGTTCAGGTACAAGATGAGTTCAGCATTACTACTGCTGCCGTGGGTACTGTCCAATAGGTAGCGATGCAGTCACATTCCACGTATCCTTAGCTGTTGTAATTTATCTACCTGTTTCTCAGGGACCAGGATTGAAAACTAGCAGCATCTCATTAGTGTTGACACTAAGGGCATGGATACAGAACATGATGCAACTTTCCACTTTCTTGTGAATTTTGCCATTATCACATCAAACTGTCAATTTTTTTGTTTGAAGGTAGCAATCAGATGTGAGCCTAATATTTGTAAAACGTCTGTAAAACGTTTTCAATCCCCCCTTTTGCTCACCCCCCCGGAAACTATTCTTGGCCACCATTTTCTGCTTTTCCCTGTTTTTTCCCAATGCGCTGACAAATCAGTATTCTATGCATCACAGCCTCAGGCTTCAATTCCCTGAGTCTTCTATAGTTAATGTTGTGAATATTAAGCCCCCCAAAATCTCAAAAACACTCTGAAATGTGTTCTAGTGGCATTTTCTCCTGATGTTTCACCTATGTCTGTGGCTGGCATCTTCAGAGGATCATGCCAGCCACAGATGCAGGCGAAACGTCAGGAGAACATCTTCAGGATGTTAAAAAAGTGTTTTGGGGTGGAATTCTGCACAGTGACCCCCAAAAAGTTTGGAAGACGTTTTATTTTTCCTCCAAGCAATTTATTTTGAAAACGCTAAACTAGCAACTTTTTGTGAACACGTTTCCTGCTTACTGTGTGGATTGCAGGAAACTTTTTCCTTCCCCCCTTTTAGGAACTCTTATTTTCATTTTTGCTGCAGCTTACACCCACAATTTTGCTGCAATTTCCATCTAAAAAGTACACGAATAAAGTTGGTTTTCACTGCCAGTTCGGCACATGTGCCGTTTTCCCTTGTTTTTTGTTTTGAGGGAGGTTCTTTCAAGCTGCGAGAGATGTGTGCATATTCCCAGCAATGTGTGATATTCCCAGAATTGCCCATATGCAAAGAAGCTGCTGGTTGAAATTGATCGTTGGCCATAAGTACCTCTAAGAACCACTTAGAAGAACCATGATTGGTAGTATTTTATTGAAACACAGCACTTATTGATGAATGATTTGAACTGTTTGTGAGTTATCCATTTAAACAATTGCTGGATGAATGAAAGTTACACAGCAAAGGTGTGTGGAGGTGGAACTCAATGAGGCAGTGTGAGAATGTGCCTGGTGTTCTGTATTGTATGGTTACTTAGGAATACCGTGAAACAAACTGCCAAACACCAATGAACCGCACAATGAACTATCTATCAAATCATCAAAAAATCAGTTTGCAACCAGTGAACAGGACATGAGACGTCTTGGTGGGGGTTAAAGAATCCCTATTTTCCAGATGAACAAACCAACAAATTTTTGCCTCCAAACTCATGGGTTCTCTGTTCTATCCTCCTGAATGTGTCTTTAATTACCTTTAAATTTTCTTGGGCACTCTGGGAAGAGAGATGGCAACACATGGTACTAGGTCAGTGATGGCGAACCTATGGCACGGGTGCCAGAGGTGGCACTCGGAGACCTCTCTGTGGGCACGCGCACACAGAGTTCGTCATGTGGGGGGCAGAAAATCACACACACACACACATACACATCTAGGCTGGCCTGGGCCATTGAGCACGACGTGCGCAGATCGCGGTGAGCAGGGAGGACTCAGCTGGTGGGCCTGGTGTCTGTGCTCCAGGTGGTTGTTGCCCAAGGGGGGGGGGCATAGAGGAGGCAGAGATGCTAGAGAGGCACAGAGCAATGTGCGCAGGACTTGCTGGAGGCTAGAGCAGGCTGGCCCCTGCTCGAGCTGGTGGGGCGGAAGGAGAGGGAGCCAACTGCTTTTTTCTAAACTAAAACCTCAGCATTCAGGTTAAATTACCGGGTTGGCACTTTGTGATAAATAAGTGGGGTTTGGTTTTCAATTTGGGCACTCGATCTCAAAAAGGTTCGCCATCACTGAACTAGGTATTGATATGTTTTATATTGATTGATTGATTGATTGATTGATTGATTGATTGATATATTTATAAACCGCCCTCCCCCGAAGGACTCAGGGCGGTGTACAGATAAATAGGTAGAGCACATTAAAATCGGTAAAACCAAATTCAGATAAACATTAAATAATGGCTCTATATTATTAAAAACCAACCCCATTAAAATGCAGCGTTCTAACAGCAAATATATCAATGGCGTCCACCTACTAAATCCCCTTGGAGGAAGAAGGAAGGGAAAAGGACGGCATGGTCCATAGATGACATGGAAAGGAGGGGAGCCATCAGCGGCCGGCCTCCCCGAAAGCCCGGCGGAACAGCTCTGTCTTGCAGGCCCTGCGGAAATCATTAAGATCCCGCAGGGAACCCCATGCCTGTAGCTACTGGAGGTAGAAGCTGTTCCACCAAGGCAGGGGCCAGAGCTGTAAAGGCTCTGGATCTCGAGGTGGAACCAGCCGCATCATTGAGGGGCCAGGGATCACCAGTAAGTTGGCCTCTGCTGAACGCAGGGGCCGATTTGGGACATATTGGGCAAGGCGGTCCCGCAGGTACGGAGGTCCCAGACCGCGCAAGGTCCCAGACCGTTGCAGACAATGAGACCTATGCAAAAAGATCTTTGCAAGGATTTGATCATATTTACAAGTCATTGGCATCTCAATTAAAGGAGCTCAACTATCTCTTTGCCAAGAACCTGAAGGACCACTTTTATTGGCAAAAGGAGCCATGTGTTGAGGGTAGTATACTTGCTCTGCATAAAAAAAGATCTTGGGTTTGGTTCTTGACATCTTCAATTACAGGAACTCTGGGATTAGTTGTTGGGGATGGAGACCTTTGGCAGATCAGAGTAGAGACTAACGAATTAAATAGACCAACTGTCTGACTCTGTAATTCACACTGAATGCCCTATTTTGGAAACAACAGACACCCCCCCCCCTCCCAACACATTTTTATTTCCAAAGAAACAGGAACTGAGAGAAGGGACTGATGTGCTGGGAAAGATCATCTAAGAAACAACCATTTTGCAGCTGTCAAGTGATTAGCTGTTAGACAGCTAAGCTACCTTGCATCAAAAAAAAGATCCTTTAGCATTTATCACTCTTGTTACAGTCCATGTTGTACTGGAAGAATTTAAACACTTGCACAGAAATACCCATGCTAATTTTTTTTCACATGTAATTTTTTTCAATCTTATCTTTATATTTTACTGTATTTTTTATTTGGGTTACAAGATTGGGCTCAGTGTTGTATATTGTATATTTGGGCTGAGTGTTATATATTTTTTTAAATCCATGGATTATGTTAAACACTGCCCATAAAGTCATAACATGAGCTGGCAAAGAAAGAGCAAAGCAAGGACAACAAATCACAGAGAGCGAGTCATAAAAATCAGAAAAGAGAAGGGAAGCAGAGCTTAATTCTTACTCTGACATATCTTCAGGCAACTTTTTAGGAAGAGGCACTTTAGAGTGGGGAAGTCGTGTATGTGACACCTGCATTCCAAAATTTCAACTTGGATTATTTCTTCATATTGTATTGGGCAGGGTGGAAAATGGAATGGAGTAGATATTTATTTGATCACAGATATTAGCTGCTTCCCCATCAGGTAAGCTTTTGTAAAGCATCTTCATTTAATTAAGTTATAATTTCCTAAAGATATGAGTTTTTCTATCAGCAGAACACAATTGTAGCTCTTTGAGATGCCCTCTGTAATTAACAGGATGTTTTATTTAATCTAAAATGTAATATTTGAGGGGAAGATGTAGTGGAGGACTTTCTTTTTGTAAACAGACTAAATACAAATACCTTGATTTTTTTCTTGTTAGCACTGGTTTTTATATTTATTTATGCTCCAAAATCCATATCCAACCTTTCTGTCCTCATAAAGTCCACCAAAGCAATTTTCCAGTCAGATCAAGAGAGGGTGGGGGGAATCCTTCTAGCGAATGCAGTGGATATACAAATGAAAAATTGCTTAATATGTATGTATTTGCCACAGAATGTGTATAGTAAGAGCTCTTTTCTGCAAATGTGGTGAGCTCTACAGAGTCAGTATGATGCAGTAGTTAGAATGTCAGACTGCAGGACCTGGGTTTGAATCTCTGTTCTGTCATGAAGCTAATTGCTTGACCTTGGGCCCATGACTTTCTTGCTTATTCTAACCTACTTCCCAGGGTTATTGTGACAATAATAGAGAGGAAATCCCCTCTGCTCCTTCTGAGCTCTTTGGAGGAAGGGTGGGATTAAAGAATGATCTTCAACTGAACAGGTTAGATATTCTACTCAAGCAGATCTCTGGAGAGGTCGTACAAAACTTTTGTAAATTAAATAATACATTAATACATTAGTATACAACTTATGCCACACAGTTTTGTTAAATTAAAATCCATTTCTGATTTTAGAAATAGATTAATACATGTGGTGCATCTACAAGGACTTGCAGGGTGCATCTACAAGGACTTGCATCTACAAGGACTTGCATACCATTTTCTGTCCCCTACTATTTCTTATTTTCCTTACTTGACATCCCCCACAGGAAACACCCCCCCCCCCCCCAGTTTTCCCTTCTGCAACAGTGGCATAGCGGTGAAGTACAGGTTGGGTTTTGAATATGGCAGCCACTAGCATAATTTGGCTTTGCTGTTAACAGATGCCTTAAACATCCACCTCTCCTTTCTTCTTAGAAGCCATGCTTATTTTCAGAGCATTTTTCATCTTCTCCCCAGAGTATGTAATGGAATTCCCTTTTGTCTTTCAGATTATGTCGAGAGAATGAGAAAGCGAATGTCGAGTGCTACTGGTTACTTTCCAGGCAAGATTCTTTGTGGCCTGGTAGTCATTGCTACCTTCTTCCTACTTTCAGGTATAAACTTCCCCAACTCTGAGTTGAATCTGGATAGGTATGCCCCTATGAAAAGAAGAGGGAAATTTATTTGCATATAAAGTATAAATGGATGCTAATTTTAAAAGGTGTCCTCTTGCTTCTCTATGTCACATTCAGAAGACACTGGTGCAGTGAAATATTCTGAACATCAGAGACCATATTTTGCCATTCCACAGGGAAAAATTCAGAAACAATAGTTATTAACAATCCATTCAGACATGCAGTATGCAATTGTGTGTGTTTTAATGCCATGTACGAAGCTGGCTTATACCATTGATCCACCTAGTGTATTATTGAGTATTCTGAGAGATATCTTGGTACAGCGGTTAGTACTAGGATCTGGGAGACAGATTCACATGCCCACTCTGCCATGGAAACTCTCAGCATCACTTACCTTACAGGGTTATTCTTGTGAGGATAAAATGAAGGAGCAAGCTGCTTTGGGTCCACAATGAGGCCATATGCGATATAATTAACTAGGAAAAAATGAATTTATAATAAATGGCAATGGTTCTTCAGGGTCTCAGGCAGAGAACTGTCCTTCTCAGTACCTGTTTACTTGTTATCGGAGGTCCTGATACATATCAAGAGGGTAATGCAGTTTAAAAAACAAACCCACCCAAAACACTCCTCTGCCATCCCTCTTGGTGTCCCTCCCCTGCCCACTCCCCCTGAAAACAACTCGAACCAACAATTTTGAACCAAATTGCATTACAGTCTAAACTTCTTTCCAAATTATGGGCTATGACCTATGTGTTTTTGTATGTAACAGAAACAGCCCACTGCCAAGAATTTTAAAGTCTTTTCCCACCTCTATTTTTATTTCCCTCAAAAACTACCCACATCATACTCTTGGGATTTTTATTTAGGAGACCTGGATGTACCAGCTATGCCTGGCCATTTGAGCCTGAGATAATTCAGAGATGCTATGGGACAACTTTGGACTAAACTACCAACTGGAGACGAACAGGGAAACTACTTCCAAACTGTAGTCATTATTTTTGGTCGAGACATCATCTCCAGATAGTGAATTCAAAGTACAGCCGGGATTTAATAACTAGAAGTGACATTCTACAGAATGACCATTGTGCTAATCACTGTTGGAAAAGGACACTCCACAGGACACTTCACAGTATATGCTGCCTGAGGTGGCAGCCACAATGGTACACCGCCAATCAATTCTTAGCATTCATTTCCTAATCATATCACTGCAGCATGACCTATCAGCCTTACACACTGTGTCCTGTTAGTGTCACAAGGGCTCAGGTTTATTTTACAAAATATTTTGGGCCAAACTAGACATTCACTTTTCTAAAGGGCTGGATCCAGATTCCATTTAAAAATAAAGCAGAGAACACTCCATGTGGAACAGCAAAAAAGGGAAAATAATACTTCCCAGAATGTTTCTGCCCAGGAAAACAGAAGGGAAGCAGAAGCCCTTCCTCCCCACAGTGGCGCAAACAGGTCCTGCTTTATTTTTAATAGCCTTTGTTTTTTAATAGTTCAGGGAACCAACTCTTAAATCTGGAAGCAACACAAACTGGGGCGGGGGTTTAAAGTATTTAAGCCCTCTGGGGATGGGGCGGTATATCAAGTCGAAATAAATAAATGAATGAATGAATGAATGAATGAATATTTGATACAGGTGCAAAATCCAGCATCTTGAAAATCTCATCTCTCTTTTTTTTGGTTCTCTTTCTGTTTTTAAGCAAGCCTTTAAAAAAAAGTATCTAAGGCTGATTCCGCATGGGCCAAAAACAGCAGTGTGAAAACGGTGTGAAAACAGTATAAACCCTTTAGCCCTTTCTGCACGGGCGGAATACGGCGCCCTGGGGACGGCAAAAACGCCGTCCCCTGGGGAGCGGATACCGCTGAGAGCGCAGCTGCTTTCTTGGCTGCTGTTTTCCAACCTGGCTTCCCCAGGGTTTTTTTTTGGCTTCAACTGACTTGGAGGCTGCTGCGATCGCGAACAGCAGCGGCTCCAAGGCGCCTTCCCTCCCCCCATGTCCGGGCGACCTACCTGTCCTGCGGCCCTCCAGCGCGTCGCCGAGGCCTGGGGACACGCCCCCTCTGCTCTGCGACTCTGGAGCGGTGCCCTGCGACTCTCGGCGACGTGCCGGAGGGCCGCAGGACAGGTAGGTCGGCCTGATGACGGAGCAGCTCTGCGCCGTTGTCCCGGGAGGTTCTGGGACCGTTCATGCAAACGGTCCCAGAGGGGTCAGGTCGGAGTCATCTCTGCCGACCCGACCCCTTCTGCCGCTGTGCAGAAATGGCCTTATACACTGTTTTAAACCCTTTTACACCATTTTCATACCGTTTTCACACTGCTGTTTTTGGCCCATGCGGAATCAGCCAAAGCTTTTTTATGGCTTCAAAGCTTTTTAATGGCTTCTTATGGCCTCAAATATAGTTTTGAAGTGTCTGTGGATGATTCCAATGAATGGCTGTGCAAATAGGGGAAAGAACATAATAATACTGCTGGATGAAACTAAAGGTCCATCTAGTCCGTCACCCTTTTTTCTGTAGTAGCTAGATGGATGCTTTCAGAGCATGAAGTCTCTGGCCCATTCCACTGTTCAGCTTCCAATGCATTTTATTCAAAGGAATACTGTCTTTAAATATGGAGGTTCCATGTAACATCAAGACGAACAACCATTGAAAGAACTATGCTAGGACCTATGCTGGTGTCTCCCAAATCTCTTATTTTGTTTTATAGATTTATACCCCACTTTTGTCCTCAACAGGAACCCAGCATGGCTTATAACATCATTCTCCCCCTTTCCATTTTATTTTCAGCACCAGCACAGGGAGGTGGGTTAGTCTGACAGAGGTGGATTCCGCCTGGGCCAAAAACAGCAGTGTGAAAACGATGTGAACCCTTTTACACCATTTTAAACCATTTTACACCATTTTCGCACCGCTGTTTTTGCCCCATGTGCAATCGGCTAGAGATTGGCAGGTCTAGCATCACACAGCAAGCTTACATAGAACCTGGGTTTCCCTAATCTAGTGTGACACTCTGACCACTACATTATGCTAGTTACTAGGGGAGGAGAAAGTTCTCTTTCTCCACTTTTTCCACATTATAAATAATTTTATTTTAAAAAATTATCATTATGTTCTTTCTCACTTTAACAGCATTAAAATATATATTTCTCCTCAACTGTGTGCTTTGTTCACAGTAATGGCTGGTCTCTGTTAGTAGATGGCAGAATTTCAGCTCTCCCTCTCTTCAGTCAAATTGTAATTGGGAAGCAAGCTTTACGGATGTCAAGATTAGGAGAACCAAGAACAGGACTGTGGTGACTCATGGTGTGGCAGACTTTGACATTCAGTGATTGTCACTGAAATCATAAAGGATGCAACATTCAAAAGCAAACACCTTTTACCTGCTCTGAGATTTGGATGAAAAAGCAACAGTACTCCCTCATTAACTGCCTATCCATCATTTAAGGCATATGTATCACTGACTGGAATAACATACAGCCTTTGGGTGAAAGAGCATCTGTTTCCGCAAACTCACAGTGTGTGCTGTTTGTATTGGAACAGCAAATAATGCTATGAGATTTACAGTCCTAGCATGAGATGCAGGGGATTTACAAAGGGCTGGCATGGATATGATAATAAAGAGGTTTAAAGGAACCAAGTTGAAGGTTAAAACCAGAACCTTGAACCTAAATTGGTACTCCATCAGAAGCCAGTACAGTTGACAAAGCACTGGATGGATATATATGCACACCATGAGGTTCTTGTAAGGACCTATGCCACTGCATTTTGAACCAGTTAGAGTTTCCAGATCTGTCTCAGGAGTAAAGCAAATTACGATAGTCTAGTCTAGAGGTGACCATTGCATGGACCACTGTGGTTGATTTGGTATCTGGGTTTGATTTGGGGGGGGGGGGGGCGGTTTGGATTCTGAAATCATTCAGATTCATTATTCCCTATAGGGAATACTTTAGGGGTGTGTGTGTGTGTGTGTGTGTGTGTGTGTGTGTGTGTGTGTGTGTGTGTGTGTGTGTGTGTGTGTGTGTGTGGCTGTTTTTCAAAGCAAATTACACCAATGTTGCAGCTGAGCTAGTGCTGCCTGTCTACTAGACAACCATGCATTTGCCCTCAAGTAGATATATACTGGGAGTTTTTAGGTGAAACCTGATTGCCAGGTAAGCAGGAAGAAGCTAGAAAAGTGAGAGCAGTCACCCTGCACAAGGAATTGAAGCAGAAAAGCGTCTCTATTATTTATTTACACTGAGGCAGAGGTCCCTAACCATACTCTGAGCACTTTTGGAACTTTCTGAATATTGAGGAAATACTGTCCAAAGTGTCTGCCATGGATGTGGGTTGTCACAAAATACTGGGAAGTTTCATGCCGGTGCAGCTGTCTGAAAGATGATACCCTTTTCTTGTTTCTCTCTCTCTTGATACATATAAAAGAAAACAAATCTCTGAAGGGACAATACCTGACTTTACAAGGGCTGACAAATCAAAATGCCTCGTTAGAGAATCATGAGGTCCCAGAACTTTGCATGTTTACTGTATGCATCGATCTGAACAGGGACACAGATGTGAATTGGACAGCATTTTCGTACGATACCTACAGCTCTTCTGCAGACGTTGGACAAGTTGAGCTGGCCCTTTTCGGCACACCCAGTAATCTTCGAATGTATCTTTTGGGCATTTCGCTCCAGTTTGAAAATACGTTGCCTCCGGGTAAGTTGATCCGACTATGCTGCATCTGGGACGGCTATAAAGGCCTAATTGAACTTTTCCACAATGGAGAAAAGATGAAAACTTTGACTCTAACTAATACCACTCACAAGTGCCTGAAACCTAAGGGGACTTTGGTAATGGGACATTTGCACAAGAATCTGAACGGTAGCATCAAGATTCTCTCAGGCTGGAGTTTCATTGGTATTTTGCACTATTTCCAAATGTGGAATTACGTCAGACAGCAACAGCAGATGACAACGTGCTTCCCAGGGAACGTTGTTAGCTGGCAAGGCAATTATTGGCTCTTTAGTGATGGCATTACGAATTCTGCCCTTAACCTATCCTGTGGTGAGTACATGCAACAGGTAAAGTAAGCAGATGCCGTTTCTCCATCTCATTCCATTACCAACTGTGAACAACAAATGCTAAAGAATGTTTCCTTTGGGCCCTGAACTGGGTAGCCCAGGCTATTCGGATCTTCTGAGATCTCAGAGACTAAGCAGGATTGCCCATGGCTAGTATTTGGATGGGAGATCACCAGGGAAGTCGAAGGTCGTGGTGCAGAGACAGGCAATGGTAAACTATCTCTGAACATCTCTTGCCTTGAAACCTCTGTGGTGACTCCATAAGTCACGCACGACTTGACAGTGCTTTCCACCACCACAATTCCCTTCAGAGGGCATTCCCCAAATCAAATCTTTTCCCTAATATAAACCAATCAGCTTTCAATAATCCTCATGAATAAGCATGTTTTAAAATGTCTGTTGGCCTTTAAGAAAGCATTCATTCAGGGTCTTTTCACAAGGAGGCTGGCTTTTCCTCAGTTTGGTTTTTCTCTGAGCTTCCTCACACCATTTTCCATCTGTTACCCTTCTGTGGTTTCTTCATCATTTCTCTGTGCTTTCTCAAAGCAAATCAAAGACAGTTTGGGAAAGCACAAAGAAATTAGAGGAAAATATGAAACAACAACAAATGGAAAGCAGGGACATGAGGAAGCTCAGAGAAAAGCCACTGCAGGTCAGCAAGCAATTCCTGGGAAAATCCCCTTATAAAGGAAATTCCATAGCCTGGAAGGCAGTAGCTGAAAAAGCAATACCATGATAATGTGCCAATCTTTCTTTTCCCTGCCCCTAACTTTTCTGTTTGTTACAACCATGAAAAAGACCAAAGTTTTGAAACCCTAGTTGTAGACAGTCATAAAATGTAGTTGTGAAACTGAACATATAAGAAATATTTGCCAGAGTCTATAAAAAGTTTTGCATGCACTGTATACTCCTTCCTTTTGATGGTTCTTCCTGATGACCCAAAATTTATGAACTACTTATACTTACATGGTACTGTTAAATAAATAACATGGAATAAAGATCAAGCATGAGAAGTAGGAAGAAGTGGATTTATAGTCCTTTTTGTGAGGCCAGCTGATGAAGTGCCCATAAAGTGCCTTTTTTAACCTTATACTGACAGTTTCTAATGATCGATCTATACATTCTGGACAAATCTCACTGTTACTTGGAAGTCAGCCTAATAGGGAGAACAGTTCTAACCTACCATTTTGCCTTATGTGTGCTGGTTTTCTACAGATAGGCATTATGCAATAAGTTTTGTAAGCATGTTATTATTTAAAATTTAATCAATGCCAGCCAGAGTGGTGTAGTGGTTAAGAGTTGAGTTGTGAGGATCAGTGAGATCTGAAACTGTAGAATATTTTTCATACTGAAAATGAATTATATACATGGATTGAATGTATTTCAGAATTTTCAGGTCCACTATAAATGTTCCACTATAAATGTTCCACCAGATCCACTATAAATGTTCCAAGTTGTAGCTAATAGGTATTCTATTGAAGAAGCTCTTATGTTTACTCCAGGGTCACTTGGGAGGACAACATCAAAATGCCCAACAACACAGATCCCTTCAACAACTTACTCTGATGTATTTACAATGGCACCTGTCTCTTCTTTCCCTGATGGACCTACAACAAAATCCATTGGGACTGCGTTGACTTCTCAGTATGGTAGGATAACATCCAAACACAGCCAGACTATGCCGTCATCCAGCTCTATTCAAGTCACAACCATTTCCAAATATGTATCTACTCAACAGACTGATAAACCCCCTTTTACTCCTCACTTTACCAGCACAAAGACTTTAGCAGGATCTTCTAAAGTGACAGCAGCAACCACATCTACCAAGACATCAGTGTGGCCTTCCAATCATTCACCTACAATGGTTTTTCCAGTTTCAGGTAATAAACTGGATTTCTACTAAAATGAATATGATTTTGTTATATTTTATTGAAATATGTAAATTAGAATTGAAGTAAAGTACAATAGATTAGAATCAACTAAACCATTTATGAAAATCATTTGTCTTAACAACTGTTGAACAAATTTGTCACATCTCGCAGTGATATATCTCTGACAATGCTAGCCATAGATGCAGGCGAAACGTTAGCACCAAAAAATACCAGACCATGGCCACACAGCCCAGAAAACCCACAACAGCCAAGGGTGCCATATTTGCTCAGTGTTCTTCTGAGAAATGTCCCCTCCAAAAACCATTTTAGACCTGTAATTTTGTGTTTCACAGCTCCATCCAATGGGCCAAGAGTGTGGTCATGGTGTGTTGCCGTGGCAGCGTGCCACTCTGCCACTATGTGGGCTTCCTGGCAGTGTAGCATAAAAGCCTCCTTGCCACTGCAAACCCCCAATGGGCTTAATGGACTTATGCCACCTTTTCAGTGGTGTACGTCCTAAGCCCGGGCCGCCAGCACGGCATAGGCAATGGCTAGGAGGAAGCCAACTAACATGGGCTCCTCCTTGACCATACTCCCAAACTGCCTCTACTATTCCAGTGGTGGTGGCAGGAGCACAGGGATGCTAGCTTGGCATCCAGCACAGCATCCCACCGCCGGTGAGGGTCGTAGGGGCCACATGCCAACAGATTCACCCCTCTGCTGGTGGATTCAGTTCTCCCCTTTGGAAGGGACTGTAAGCAGGGCATTCCATACTTCCTGTTTCCATTCAGTTACTGATAGAGTTTGTTCACTATTTTAGTTATAGAAGTTCTCTCAAACTATAATATTTTAAACTCTGAAAACGAATAATGTGCAGTTATTCAATGTATTTCACAATTTTCAGTTCCCACAAGATATGTTACATCTGAGTACATAACTGCAGCTACTAAGAAACCTATTGAAGATGCCACGTTATTCACTGTGGCATCTCCTAGGATGACGGTATCAAAATCTTCAGCAACAGAAATTCTTCCCACTGTTTACTCTGATGTGGTCACAACAACACCTTTTCCTGATCAGACTGCAACCAAATCAACTTGGAGTGTGCCGACATCCAAACACATCCAGACTACGTCCATCTCCAGTCCAGGCTCAACCACTTCCAAACACGATGTATCTATACAATCCGCTGTAACTGTATCTGCTCCTCAATTTACCACCACAAACTCTTCAGCTGGTTCTTCTACAGTGACAACAGCTACATCTACAGATACCAAGACGGTGGTGTGGCCTCCACAGACTTCCCCCACGCATGTTAGGCCAGCTTCAGGTAGTAAATTGGATTTATACTAAATTTTGTGTGGATGAACTGGGTTCCTTACCCTGCTTTAAGTCTTGGTCAGGGAGGGGAAAGGACAATTCCGTGTGGTGTTCATTCGAAAACTCCCCCTTTTCATAAATTTCTTCTCTTTATTACAGTAACCTTCTACAACATCGAAGTGAACTTTTCAGTGTCCTACAGACCTCAAAAGACATTTGATTACTACGATGTTAAGGAACTTTCTACACACTGGGTGAGGTTTCTTCCTGTTTTCTTCCCAAGTTCACTTTAAGACAAATGTTAAGAGCTCATGACCACTGGTATGTTCAGAGAACAATGGAACTGTATATACCAATACTAATTCCAACGCCTTTATTGGCATTATAAATTACAGAGTTAGTGAAAAGGGGCATTTATCTAATAATTGAGACATTAAAACATTAAAATACATTAAAACAACGTTGAACGTTCACAACATTCACGCACACATAAAATAATTTAGCCGTTACTACTATGTAGGCAGTGATTACGCCTGACCAAATAGTTCCTCAAAAAACTTGCAACATTCTCACATACGAGATCACAGGAACCGTTGAGTAGAAAATTCATAACAGATGGTAGCCTGACATCGTTTGAGCTCTCTATCAATGGACAGATGTACATAGAGCGTAACGACTCGTATATTGGACATTCCAATAGTACATGTGGTTTAATATTAGCGGGGATTATAGAAAAAAATGCAACAACAGCAGTCATCTTTTGTGATCCTCCAATATGGAAATCTTAGTCATCTGAAAGTATATTGCTGCATCATGCTCAAATTATGCAAATCAAGTGCAGTTGTTTCATGTACGGTAATTTTTCTAAAGGATTTACTTCAGTGTAGAAAGTCACATACAATGCATGAGAGCATGCCAATATATCTGCTTTGTCTGGTATTCATCTTCAATTAGGGAGAAGTGTTAACTGGAGTAAAATCTAGTAACCAATGTCTCTGTTAAACAAATAATGACACTTGCAAATCCTCTTCCAGGCAATCATAATTATTAAATAGATTCTGGGCAATTTTTTTTGCCACGTTGTTCAAACCTTTTTTGTCTCTTGTACAGTTACAGAAGATATTCTCTGATTCTGAATTTGTTGTTACAAACCATCGCATCAAATCGAAGTAAGTATTTGGCTGGGATCTAAACTGGAAGCATGGTTGTGAGAACAGCATGAGATCTTCAGAAATGGGAAGGAGTTTGAAACGAAAGCCTACCTAAAATGTATCCAAAAATCAGACCCAGCCAATAATTCCAAAGTGGAGAATGCTCCTGTTCCAAAATTGAACCTAATTCAAGAGGGAAGGAAATGGACAACATCATCTCATCTTTCAGACCACTTGAGATTATTTAGCATGATCATCATTGGATGGCAACCCTATCATATGATGTCAGACTAACTTGTTAAGAGGATAAAAATAGAGGGCAGAGTGATGTAAGGCACCATGGATCCCCAGTGAGGAGAATGGTGTAGGGTTGCATAAGCATAAGCATAAGCATAAGCATAAGCATAAGCATTTTATTGTCATTGTGCACGCACAACGAAATTTACAGCAGCATTCCTCGATGCACACAATTTCAGACTCATACAATTTCAGACTCATGCAATTTCAGACTCATACATCATCATCCTCCACCCATCCCTACATAGCCCCAAATACATCAATATGAAGCAGCGGAGTTTAGCATAGCCACAGCTCTAGAGTAGAAGCTGTCTCCTAGCCCTCTTTGTCCCTAGTTCACAGGGGCCCTGTATAAGTCTGCCAGATGGTAGCAGTTTAAAAAGAGAGTGTGCTGGATGAGGCGGGTCCCTTAGAATATTTTGGGCTTTATTTAGACTTTCGGGCATTATAGATTTCTTCCAAGGAGAGGAGAGGGGCAGCCCGATAATCCCTTTGTACAGTATTGATCACCCTTGCTGGAGCGCCTTCCTATTAGCCACTGTGCAACTGGAGGGAACCATACACAGATGCAGTAGAGTTAGGGCGCTCTCCTATAGCTTTGTGAGTAAAAGGACACCAGAAGTTTTCCATCTAGTTGTTGCTTCCTTAAAAGTCTCAGAAAGTTACAGTCTTTGCTGGGCTTTCTTAACTTCCTATGATGAATCTGTACTCCCCAGATTCAAATCCTCTTTAATCATAGCAGCCAGGAATTTAAAACTAGCCACCCGGCTCCCACTTGATCTCCATTTTATAGTCAAGGGCTGAATTTCTGAGCTATTCCTTCCTATAGTCCCACTATGAGCTCCTTTGTCTTGTTAGTGTTAAGAACCAAGGTTATTTTTCCTGCATATGAGAGCAGTCGGTCCACTTCATTCCGATAGGCAGACTCATCCCCTCCAGAGATGAGCCCCACCACCGTTGTGTCATCAGCAAATTTGATAATGGTGTTACTATGATAGACAGGAGTACAATCATATGTATAAAGGGTGGAGACAGTAAAGGGCTCAACACACAGCCCTGTGGCGTTCCCATGGCCCAAGTAAGAACTGAGGAAACCCGATTTCCCAGTCTAACCCTCTGGGAGCGTCCAGACAAAGAAAGTCCCTAATCCACAAACAGATTGAATGTGAGAGTCCAAGATCTACAAGTTTTGTCACCAGTCTTTGTGGCGAGATTGTATTAAATGCGGAACTAAAGTCCATAAGAGCATTCGCACATAATTCCCCCCTGCTGTTCTAGATGCGTCAAAGCTGTGTGGAGGCTAATGGCAATGGCGTCCTCCATTAGATCTAGTAGTCCGATATGCGAACTGATGTTTATCAAATGTATCTGGAAGGCAAGAACTAATATGCCTATGGACCAGTTTTTCAAAACACTTCATGATGATGGGGGTGAGTGCCACTGGTCTATAATCCTCTGAAAGATTGTCAGCAGGAAATCTCACGGTAGTGGAACAATGGTGGAAGCTTTCCAAACAAGATGGAATGGTGGACTGGGATGAAGATCGATTAAAGATCCCAGTAAAAGCACCAGCCAGTTGGTTGGCTAGCATTCCTTTGCAACTTTTGACCGAGAATACCATCCGGTCCAGCAGCCTTCCTTGGATTCACAGCCCACTCCAAAACTTGCCTCACCTCATGTTCCTCCACGGTGAGGTGTGAGCTGCAATCACCTGGTGGCTGTGTGTCATCTCGCTTCTGATAGACCTGTTTCAAAGCGGGCAAAAAAAATTGATTTAGCTCCTCAGCCAGAGAAGAATCCCCATCCACAGAAATGTCATTGTTTGGTTTATGGTTGGTAATTTGTTGAATTCCCTACCCACACCACCACCTCATGTTGTTATTATTAAAATAATCTTCAATTTTTCTCTTATAACTCATCTTAGCTTGTCGAGAATGCCTCTCTTGGAGACTGGCTCTCGCCGCCACTATACTTTGCCTCATCACCAGATCTGAAAGCAATATTCCTGTCATGCAAAAGTCGCTGAACCTCCCTTGTCATCCAGGGTTTATGGTTGGAGTAAATCCGGATGCGCTTATACACAGTAAGAGTGTCTGTGCAGTGGGTGATATAACTCAGAACAGCAGTGGTATACTCCTCCAGATCTGGGTGGTAGAAAACATCCCAATTTGTTGTCTCAAAACAATCTTGAAGTAGTTTAGAGGCATCATCAGGCCAGGATTTTACAGTCTTTATTACAGGCAACACCCGCCTCCCAAGTGGAATATATGCTGGTGCCAGAAACAGTGATAAATGGTCTGACTGACCCAAGTGTGGTAACTGTATCACCTTGTAGGCATCCTTGATGTTGGTATACACTTTATCCAATGTATTGGCTCCTCTAGTGGGGCACCTGACATGCTGGTAGAGTTTAGGGAGCACTGTTTTTAAATTAGTATGATTAAAGTCTCCTCCTATAATGAGCACAGCATCAGGATGCTTTTTCTGCTGGTTTTCAACAATGTTATACAGAGAGCTCAAAGCTATGGCAGCATTAGCATCAGGTGGAATGTATACTGCAATGATGATAACCACACTAAACTCCCGTGGCAGATATATGGGTCTGCATCTAATAGTCATACTTTCCAAATCCCTTGAGCAGTGACCCCCTGTGATGCTTGCATTAGTGCACCAGCTTTTGTTCACATAGAGATTTAAACCCCCTCCTTTATGCTTCCCAGAATCTTTACTACTTCTGTCCTGCCGGAAAGAAGTGAAACCAGATAGTTCAACTGCTGAATCGGGAATGTGTGAGTGAAGCCAGGTTTCTGTAATTAATAAAACACAGCTGTTCTTGCCAAATCTGCTCTTCACAATTTGTAGCCTTAATTCATCCATTTTGTTGCTAAGAGATCGTGCATTAGTAAGAAAAATGCTTGGAAGTGCAGACTTGAAACTACACCTTCCCAGCTTAGTAAAAACACCAGCCCGGCGCCCTCTCTTCCTCCTTCTATCCCGCCTTCGTCTCAACCTCCTACCAGGAATTGTAATCCAGGGTTCCCCCGGGGTCCTAGCTGCCTCTGCCGGTATATTGTGAAGACATATGAAATCTTCCGTAATAGCCATTTCACATTTCAGTCCAATTTGTATTAAGACTTGCCGACTATAAAAACTCCTTGCTCCACGTAGCATGTTTAAGAAGCACAAAAACACAGCACAAAAACACAAAACACAAAACATCCACACTACATCGAGGGAAAGCAACCAGCCGCAGCAGTTTCCCGCGCAGCCATCCCTTCCTGGGGACCGGGAAGCTAAAAACCTAATGGCTTGAGTTGAAGAGTTGAGACGTTAAGACGTTATGGAGAGGGGGGGGGGGGTTGAGACGTTGCCGAGGCTTGAGGGAACCTCCGATGAAACCGGGACTCGCTTGCCGCTCCTCAGTTTGAAAAACTCCCGGCTACTATGACTCACGGCTCTGGAGCTCTGCGCCCTCCCAAGTTTTGGAAAAATGGAGAAGGCCGCCGTCTCTCCCACGCGCACCTCTCCGTCTCTCCCAAGCGCGCCTGCCGTCTCGTCACAACCCGACCCACAGATGAGCCTTGCAAGTTCTGGGTTGGAAAATACCTGGAAGCTTTCGGGGTGGAGCTTGGTGAGGGCCAGGTTTGTGGAGGGACTTCAATGGGAGATAATGCTGTAGAGTCCAAAGCAGCCATTTTCACTGTTGCCTGGAGAACAGTTGTAATAATGGGAGATTCCCCCCCATTGCTTGGAGGCTGGCTACCCTCAATCGGTAGTAGTGGTGTAGCTGGGGAGCATAGGGGACCTTGAGCCCTTGGTGATGGATATGTTGGGGCTGCAGTGCATGGCTTCTCCCAACTGCACTCCTTCCCCAAACTCCCACCGAGTGTGGGGGAGCATGGTTGAACATGACCAGAAGGGCTGGCCCTGTCCCCAAACTCCATGTGGAATGAGGAGGGCCATTCAATGCTTGCAGTTTAAACCTTGACCCTAGCCTTGCTGAGGCTAGAACTGAATTGAGCATCTGAGCTCATCTGGTCCAGTTTTATACTGTTAGCTCCACCCCCAAACTCCAGCTCCTGTCAGGTGGAGGTTGGGGCGGAGCCAACAGTATAAAACTGGACCCAGTGAGCTCAGATGCTCAGTTTGATCCTAACCTCAGGATCACCTGCAGTTTAAAGCTGGATGTAGACCACTTGAAGCCAGCATTGAAGGGCTCTCCTTGCTCCCAAAATCCATGTAGGGTTTGGGATAGGCTTACCCTACTGTGCCTCTGTCCTGAGCTCTGGGAGTTCAGGGAGGGGGCTGCACAGGTTAACCCCAGGGGCCCTTTTTTCCTCAGCGTAGCCCCTGAAATGTAGGATATAACTAAAGAAATGTATAGGTTAAATAAATTAAAATAAAAGGCATGACTTTCAAAAACTCCCCGTCACACACTGTTTATGTCCAGGTTCCAACTTTCTCTAAAGTCAAACCCATCTCACCAAAGACTGGATTTTGAATAGAAAAGGGGAGGGTAATGGAAAATCTATGCTTCCTTTGTTCATTTATTCTCTTCCTCCCATTCCTTTGGTGCTTTTGCTGTTTCTTTCGATAAACATCATATTTCTTCTCTTGATGCAGTGTGAACATCCCACGAGGAGCAATGCAAACTAGAATCAGGGTAATATATGCTATTATACTGTCATTTGCATTCTTCTAATTTGACGTACATTAATCATTCAAGTTTCTATCCCCCTCCCTTTCCACCCCCCTCCCTCCGGCACTCTTTTCATTGTCTTTTAGAAATCCAGTTTCACAATTTTTTCCAGCTTGATTTTCATTTTGCAGCAGAGGAAATTACCATGGTAGCAGTGGAATATGCGCCATGGTAACAACTACTTTGAAGTAGTTAACAGAAAACTTGACTTGTACTTGCACATTGTGAAAGCATCAAACTGGACTGATAACAGCTATACCTAATAATGTTTCAAGCTGTCTTTCTACTATAAGCCTAGCACCAATAAGTACATCTTTAATTGGTGTGCTGTCTTTCCAGAATTCATTGCTGTCAGTTCTGGATATTAGGCAGCCTAAGCTGAGTCAAGAGTGGAGTCTATCCAGATCCAGGGGGCCGGGCTGACATCATTAAAAAGGGGGTAATTCAGAGGCAAAGGCATTCACTCACTGGGGTTGAGGCCAGATATCAGTCCTTTTAAACAGCAGTCTGTAGGCAGCCAGCAGCCAAGCAGGGGAATGAAGAGGTAGCCAAGCTACTCTACTACACAAAATCACTCCACTCGGCCTTAGACTGAAATAACTCCATGCAGGATTGTGCTGTCAGTGGCTCCCCTGAAACAAATGAAACAATTTCTTGGCCTTAGTAAATTTTAAAAAGCAGCTACTGACTCTTTGTGTTCTTTACTGGTTCAGCCCACTTGGGTTGAGTGGGAAGCCATTTCAGATTTAGACTGGAAGAGCCAGCAGTGAGATCAGTTTTGGCTCATGCCTCTAGTCATTCCCACCCCCAGATAACATTCTGTCCCCTTTCCCCTCAACTCTTCTGCCAAGGGTGGCTTGCCTTGCCACATCTCTCCTTCATAAGTTATGGGCCTTCAGCTTGGTTGAGCAGCCTCGTGTCTTTTATGAAGTCTTATCTTAGTCTTACTATAATTAATTTCCAGAGACATTGCCCGACTGTCTGTGACTTGCATTTAAAATCTGAGAAACTTTTTCTGCTTTTCCTTCTTTCCCCTTATGCATAAATATTTAGAAGTACTGCCCTCCAAACCAAATGCTGCTGTCAAGAGCTTTCCTGTATCCGAGCAACATACTATTGCCTTCAATTGCTTCAGAGTTTTCTGGAGAGTAGCTTACAGAATTTCCTTTGCCATGGATTTGAAAAGCTGAATAAAGGGGTAGTCAGAACACTAAGGGGATGAGCCATGAGTCATTAAAAAGCTCTGTGCACTTAGAGGGATTTCAAAGCTCAGTATCATTCACTGAGTATTGCCTGAAAAGTGTTAACTGGCATTTAGAGACAAGCATAATGAATGCCATAATCAGAAGCTTTTTTCTCCTGTATACTATCATCCTTTCACTATTAATTGCACAAAATCACCTTCTCCAAATTCCACTAGTGCTTCAGTAACTCTGTTTATCTCTTTTAGTTGACGTCTTATGAACAGAAGTTGGATGAAAAGCAGGAAGTGCAAAGGTAGAATGCCCATTTTCTAAAGTGGCAATTTGGTAGACTGTCTAACTTCAAGGAATATTTTCTACATCAGCTTTTCTGCACAGGAAACGTTGTGCTTTTGCCATGGATCCCTTATGCTTTGCAGAGGTTTTGGAGGCATGTTGTGTACCACACAATTTATGTAGGGTAGAATCTATGCCACAACAGGACCTATCACACACACAGTGCTGTCAGATAGCTGCACAGTTTTTTGGGTGAACAAACTGTCCTTTAGGTGAAGAAGCTATCCTTTAGAAAAATTGTCTTGACCTTTTCATCAAGGATTTCCTGATTAAGTTCTGAGCAGTCCCAGGATTTCCCAGAACAGGAGGACTTTTCCTCCTTTTTTTGTAGGATCAGCGTAAAAAACATATGGCCAAATGGATACTAGCTAGAGATAACACTCATTTTGATGCTCGGAGGACATGTTCTTCGCTTGCTCTGGACCTTCTATATCCCTCCCTATTTGGACTGTCTGGTTAGTTTAAAGTTATGTAGAACCTTTATACATGCGAGATTTAATTGCCCTTTTTCAATGATTTTGCTGGATCATCTACTAAAGATTTCTTTTTCAAAAGGAATCCCTGGTTGATTCCACACAGCCTAAATATAATGTCTCCAGGATGTTATATAGGTTTAGGGAAGAAATTAGCACAGGTCTCATCCTCCAAATGACTCAGGCCTGTCATATTTCTTTCAACCTGGGGTTTACAATAATAGCTACACCAAACCTACCAGCCAGAAGATGCTTTATTTTCCTCCCTTCCACCAGTTCACTTTATGTTCTGTCGCTGTCTGCCATTTCAGAGAGAATCCGCCCGCTCACCATTCTGTGCTGTTCGCCCAGCATGTTGTAGGCAGGTTCTCTGAGTGCCTGCCAGTTTACAAAGTCCCCCCAGCACATTTTCTCTCCGTGGCAGTGCATGTGACCGCCATTTCACTCATAGATCTACAGCAACACATTCATTATTGCCTGGCCATTGCATGAGTTCCCTTTTCTCTCTTTTTTATTTTGTGTGTTGAACATGCGAAGCTATGCAAGTGCAGCCAATCAGATGGTGGGACTGATAGTGGGGTTCATTTCTGTATGCCTTCACAGCTATGCATGCCTTGAAAAAAATAAAAAAGAGAACCATTTCCACGTGAAGGCAACCTGAATTGATTCCATGATCTCCAGTTGCTTCCTGAATGTGTGAGGGGCGCACATGCTAATAAAAAAAAGGAAAATGAATTCATTTACAATGGCTGCAAGTTGCAACTCATTATAAATATGCTGTGCGGAATCTACCCCTGCCCCCTTCAGTCAGTGGACTTCTTGCTAATGTCCTTTTGCAAGATTTAATGTGTCCCAACTGAGGCTAAAATGAATTGTACCATGTTTTAACAAATGGTCCAGCTTACTCAAGCAACTTTAGAGCAAATGGTTCAGTTCCTCTTAGAGGACTCAGACCCCCATCGTACTTATTTTGTTTCTTGTTTCATAGATAAGTCATAAGGAGGGTTTTTAAAAAAAAAAAGTTTCCCAAAACATTTTGAAAACTCCTGGTCTAAACTAATCATAATAAGTTAGACAAAAGAGATCTTTAAGTGGAAGACAGGCCTTGCTGCTGAAACAGCCAATGTGAATGGCTGATTGAATGATTTTATACCATAGATGTGGTAAGAAAGATGTTCTGCTATATAAAACATACCATTTCCTTTTCTCAACATATAGGCTAGAACAGGGGTAGGGAACCTGTGGCTCGAGAGCCGCATGTGGCTCTTCTGCCCTTGCACTGCGGCTCCACGAGCCGAGCCGCCGGCCCCATCCTTGCCTGCCCTGCAGGCAGCAGGACAGGTGCACCAACTGCCCTTGGTCGGCTGGGCTGCGCGCGGGCTTCCCCTCTCGCCCACCCATTGGAGCGGGGCAGGCGCTTTCCCAGCGGCCAGTGAGGCCACGCCGCGGGCTTCCCCTCTCGCCCACCCCATTGGAGCGGGGCGGGCGCTTTCCCGGCGGCCGTCGAGGCCGAGCTGCTGGCCCCATCCTTGCCTGCCCTGCAGGCAGCAGGGCGGACGCATCCATGCGCTTCTCAGAATGAGCAAAGTAAAAGGTAAAAAAACCCAATATATACAGTGTTATCTTTATTTTAAATGTCAAAAATTATTTGCGGCTCCAAGTGTTTCTTTTCCCGTGGAAAACGGGTCCAAATGGCTCTTTGAGTGTTAAAGGTTCCCTACCCCTGGGCTAGAAACATGATTCCCCACTTCCTAAGTTGAAAATCACTAGATGGCAACAGACATCTGATTTTGTAATACTTTGTTTAATATCTTGAGACATCAGGAAAAGCAGTTTGCAAATGTAGTGAATAAATAAATAATGAAATATACGTAGAGGAAATGCAGAGGAAAAAAACCCCTGACACACAATTACACCCCCCCCCCCGCAACCTCTTTTGACAAACCTCCATTGGGGATTTCATGTTCAAGGTTAGAGACATAATACTTAGCTTCTAGTGAATTTGTGACTGAGATGAACTTTGAAATAGTAACCTGTGGATCGCAAGTTATTCTCTGAGTGGCTGTGCTAGCCAATGCCCAGGAAAGAATGTGACTGCAATGTCTTTTCCTAAGAAACTGGTTCTATCTGCTGTGCCCATGACTCGTGGTGACTTTGAAATGACCTGGTGCAAACAAATTATTATTTGGTTGTGGTGGGAGAGGGTGGTCGCCCATATGGGGGTGGGGCGCAGAACACAGATTTTTGTCCCCAGTTTTCATTTTCCCAAGATAAGCCTCTGCCCATGAGTACTGACACAAGCCTGCAATTGCAGAGGTAATAATGCCATGGTTACAGTTCTGAAATTATAGAAAAAGAAATGTAGAACCCCCAATATCTTTGGAAAAAAACACTCATTGACCCCCTCATGTGTGTGGACTTTCTTTTCAGTGCAATTCTAAATGGTGTTTCAACCTTCTGTCCACTGCCTCCAGTAGATCATAACTTTGCTTAGGATTGCAATGTTACTCTCTGATTAAGGAAGTATACTATGAACTTGCTCAAAGGCCCTCCATAGGTTTCAAGGTTGACTTTTGTTTCTGCAAACATTTTCTATGGTTGAAACCCTGGGAAATCCCAGAAGAAATCAGGCAGTCACAGGTAATATTTTTATGTTTGTGCTCCTAGCTATTTTTCTAATTCGGTCATCAAAGCCACATCCAACCAAACAGCAGAAGAACAAGAGAAGAAGCTCAAACGCCTCTTGAAAACGTGTTATCCAGAAGGGGGCCTGTCTTTGGAGCCTGAAAATCCCATTGTGACTGCCTTTGGTAATACAAGGGACTGATTAGCTGCTAAATCAAAGCAAATGGTTTTCATTATGAGAGAGTTTTCATTGCTCGAGATGCTCTCCCTTATGGAAGCCGTTCTGAAGATGCCATGACGCACTGCATTTATTTAATGTTTACAGTGTGCTTCACACATATGCTTTTGTTGCAACCTTACAACCACCCTATAAGGTAGACTAGTATTATTATTTCCATATTGTGAGGGAGGGCAGTGCTGAGTCTAAGAACGGCCATCCTAATGAGTTTGTGGCAGTGGCTAATTCCATTCATCACTATGCTGCACCAGCTTACAGGCATTAAAGTAAAGGGATCTGTTCATAATTGCCTGGTAATTAACAACAACAATAATAACTATGATTACTGATAAAATGCTGATGAATATGCTGCTAGATGTAGCTGTAGTTTTGACCGCTAAACAGAACCCTAGGGTTGCTATATGCATTATGGGCAAGGGTGGGGAGAAGAAAGGGGGAAGTTGATGCTTTCACATCTCTGTGTGTATAACTTCTGGGAGGGGAGGATGCTGGAGTAGAAAGACCTTTGGTGTGATCTAGCGGGTCTCTTATATCCTCATCTTTCTCTAAGCTCCAGGCACATGCTCTAAAACAGTAACTGAGTCAAAACACAAAGGGATATTTGTGTGGCCAGAGAAGATTCCTGTCGACATGGCATATGCAAAGTGTGAGATAAACATACAGCAGTCTGCCAGTAGGAGATGGTAAGTTGTTGTCGCTGGTTGAGTTCTTCACTGCTTCTGCCCCTGGGCTCCAGTGGATTGTGCTGTGGATGCTCTGTGGTATGTTAAGAGGTGCTCTGGGGAATGTTGGGGGCTGACCAGGGTTGCCTGCTTGTAGCATGCAGAAACTGCATGTATGAGATGCAGCTTCTTTAGCTCCCTTTCTCCCCTGGTACCTTCATCTGCTGTCCTTCTGCACCTGGGGCAGCAAACTGAGTTCTGTTTTTTGCCTATCGTGGGATGGGGTGGTGGTCAAAAAGAGCAGGGAGAAGGGGCAGATAAACCTCTCTACTTTAAACACTTCTCTAAAGGAACCCATAACAGCCAGCTGAGGGTAAGGCTAATGAGCTGAATAGAACCTTGGGTAACTGTGCGCTAGACACTGCAGCTATACTCATTTACAGTATAGATTTCACAATCAATGGCTTGTTGACATCTAACACAAAGCTGATCTGCTTGGCTTGCACCAGTGTAGGCACAGTTTGGGGACCATCTCCAGAAATCTGCATGTGCTTAAATCCCTGTAAGATTCGTATTCTAGGATATATTTGTGTAACTAATGAGGTAATAACAACAACAAAGAACCTTTATTGGCATAACAACATTATATACACAGATCCACTTAACCAAGTAGAGGGAAACTAAAATAAATGTACAGGTAGAGAAGGCTGATGTTCAGGATTTGCTCCTAAAGCGCTGTTTTATATACAAATCCAAAAATTTGGTGACTGCATCGTTTGCATCACTACTGGGGCTGTCCAACAGAAAGGTAATCTTTTGCAAGTCAGATGCATACTCTTTTTTGAGTAGCAGAGGTGACAAGTATTTGACTCTGGGTACTGTGTAAAGTGGACAATAAAGTAAAATATGGTCTATAGAGTCAACACAATTCCTGTTGCATATGCATAGCCTTTGGCGGTAAGGGGTTTTAGTGAATCTCCCTGTTGATACGGCTGATGGAAGGGCATTGCAACGGGCCAACATCATTGCTCTACGGAGCCTGGGCACGGTTATCTGGTGCAAGTATTGAGCCCCCTTATTACCAATGTAGGTGATACCTAAAGCTAAAGGAGAACAAGTCCTGGAAGCCTTTTTGAAATGAGGTAATAGATATTTTATAAGTATGAAGGTAAAAAAATATTTCCCTTGACATTAGCATAAATTCTTAAATCCCATTCTTAATTTTTTCTGCATTGTTGTGAGAGCCAACCCTTCTGCAACTGATGCTGATCATATGAAGCAGCCTTATCCAAGCTGGGATAACAGAGCTCAGGACTGTTTACTCTGATCAGCAAGGGGTCATGAGGGCCACAAGCAGAAAAGGGTCTTTCCTAAAACTTGCTGCTAGAAATCTTTTAAGTAGGCATGTTGTGGATTAACAATGGAAAGTTATGCATGCACTATTTTCTATATATTTCCCATGTTGTGAGTCACTCTGAGAATCTTCCAACTGTGCTATGATTATACCTTCCTGCGTAGGAACTAAAATCACAGGTAGAGGCCCTCTTGACTGTTCCATCAACCAAAGAAGCTTGTCTGGTGTGTTCCTGAGAGAGTGGTAGCCCCACCATTATGGAGCAACATTCTTGGGGAGGCCCAGCTGTTCGCTAAGTTACAATAAATTTCAGCTCAGAACTTCCAGCACATACCGGTATTTGATTTGACCGGATCCGTACAATCAAAACATGACTAAAGTCGGGCTCTGATACCAATTTGGTTGCAATACCACACAGAATATCCATTCATGACCATATGTAGCAAGTGTCCAAATAATACCCTTATTTCATGGGTGTTTGATTGTAGAACACACTTCGTCAGGTCCTCAGATTGTATAACTTCTGAGTATCCTGAGAAGCTTGGTTAGCAAGGGTATTCCATCAAAACTGTAAAAGTGTGATTTCAGACTATTTCATTAATCGTACTGGCAGATTCCATGGCCATGTTGTTACAATGGGGTATTGAAGGAGGGATCAGTGTAAGTAATCCTCTTTACTGTATAATGTAGTATAAAAATGTTGTGTACTTAAGTGATGAAATTGTAACAGGAATATCCTTGATTATACTGCACTCCAAAGAAGCAGCAGGATAATGACTTACACAATTTGTAGACCTGACGAAGTGTGCTGTACAGTCAAACACACCTGAAACAATATTACCCAGACGCTTGTTACGAATGGTCATGAATGGATATTCTGTATGGGCGCTAGTATGATGTACTGATTTTATAAATAGATTTGGTTCAGTGGTCAGTTGTGTTCTGTGATAAAACAATTAAGAGATTAAGATATATGGAAAATTTATATTATAGTACAAGGACAGTAATATGATTGTCATAGTATGCCTCGAAAAATGCTTTTAAAAATTAAATTTGTGGAGGATTTCACAAAAAATGTTCAAAAATCAATTGTGATCTGGGGTAAAACTATTAAGATATGTAAGATTTTAGTACAAGGATAGTAATACAATTGTCATAGAATAGCTTTCAAAATATTTTGAAAAATTAATTAAATTTGTGGAAGATTTTACAAAAAAAATGGTATCAGAACCTGGCTTCAGTTGTGTTTTGGTTAATTGAAAGGATCTATGGTGGATGCAAAAACACTGTAATGTATTGTGGTCCTCAAGGTGGACCACTTAGGGCCTGATGATTGGAGTGGCTCACCGTTACTGCAATGTGCATGAATTTATGTGAGCATCTCTTTCATCTATTCCCCTTTGTAAGTATTTTTCAAATAAACCCTAAGTTTAAAAATAGGAAATCAGTAGGAAAACCTCTGCCATGCACTAACTTGCTATCAACTAAGCAATGATATTCCAGCTCCCAAGATGGTATTTATGCCACAAACCTGACAGGAAAACTGCAATTGCCCTACTAAAGAAATGTATTTATCTCTCTTATTTTAAAGTGTGATTAATATTGCAAAGCGGACAGCTTCTTGGAGAAATCCAAATCTGACTGAATGCCAACTTCTCTATAAACTTCCAAATAATATCATGGGATTTAAGAATGTGACCATCTCAGATGGTAAGCTTTCTGAAGTTTTGTGTTTCTGATGTTGTGATAATCAGCCCTAGTTTAGCTGCTCTAAATTAGGGCAAACAATAAACAGCATTGCCCTCTTCTACCTTGCAATGGAGGTCATTTGCTCTGGAGAAAAGAGGGAGGGAAAGGAATTCTTTGTCCTTTCCCTGATGATCACTTCCCTTTTGAAACTTTCTCCATGGGTTTACTTTGTAAACACAAGTCTGAAACTCAGCAGGGGTAAAAGTCTTATCTATTTATGACATATGTATCTTGAGCAAAGGAACAGTTATTCCCACTCATCCCATTTTATCATCACAACTCTCTGAGGCAGATTTGGCTGCAATTCAGTGACAGGTAAATTTCATGCCAGAATACAGATTTGAACCTGGGTCTTCCTAGTCAGATACTCTTAGAGCCAATATGGCATAATGGTCAAGAGCATCAGACTCTAATCTGGTGAACCAGGTTTGTTTCCCCACTTTTCCTTGTGACGCCTGTTGGGTGACCTTGGGCCAGTCACAGTTTTCTCAGATCTCTTGCAGCCTCACCTGTCTGTTGTGGGGAGGTAAAGGGAAGGCAATTGTAAGCCACTTGATAAACTCTTTAAAGAAAGAGATAAGGGGGTTATAAAAACCAGCTCCTAACCTCATCCTGATCCTGGTCTAACCTAATCGCATCAGATCTCAGAAGCTAAAAAGGGTTGGTCCTGCTTAGTTAGTATTTGGATGGCAAACCACCAAGTAAGTCTAGGGTTGCTGCAAACTACCTTTGTTTGACTCTTGCCTTGACATCCCTACAGGGGTGCCATAAGTCAGCTGTGACTTGACAGCTCTTTGCACCATCTAGAATCCTAGAGAAGACTCCATATCCAGTTGCCACCCACTTTGACTTAGAAAATGAGGAAATGTAGAGCAAGGTTTCAGATACCGATGTTAATCATAAAAACAGCAATGTATTCCAGCAAATACACCATTCCCTTTGTTCTCAGGTCATTCTCTCTCTCTCTCTCTCTCTCTCTCTCTCTCTCTCTCTCTCTTTTTTTTTACAAAAATGTGTTACAGAGAATGCTGAGAACGTTGCAGACCGCATTTTGAATCTGCTAAATTCTTTTAATCTGAGTCAAGAAGAAATTGAAGTTGTTGTAGATAAACTCACCGGCATTGCTGACTGTGAAGAGATCAGCAGGACACTGGCGGAGAAAGCGTTAAAAATCATTAGCAGCTTAATGACCAAGACAGTTAATGAAAAGGATCTGCAAACCTCAGCCAGCAGGTAAAGAAATCAATCCATTTGGAAAAATACATCTTAAATCTATTTTAAATCTTACATCTATCTTAAATCTTAGCTCTGACATGGATAGCCCAGGCTAACCTGAGACCTCTGAGGCTATGCAGGGTTGGTCCTGGTCTGTGTTTGGAGGAGAGGCCACCATGGAAGCCCAGGGTTGCTAAGCAGAGGCAGGCAATGGCAAATCACCTCTGAATGTCTCTTGTCTTGAAAACCATGCTAGATATGACATGACAGCAAAACAAACAAACAAACAAACAAAATAAAGTCGAGTGTTTCATTGGTAGCCAGCCTCATGTCACAGGATGCCGCTTTTTATCAAGTTTATCAAGTTAGCCAACTCATGAATTAGGGTTGCCATTTTCAAAAAACATCTGGAAATGTCCCAGGATTACAGTTGATTACAGCTATAGAGATCTGTTCCCTTGTGGAAAAAGACTGCCATGTAGTGTGGATTCTAGGGCAATATACCTCACTGAGGTCCCTCTTATCACTAAACCCTTCCCTTCTTAAGCTCCACCACTAAATCTCCAGGAATCTTCCAACCTGGAGTTGGCAACCCTGTTGGGGGCCGAGACCCAACCAGTGTTCACTGTAATTTGTGATTTTTAATTTTTTCCATCTTTTGGTTCAGTTACTTACCTTGCCTTGATATCTTTCTGCTAGTTCTTGTGTTATTATTAGTACGGTTGTGTTCTAAAACACAGTTGTGCCCCTTTTTCTCATGGTTTTCTCCCATGTTACTGTTGCTGCTGGTTTTAATTTAGAATACTGTTTATTTTCTTTGCATTTTTAAATGTCTTTTCTCTTTTATTGCTGCTTTAATTGAGGATCTTATTGTCATATCTACTGGCTTTTATGTAGCCGTTTTAAAAATCTTGAATAATCATTCTTTTATAGGATGGCATAAGCCACCAAAGAAGTATTTTTAAAAATGGAAATTGCAGGGTATAAAATATTAATTGCTTCTTTATAGAAATGGTCTAAGTGCATCCAAAACTAGCCAGTGCCTGATGAACCTAGTAGGAAAAGTAGCATATACTATGGACCCCACATTTTCAAGGGCCCCTCCCTAAATGTTGCATGATAATTGAACATGAAACTTCTGTGTAAATGGAGATTTCCAGTATCATCAACACATGTGCTCATGCTAAATCCAGAAAATGTAATTTTTAAATGGCAGGGTTCTTACTTTTGACATTTGAAATGGATACTTACATGTAAGTAGTAGTATTACTGAAGCATCAAACATTTACCTGGCTGTATAGCAAATGAAAAACTGAATTATTTTACTAGGCAAGCAAATAATGTATGTTTTAATATTTTGTTTTAATAATTTATGTTTTAATATTTTCGTGCATTTTTAAAAAAATTGGGGCCTCTTTACGAAACAGGCTACAGACCCTGCACTACCTTAGTCCAACCCTGAAACTAGCATGTCCAGAAAAAGCCTCAGTTTAAAAATAACATCTAGCTTTCTGTGAGCAAGTAGTGTACAGAGAAAGTGCAATTCCCTCCTGCCCCCAATTAGAAATATTATAACCTAGCAACGGGTACATCAGAAGAGGCTGTGAATTATATGCAGAGGTCCCCTGCTAGGACTGTTTTCCTGTCAATTGTTCCCAACAGCAGGATATTGTTTACGTTGAGATGCCCACTTTTTTCTGATTTCTCTTCCATTTTAGTTTGATGATGCCCAGTCTTCAGTATCGTTCCCACCCTGCAATAAACAAATGTCCATTTGTTTCACTATAAGTGGACTGTGACTTGAGGGCATATCAATTGTTCTGTTCCTTGCACCTTCAATGGGTTTTGGCAACCACACCCATGCTCACAGGACACTGTTGCAGATCTTGCGTTTATGTTGTTCGGGTGACGTTTTGTTAATCACCATTCTAGTAATCACTATGGGGGAACCAACATATGGCTTAACTCAGGATTCAGTGTTTATGACAGGCACTGGCACAGCTAGTTTCCTATGCTCACATGTTCCCTTCTGCCCTCTTTTTGTGTGTGTGGAGTGTGATCAAACTCTTCCTGGTTTGTGCGGGCTTCAGATGAACTCCAGTTTGTCATGATATCCAAATGATATCCTAAGCAAACTGGTGTATCTTTCTTCCTCAAAAATTCTGATTGTAAACTGAAATTAAATTGTGATTTGGAAACTTGCTTTGGGTAGCAGATGCAAACTTTAGCTAGCACAGGCACCGAGTACAGCAAATGGCAGTTTTATTCTAAATTTTCAGTTGCGCTCTGCGTGTAAGGGGAAGACAGGAGAAGCATGCAGGCATAGCAAGCAAACTGTATTGGCACTGTCCTAAGCAGTCATGTAGTAGAATAGATTTAGAGACCTTTATTAGGTGTATAAAGTCATTTAGTAATTATAGTGTAAGGGCTACAACCTGGGTGGCCAGTCACATACTCTCAGTCTAACCTACTTCACAAGGGCATTGTGAAGATAAAATGGAGCAGGGAAGGGGCACAATAAAATGGAGCAGGGAAGGGGCACAATAGTTCCAGGTTGGGGAACTCCTGGAGATTTGGGGGTGGAGCCTGAGGAGAACAGGGCCCTCTATGCCTTAGGCAGGGGTTTCCAACCTAAGACCCTCCAGATGTTCATGGACTACGATTCCCATCAGCTGTGCCAATTGGCCATGCTGGCAGGGGGGATGGGGATTGTAGTCCATGAACTTCTGGAGGACCATAGGTTGAAGACCCCTGCCTTAGAGTCCACCCTGTAAAGCATCCATTTTCTCCAGGGGAACTGATCTCTGGAGATGAACTGTAATTTTGGGGGATCGTCAGGTCCCACCTGAAGGCTGGCATCCCTAGGTATATATATATCAAAATTCAGGAACAAGTTTGCCCTGACATTGGAGCAGAGCCATTTGTTATCCTTTGTTTCACTTAAAGCATTTATATGTTGTACCCTATGTTGAAAATGCTGTACCCAAACGAGATATTCAATAAAGCAAAAAAAAAAACCCAGAAAAATTCAAAAGCAATTACAACAAAAACATACCCAAACATACAAATCAAACTCAACTGACTTCTGTGCTGTGACAATTACTTTGTTGTCCCAGAGTGCATACTGAGTGTGGCCACAGTGTTCCCTACAAAATTCCAAGGGGAGAGCTGTAACATTAAAGCTATGGCTTTATCTGCCAACTTTTGAAAATAGCTTTCACTTACAAATTAAAATGTGAGGGGAAGTTGTTTTTTGCCAAATCATTCATTAGATTTGTATTACTGGTTTTATGAGCCAGGTTCAGCCCATGGGCTTCCCATTGGCCATCCCAAATCTGAACCAGCCTGGTGTCAGAGGATTGGGAACTGAGGGTTATGTATAAAAATACCATTCTCTTTTCTTCCATCCATCTCTTCTATAAATGTGGGAATCAGAAGGGTGGGGGGATGGTGCCAAAAACAGCCTAAAGATTTTTTTTAAGGAGTTGGGTTGTGTCGTGATTTCTTAGCAGCATTTTCCTCCCACAAGAGCCTCCCAAGCTGCATATCAGAGTGGCAGGAACATGTCAATAGCATCTCTAATTTCAAAGTAGGGAATGACCCAACAAATCGTGCAGGCTTCCAGGGGCAGTGGAATTTCCAGGGGCTCCAGGCTGTGCAAGAAATCCCTAAGGGGGGGGGGGGGGCACCAACATTCCTCCTCTCTGGCTCAAGAGGGATTGGGAATGTGTGTTGTAGAGCTAAAATGCTCATTAATTTGTATGGAATAGAGAAAAGGGGGTTACAATCACCAAAAAAAAAGCTGTCAGGGAAACACACACAGACTGCATACAGGACGTGGGGTAGCAGCAAATTAATTGTCACCCAGGAAAGCAAAATAGCTTGTTTTTGCAGCAAATTAACATAGTGGCTGCTTCCAACCCCACTACCAAAAGAGCATTTTTAACTCTCTTTTTCATTGCAGTACCATCTCCTTGTATGATTTTCTGTAGCAGATTGTGTGAAAAACTGAATCTTGATACAGCATCCCTTGGACAAGATTCCTCATGCAATGAGTTTTATCACCATCCCTCCTCCCCACCAGAATGAGTCCACTGGACTAGTTGTGACAGGCATGGAAGGATGTTCATGTCTCTGTTTCCTTTGATGTGTAGCATCTTAAGGACAATGGAAAAAATAGGTTTCAAGATGGACTTCAGCGGGAGAAATGTGACTGTCATACTGCCCAGACTGGCTTTGGCTCTGATGCGTCCTGATCCCACCAGTTTCCAAGGAATTGCTTTTGGTGTTACTTCCTATGAGTTTCCTGAGGTGAGGATGCCTTTTAACTATCTCCCCACCCAAGGGATTATTAGGGAATGAATGACCTGTTGCAAGATCAAACAAGAGCTCTTCTCTAGGAAAAAATTAGTAACGTTGGCTTTGCTGTCTGGATTGAGGCCTCCATAGGCTGTATAAAACACTCCAAAAAGAAGGATGTATGTAAATGTGTGTTTCTGTATTTTTTGTATGGGAATGACTTTAGGTTTCCTGGTGTTTTCTGTTCCCTCAGATCATAATACTTAAAAACCCCTTCCAAAGCGCACTGGCTTCAGTATTTTTGCCAGAATCACTGAGGGGTTACTTACAAGCCCAGTCTTTTGATCTGGAAGACCACTCAGAAATCCAGTTCAGTTTCTTTGGCAGTTCTGCCCTTTTTGAGGTAAGCATTGAACAGCGTAGGCAGTATGGTGGAGTGGTTTGTGTGTCTGATCAGAACTAGGGAGATCTGGGTTCAAGACAACTCAGCCATAAAGCTCCCTGGGTGATCTTGATCTTGTAACACTAGTTAAGCCTGACCTTCCTCATGGGGCTGTTGTGAGGATAAAGTGGAGCAAATGAGTACTGTGTTTGCCATTCTGAGCAACTTGGAGGCAATGTGAGGTAGAAGTGTAACTGGTAAACAAAATAACTAGTAAGAAAAATGGGGTTTGAATGCAGATCTGTGTTTATCTTCTAGGGTGGCAGCACTGATAAGGAAAGGTTGAATACCTACGTTGTGGGTGCCAGCATTCAAAATGTTTCTGTCCAAAACCTTATGGAGCCTGTGAATATTATTCTGCAACATATAGAGGAGAATGTGGTATAGTATCATCATCAGTGTATTAGTATTTCTTGAACATCAGTAAAGTTCATTGTGCATTCTTGACTTTGGTTGTTGGAGATACTCTGTTTAAAAAGACAACTTTTTCAGACCGTGCATAATTCATATGCAGAACACATTGTCAAGGGACAGACTGATGCTTGTGTATGAGGCTTTAAGATGGTTAGAAAGCCATTGAAGGATAGCGTCTATCAATGGCTATGAATACTTTGAAACATGATGGCTAAATGGAACCTCCATGTTCAGAAACAGTATACCCCTGAACCTGGGATCGGGCAAAAACCAAAGTAGGCGATGGTCTTTATGCCTTTGCCTATGGACTTTTGAGGCATTTAGCTGGCCACCGTGGGAAGCAAGATTTTTAATTAAAGGTACCTTTGAATTGATTTGACACAACCAAGCTCTTCTCACATTCTCTGGCAAGGGTACTCCGGCCCAGGGAACGTCATCCTGTTCCTGGAGGGGTTTCTTTTAGCCAAAGAATGCTCTTATGTCTGCTGCTGGACAGGAGTGCTCTTGGCTTCCCTTGGTGGGAATAAGAAGAAAGAAGAGGCCTTACCACATTAGCACTTGTGAATCTCTTCCTATGGTATCTTTTCTATTGGTTCTTATGGATTGTGATGCCTGTGATTGTAAAAATTGGGCTTTCTGAAAGCAGCACAGCTTGTTTTCTTTTTCTTTCCAGAATATGACTCCTGTAAAATGTGTGTTTTGGGACTTTCGCAAGAACCGTGAGTTTCCAGTGGAAATGCATTATGTTATTAGCACCCTTTCTTGAATGGGTCAGCCTAGCTTCTGATCATCTCTTCTGGCCAGATAGCAGCCAGGCATCACTGGAAGGTGCCTTTATCCTGGTGGGGTCAGGCCATCGGTTGAGCCCACTGCTTCCATTATCTCTGGTTGGCTCGAGCTGTCCAAAACAGGGGCTCTTCCAGCTGTGATTACACTGACTGGAGATTCTGGAGACTAACCATCAAATGAAATAGTACAGGGAGATTTTGATTGGACTCCCCCCCCCCCCGCCGCAGTGTATTTTTCAATCTTACAGAACAGGCACAGAGACTGGGGGATCTGGATTTAAATCCATGGGGCTAGAAAAAGTTTTTAACCCGCTTCTATTGATTTTCTACAGGAGCATCCCAAAAACTGCTCTAAGCCCTCGTACTGAGAATTACCCATATTTTCCAGTCTTTTTCTCTAATAAGGTTAATTGACCCTAATTTCTATCAGAAAATTTGTAGGGAGGAGAAAAGTTACCATCCTGTACCCTGTGTCTTCTCATGACTGCTTTTTAAGATTGAAAAACACATTGAGAGAGGAAATCATGGATTTGAAAAAAGAAAGTTGCTTTGTCATGGCTCACAGCTTTGGTATACCAAAATCAGTATTCTCTACTCCACAGGTGTCAAACTCATGGCCCTCTAGATGTCATGGACTACAGTTCCCATCGTGGGAACTGTAGTCCATAACATCTGGAGGGCCGCGAGTTTGACACCTATTCTTACTTTGAGCAGAAGCAGCTCTGTAAGATTTGGGATAGGGATGTTTTACATGACTGATCCTTACTTAACTAAAGATAGTAGGGATTGAACCAGGGACCTTCTGCATAATAGGCAGATGCTCTTCCACTGAGCCACACCTTCATCCTGATCCCTTATGAATAATCATGCCAATGAGTTTAAGCATTAACTTTAATATTTGCAAGAAGTTGCGCCCCCCTTTTTATCCCACAAAGGAAATTGCAAGTAGTTGATCTGGTGATGTGGAATAAAAATGTAACAAACCAAGACAGCCATTGTCTAAGTAAAATTCAGCAAATCCCAAGTTTGCAGCAAAACCTGCACAATTCAGAGAAGTGAATAGAGAGGTGGGATGTAAATCCAAACAAATCTTTTTGTTAGTCTCAAACCTGCATATTTTAATTTATAATTCCAAAGCCACTGTTCTGAGGACCGAGAAAGCTTTTCTTTGTTAGAAAATGATGGTTCTGTCTTTTAAAATGGAACTCAGCCAAGTAAACAACAATTTTTAATCTCCCTTCCGCCCGCATGTTTCACAATGGATGTTATCTAAGAGGGTGACCCCAAAAAACACATTCTGGGAGCATGAAAAATGTATCCCCCAGAGGTTTGTTGCTTCTGAGCCCCCAGCCAGCATTAGCTTGAGCTCAGATTCACACCTCCCCAAGTTCTGCCAAGCTATAAATGGCAAGGAACGATTAACCACAGATGAAATATCTCACTCCCATGCTGTGCAGATGGGAGCGGCGGCTGGAATACATCAGGGTGTGAAATGAAATATACGGCTACCAATTACACAAGCTGCAACTGTAACCACCTGACCCATTTCGGAGTTCTTCTGGTAAGTTACTTGAATACACACAAGAAGCTTCCTCCTATTGAGTCATATGGTTGATATAGCTCCAGACCACCTTTGACTGGGAGTTGTAACGTCCTCAGTTCCAATCCCAGTTTCAAGCCATTATTTTTCATTCCAGGCTCCCGATCTGTTATATGGGAATAACAGTAGTGGCCTACCTTTTAGGTTTGTTGCTCAGATAATATGAAGAGTTTTGACTGTTTAAAATAAACAACATTCTATCATGATCATATGTATCCTTTTTTTGTTTGTTTGCATTGATTTCTAATTTTGTAATTCTTGATTCTCAGTGAGATAGGTGGGCAATAAAGTAGGTAAATAAATAACTAAAACTTGCTTTCCTTTTGGAAACTACAGTTTTGCATTTGTGTTTCTTCTTAAATGATTTTAACAGCCTGCAAATAGTTGTGGTGTTATATCAGTAATGTGCTAGCAAACACTAATTACATTACATACTACACCCCCCCCTCCCAGTGTTACCTTCTACATGTCTGTAAAGGGGTTCTTATATTAAATTGGAAAAAGTCTGGCTCATTCCGCACATGCAGAATAATGCACTTTCAAACTGCTTTCCGTGCTCTTTGAAGCTGTGCAGAATAGCAAAATCCACTTGCAAACAGTTGTGAAAGTGGTTTGAAAACGCATTATTTTGCGTGTGCGGAAGGGGCCTCTGTTTTTCAGTCCTTCTCATCCACTATGCCTGAAGCACCAAGATTCCCTGGAATAGGCACAAAGGCACCTTCCTCTCTTCATACAGGGCATGTTGACCCTTCACTGGGATCAAATTGATTAAAGAGAAGTGCATTTCAGTTAAGCAAGGAACATTCCATCAATGTTTCACTTTGGCACTGTCAGAGCGTTATGTGAAAAGTTGCTAGGCTGAGTGCCAAACTGGGCATTATAATAGCATCCCAAGCTCATGTTTGCAGATATGCAGATATTGGGTGGGAGGCACTTTGACAGCAAGAAGAATGGTGCTTAACCCTTCCCTCATGCCTAGCAAATATCTCACTGGCAGTTTTCCTCCCAACCATAACTTGTCTCTTTTAGAATTTTGGAATCCGGCCAAGAAAAAAATGATTGAAAACTACTTTTGCTGGGAAGGATTGGTGTGTAAAGGAGAATTCGCTTAGAGGTGTTTCTTTTGTCATCATGTTGAAAAAGGAGAAACTACTGAAAAAATAACTACTGTTATCTCCTAACCTGTTATCTTAGGCCGTTTCCGCACGGCCGTAAGGGCGCCTCCACGCCGGCAGGAATTCCGCCGGCGTGGAGGCGGAGGCCGTTTGCATGCAGGCATGCGGACGGCCTCTGGAGATGGGGTGGGGGGGGGGGGGGGGGGGGGGGTGGGTGGGGGGGGGGGGGGGGGGGTGGGGGGGGGGGGGGGGGGGGGGGGGGGGGGGGGGGTGGGGGGGGGGGTGGGTGGGTGGAGGGGTGGGGGGGGGGGGGGGGGGGGGGGTGGGTGGGTGGGGGGGGGGGGGGGGGGGTGGGGGGGTGGATGGGGGGGTGGGGGGGGGGGGGGGGGGGGGGTGGGGGGGGGGGGGGGGGGGGGGGGGGGGGGGGGGGGGGGGGGGGGGGCGGGGGGGGGGGGGGGGGGGTGTGGGCCGGGGGTGGGGGGGGGGGGGGGTGGGTGGGGGGGGGAGGGGAGGGGGGAGGGGTGTGGGGGGGGGGGGGTGGGGGGGGGGGGGGGGGGGGGGGGGGGGGGGTGGGGGGGGGGGGGGGTGGGGGGGGGGGGGGGTGGGGGGGGGGGGGGGTGGGGGGGGGGGGGGGTGGGGGGGGGGGGGGGTGGGGGGGGGGGGGGGTGGGGGGGGGGGGGGGTGGGGGGGGGGGGGGGTGGGGGGGGGGGGGGGTGGGGGGGGGGGGGGGTGGGGGGGGGGGGGGGTGGGGGGGGGGGGGGGTGGGGGGGGGGGGGGGTGGGGGGGGGGGGGGGTGGGGGGGGGGGGGGGTGGGGGGGGGGGGGGGTGGGGGGGGGGGGGGGTGGGGGGGGGGGGGGGTGGGGGGGGGGGGGGGTGGGGGGGGGGGGGGGTGGGGGGGGGGGGGGGTGGGGGGGGGGGGGGGTGGGGGGGGGGGGGGGTGGGGGGGGGGGGGGGTGGGGGGGGGGGGGGGTGGGGGGGGGGGGGGGTGGGGGGGGGGGGGGGTGGGGGGGGGGGGGGGTGGGGGGGGGGGGGGGTGGGGGGGGGGGGGGGTGGGGGGGGGGGGGGGTGGGGGGGGGGGGGGGTGGGGGGGGGGGGGGGTGGGGGGGGGGGGGGGTGGGGGGGGGGGGGGGTGGGGGGGGGGGGGGGTGGGGGGGGGGGGGGGTGGGGGGGGGGGGGGGTGGGGGGGGGGGGGGGTGGGGGGGGGGGGGGGTGGGGGGGGGGGGGGGTGGGGGGGGGGGGGGGTGGGGGGGGGGGGGGGTGGGGGGGGGGGGGGGTGGGGGGGGGGGGGGGTGGGGGGGGGGGGGGGTGGGGGGGGGGGGGGGTGGGGGGGGGGGGGGGTGGGGGGGGGGGGGGGTGGGGGGGGGGGGGGGTGGGGGGGGGGGGGGGTGGGGGGGGGGGGGGGTGGGGGGGGGGGGGGGTGGGGGGGGGGGGGGGTGGGGGGGGGGGGGGGTGGGGGGGGGGGGGGGTGGGGGGGGGGGGGGGTGGGGGGGGGGGGGGGTGGGGGGGGGGGGGGGTGGGGGGGGGGGGGGGTGGGGGGGGGGGGGGGTGGGGGGGGGGGGGGGTGGGGGGGGGGGGGGGTGGGGGGGGGGGGGGGTGGGGGGGGGGGGGGGTGGGGGGGGGGGGGGGTGGGGGGGGGGGGGGGTGGGGGGGGGGGGGGGTGGGGGGGGGGGGGGGTGGGGGGGGGGGGGGGTGGGGGGGGGGGGGGGTGGGGGGGGGGGGGGGTGGGGGGGGGGGGGGGTGGGGGGGGGGGGGGGTGGGGGGGGGGGGGGGTGGGGGGGGGGGGGGGTGGGGGGGGGGGGGGGTGGGGGGGGGGGGGGGTGGGGGGGGGGGGGGGTGGGGGGGGGGGGGGGTGGGGGGGGGGGGGGGTGGGGGGGGGGGGGGGTGGGGGGGGGGGGGGGTGGGGGGGGGGGGGGGTGGGGGGGGGGGGGGGTGGGGGGGGGGGGGGGTGGGGGGGGGGGGGGGTGGGGGGGGGGGGGGGTGGGGGGGGGGGGGGGTGGGGGGGGGGGGGGGTGGGGGGGGGGGGGGGTGGGGGGGGGGGGGGGTGGGGGGGGGGGGGGGTGGGGGGGGGGGGGGGTGGGGGGGGGGGGGGGTGGGGGGGGGGGGGGGTGGGGGGGGGGGGGGGTGGGGGGGGGGGGGGGTGGGGGGGGGGGGGGGTGGGGGGGGGGGGGGGTGGGGGGGGGGGGGGGTGGGGGGGGGGGGGGGTGGGGGGGGGGGGGGGTGGGGGGGGGGGGGGGTGGGGGGGGGGGGGGGTGGGGGGGGGGGGGGGTGGGGGGGGGGGGGGGTGGGGGGGGGGGGGGGTGGGGGGGGGGGGGGGTGGGGGGGGGGGGGGGTGGGGGGGGGGGGGGGTGGGGGGGGGGGGGGGTGGGGGGGGGGGGGGGTGGGGGGGGGGGGGGGTGGGGGGGGGGGGGGGTGGGGGGGGGGGGGGGTGGGGGGGGGGGGGGGTGGGGGGGGGGGGGGGTGGGGGGGGGGGGGGGTGGGGGGGGGGGGGGGTGGGGGGGGGGGGGGGTGGGGGGGGGGGGGGGTGGGGGGGGGGGGGGGTGGGGGGGGGGGGGGGTGGGGGGGGGGGGGGGTGGGGGGGGGGGGGGGTGGGGGGGGGGGGGGGTGGGGGGGGGGGGGGGTGGGGGGGGGGGGGGGTGGGGGGGGGGGGGGGTGGGGGGGGGGGGGGGTGGGGGGGGGGGGGGGTGGGGGGGGGGGGGGGTGGGGGGGGGGGGGGGTGGGGGGGGGGGGGGGTGGGGGGGGGGGGGGGTGGGGGGGGGGGGGGGTGGGGGGGGGGGGGGGTGGGGGGGGGGGGGGGTGGGGGGGGGGGGGGGTGGGGGGGGGGGGGGGTGGGGGGGGGGGGGGGTGGGGGGGGGGGGGGGTGGGGGGGGGGGGGGGTGGGGGGGGGGGGGGGTGGGGGGGGGGGGGGGTGGGGGGGGGGGGGGGTGGGGGGGGGGGGGGGTGGGGGGGGGGGGGGGTGGGGGGGGGGGGGGGTGGGGGGGGGGGGGGGTGGGGGGGGGGGGGGGTGGGGGGGGGGGGGGGTGGGGGGGGGGGGGGGTGGGGGGGGGGGGGGGTGGGGGGGGGGGGGGGTGGGGGGGGGGGGGGGTGGGGGGGGGGGGGGGTGGGGGGGGGGGGGGGTGGGGGGGGGGGGGGGTGGGGGGGGGGGGGGGTGGGGGGGGGGGGGGGTGGGGGGGGGGGGGGGTGGGGGGGGGGGGGGGTGGGGGGGGGGGGGGGTGGGGGGGGGGGGGGGTGGGGGGGGGGGGGGGTGGGGGGGGGGGGGGGTGGGGGGGGGGGGGGGTGGGGGGGGGGGGGGGTGGGGGGGGGGGGGGGTGGGGGGGGGGGGGGGTGGGGGGGGGGGGGGGTGGGGGGGGGGGGGGGTGGGGGGGGGGGGGGGTGGGGGGGGGGGGGGGTGGGGGGGGGGGGGGGTGGGGGGGGGGGGGGGTGGGGGGGGGGGGGGGTGGGGGGGGGGGGGGGTGGGGGGGGGGGGGGGTGGGGGGGGGGGGGGGTGGGGGGGGGGGGGGGTGGGGGGGGGGGGGGGTGGGGGGGGGGGGGGGTGGGGGGGGGGGGGGGTGGGGGGGGGGGGGGGTGGGGGGGGGGGGGGGTGGGGGGGGGGGGGGGTGGGGGGGGGGGGGGGTGGGGGGGGGGGGGGGTGGGGGGGGGGGGGGGTGGGGGGGGGGGGGGGTGGGGGGGGGGGGGGGTGGGGGGGGGGGGGGGTGGGGGGGGGGGGGGGTGGGGGGGGGGGGGGGTGGGGGGGGGGGGGGGTGGGGGGGGGGGGGGGTGGGGGGGGGGGGGGGTGGGGGGGGGGGGGGGTGGGGGGGGGGGGGGGTGGGGGGGGGGGGGGGTGGGGGGGGGGGGGGGTGGGGGGGGGGGGGGGTGGGGGGGGGGGGGGGTGGGGGGGGGGGGGGGTGGGGGGGGGGGGGGGTGGGGGGGGGGGGGGGTGGGGGGGGGGGGGGGTGGGGGGGGGGGGGGGTGGGGGGGGGGGGGGGTGGGGGGGGGGGGGGGTGGGGGGGGGGGGGGGTGGGGGGGGGGGGGGGTGGGGGGGGGGGGGGGTGGGGGGGGGGGGGGGTGGGGGGGGGGGGGGGTGGGGGGGGGGGGGGGTGGGGGGGGGGGGGGGTGGGGGGGGGGGGGGGTGGGGGGGGGGGGGGGTGGGGGGGGGGGGGGGTGGGGGGGGGGGGGGGTGGGGGGGGGGGGGGGTGGGGGGGGGGGGGGGTGGGGGGGGGGGGGGGTGGGGGGGGGGGGGGGTGGGGGGGGGGGGGGGTGGGGGGGGGGGGGGGTGGGGGGGGGGGGGGGTGGGGGGGGGGGGGGGTGGGGGGGGGGGGGGGTGGGGGGGGGGGGGGGTGGGGGGGGGGGGGGGTGGGGGGGGGGGGGGGTGGGGGGGGGGGGGGGTGGGGGGGGGGGGGGGTGGGGGGGGGGGGGGGTGGGGGGGGGGGGGGGTGGGGGGGGGGGGGGGTGGGGGGGGGGGGGGGTGGGGGGGGGGGGGGGTGGGGGGGGGGGGGGGTGGGGGGGGGGGGGGGTGGGGGGGGGGGGGGGTGGGGGGGGGGGGGGGTGGGGGGGGGGGGGGGTGGGGGGGGGGGGGGGTGGGGGGGGGGGGGGGTGGGGGGGGGGGGGGGTGGGGGGGGGGGGGGGTGGGGGGGGGGGGGGGTGGGGGGGGGGGGGGGTGGGGGGGGGGGGGGGTGGGGGGGGGGGGGGGTGGGGGGGGGGGGGGGTGGGGGGGGGGGGGGGTGGGGGGGGGGGGGGGTGGGGGGGGGGGGGGGTGGGGGGGGGGGGGGGTGGGGGGGGGGGGGGGTGGGGGGGGGGGGGGGTGGGGGGGGGGGGGGGTGGGGGGGGGGGGGGGTGGGGGGGGGGGGGGGTGGGGGGGGGGGGGGGTGGGGGGGGGGGGGGGTGGGGGGGGGGGGGGGTGGGGGGGGGGGGGGGTGGGGGGGGGGGGGGGTGGGGGGGGGGGGGGGTGGGGGGGGGGGGGGGTGGGGGGGGGGGGGGGTGGGGGGGGGGGGGGGTGGGGGGGGGGGGGGGTGGGGGGGGGGGGGGGTGGGGGGGGGGGGGGGTGGGGGGGGGGGGGGGTGGGGGGGGGGGGGGGTGGGGGGGGGGGGGGGTGGGGGGGGGGGGGGGTGGGGGGGGGGGGGGGTGGGGGGGGGGGGGGGTGGGGGGGGGGGGGGGTGGGGGGGGGGGGGGGTGGGGGGGGGGGGGGGTGGGGGGGGGGGGGGGTGGGGGGGGGGGGGGGTGGGGGGGGGGGGGGGTGGGGGGGGGGGGGGGTGGGGGGGGGGGGGGGTGGGGGGGGGGGGGGGTGGGGGGGGGGGGGGGTGGGGGGGGGGGGGGGTGGGGGGGGGGGGGGGTGGGGGGGGGGGGGGGTGGGGGGGGGGGGGGGTGGGGGGGGGGGGGGGTGGGGGGGGGGGGGGGTGGGGGGGGGGGGGGGTGGGGGGGGGGGGGGGTGGGGGGGGGGGGGGGTGGGGGGGGGGGGGGGTGGGGGGGGGGGGGGGTGGGGGGGGGGGGGGGTGGGGGGGGGGGGGGGTGGGGGGGGGGGGGGGTGGGGGGGGGGGGGGGTGGGGGGGGGGGGGGGTGGGGGGGGGGGGGGGTGGGGGGGGGGGGGGGTGGGGGGGGGGGGGGGTGGGGGGGGGGGGGGGTGGGGGGGGGGGGGGGTGGGGGGGGGGGGGGGTGGGGGGGGGGGGGGGTGGGGGGGGGGGGGGGTGGGGGGGGGGGGGGGTGGGGGGGGGGGGGGGTGGGGGGGGGGGGGGGTGGGGGGGGGGGGGGGTGGGGGGGGGGGGGGGTGGGGGGGGGGGGGGGTGGGGGGGGGGGGGGGTGGGGGGGGGGGGGGGTGGGGGGGGGGGGGGGTGGGGGGGGGGGGGGGTGGGGGGGGGGGGGGGTGGGGGGGGGGGGGGGTGGGGGGGGGGGGGGGTGGGGGGGGGGGGGGGTGGGGGGGGGGGGGGGTGGGGGGGGGGGGGGGTGGGGGGGGGGGGGGGTGGGGGGGGGGGGGGGTGGGGGGGGGGGGGGGTGGGGGGGGGGGGGGGTGGGGGGGGGGGGGGGTGGGGGGGGGGGGGGGTGGGGGGGGGGGGGGGTGGGGGGGGGGGGGGGTGGGGGGGGGGGGGGGTGGGGGGGGGGGGGGGTGGGGGGGGGGGGGGGTGGGGGGGGGGGGGGGTGGGGGGGGGGGGGGGTGGGGGGGGGGGGGGGTGGGGGGGGGGGGGGGTGGGGGGGGGGGGGGGTGGGGGGGGGGGGGGGTGGGGGGGGGGGGGGGTGGGGGGGGGGGGGGGTGGGGGGGGGGGGGGGTGGGGGGGGGGGGGGGTGGGGGGGGGGGGGGGTGGGGGGGGGGGGGGGTGGGGGGGGGGGGGGGTGGGGGGGGGGGGGGGTGGGGGGGGGGGGGGGTGGGGGGGGGGGGGGGTGGGGGGGGGGGGGGGTGGGGGGGGGGGGGGGTGGGGGGGGGGGGGGGTGGGGGGGGGGGGGGGTGGGGGGGGGGGGGGGTGGGGGGGGGGGGGGGTGGGGGGGGGGGGGGGTGGGGGGGGGGGGGGGTGGGGGGGGGGGGGGGTGGGGGGGGGGGGGGGTGGGGGGGGGGGGGGGTGGGGGGGGGGGGGGGTGGGGGGGGGGGGGGGTGGGGGGGGGGGGGGGTGGGGGGGGGGGGGGGTGGGGGGGGGGGGGGGTGGGGGGGGGGGGGGGTGGGGGGGGGGGGGGGTGGGGGGGGGGGGGGGTGGGGGGGGGGGGGGGTGGGGGGGGGGGGGGGTGGGGGGGGGGGGGGGTGGGGGGGGGGGGGGGTGGGGGGGGGGGGGGGTGGGGGGGGGGGGGGGTGGGGGGGGGGGGGGGTGGGGGGGGGGGGGGGTGGGGGGGGGGGGGGGTGGGGGGGGGGGGGGGTGGGGGGGGGGGGGGGTGGGGGGGGGGGGGGGTGGGGGGGGGGGGGGGTGGGGGGGGGGGGGGGTGGGGGGGGGGGGGGGTGGGGGGGGGGGGGGGTGGGGGGGGGGGGGGGTGGGGGGGGGGGGGGGTGGGGGGGGGGGGGGGTGGGGGGGGGGGGGGGTGGGGGGGGGGGGGGGTGGGGGGGGGGGGGGGTGGGGGGGGGGGGGGGTGGGGGGGGGGGGGGGTGGGGGGGGGGGGGGGTGGGGGGGGGGGGGGGTGGGGGGGGGGGGGGGTGGGGGGGGGGGGGGGTGGGGGGGGGGGGGGGTGGGGGGGGGGGGGGGTGGGGGGGGGGGGGGGTGGGGGGGGGGGGGGGTGGGGGGGGGGGGGGGTGGGGGGGGGGGGGGGTGGGGGGGGGGGGGGGTGGGGGGGGGGGGGGGTGGGGGGGGGGGGGGGTGGGGGGGGGGGGGGGTGGGGGGGGGGGGGGGTGGGGGGGGGGGGGGGTGGGGGGGGGGGGGGGTGGGGGGGGGGGGGGGTGGGGGGGGGGGGGGGTGGGGGGGGGGGGGGGTGGGGGGGGGGGGGGGTGGGGGGGGGGGGGGGTGGGGGGGGGGGGGGGTGGGGGGGGGGGGGGGTGGGGGGGGGGGGGGGTGGGGGGGGGGGGGGGTGGGGGGGGGGGGGGGTGGGGGGGGGGGGGGGTGGGGGGGGGGGGGGGTGGGGGGGGGGGGGGGTGGGGGGGGGGGGGGGTGGGGGGGGGGGGGGGTGGGGGGGGGGGGGGGTGGGGGGGGGGGGGGGTGGGGGGGGGGGGGGGTGGGGGGGGGGGGGGGTGGGGGGGGGGGGGGGTGGGGGGGGGGGGGGGTGGGGGGGGGGGGGGGTGGGGGGGGGGGGGGGTGGGGGGGGGGGGGGGTGGGGGGGGGGGGGGGTGGGGGGGGGGGGGGGTGGGGGGGGGGGGGGGTGGGGGGGGGGGGGGGTGGGGGGGGGGGGGGGTGGGGGGGGGGGGGGGTGGGGGGGGGGGGGGGTGGGGGGGGGGGGGGGTGGGGGGGGGGGGGGGTGGGGGGGGGGGGGGGTGGGGGGGGGGGGGGGTGGGGGGGGGGGGGGGTGGGGGGGGGGGGGGGTGGGGGGGGGGGGGGGTGGGGGGGGGGGGGGGTGGGGGGGGGGGGGGGTGGGGGGGGGGGGGGGTGGGGGGGGGGGGGGGTGGGGGGGGGGGGGGGTGGGGGGGGGGGGGGGTGGGGGGGGGGGGGGGTGGGGGGGGGGGGGGGTGGGGGGGGGGGGGGGTGGGGGGGGGGGGGGGTGGGGGGGGGGGGGGGTGGGGGGGGGGGGGGGTGGGGGGGGGGGGGGGTGGGGGGGGGGGGGGGTGGGGGGGGGGGGGGGTGGGGGGGGGGGGGGGTGGGGGGGGGGGGGGGTGGGGGGGGGGGGGGGTGGGGGGGGGGGGGGGTGGGGGGGGGGGGGGGTGGGGGGGGGGGGGGGTGGGGGGGGGGGGGGGTGGGGGGGGGGGGGGGTGGGGGGGGGGGGGGGTGGGGGGGGGGGGGGGTGGGGGGGGGGGGGGGTGGGGGGGGGGGGGGGTGGGGGGGGGGGGGGGTGGGGGGGGGGGGGGGTGGGGGGGGGGGGGGGTGGGGGGGGGGGGGGGTGGGGGGGGGGGGGGGTGGGGGGGGGGGGGGGTGGGGGGGGGGGGGGGTGGGGGGGGGGGGGGGTGGGGGGGGGGGGGGGTGGGGGGGGGGGGGGGTGGGGGGGGGGGGGGGTGGGGGGGGGGGGGGGTGGGGGGGGGGGGGGGTGGGGGGGGGGGGGGGTGGGGGGGGGGGGGGGTGGGGGGGGGGGGGGGTGGGGGGGGGGGGGGGTGGGGGGGGGGGGGGGTGGGGGGGGGGGGGGGTGGGGGGGGGGGGGGGTGGGGGGGGGGGGGGGTGGGGGGGGGGGGGGGTGGGGGGGGGGGGGGGTGGGGGGGGGGGGGGGTGGGGGGGGGGGGGGGTGGGGGGGGGGGGGGGTGGGGGGGGGGGGGGGTGGGGGGGGGGGGGGGTGGGGGGGGGGGGGGGTGGGGGGGGGGGGGGGTGGGGGGGGGGGGGGGTGGGGGGGGGGGGGGGTGGGGGGGGGGGGGGGTGGGGGGGGGGGGGGGTGGGGGGGGGGGGGGGTGGGGGGGGGGGGGGGTGGGGGGGGGGGGGGGTGGGGGGGGGGGGGGGTGGGGGGGGGGGGGGGTGGGGGGGGGGGGGGGTGGGGGGGGGGGGGGGTGGGGGGGGGGGGGGGTGGGGGGGGGGGGGGGTGGGGGGGGGGGGGGGTGGGGGGGGGGGGGGGTGGGGGGGGGGGGGGGTGGGGGGGGGGGGGGGTGGGGGGGGGGGGGGGTGGGGGGGGGGGGGGGTGGGGGGGGGGGGGGGTGGGGGGGGGGGGGGGTGGGGGGGGGGGGGGGTGGGGGGGGGGGGGGGTGGGGGGGGGGGGGGGTGGGGGGGGGGGGGGGTGGGGGGGGGGGGGGGTGGGGGGGGGGGGGGGTGGGGGGGGGGGGGGGTGGGGGGGGGGGGGGGTGGGGGGGGGGGGGGGTGGGGGGGGGGGGGGGTGGGGGGGGGGGGGGGTGGGGGGGGGGGGGGGTGGGGGGGGGGGGGGGTGGGGGGGGGGGGGGGTGGGGGGGGGGGGGGGTGGGGGGGGGGGGGGGTGGGGGGGGGGGGGGGTGGGGGGGGGGGGGGGTGGGGGGGGGGGGGGGTGGGGGGGGGGGGGGGTGGGGGGGGGGGGGGGTGGGGGGGGGGGGGGGTGGGGGGGGGGGGGGGTGGGGGGGGGGGGGGGTGGGGGGGGGGGGGGGTGGGGGGGGGGGGGGGTGGGGGGGGGGGGGGGTGGGGGGGGGGGGGGGTGGGGGGGGGGGGGGGTGGGGGGGGGGGGGGGTGGGGGGGGGGGGGGGTGGGGGGGGGGGGGGGTGGGGGGGGGGGGGGGTGGGGGGGGGGGGGGGTGGGGGGGGGGGGGGGTGGGGGGGGGGGGGGGTGGGGGGGGGGGGGGGTGGGGGGGGGGGGGGGTGGGGGGGGGGGGGGGTGGGGGGGGGGGGGGGTGGGGGGGGGGGGGGGTGGGGGGGGGGGGGGGTGGGGGGGGGGGGGGGTGGGGGGGGGGGGGGGTGGGGGGGGGGGGGGGTGGGGGGGGGGGGGGGTGGGGGGGGGGGGGGGTGGGGGGGGGGGGGGGTGGGGGGGGGGGGGGGTGGGGGGGGGGGGGGGTGGGGGGGGGGGGGGGTGGGGGGGGGGGGGGGTGGGGGGGGGGGGGGGTGGGGGGGGGGGGGGGTGGGGGGGGGGGGGGGTGGGGGGGGGGGGTGGGGGGGGGGGGGGGGGGTGAGGCGGGGGGGGGGGGGGGGGGGGGGGGGGTGGTGGGGGGGGAGGGGGGCGGGGGGGCGGGAGGGGGGGTGGGGCGGGGGGGGTGGGGGGGGGGGGGGGTGGGGGGGGGGATGGTGTATGACTTATCTACTGACTTTATACTCAAAGTAATTGCATACACCAATTAGTTCATTGCCTTGTGTCTCTGTATATACAGTCCATGCTTCTTAGGCTTGGCTGGCCTCAGATTTTCTAGTATTGGTTTGACTGTATATATTTGCTGATCTGTTTAATAAAGCTTAATCATCACAGGAATTCATGGGATGATATAGCTTCTACATATTTGTCGAAACCTCCAGAGGTAATGGCCATCACTAAATCCCATAGTTTTACAAGTAAGAGCCCAGCTCAGGGTTTAGGAAAATTGCGCAAGGAGCCTTTCCTGGATTGTACCACTACAGGTGTGTGTGTGTGTGTGTGTGTGTGTGTGTGTGTGTATCTGCGAGTAGGAGGAAAGGCTTGTTTTTGAATGTTCTTCTGGGGATGGGGGAATCTTTGCATATGGATAAGTCATTCTTCAGGGAGACAATTCAGATTAAGCTTTCTCCTGATAGTTTGCCTAATAGTGCCTCTTGCAGTGAGAAAGTATGTGATTGAAAATTATCCTGTGTGTGTTTATTTTCTAGGCCGACCTCGCTGCAGCACTAAGAGCACTTCCTTGTCTTGTCAGCCTTCCAGGCTTCCTCGTGCCAGAATAATATCAGCAGTGGATCCTGACCTACATAGTACTCAGAGGCTTTGGCCTTGAGGCCCAGTTTGGATCTTTATGGCTTGCTGTGCATCTGTTCAGTTCATGTGACTTCAAGAAATGCTTCCTTTCAAGAACCTGAGTTGGAAACCTCCAAACAGTCAGTCAGAAGCATCACAATTAATAAATTATAGCTACAGTGACAGAAAAGCATAGTTTTGAAATGAACTGGCCGCTTGGCCCTGCTTCAGAGACATGACCTGAAGAAGAACATGTTTACAAGCACAACTTCAGCACAGCACCAGATTGAGCAAGGGACTAAAAAAAAAAGGGATAAATGCAATTCCTCTGACCCTTTCTCTGTACATATTCTACCAGTGGAAGCAAAGCCGATGCTTGGTAATTGTTAAAATAGCACAGGCTCTTAAGCTTAGGATATTTTAGCTGCCTACAGATTCTCCATTACCTGGTAGAAATCCTTCAGCTCCTTGGGTGAGCACGTGGTCAAAATTTGGCTGCCACCTCCATAACTCAGGCACGAGCTCTGCCTCCTTCAATGGTCCAGCCAGAAGAGAGCTTCCTCTCTGCTCCCAAGGGGGTTACCAGTTCTTCGAACCCGCCTCCTTGACCTGGTCAGTCTGAATCAAGGAATCTTTTCCTTCTGGCTTCAGGTAGAATCTTCTGAAGCCCTCCATATCTGTGATACTTGCTTGAAGGGGGGGCACTTAAATTGTCTCTCATTAGCTGTATTATCATTTTTAAGCGTGGATGGGTGGGGTTGAAATTCTCCTGCCCTGAGGGGAAAAATTGGTTAAAATGTTCCCTTCAAACTTCAAGGAGGTGGGGGACCATTGCTTCACAGGGAGTAATTGTGGATTCAAGTAAACAGGTGCCAAAGTTTGGGGGAAAAGTTTGGAAGATATTTGATCTCCCTCAAATGATTCTGAGCATTCTGCTCATCCCTAAAACTGAACCCTATTTTCACATTTCAGCATCTCCCTAGCTACATCACCCAGCCTTATAACCAACATGTGAAGGTTGATAATTGCTCTTTGACACAAGACACTTTTAAACAATGACAAAACTGTGCAAGGATTGTGATAGAGTGATGTTTCAGAGTCCCCACGTATAGGAGCAAATACAAAAGACTCTTTTATTCAAATAAGTCACTCCCACGCAGCAATTAAGCAGGGTGGTGGTGGTGGTGATGAGAGAGATGGTTGAATTTCAGACTGTATCTTTCTCTGAAGCTAAGCAGATTTACCTCCAAAATGGTCCAGATGATGCCTTTAATGGGACTAACTGCTTGGGCAGGGGAGGAAACTGACAAATTATATGGACTTATTCAGACAAAGAAAGCAATGTTGTTACAAGTATAAATGCAGATTAAAAAGGCTTCTAAACAAGTTATGTGTATTTGTTTTTACTGTTACACGAGAGTGGTGTAGTGCCATAAAGAATGACAAAATTTGTTTCAGCATAAGCTCACTTCTTCAGATGCACGAAGTGTACAACCATCATGTATGATTTGATATACAACTGAGGAGGGGGTGCAGTACAAGACCAGTATAAAACATCTATTGAAGGAGAAACTTAAATACATATCAAGAGTGAGACACTCCAAGCTTACCAAGCAAAATACCCAGCAGATCTAATGAAATGTCCATAGCTACAGTAAGCTAAAAATCCAAGCCCGCCATTAAACCTGGAATATGCTGCCACAGGAGGTGGTGATGGCCACTAACCTGGATAGCTTTAAAAAGGGCTTGGACAGAATTATGGAGGAGAAGTCGATCTATGGCTACCAATCTTGATCCTCCTTGATGTCAGATTGCAAATGCCTTAGCAGACCAGGTGCTCAGGAGCAGCAGCAGCAGAAGGCCATTGCTTTCACAACCTGCATGGGAGCTCCCAAAGGCACCTGGTGGGCCACTGCAAGTAGCAGAGTGCTGGACTAGATGGACTCTGGTCTGATCCAGCAGGCTAGTTCTTATGTTCTTATGGCGTGAGGGAAAAGTACATTGTCTTGAATTTGTTAGTGATTTTTAATCCAACCTTTTGATGGAGAACAGTTTTGTACAATTTTTGATGGAGAACAGTCACTTGTATAGTTCTTTTGAAGGAATAGCCATAATCTCAAAACCTTACTTTTCAGGACAAAAATGTCCCCATATGATGACCCTGCATCATAGATACACCATAGGGAGAGTGAAGAATAATAGTTCCCTCTTTCTCAAACTACTTCCAATGCAGAAGACTGAAAGAGGTTCCCAGTTCCTTATTTGCAGTTCCTATCTACACATTTCCCAATCAAGTCAGAAATATAGGTGATGCTTAAACAGCTTTGCAGCCTAAAACAAACTTTGGACTCCCCACCAAATCAGACTCCCCCAGTTCATTCATCTCTAATTTTTGTCCTTTTTGTTGTCCATCAAATACAGATTATATATTTAAAAGGAATGCATGAAAAAGGCTGCATGAGAAATAAAACCTTTTTTTTAAAAAAAGAAACAGGCTTAAAATATATAATAAGCTCTTTAAAATAAAACAACCATCAGATATTGTTAGGATGGTTGAGGCTTAAAGCAGCTGTTGTTTCAGTGAGGTTTTTAGAGCAAACAGAACATGCTATGTTAAAATTCTCATTTGCATTACAAATGCCAGTCCTCTGCTTTCTCTTTTGCTTGCACACTGATTAGATGATAATACTCTGCAGGAGAGAAGTTCAAAAGCAATTTAAGCCTTGCATATGAAAATCTTCTCCAAGAAGTTCCATGCTTTATCAGGAAGCACAATTGGTTTGCGTTTCTAATTGACTTTAAGGTTAATATACACAGAGATGTTCCCACTAGCTAATGCATTTCCCTAAGGGAAAGTCACAGTTCATTCTTTGTATCCATGAGAACAGAACACAAGAACCTTTTTGGATCTGAGTAGTGGTCAATCTAGTCCAGCATCCAGTTTCACACAATGACCAACCTATTATTCTGGAGGGCCAACAACAAGGCATAGAGACCAAGGGATTCCCCTAATATTGCCTCTTAGCACTGATTTTTTCTTCCTCTGAATGTGGCGGTTCTCTTCAATTGCCATGGCTAGTAGGTGCTGATAGAGCTATCCTCCATTAACCTGTCTAATCCCGCTTTAAAGCCACCTATGCCTTGGCCATTGCTATATTCTTTAGCAGCCAATTTCCCATTTTAGTCACTTGATGAGTAAAGCATTTCCTTTGTGTATCCTGAATCTACTGCCAATTGGCTTCATTGGATGGCCTCCAGGTCCAGTATTTTTGGAGAGGGAGAAAGAGTTATCCTTGTCAACTCCTAATGTAACAATAAAGTGCTGTCAAGCTGCAACAGAGTCATGGTGACCCCTCATGAGTTTTCAAGGCAAGAGATGAGCAGAAGTGATGTGTCATTGCCTTCCTCTGCACAGTAACACGGGTCTTCCTTGGAAGTCTCCCTGCCATGTATTAACTATGGCTGACAGGCTCTGAGGTCAGGCTGGTCTAGACTATTCAGGCAGTTTCATTCTTTCTGCCCTTTGCATAATTGTATAAATCTCTATCATGTGCTCCTTGGTCATCTCTTATTTGAAGAGAAAAGTTCCAGACTCTTCAGCCTTCCCTGATGGGGAAGGTGCTTCAAGCCTGTAATAATTTCTGTTGCCCTCTTCTGAAGCCTTTTCCAACTCTGCAATGTCCTTTTTGAGCCACAGAGACCAGGACTGCACACAGGATTCCAAATGAGGCTACACCATAGGTCTTTATAAGGGCATTATAATATTGACTGTCTTATTTTATTTATTTCACTTATACCTTTCCTTTCTCCTCCCGTTTCAGTCTCTTTTCTAATACTCCTCAGTGCACAGTTTGGCTTTTTTTTTTTTTACTATTCCGGCACACTAGGTTGATAATGTCATTGGGCTATCCACCAGGATCCTTCTCCTCTCAACTGTAGCAAGTTCAGACCTCATTAGCATACACGTAAAGGTGGATTTTTTTTTGTTCCAGTGTGCATCATCTTACGCATATCTATATTGCACTTCATTTGTCACATGGTTGTCTACTCGCCCAGTTTCTGGAGATCAGTACCGTTTACTCTGACTTGTAGCAGCTCTCCGGGGTCTCAGGAAGAGATTTTTCACATCTCCTATAACCTGATCATTTTAATAGGAGATGCCAAGGCTTGAACTAGGGGTGGGCAAAAAAAAATATTATTGGCATTTTTCGAGTTCAGGTTTATTAGACCTGGAAATTTTCAAAAAACTTGAAAAAGCCAATATGTAGTAATTTTGGATTTTTCTGAAAAATTTTGGGTTATTAACCCACCCACCCCCGCAAATATGCCTGCCACTGGGCTGCATGTGGGTCACAGCAGGAGGTACAGAGCTGAACCCACAACGCCCACTGCCCCCAAGACCCATGTGGTGGCAAGTGCAGAGCTGGACTCTGAGCTTGGGCAGGTTCAGTTTTAAAATTGCTGGCTCCAGAGGTGGCACATGGAGTTCGACCTGGACTTGGCCAGGCTGCAAGTGAGTGAAGGAGGGAAGGAGAGGGGTTTTATTCTCTTTTTTTTTTAAAAAAGAAGCTGTTCAAACAGGCCCAAAAATGCTGGGGAAAAGTTGGCATTTTTTGAGATCCAATTTTTTGGCCTCCTTTTATTGCCACCTATTTTTCGGGTGGAAAAAGACGCAGAAAATACCAACAAGGTCTTTTTTAGGGTTCTTTTTTTCTGATTCAGGTTTACTGACTGCCTAACCCTAGATTGAACCTGGGACCTTCTGCATGCAAAGCCGATGCTTGGTTACTGAGCTGTGGTCCCGCTCCACAAGGGAAGTGGTGCAGAGAAGCCAGAGGGGAAAAAAGGTGAAGTTAAAAATAGGAGGCTTCCTATAGAGCCCCAGTGGCACAGTGAAAAGCAGGAGGAGTGTCTGATAGGAAACTGCTGGACAGATCCCTTGTTATTGATGATTTGTAATACAACCATGACCATCAGGATTCAGCGGGAGAGCACTTTTTCACATGCAGAGGGTCCTGGGTTCAGCTCTCTGGCATCTCCAAGAGCTTCCTCTGCCTTAGCCATGGAGGGTTGCAGCCAAGTCTGAGAAAATGGACTAGATGGCTCAAGATTTGGCTCAGGGTAGAGCAACAGACTGCCCGTTGAAGGTCCCAGGTGTGACTTCCAGTTAAAAGATGTCAAGGAGGAGAGTTTAGGAAAGAAGTGAGATATAATACACAGCAGAAACTAGAAAGCTTAGCATCCAAATGGAATAAACCAGCCATCACAAAGATATAGGTCAATGCACCTCTGCTTTAGCAACAGCAGTTCACTTGACCTTTCTGGCCATCTGATGCAAGAACAATGTGCTTGAGCAATGAGGTAGTCGGCATCTGGTTTGATTAAAGAGGAGCATGCCTGTCTTCAGGGTTTTTAAGATAGTACTTGTTTTTCATTCTTTTAAAAGAAAAATCCATATGCTTATCTGTTTATGCATAGCGCAGAACAACTGTTCTATTAGAAAAGCGTATCTGCTTCCATCATTCCCCCTACCCTGGTCCCCCGCACCACATCTCAATGGTGTATTATTTATGCTTCAAGCACTGCATTGTTTAAGTTGTCAGCAGGGATGAAGGCATATAATTTCATTATGGAGTGTGAATAGTATCTCTCGATCCAGTTCCTGTACATTTTTTCTCTCTCTTAATGCTGACACCCCTTTGCAAAATGGTGGGCGATGCTGCAGGTTGGTTGGTGGCGGAGGGGAGAGAAAGATGCAAAAGCAAAGGGGAATTGAAATGTATTTTGAATATGTGAGTCACTTGCTGAGGGCTAGCAGAACAACTTCGAAAGTAGTAATGATAACTCACAAAAGAGAGCAGACGGAGGCATAAATGAAACTAGGGTTGTTTAGCAGTGTCAGAGGATGTGTTTATGATGGGGCTGTGTTTCAATCAAATGTGTTCTGAATTATACTTAAATGGCATGTTTACTACTTTGACTAAACCAAGGAAAACATTCTGTGCTAAACCATCCCAAGTGAAGCACCTAAAGACGTAAGGATCTATGGAAAGGATTGTTCTATGGAGAAGGCACGCAAGAGAACTAACAGATGTAATGGTGATGTCTCTTGCTCATTCTGGGATGTGCGCACCCTTAGAGACAGAGCTAAGGAAGGGACACAAATCAGGACTGAAGGAAGCCAAATCCTAACCAGAACCTGTCATATTTGGAGGAGCTTCTCTGTGTGCCCCGATGCTGAATGTGTTATGAGTGTCCCTAAGTGCGAGGGTGTTCGCTGGTAGCAATGCTATGATTGTGGAAGTTCATATGGCTTTCTCTCTATTCAGTTTTGAAAACAAACCTCCTGTGCACCCCAGAACACAACTCTGAGCCCTTTGCATTTCAACAAATGGATGTGGAAAGAGTTTCCCATGGGTACAACTTCTGAAAAATGGCTGCTGTAATGGCCCAATCTCTTCTAAGATTTAAAAAGGCAGCTGTTCACAGTGGCTGAATGCAAAGTAATTGTTTGAGAGTCTGCTCAGAAGTTCTCAAACTCACATCAAACTATAATACATATGCGACACTACATAATGGTAACTGTTCATCTCCGGATTCCCACATATGTTTTAAGCCTTAAAAGGTATTTAGCATATAATGGTATGGTTTTAAGATGGCACACAAAGCAATGTTTCCTGATTGTGCAGAAAATGGAATTTCCCAGGAGTGTCATTTCAATCTGTGAGCGATCTTCCTGAACTTCCTTCTTCTGCTAAAACTTTTCCTGCACCAATATCTATTACAGAGACTCTGTGTTATTTGTAAAAGATCTTGCCCTGTCCTCCCAGGAAATGAATGTGGATTGGTATTCCTTATTACCACCATCACGTTTCAGCACCAAACCAGAAGAGTTCTCGGAAAGCCAATTACTATCTCTTTATATTTTTTCTAAATAGCATCTGCAGAAGCCATAGGAGTTTAACTGGGACTCCACAGTCTAAATCTCTAAATTCTTATGTAGTTTGACTCTCATACACTGGAAGTGAAGACCAATGATACTCATTTAGAATCTCCTCATTATTGGGAGTCTTTATGTAATAAATTTGTTTACCACCTTCCCAGTGAACAAAAGCCCAGTTGCACAAAAAGTGTTAGAGCTAAATTAATGTGAAATACAAAGGTTACCTGTATAAAGAAAAAAAGAGGTCACCTAATGTAAAACACACAGGTTACCTATGCTTAATGCTGGGAAGGGATGAATCAAGTTGCTGCATATGGAAGGGAGTTCTTGTCCCCTCCATTTGCAATTAATCAAAGGTGTTTTCTAAGTCTGTTGAAGGGATGGCAAATATGACCCTTACCCCTCTCCCCATATCATACAAGAGAAGAAGATGAAGGGTTAAGGGCCAGGTCTTCTCTGAAGTCATCGCACATGATTTATGAGGAGCAGAAAGTGATTAGTGGAAGTCATGTTGCAGGAGAAATGGACAGGGCTGCCACTGATGCCTCGACCTTGATAGATGCAGTGGCTTTGCTGGTTGCTGGTGCTTGCTGCTGTTCTTCCAGTTCCCCCATCCCCAGCAGGACATTTAGAGTCAAAGTATCTGTAAAATTGGAGTTCTGTGAGTGGCCCTCCTGATTTGTCTGCTGGCCCTGAAAAGTGCCATGGATCGGGGGAAATACCTCTCTGGGGTACCACTAGCTTTGGTAGAGAAAAGACAGACATCCATATTATGCCTGTCTTTTTATCCCACTGGGATTTAAAGTAAAAAGGATTGAGAAGAAGAAGAAGAGTTGGATTTATATCCCTCCTTTCTCTCCTGTAAGGAGACTCGAAGGGGCTTACAAACTCCTTTCCCCTCCCCCCTCACAACAAACACCCTGTGAGGTAGGTGGGGCTGAGAGAGCTTCGAAGAACTGTGTGTAGCCCACGGTCACCCAGCTGGTGTGTGTTGGAGAGCACAGGCTAATCTGAATTCCCCAGATAAGCCTCCACAGCTCAGGTGGCGGAGCGGGGAATCAAACCTGGTTCCTCCAGATTAGAGTACACCTGCTCTTAACCACTATGCCACTGCTGCTCCATCCACCTCTTTTTAATCAGAGAAATGGCTCAAGGGAAGGATTAACCACCACTTCTCCACCCTTTACTTCCAGATTAATGTTGCCTTCACCCCAGTGCTTTTTAGGGCTACAAAAATACATTTGGAGGTCCAGTCAAGGAACTCTAATGCCATGTGAAGCTTGGCCTTAAAAGTCACTGTAAGCTCTATAACGATCTCTCTCTCTCTCTCTCTTTACTTGGATCTGAGATATTAGCATGTATTCAACCATGCTGTCCCAAAGACTTCATAGCAATTAAGATCTTTGGGAAAAGTATATTACGATTCCCATTGACCCCCCCCCTCCCATTTGCAGATACCTACTTTGCTCCTATGCTGTACTGGAAGGTCCATTGACAGCCTACCCTGACTATAACATTTAGAGGAGATCAGTTGGCTGCAGAGGGAAGGGAGGATGGGAAGTCACAGGCTGTTTCCATAAGGGGCTTTTCTCTGCAGTATTTGGGATGACACTGCGCCCAATGCAGGCATGATTTTTCTGGCTCCCATATTTTCCCCTTTGAGTTAGATAAATGATCTGATTAGGCTCAAAGGGGAAACTGCAAAGTGGCTGTGGGCAAAGTATCTACCTGAACACTCTTCTTGAAACTGCTATGAGGAGGGAATAGAGCTAAGCTCCAAATTCTTTCCCATTTTAGCCCTTTGAAAAACTTTTCCAGCTGAGCTATACCATAGCATTACAACACTGCTTAGTATGGAAAGGAAAAGGGAAGGAAAGGGGAGTTTCCGTGCTGCAGGGATGCCAGAATCACCATTGCGTTGAGCTTTTGTTCATGCCCCATGGAGGAAAGGGTGGGGTGGGTAAGGGAGCAGTGACAGCAGTGCAGTCAGCATGTGCAAACACTGATCTCACCATGCTTACTGCTGGTGCTACTGTGACAGGAGCACATATTTGTATGCTCACATGGAAACAGTCCCCTTCTGCAAAGTCCATGGATACATGGATACACACCATTATTTTTAGACTATCTCCCAGTGATGTTCATAAAAGATGGTGCACATATATACAATTATTTCCAAACCTACAGTAACCACCACAAACTATATTTATCAGATACATTTCATTTTTCTACATCAATAAATACCTACTTATAAAATACTGGTTAATTATGTAACTATACATTGATGGGCCTTCGACAGTTTTACAGAAGAAGTCAAAGCCATTTATAGCAAGCACCTTTTCTTATCTCAGTGACTCAAACACTGTGAATATTAATATATACCAGTGAAGCATCATTCCAACAGACGTAGATCCACATGAATATAATAACCATTTAAGCGATCCAGAATGGTATAATTATAAAGCTTTTAAGAGCACTCAAATTCAAAATTCAGAATTCAGATTCAAAACAAGTTATTCCCACTTCCTTCAAGCAGCAAGAAGTTCCAGAGGGAGAGCTGCAGAGCTACATTTCCTTTGCAAGAAACAAACCCTCATGCCTTAAGGTCTCTTTTAAATATCTGCTTTATTGACAAATATGCAAGCAATGTGTAGCGGTAACAAGGAGACACTCCTACAAGGCAGCAGATTAGCTTCATTTACAGCGCAATCCTAAGCAGAGTTACTTGAATCAAAGCCCATTGAAATCAGCCTCACAACAGACACCTTGTGAGGTAGGTGGGGCTGAGAGAGTTCTGATTAGCCCGAGGTCAACCAGCAGGCTTCATGTGTAGGAATGGGGAAACATACCTGGTTAACTAGGTTAGAGTTTGCCACTCATGTAAAGGAGTGTAGATTCAAACCTGGTTCTCCAGATTAGAATGCACCGCTCTTAACCACTACACCACTCTGACTCCAGCATGGAAAGGAAAACCTTGTACACTGCTTTCCTTGCTGGAAGGGCAGAATAAAAATATAATAAAAAGGTAAACAGTAATGAACTAAATTCTAGTGACTTCCTAACCAAGGGATAAAGGAAGAGATCAAAAAAGGAGGGAGGGTTAGGAGGAGGAGGAGGAGGATCTTATGTACCATTCTAAAAAAAGTAATATAATGGTATAAATATGTTGAATATAAAAATGTTGAATATTCATAAATATCACATCAAGAGGTATTTTGCTAGGGGGGGGGGGTTAGTCCCCTCTGGGGAGGATTTGTATCAATTCCATCCCATCAGCATCTTTTAAATGGAGTAATATACAGACAGCACCTTCCACAGAGAACTATGGCACTTCTCTTTAGCAACTCTGCGCACTACCAATGACTGTCAGGCTCCCTGGGAATGCATCGTTCAGTGTGAATCCTGACAACTCTTCAAAGAATGCCTGCCAACTTGTGTAGCTGAACAAGTGAGTGGGAAGGTGTTGTATCTTCCCGTGATCAATCTTCCTCCTTCAGAAACAGCAACAAATCAGCCAAAGCATAAAACACAGCCACAGAACAAATGAGAAGTGGCACTAAGCATTTTTTCTGGTCAACCATAGTCACAGTAGCAGGACAAAGAAAATATTAGAAAGCATTATATTTTGGTAAGTAGCACTTAAGGAGGGGTGTAGCATTAAGTAGCACTTAATGCGATCAAGAAGAATTTGGATTTATATCCTGCTTTTCCCAATCGTAAGGAGTCTCAAAGCAGCTTACAATTGCCTTCCCTTTCCCTCTCATAACAGATACCCTGTGAGGTGGATGGGGCTGAGAGAATTGTGAGAGAACTGTGACTAGCCCAAGGTCAAGCAGCGGGCTTCCTGTGTTAAGAGTGGGGAAACAAACCTGGTTTGCAAGATTAGTCGGCCACCCATGAGGATGGGTGGGGAACCAAACCTGGTTCTCCATATTAGAATTCACCTGCTCTTAACCTCTAAATCCTCAAATGCAAAATAGACAAATACATAATTTCTTTTTTTACAGTTATGAAATTGGGGACGGGGTGAAGGTGGGATTTGGACTGCTAGAGAAAGACTAGTAATCATGAAGAGACTGTTGAAGGCATTTGGAATAAATTGGCATATCTGAATCAAGTATTTGAGAAAGCAGTCGCTGAGCAGCTCCAGAGCTATCTGGAGCAATAATTGATCCTGGACTTACTTCAGTCTGACTTCCAGTCTGGCCATGGGGTGGAAACAGCTATGTCTGCCATCACAGACAACCTCTGGAGTCATCTGGACTGGGGTGGGTTGTTACTCATATTGTTTCGAGATCTTTCAGCACCGTTCATCTGGGTCAATTAATTACATTCTGGACAGCTGTCTTGTTGATATAGGGATAACTGGGGCAGTCCTAAAGTGGCTGCACTAATTTCTTTGAGACTGAGGGCAGAGGGTTGTAACTGGTGGAAGAACTTCTGCCCGACATGGGCTGGTATATGGTGTCCCACAAGGGGCGAGTCTCTCACTGCGATTGTTTAACATCTACCCTGTTTTCCCGAAAATAAGACCTACCCCAAAAATAATCCCTAGCATTATTTTTCGGGATTTTAGGAGGATAAGCCCTACTCCAAAAATAAGCCCTAGTTACAGATTTCCTGGTGCAGCTGATCTGGCCACTTGGTGGGTGGGTGGGCGCAAAAAATAAGACATCCCCTGAAAATAAGCCCTAACACATCTTTTGGAGCAAAAATTAATATAACACCCTGTCTTGTTTTCAGGGGAAAACAGTATATGCACCTTCTTGCTGGGTTGATCTGGAGGTTTGGACCAAATTATTTTCAATATGTGGATGACACCTGGTTGTTTCTGTTGATAGATGGTCAACCAGATGTTGCCCTCACTGTTCTGGGCAGTTGTCTGGTGGCGGTGATGGATTGGATGAAAGAAAGCCAGCTGAGACTAAATCCAGCAAAGACAGAGCTCCTGTGGTAGAACTGAAAGGGGCAGATGGAAGATTGTCGGTTGCCAACTCTTGACTGGGTGCAGCTTACTGCTGCACAGACCATCAGGAGTTTAGGCATATTCCTTGATGCTTCCTTGACTATGAAGGCACAACTGAACTATGCCATTCACATGGTATTTTACCATCTTTCCAGGTGAAGCAGCAGGCATTCTGTCCCAAACTGACTTAGCCTCACTGATCCATGCAACAGTCGCCTTTAGACTGGATTACTGTGACTCGCTTTATGCTTGGGCCTGATGTGGAAATCCCAGTTGATCCAAAATGCCGCAGCAGGGGTCCTCACTAGAGCCTCATGGGAGACATACATTCAACCTGTGCTCTTTCAGCTGCACTGATTCCAGGTGGAGTACTGAATCATGTTCAAGGTTTTTGTACTGATGTACAAAGGCCTAAGTTATATGCCTAATAAAGGTCTCTGAATCTACAAAGTCCTAAACAGTCTGGGCCCAACGTTTCTTCAGGACTGTCACTCCAGTTACATCCCCCAAAGAATGCTCCATTCAGTGAGTGAAATTTTGCTTGTGGTCTCTGGCCCATGGGAAGTACAGCTGGCCCTTCCACTGCTTAGTGGAACACTCTGTCCAGTGAGGCTATGGCTCTGTGAGATCTAGTGCAGTTCCACAGGGCCTGTAAGATGGAGTTGTTCCGCCAGGCATATGGTTACCATCTTGGCAGTATAAAAATCTAATGAATGAATGAATGAATGAATGAATGAATGAATGAATGAATGAATGAATGATATGGGCAGATGGAAACCGATGATGAGGAACAGAAAAATATCAGGTCTCACTCCCTGATAATTTAGAGACTTATGTAGATTCCTTCTACCTTTGAAGCCACTGGCAGAAATTACCCATATATGTTCAGACATTTTTAGGCATTTGATGTGGGGGATGAAACTCCATTTTTTTGTCTGGAGGGGGTTGTACTCCCCCTGAAGGAGCCGGTTTGTATCTTGGGGGTGCTGCAGGATCCTGACCTACATTTGGAGGCTCAGGTGTCCCCTGTGGCACGTTGTGCTTTTAAAGTATGATTTGACCACAGTGATCCATGCTCTGATTACATCCACATTAGACTACTGTAACATGCTTTATGGAGGGCTGCCTTTGAAAATGGTCTGGAAACTTTATCCAGCCCAACATGCTGCAGCATGCTGCTGTCAGAGGTGGGATTCCACTTCACGGAAAAATCTGCACTAGCTGCCTGTTTCCTGGATTTTTTTTTAACTTTTAAAACCTGAAATAGTATGGCCCTGGGTACTTGAAGGACTCCCTCTTCCAATACTTTCCTCCCACTATCTAAGGGCCTCCTCGCAAATCCTGTTCTCTCTGCCCCTGCCTTTAAAGGTGAGGACAGCAGGGAAGCCAGAGATGGGGCTTTTTCAGTGACAACACCTTGTCTGTGGAATGCCTTTCCTCTTGAGATTTTCTTGGCCCCTACCCTGCCCTGCCCTGCCCTGCCCTGCCCTGCCCTGCCCTGCCCTCCCTCCCTCCCTCCCTCCCTCCCTCCCCCATCCATCCATCCATCCATCCATCCATCCATCCATCCATCCATCCATCCATCCATCCATCCATCCATCCATCCATCCATCCATCCATCCATCCATCCATCCATCCATCCATCCATCCATCCATCCATCCATCCATCCATCCATCCATCCATCCATCCATCCATCCAATTTTAATTAAGGGGTTGATCTTTTAACATTGTTTTTATAGTTTGCTTATAACCAGACAACTATTTTATGAGACTCATTTTAAACTGGTCATTGTTTTATGCTGGTTTTTTAAATGCCAGTTTTTAAAATAGTATATCAGTGTTTATACCTTTGATAGTGGGTTTTTAATGTTCTACTTTGCAACAAGCTATGAGCAATTTTACCGGAGAGGTAACATAGAAATTTTCTAAACAAACCAGTGTGAAGTGTTTCAAACATCCCACAGCACTGCATAAACATAAGGGATAATTAAGAACATTCTATCTCTTTTCTGTTCCTGCATGAATGTCATGTACATTTTGTGATATTCTCAAAAAAAACAACAACCCCAATCTCTGTTCTTCTATTAAATACAAAGCATTCAGTAAGCAAATCTGTCTCAATTTTGGAATAAAGAATCAATTTGCTTTGCAAAACACACCAAGTACCTCTGAAATAATAATAAAAAACCAACCTGTTGTTGACAGGTTAATGTGGTGATAAAAAGCAAAGCAAGCTCCCCCTTCCTCCTCTTCTCTGCTTTCTCCCACAGTAGCTGTAAGGCATATTTTAAAAAGTTCCCCACCTCCCACACAGTTCACTAGTGAATCTGTATGCATCCATCCCTCTCACGCTTTGATTCTCCAGAGTGGGAAATGAGTATGAGTCTTGAAGAAGTGGATTTCCAGTGAGCTGTTCTGACTCTCTCTGATTTTTTGAAAACTGTTTTGTTGACATGCTCCCAGTTGAACAATAAGTGTTTCTGACCAATTCAATGACAACCTGAGCAGACAAAATGTCTCAGGCACCTTTGCTGGCAGCGAATGCAATGTTATATCCTTTTGCAAATGCTACCGAGCATCTGACTTCTATCGCCAACAATGAACCTGTAGTGGAGGAAACAGGGTCTGGAGATGCCCCTCTTGGGCTGGAAATACTCTGCATGATTTACATTACGTATGCCACCATCATTTCAGTGGGTCTTCTTGGAAATGTGATCCTCATTAAAGTCTTTTTCAAGATCAAGGCAATGCAGACAGTTCCAAATATTTTCATCACTAGCCTGGCTTTTGGGGATTTGCTGCTGCTGCTGACCTGTGTGCCGGTAGATGCTGCTTGCTACATCGTAGATACCTGGCTGTTTGGAAGCATTGGCTGCAAGCTCCTGTCGTTTATCCAGCGAACTTCTGTAGGAGTGTCAGTATTTACTTTGACTGTGCTCAGTGCAGACAGGTGAGTTTCAAGGAATTTACTTGATTGAGAACTATTTACATATAATATGTGATATGGAATTACCATATCCTAGTTAGACTGTCTTATTCAGCCAATTGTCAAAGTAGATTATTCTCAATAAAATGCTGATATTCTCTAGCTCTTCACTCCTGATCTCCAGCTATTTAATGAGGGATACCCCTGAATGCAAATTCCTACCAATGAGATTCTGATCCTTCCTCTATCCCACAGTTCAAATGTGCTGTTTGTTTAGAATGCTATACTTGGAGGTTAGAGAAATGATCTGTGAACTCTAACAAGAATTGGTTTTGGTGGGTTTTCCGGGCTGTGTGGCCATGGTCTGGTAGATCTTGTTCCTAATGTTTCACCTGCATCTGTGGCTGGCATCTTCAGAGGTGTATCACAGAGGTGTTACACATGGTGACTAGGGTTAGGGCTGCACCTCTGAAGATGCCAGCCACAGATGCAGGTGAAACATTAGGAACAAGATCTACCGGACCATGGCCACACAACCCGGAAAACCCACTACAACCAGTTGAATCTAGCCGTGAAAGCCTTCAAACAAGAATTATTCAATTTTTGAAAAGTTACCCTTCATTTCTAAACAGGAAAACTGGAATAAAAGCCAGTTTAGTATAGAGGTTAACATATGATTAAAGCAGAATATCTGGGTTCAAATTTCCACTTTCAAGCCTATTTTCCTGTTCCCATACACTTTGGCCTGAAGCCCACTGGGTGATGTTGTGTCACTCACTCTCTCTCTTTTAAAATACTGTTGTGAGATCAAATTAGTATATACTTGAAACAAATGAAAACGATAGATGGTAACTGTGAGTGTCCATGAAATAATATCCCCCATCCCCTGCAAGAAAAAATAAAATTGCAATTACTCAAAGGCAAGAGAAATGCTATATATTGGTGCTATCTAGTGGTCTATTTGAGCAATTCATGAAGATCAAAAAATAGAAGTGTGAAAATTATGAAACCTTTGAAAAATATTTTTTCTGCTTTCAGTAAAACAGAACCATAAACTTTTATCTTGATGGCTAAATCACCCACTACTTAAGAAACTGCAGTTGCTTCCACACAGGTATGATTCCCCATCACACTCTCATTGCTGCTGTGCATGCAGGGGCATTCACAGCGGCAATGGTGGCAGCGCATGAAAGAATCCTCTGCACTATCCCCACATGCCCATCAGTCCCTCCTCCTGCCACCACAGTGCTTTATGCTGGTTTCTTTTTTTAAAAAAATAGCAGCTGTATCAATACAGTGTAATGATGGTCTAGCGATACATCTCGTACTGATTTTTTAAAAAGCTGGCAAAAGCCTGCTGTTGGTGGTGGTGGGAATGGGGTGTGTGAGGGGAAGTGGTACTGGGGGTGGGCAGGCTGGTTGCTCTGGATTACTCTGGTTAGGCCTGATTCAGATATAGGGGTGCACTTAAGAAACTCCAGGTGTCTAAATAGCTTTCCTATACCAGATCATTTAACTCCTTGAGAGAGGTGCACTTCAGTAACACTATAGGTTTGTTCTGAGTATTGTACACAAGTAAATACTATTACAGAGCCTTTGCACAGATTCTAATTTTTTAAGAACCTAACGATTGCATTCTTTAATATAAACTAAATTGACCAATCATTATACAATCCACCCATCCCTGTTACACAGATCATTAAAAGGAGATCAATTACTTGAGTCCATAGGAGTTTCTTACCCCAAAGGCACAGAGCTGAACTTCCACGTGAAAGTTCCATTATCAGATTTTCATCTGACTTTCCCTCCAGGACGCTCTAGGCTGCATGCTATGGCTCTCTGCTTGCCATTTTAGCTTTGCAACAGCCTTTGGAGGTAGGTTAGATGAAAGAAGCTAATTGACCCAATGGTTAACCAGTGAGCTTCACGGCTGAATGGAGATCTGAACCCAGTTCTCAATAGTCCTAATATGACACAGTTGCGAAGGCCTTACAAAAAGCAGGAGTTCATTACAGAACTTGACAAATTAGCAGTTGAACAATTTTTCAAGAAGATAATGGTGTATGTAAAACTGTTTCAAGACATCAGAACATATGATAGTGCCTTAACACCAAGTCAGACCATTAGTCCACTTAGCGTAGTACTATCAGCTGTCCAACTGGCAGTGGCTTTCCAGGGCCTCTGGAAGACATCTTGCCTGGCACCTTACATCTCCTTTAATCAGAGATGGCAGGGGCTGCAACTACGCTCTCCTGCAAGCAAAGCAAGGGCTTTGCCACTGAACCACAGCCTGGTCCCAGGCAAAGGTGGAGCTGCTGCCTTTCAAAAATATTTCTCAGATATGTCCATTCTTCTAATGTTGTGATATTGCGGTTGTAGGTACAAGGCCATTGTCAAACCCTTGGAACTGCAGAGGGCTGATGCAGTTCTAAAGACCTGCTTCAAAGCTGCCTGTGTCTGGATCACCTCAATGTTGTTGGCCGTCCCGGAAGCTGTGTCTTCAGATGTATACGCCTTCCATATCCCAGAGAAAAACAGCTCCTTTGAAACCTGCGCGCCTTACCCGGTGTCTGAAAGAATCCTACAAGAAGCTCATTCTCTAGTTTGCTTCTTGATGTTCTATATTATACCGCTAGCAATTATTTCTGTCTATTATTTTCTTATCGCCAAAACGCTATACAAAAGCACATCTAACATGCCAGCAGAAGAGCACAGCCATGCTCGTAAGCAGGTAGGTGATGAACTAGAATCTGTACCCTGTAAGGCCACAAGCTGGTTGTGTTCTTTTGACTCTGAAGGTTAACTCAATGAGATCTATTAGTTTTGCATCAGTGCCAGTGGAAATATTCATACCTCTGGAAAGCAATATTTTTTTACTGATTAAACATGCCCCCAAATTATTAAGCTAATTCAGAAGTTTGTGCTGACCAAAGCAGTGTTGTTGTTGTTGTTTTAACCACTGATTCTTCAGTTCAGCCTTCTGCGCGTGGTTGAAGGGCATAATTTTCTCCTTCCTCCGTTATCAGACTAGATATTTTCTTTCTCGGATGTAATAAGCATCCAACTTTTAAAGGATGGACTATGCTTAGTTCAGGGGTAGGGAACCTTTAACACTCAAAGAGCCATTTGGACCCGTTTTCCATGGGAAAAGAAAACACTTGGAGCCGCAAATAATTTTTGACATTTAAAATAAAGATAACACTATATATATAGGGTTTTTTTTTACCTTTTACTCCGCTCATTCTGAGAAGCGCATGGATACGCCCGCCCTGCTGCCTGCAGGGCGGGCAAGGATGAAGCTGGTGGCTTGGCCTCGCCGGCCGCCGGGAAAGCACCCGCCCCGCTCCAATGGGGCGGGCGAGAGGGGAAGCCTGCAGCGCGGCCCAGCCGACCATGGGCAGTTGGTGCACCCACCCTGCTGCCTGCAGGGTGGGCAAGGATGGGGCCAGTGGCTCGGCTCGTGGAGCCACAGTGCAAGGGCAGAAGAGCCGCATGCGGCTCTCGAGCCGCAGGTTCCCTACCCCTGGCTTAGTTGATGACTCTGTGCTGATACATAACAAAAAACAAAGCAACAGATGCTTTTCTGCACAGAAGTGAGAGGCTGGGAGTTGGATTCTGCAAGCCTGACTCATACTAATATATGAGTATTTCCTGATGAACTTATGAAGCTGTCTTATGCTGAATCAGACCATCAGTCCGTCACGGTCAGTCTAAGACTGGCAGAAGCTCTCCAGGGTCTTAAGTAGAGTCTTTCCCACCACCTACTAGCTGGTCCTTTCAACAGGAGATGCCAGGGCTTGAACCTGGGATCTTTTGCATGAAAAGCAGATGCTCTACCAGTGAGCCAGGACCTTTCCCAAAGAAACTAATGGGCTTATGACCCAATGCGACCTACTGTGATTGTAGTAACTTGGTAGATGTTCTCTCTCAGTCCTGCTGTTAACCTTCTACCGAACAAAGTATATGCTGTGCTGTTATGCTACATTCTGTTCACAGAAGCCCTTTTCAGATGATTAGTACACCCATTCCAGGAGTCCAGCAACCATGTGTAATATCCTCAGTTGCCACACTGTCTGAAAATTCATCAGCCATTCCATGCATCCACAAACTGCACGTGTATCAAAATATATGTATTGCCCTTGTGCAGACAACATGATGACCACAGTTTTTGGGAGCATCAAGGGTAGCAACTACTGATTTGAACAGTAGACAAGTTCCTGGTGCACATGGATGTAACATCTGAAAAGGGCTCTTATGTCTGCTGCTATTGGCTGGAAAAGGCTTTGTGGCAGACAGACATGTTTGAATGTAAATACAGTTGGGGGCACAAAGACTGGCTCTTGGCTAGAATCACTCTCAGTACTGAAGGAAACCATTGGACTTGTAAGTCACTTTAAACAGAACTTTTATTCGGCCTTTGATGCAGGGATGGGCAAATTTATCAGCCTGAGGACTTTGTCTGGGGGTCCTGTCTGTTTTTTGCATTCTGGATTGCATATCAATTCTTTCCATTCCAGCACAGGACTCCATTACTTCTGACTAACCCATGTTTACCATTGGGCATGCCAACAGTGCTGGGGGGCGGGGTGAAGGTGGGGCTATAGATTCTTCTCTGCTGTCTATAGAGACTGGGAGTGGTCCTTTCCCCCATAATCTGACTTTTGATGGCTCTGCAAGAGATTCAAATTATTTCTTTTCTCAGGAACAATTGCTCACTGGACATTGCTGAGGCCAGTGCTGCAGTCCAGTGGGCCGATGCTCCTGACATACTGGTAAGGTGTTTGAGGGCCAGAAGAAGAGCTCCCATATTCTGGATTTGGCCCCTGGGCCATAATTAGTCTACCTCTGTTTTAATGAGACAACCTAAAATGTGCCTTCTATCTAAAAGAGAAAGGTTTTGAATCTTGGGTTATTTTATTTTTTGTTAAAGAATCCAGCATGTTAATTAAAAATGACACAGATGTGCCATTACATTTTCCCCCCCTAGATTGAATCACGCAAGAGAGTTGCCAAGACTGTGCTGGTTTTAGTTGGCTTGTTTGCCTTCTGCTGGCTTCCTAATCACATCCTGTACCTGTATCGCTCATTCACCTACCACACTTCCATTGACACATCTGCCTTCCACCTCGTTGCTACTATATTCTCCCGGGCTTTGGCCTTCAGCAATTCTTGCGTCAACCCCTTCGCTCTCTACTGGCTGAGCAAAAGTTTCCGACAATACTTCAAGAAGGAAGTTCTATGTTGCAAAAGAAAAGTTCCCAAACAACAAGCCAGAGTTGCCCAGAGTATTACTCCTACAAGGGCAATGTCAGTTACAGGCTCAGAAATCAGTGTGACTTTGCTCACTGATTATAGTATCACAAAAGAAGAGGAGAGTGTTTAATTTTTCCCAGTTTTGGGCATATTGTGTAAAAAAAAAATCCGTTAGCTATGAAGCACGTCATGATCTAGAAAGGAGTTGCACCAGCATTTCTTTTTAATACAAGCGATAAAACTTCAGTAGAGCACTTTCTGCCTCATCCTACAGCATTTACACCCAGCCACGCAAAGAAAGATGATGCCGGAGATGACACCAGTCTGTCCTGCATGTACAGGCTTTCTCCATCAAGCTGCTGCTTCAGTTCTCAGTAACACCCTGGAAATATTTTTGCATCTCTTCTGCCATTACAGAGATAAGACAGATCTGTCATAACAGAGAAACCCATGAGCCTGAACATTGAACAGCTCTGAGATCACTGAATCTGAGGGGGTGGGAGGAGGGAGAGTTGTATTATTAAACTGAACTGATCTTCAGTTTTGTGCACTTACTTTGGAGTCAGATCCATTAAATTGAGTGGAACGTATTTCCAGATGGGACCCCATGACATTTGGGTTCAAAGACTTGGAACTAAGATGGCTGGTAAAACTTTGGTGGTATACATACAACAGATCTTATTATGTGGTAGAAATATGACACAGGGATGTTCATACTGACCCGCTCCGTTAAAATCAGATTTTTTTTATCTTTGTTCCTTTCATAGCAACAGACATTTCCACTACAATATTATACCTGTTTGCTTTATGTAAGTCTCCTCTTGTAATTTATTCGACTTTTCTAACCATCCTGTAAGAAGCTAATTAGGTTTGGGGATTTGTTGGTGTTTAAATTTGGCCATAGCTGTGCACAGTTATATGTGTGCCTCTTAAATATTTGCTTTGCAGCATTGACAGCGCAAGATACAACAGGGCTGTTAACAGGCAGAACATATCGAAGAAAAAAATGTTTCAAGTATTTCCACACATTCTTAATGTGATCAGTGTGAAAGTTCATTGGGATTTTAAATCCATATTTTTTTAAAAATGAAGCCTCCCCCTCCCCTTCCATACTTACTACCACACTGGTGTAGGAATTGCTGATTTGGAACTGCCAAGGCACACATCATCATAGAATTTAATTAACTATTGTGCAGAGATGTAGCTCTGTGGGGGTGGGATGCGGCGAACTGGGCACACGCCCCTGTGGGGGTGTGGCGAGGACATTCCGGGGGCGTTCCAGGGCAGGGCAGAGGACGCACCAGTGCACCGGGCACTTTCCCCCCTTGCTATGCCTCTGCTGTGCAGTGTTCAGGTGAGGTTGCTCCTAGTTCATCCTGCATGCAATGTGGGGAACAAGACGTCAACAGAAGGGAGCAGCTCTGAAGGACCCTCAGTTCTCCACACCAAAGTTAACAATCTGCCTTTTCCCATTACATTTCTTTCCAGTTCAGTTCTCTTAAATAAGTGTTGCTCTTCTGCTGCTTTTTTACTGATGTTTTTTAATTGAAACTGCGAGTCTACCAGCCTATCTACGTGTCATCTGAGCTGGCTTTTTAATTTCCTGTACTGAATTGCTTTCCTTGTCTCTATTCTGTGATTTAAAGCTGCTCGTTTAATAAAGTTAGCACTTGCAACCCAGACACAAGATGAGAATTGTTAAAAAAACAACAACCCGTATACTGAAAAGTGCTACAGGAACAGAGATACTGAGTACATTCACATGTTTTATAAAACAGGCCCTTTCAGTTTGGGGGACTACATCCTCAATCTAGTCCAAGTTAGTTATGAGTTGGTTTAAGTCGTATTAAAAGTAATGAAGCAAACTGATTATCAATAGGATTGCAATCGTATGTACACTAATCTGATACTTAACTCTGCCCAGGTCATACAAACAAGCATTAACAGGATCAGGAAGTAGTTTTCAATCCCACTGCTTTCAGCAGGGCTCACATCATACTAACTCTGGTTGGATTTGGGCCTATATCAGTGATGGTGAACCTTTTTGAGACCGAGTGACCAAACTGCAACCCAAAACCCACTTATGTATTGCAAAGTGCCAACACGGCAATTTAACCTGAATACTGATGTTTTAGTTTCGAAAAAATGTTTGGCTCTGAGGCGTGCGTTACTCGGGAGTAAGCTTGGTGGTAGTGGTTGGCTTTGCTTTGAAGCAACCGTACAACTCTTTGAACGGGTGAATCACGACCCTAGGAGGGTTTACTCAGAAGCAAGCCACATTGCCAGCAACCGAGCTTACTCCCAGGTAAAGGATCGCGCTTTAGGTCTTCGCATGAAAATCCGTGGGGTTTAACAGCGCTTAACAGGGTTACCTACACTGCTCCCCCAAAACTAGGTTTTAGGTTTAATGCTAATAATTGAGTCCAGCGGCACAGGCCAGCCTAGATGTGTGGGCGGGGGGCAATTTCCCCCCCCCCACATGATGAACTCTGTTTGTGCGTGCCCACAGAGAGGGCTCTGAGTGCCATCTCTGGCATCCGTGCCATAGGTTCGCCATCACTGGCCTATATCTTGCATTGCAAAATAATGCTAAATCCCACCCCCTTGCTGTTTAAACACTACTACAAATTCTAAGCCAGACACATAGATGTCAAATTGCTTTTGTGTCAATCATCTCCTTTAATACACTTCCATTTTACCAGATTTTTGCAGAAACAGTGTTCAAAATTCAATTAACTACAATGAAAAGAATAATCTAGGCAAATGAATACCTCAAAATATCATTAACTCAGATGCCTCTTATGCTATCATATTGCATGACTGTATGGAGAAACAATTGTTGGACAAATGGTACCGCAGATCTTCCGAAAGAAAATCCTTGAAGCACCAGGAGGCTCTAACCAAGCAGTGCCGATTCGAGCACAGCAAGCAAAGGTTACTGACAATCTATATTTACCACTCCAGCAATCTCATGTGACAGCTTTGCTGGTCAGCCGCTTAGTGGCCCTCTCCTTCCATGGCTTTATAAGCTCAAGATTTTCTTTCTTTTTTTTAATTATCATTCCATTATACATGACAGTAAGATAAATTTACTCTCAGGATATTGATTTCCAAAAGGCTTCCAAGCTTCATGCTAAACTCACCACGGAAGAGCTGGTTTAGCCCTGTACAGACATTTGAAGCACGTATGGATTGAATGCATCATGGGCAAATTTATGTCTGCTACATTTTTTCCCTCTGCTTCAAACTTCCATGCATGAAGGGTCTACGTGCACATATCCCAAATATGTGTGTATGTATATGTGTGCATATATTAGTATCCTCCATGTTGGTATGTAATGTGTATCACCAGAGGGATTATTCACACCAGGACTGTTTTAGATTGCAAAAGATACTTCTGGAAGTGTAATTGAAAATGGGTTCAACAGGGTACAATGTCTTCCTCATAAAAATCCAGCCATGCCTGTCTCCACTGGCAAATTCTGCAACATGTTTATTTGGATATAAGTCTTGTTCAGTAAAGGTTCTGCTAATCACTGCAATTTCCTTTTTATTCCTTTATTTTAGAATCTAGATAATTATTGTCTGGTTTCTCCACAACTGGCCACAGCATTAACAAATGAAGTTGCCTCACTTTTATTATTTATTTATTTATTATTATATTTTTAGACTGCCCTCCCCATTAGGCTCAGGGCGGTGTACATAATAATTTAATATACAAATATATTTAGTATACAAATATACTTTCTTCACAGCATATATATCTTTGACTTCAAAACATGTATGTATGTCTCACAGCACACATTTCTTTCTCCTACACATTTGTTTGAAATCCCTGTAGGACTAATAATTCACTAATGAGTAGATTACCACTTTCCCCGAGTGCTTTGTGTGGCTTGACAGGATTGCCTATATGCTGTGTAAAAAGTACAAAATGAAACAACATTCTTTATTGGAAAAGGAGAGGTTTCTGACATCCTTCAGAGCATTATCAAGAATGCTTTCTGCCATTATAAAGAATGTTTTGCGTCAGTTTAGTTGTTATTCTGGTCTAGGAAGCTGGAAGATTATATGCAGGGCTATTCATCTTCAGCTAAATCAAGATAGAACCCCTGCCAGACATATGCTGGGAGGAAAAAACAAATAAATAAGACAACTCTGATAAAGAGCAGTAGATGAATTATTTCTGCAAGAGCTGAAAACATCTGATTAGATAGCACTACAGTCGGGAAAATATTGCTTGGAGACATGGCATTGTCAAAATTATTAAAATTTAGCAAAAGCCATAAAACATGGATCGAACCCAGCATTCCTAGAAACTACCACCAGCATGCTACATGCTACAAGACATAGTGATGTTCCATTTAAATCCTCTACTTTTTGTGTTTAGAATGATAAAAAATGTCATATTTTTCTAAAGGAAAAAAGCAGGGTTGGCCAGGAATGCTAGGATCCTCATCAGCACAACTGTGGCAAGAGCACAAGTCTGAGATTGTGTCCAGGCATCTACAGATGTGCACCCACAGGATCATGAGATATAGCTCATAAACTTGAAGGTTCACCCACCACCAATACTGATATCTTTTGGGAGGTTGGAAATAGCCTTGCCAACCTTCTGGTAGGACCTGGAGAGTTCATGGAGTTTTTAAATGATCTCCAGGCTACAAAAATCAGTTCTCCCGGAGAACATGGCTACTATGGAGGATGGATTCTACGGCATTATACCCATCTGAGGTTTCCCTAAACACCTCCCTTTCCAAACCCCTCCCCCCAAAATCCAGGAATTTTCCAGTCTGGCGTTGGCAACCCTAGTGTGGAAAACAGCCCAGATCAAAACTCTAAGCATGCGCTTTCAACTAGGCGAAGTGGGCAGCCTGCAGATATTTATTGGCCCACTCAGCTAGCTATTTATTGTTTTGAAGCGGCACGTGGTCCCATCATTTGTTCCTACTTTCTCCTCCTACGTTCCGGATACACTGACTTTAGCTCTTGCATAATGATTTAAGTGTCGAGAAGTGGAAGAAAATGCCTTCCCAAATCTTTGGTTAATCACTTATGGTCAAGAAAGGATATGACGATTTGTATTTTTGAAAGACGTCACGAAGAAGACGTTTGCCGACGACAAAGATGCCCTAAACTGGGAACATTTCTGCGCATGCGAACATTGTGTCTCTTATCCAGCACCACAGGAGCCCTAAACAGGGAACGCTCCTGCGCATGCGCCCATTGTGTCTCATCCAGAACCACAGGAGCCCTAGAGACCGTTTCTGAGCATGCGCACATTGTTTCTTTCCTCTAGGAGCCCTAAACATGCGCCCGTTGTGTCTCTCATCCAACCTCTTCCAAGCATGCGCAAAGTACCTTTCCCTTTCACTAGCATTGATAGCAGCTACTATTCCCTCATAATCCAAGGGGGGTGAATAAGAAGACTAGCTTGTGCATTGAGTCCTGGCACTTATTTGTGTTTTAACGAGAACTTCCGAAAGGCATTAGACTAAAACTACAAGGGAAGCCAGTCGTCCTCAGAGAAATAGAGCAGCCTGACTTAACTGGGGTTGCGCCGGCGCCGTAGTAGTTACGGAGGGTTACACGCATGCGCCCTGGAGTAGTCTCGGAGGGGCGGGGCGGAGGGGCCTGTTGGCGGCGGTGGCGGTGGCGTTGAGGTGCTGCGGGACCGGGCTGCGGGGCTTCGGGGGAGGACATCATGAGCGCGGACGGGAACGATGACTTCTATCAGCAGTTGCGCCTCCAGGAACTGTATGGGAAAAAAGAAGCTGAAGGGGGAAGCGACCCCTTGACTTACACGGACTCGACTGACGGGACCCAGTACGAGTGGGACCGCGACAAGAAGGCCTGGTTCCCTAAGGTGAGGGGCGGGGCTTTAGCCGTGTGACGTCAGGCGATGGGCGGGGAAGAGGAGGCGTCCTTCCCTAGGGTCCATCCAGAGTGAATTTGTAGGGCATCATAATGTTGATACTAAGTATTAGAGTTTTCTGATACCATTAAATGTCGACGTAGTGTAATTATTTGCAGTTGCTTTATGTGTGGCTTTATGTATTTGTTTACGTTATTCATAGTCCACCTTTCTCACTTGGAATCAAGGCGGATGTCACAGATGAGTCAACACAATCAATACGATTCAGTAAATGATGAAATAGGATTTGGGGTTTAGAACCCAACAAAAGTCTAAAAACAGAACTGGAGAAAAGCTTGGGTGTTAACATGACACAATAAGGTCCAACCCACATCCATAGTATGGACCACAGCCCTCAGTAATTTATTTAAGTAATTTTGCGAAGCCTTTTGTATAGTGCTACCCTATTGCTTGTGTAGAAATGCTCGGTTGAATAATTCCGTTTTGTATAAAGTCAGGAAAGTGGGAGCCTTGCCGACCTCCTTGGGTTGGCCATCCCTTGAGGTGGGGGCAACAGTGCGGAAGGCACATGTACTGGAAGTCAGTTTTGCCCATTTGCAGATTGGTGTCTGCAGAAGGCCCTGCTCCGATAAAACAAAGCTATCATGTGAAGCATAGGGGGAGAGATGGTTTTGCAGATATGAGGACCTGGGTTACTATGGGTTGCTTTTTTAGGCTTTTGCCCAACAAGAATGAGGCATTTGAGCTGTATTAAAATTCAGTTGTGCCTGGTTTGGGGCAGGGGCGGGGGCAGGAGCGGGTGGGATGAGGATAGGGTAGGCCGTGACAAATTTTCTGCTAACCATTTCAAACATTTGCAAACCAATCTTATTGTTGTGTCTCCAAGTTCTTGTACTTCAATGGCAGTATTTTCTAGTTACTGTTCCTTCAAAAGCTAATCCTAAACTCTTATAATTTTGCTAAATTTGATAAAAGTATTGTTGGATGTAAAATGGCTCTTTTTGGCACAACCAAAAGCTAACAGCTCATCCAACATTCTCAGTTTTATTCAGCTTAATTGGCTGTTTGAGACTATATATTAATCAACTGATTAAGAAATGAATTCATTTAACATCACTGAATTCTATAAAGTGAACTTATAAACAAGCAGTATCAAGAACTTCATCGATATGTGTTTTTACATCATGGAACAAAATATTCTGATAGGAGATTATAAAAAGCCTTTGTGCTTCTACTGAGAATCCCAAAAAGTGACTACAGTCAAAATACTGCTCAATATACCAAGCTCCACAATGAATTTTCTACATGCCAGGGTGACCTAGTCTGTGGAATTTATTGGGTCCTGGATTAGCAAGTGCATTAAAGTTTGCAGAAGTGACTCACGAACCGCTCTTTCCAACCTTGAAATATATATTTGTGAAATCTACTAAAAACTACTTTCTGCTGAGTCAGACCAATTGTTCACGTTCCCCAGTATTATCAGTGATATCTGGCAATGGCTGTCCAAGGTCTGGAGCAAATACCTATCTCAAGCCTTTTACCTAAGAGCCTTTTAAATGGCAGATTCCATTCTAATAATGCAGGGTAATGCAGGGGGGCTGAATGCAGGGGACAGATAATGGTAGATTTGGTAGAAAGGATAGAAGGAAACAGGAAAGGGTGAGAAGCTATGGCGGCTTTCAGGGAAGGGAAAGAGAAGATAGTGGAGGAGGGAGATGCCCCTGCAAGTCCTTGGGTGTTTTCACTTATAATACTAGCGGGCCCGGCCACGCGTTGATGTGGCAGTTGTCCTTCTCATCACAGTCCGCAACCCACACAGATGTCCATGCAGGTCCAATGATCCCCAGCATAGCCTTTTGGGAGCAGCAGTGGCATAGTGGCTAAGAGCAGGTGCACTGTGATCTGGAAGAACCGGGTGATTCCCAGATCTGCAGCTTGAGTTGTGGAGGCTTATCTGGGGAATTCAGATTAGCCTGTGTACTCCCACACACACCAGCTGTGTGACCTTGGGATAGTCACAGATTTCCGAAGCGCTCTCAGCCCCACCCACCTCACAGGGTGTTTGTTGTGAGGGGTGAAGGGCAAGGAGGTTGTAAGCCCCTTTGAGTCTCCTACAGGAGAGAAAGGGGGATATAAATCCAAACTACTCATCTTCCTCTTCTTCTTTTGGGGTGGTCAATTCACATTATTATATGGTCCTGTCTTGGTTTTTAGTATAAGGTAACCCTTTCCATTCCACAACGGAACTGTCCAGAGTGCAAATCCCGCTGTCCATGAGGCTGGTTGACACGCACAGTCCTGGCTTGGGTAAGGCAGAACTGGGGCAAGGAGGCTATCCCAGTCAGGCAGCAGAGGCAGGGTGGTGAGGCGCTCAGAGTGAGGCCAGCTCCTTGGGCTTTTAAAGGGCCACATGCAAAAGAAGCAGAGGCAATAGTGTTGGTTCGCCCCCACCCCGTGGATTTTCTTAAAAGAAAAAGGCAAACTCCAGCTTGCTTTTAGTAAAAGAGAGCTGTGGCGAATATGGGTGAGGAAGTGGGTAAGTGGTGGTTGGATGTGAGGGAGGGCAGAGTGAGGTGTGTGAGGATGAAGTGGATGTGTATGAGAGTATGTGTGTTGTGTGGTAGTATTGGGTGAGGCACAGAGAGTGAAAGTTACCTGCATATGTGTGTGGGGGGGAACTCCACCTGATATCTCACACGGCAAAGTGTGTATGTGTTTCACTTCCACTCGTATTACCTACCAGTATTACCTATTTACTGTTTTCACTGCTCATCTCTGGCCATCTGCGCGAACATTCTAAGCCAGTGATGGCAAACCTTTTTGAGACCGAGTGCCCTAATTGCAACCCAAAACCCACTTATTTATCGCAAAGTGCCAATACAGCAATTTAACCTGAATACTGAGGTTTTAGTTTAGAAAAAACAGTGGGCTCCGAGGCGTGCGTTACTCAGGAGTAGGCTTGGTGGTAGTCGGTGGCTTTGCTTTGAAACAACCGTGCAACTCTTCCAATGGGTGAATCACGACCCTAGGAGGGTTTTCTCAGAAGCAAGCCCCATTGCCAGCAACCGAGCTTACTCCCAGGTAGAGGATCGCGCTTTAGTTCTTCACATGAAAATCAGTGGGATTTAACAGCGTTTAACAGGGTTACCTCCACTGCTTCCCCAAAACTGGGTCTTAGGTTTAATGCTAATAATCGAGCCCAGCAGCCCAGGCCAGCCTAGATGTGTGTGTGTGGGGGGGGGGACCCTGTTTGCGTGTGCCCACAGAGTCCCACCTCTGGCACCAGTGCCAGAGGTTCGCCACCACTGTTCTAAGACGTCATACCAAGCCCTCAGGCCACAGACAGACATGCTGCACGAACATTCTAAGGGCGACAGTTAAACACAGCCAGCTTCATGGCCTGGTGCGCCAGGAAAAAGATGTTTTACCTGGCTCAGGTATGGACTTTTGGCAGTTTGAAGGTCTGATTACTGGGGTATTTCAAAGTGTTTCACCTAACTATTTCAGTGATAAGTAAAGTAGGTTATTTTTAAAATCTGGTATATATGTAGGAGGGCTTGCAGGATGGGGTTTACTTATGACAAGATTCTGAATCTTGTCATAGGTAAGATTTATACAGAACCTTTTGGAGATCTTAGTTTTGATATTACATTAGTTCCCGTAGGTCAGATTGCCTTCTGGCAAGTCAGACCATTGATCTATCTTGTCGAATGTTTTCAGTTCCTTTTGGATGTCAACAACAGAACTCCTTTGTTCTGCTATTAATGACAAACAACAGATCTCTGTGATCAACCTCCTTAAAAAAATCTCTTCATGTTTTGTTGTAAACTTACTTTGTCTATAAATGTTGCAGTCATAATTTGCTCCAGTATTCTTTCTTTGCCTATCAGTTGTAGTGCTGTTCTAGAATTTTACTGATCCAGCACTTCATGATTTGAGAGTAATTAGTTCAGAGACAGTGTGGTGCCGTTGAGTCACATTAGGATTGGAAAGACCTGGGTTCAAATCCTCATTTAGTCCTAAAGCTCAATGGGTTGTCATTCTTTTTGTCTAACCTACCTCACAGGAATATAGGAGGGTAAAATATGGTAATTGATGGATGCTGCTCTGAGCTCCTTGGAAAAAGGCAGGAACAAGAATTGAACAGTTTTCTTTCAGAGTTGTTTTGGGTTTAGACCAGAAGTCTTCAGACCCTCGGATGGGCCCCTGATTCCCTGATAGACCTACTTTGTTTTGCCTTTTGGAAAGACCTGCTGCTAGTGCATGTGCTTAGAAAGTGTGCAGAGTTTTCTGTCTCACTTTAGATAATGTCTTGAGAGGATCAGCAGGGCTTGGTCACTATAGAGAATTTCTCCATAGCTCTGCCCTTTAACTTGTTCTTCAGTTTGGAACCCTTTCCTGGCTCTCAGTTTGTGTTTCCTACTCCTGACCTCTGTCTGCTGCCTCTAGTTGTAGTCTTGACACTGGTGGGTTCAAAATATGGCTCTTCTTCTTGCTTGTTGCGTGGTTGCGTTTTGACATGTATTTGTGCCCCAGCGGGTTCTGAGCTTGGAAATATTGAAGACCGCTAGCTTAGGCAAACATTAGAAATGGTAGTTCAGACTGACTCGTGTGATTTAAGCTTATAGACTAATATTTTGTGAATTCTCTTGCAGGTGACGGAAGACTTCCTGGCCACATATCATGCTAACTATGGCTTTGCGACTGACAGTTCCGATAATTCATCTGCATCTGTTACCAAGAGTGGAATTAAACCACCTGTGGATTCAAAGATGGCTGGAGTAAAAAAACCAGTAGAGCACAAAGTGTCACAACAAACAGAACCTAAACAGAAAGGAGAGAAAAGAAAACCAGAAGCAGGCAAGGGGCTCCAATGTGCATGGCTTAGAAGTAGTCAAGAGGAATGTATATTTCTATTGAGCTAGCTATTATCAGCTTCAGTGACAGTGGCAAGTGAGCATTTATACTGAATATTGTTGAAACCATTAGAAAATAATTTACTTTATCAGGTTCTAAAAGTCCAATGTGAAAAGATTAGTTACAGTGTTGATGATACGTGAACTCAATTTAAGCTTGATAAATGTGAATTTTAATATGATTGGTTGTTCTGTTTTATTAAAAATGCAAAGGTAGTCCCCTGTGCAAGCACCTGGTCATTAGGGACTCATGGGGTGATGTAACATTGCCAGAGGTATACGGCCTATAGGGACATGGTGACGAGCGCCCCCCCCCCCACATGACCAAAAGGTGGGCACCCCAGCTGCACGCCACCAAGCCCTGCCCCCGGCCTCTGTGCAGGCCAGCTTTTGGTCTCCCCAAGCCCTGCTGGCCTGCACGGAGGTCAGCGGGAGTGGGGCTCAGCGCTCCCAAGTCATGCCCCCAAGCCCCAGGGGGCAAGGGGGCCCCCCAGAGAAGGTGCCATTCCCCCTGCCTCTGCACATTGCAACGTGAATTAGGCAGACTGTATTTATGGGTAGTTTGCCTTTGCCTTCGCCAGTTGTACTAGAATGCAACTAATTTATTCTTGATTTTCCCTTTAGGATGGTTTCATGTTGAAGAACAGAAAAATACAAATGTATATGTAACAGGTATGTAGCAACTTGGCAATATTTTCAGATTGTCTAATATGTGTTAGAAAGTTTGTGAATAAGAATGTCACGCTGTTTGACATTTGGTAATATGCTTGCATTCAGCTATGCTTTGGATGTGCTCTCTTTGCTTCTAATAATGTAAAATCCCTACATTAAGCCAATTCTTTTGAGCCGTTATAAAGAGGACACTGTTTATGTATCTTGAGTTTTTAACAGACTGTTTGTCTGGAACTGAGAGAAAGAGTAAAGGGAAGTGACTGGGGAAGAAAGCTGAGCACAGAAACAACACAATACTTTCAAGCAAGGGTGTCCAGTTTTGGGGCCCCAGATGTTCATGGACTATGACTGGAATCTATGAACAGGTGGGAATCGTAATCCGTGAATATCTGGGGCGCCAGAGTTGGACACCCCTGCTTGAAAGAATCTACACGATTGCATGACCTTGTGCAGCAGTGAGTGAAATTTCAAGGGTCGTGTGTGTGTGTGTGTGTGTGTGTGTGTTGGTGCTCTCTCTACCCTCCTCCACTTGGTCTTTCTGTTGGCTGAAATTGAGAACATCAGTGATTACTGCTGAGCTTTAGAAGTAGGACCAGAAATAGCCAGAAATTTTTCTCAGTCTGTCTCCTCTCTGCTCCATTTTTTCCCACTTTCAAATTGCGCAAGAAACTTTTTGCGTGTGTGTCACAAGAACAGGAGAACATTTTTAAATTGGCAGCTGCCTTCTTTCCTCAGCGGAGCTTCTGCTTCCTTCCCGATCCTGATGTACCAGAGCACAGCTGGGATGGTCTTAAATTGAGTAACTTCCCACTGGCTCATTTTATAGGGCTTTCTTGCTGTGGGTTAGAGTTGCATTTCTGCAGCCCTAGAAAAGCCAAGCTGAATTGAGTATCCTCTGTCTTTGGCCTAACTGAATCACACAAGCAACAGGTGCCTGCTGTCATTTATAACTCCCTGCAGTGAGCAGCTTCTGCATTACGGCTGGCATACATTCTCAAAAACCCAGAGTCGGGGCTTGTGCCAGCGGTTGAAGATTTTGCTGTTTGAGGCATGAGTTTCAAATGATAGTTATTATAGTGCATGGAGAATTCTCCACTGTTGTCATAATGCACCTTCCCGCTACAAGATGACCATATTTGATTGTCTCCTCCTGTGACAAAAGAACCAGTATTTTGGTAGGATCCGCTTTCACTTTGAGCCCAAAAGCGATAATAAAAAAAGTCAGAAAGTATAGATCTATAAAAATGTTAGGATTCTGTGTGACAAATCTGAATCTAGTTCTGTGAAAATTGATGATGGTTGGACAGCTAATGTTAATGTGCATACTGTTTTCGTCTGCTTTGCTTTACTGTACAGGTTTACCACCAGACATTACAATTGAAGAGTTTGTTCAAGTGATGTCAAAATGTGGGATTGTTATGCGTGATCCTCAGACAGATGAACCCAAAATTAAGCTTTACAAGGACAAAGAGGGAAATCTGAAAGGAGATGGGCTCTGTTGTTATCTAAAGGTCAGTTATATGTTTAGTCACCATTTCATGGTGATAGTTAAGATACTGGTGGATGTAAATCTTCTGTGTCCCCCCACCTGCTTTTAATAATTGCTTAAGTTTGCGTAGTATGAATATTAAGGTAGCTTTTTATGACACAGGTATTTTTTTCTGCCATTGATTTAACTTACTGAGCTCAATGTTAAAAGGGGCTTAGTACTTCTCTGTTGCATGAATTCAGCTTGAAAGAGCATTCTGTGGGTAAACAAGCTCATCTGAAACAGCTTGAGTGTGGCAAGTTATGAAAAGATTTTTCTCTAAAATATATGAAATGTAGTTTCTGTACACTGTTTGCTTTGTCAAGGCACCAGCTGGGAGTACTCCTCATCCAATCTGATGGGATAGTTCATTCTTTGGTCGGATTTTGCTTGCATAGTCATGTAATATATCTCTTCTATCTCTTCTATTGTTTCACCTTCTGACATCATTTGGTAATATCCATTGTCTCTCTCCCCACATTTTTCCTTGAACCCTTGTGTGTATATGAACCTATTTTTCAAGCGAGAATAATGCTTCATGTATCTACTGAAATGAGTTGTAAGCGTCAAAAAAACCTTTTGATTTGATTGGGTTGCATCAAATTAAGACGGCTACCCTATTGGCATTTGTTAAAAATGTTACCTCTTCACAACTTAGTCTTTAGGGTAAAAATCATGTAAGCTTCATTTCATTTAATTGGAAATAGCAGTCCTGATCTCTGAATTTTCTTTCATTAATAGAGAGAGTCTGTGGAACTTGCACTGAAACTTCTGGATGAAAATGAGATTAGAGGCTACAAATTGCATGTGGAAATGGCACAGTTTCAGCTCAAGGGAGAATATGATGCCAGCAAAAAGAAGAAGAAATGCAAAGACTACAAGAAGAAGCTGTCTCAACAACAAAAGTAGGTGACTGTTTCTATAAATAACAGGCTAGAAAACTTGAAGTCTAGAAAGAGATTTCTTGTGGAAAATAGATCTGAACTGGCCAGTGTCCTTTTGCGGCTTCACATTTTTTGTCAAAAATTTGAATTGTGTTGAACACACAATCCAGGCTGTGTTTAGGTGGTTGGTATTTGTTGATCTTGCTTGTATCTTGCTTTGATCTCAAAATCCAATGCAATTTTTGCCTGGTTTCGGACTTGTCCGTATGTTAACAGATATTTTGTATAGATTTACAAATAATATACGCCGCTGTCATATACTAAATTGAACCATTGGTTCATGGTATAAACAGTATAAACAGGCAGCACTTTATTTTATTTATTTACATTTTACCACATCTCTTCTGCCAGAAGCTTGGGGCAGTGTTCAGCAGTCTCCCATCCTACATGATACCTTCAACAATCTTGTGAAGTGGGTTAGGAAATGAGAGCCTATGATTTGTCCAAGATCATCCAGAAAGCTGTATGGGGCATTGGGATTTGAACTTCACTCCCACAGTCCAGCACTTTCACCAATGTCTCAGCCAGAAAAAGCCCAACTCAGCCCACCAGCTGCTGACTGAGACCTTTTAACTTACAAATGCCAGGAATTGAATATCAGCCCTTTTTTAAAAAAAAGAATATGTTCTGAGTTATTGCTCCTCTTCCCCTTTCAGATTCATGCTGTTGGGAGTCTACCTTTGTTGGAAAAATAACAGTGCTGAAACTGTATTTTAAAGAAACATTGAACTGCCACAATCTCTTACTATTGTGTTGTTTCATTAGACAGCTGGATTGGAGGCCTGAGAAGAAAGAGGGTGAGGCTAGAATGCGGCATGAGCGTGTTATCATTATCAGAAACATGTTCCATCCGAAAGATTTTGAGGTAGGAACTTGCATCCTCTGCCTCCTAGTTTTAATATAAGTTATAAGGACCACGTAAAATCTTGCTAACAAGAAGCTTTGGTGGAACGACTGCCTTTTTGTATTGGACTATGGATAGGCAGTCCCTGCCTGGGAAAAAAATATTGTTCCCTCTAAACTTTGGATTGTTTCAGACAATATGCAGCCCTGCATGTGGGGGGAAGGAAGTCTCCATTGACATGGGCAGGCACTCCATAGGCTGTCTCTTCTTTTATCCACCCAATAGGGCAAAATGTTAAAGCAGAATCTAGCATGAATTTAAAGCATGCATTGAAATTTATTTTAGGATATCAGCAATTATTATTCCTTGTCCCCAAACTGACATTTGTAACTTGATTTTCAGTTCCCAACTTTTGATCTTAATATCAAAAAGAATTCTCCCCTGTCCCCCAGTCTATTTATGCTTTATCTCTGTCCTGCACTTTTCAAGTTTTTTTCTTAATGGTGTAAGTAAGATGCTACTCGTGCTTGGATCCCAGTAACCTAAACCAAATGTTTACTACCTTCAAGGGATGAACTTGGTGTCTCTATATGGATTCAAATGTGAATAGACCTTGATATGTAATTTAGTCAAGAATGTTTTAACGTTTCAGTTGCTTTCAGACTAGTACCATTTCAGACTAGTACAGATTTAACTATGCATGTTAAAATTTTGGTTTCTGAACCAGAACCAGTGTTTTAAAGCCTCTGCTTACCCATGTGTACCTCTGTTTTCAGGAGGATCCATTAGTTTTGAATGAGATTAGAGAAGACCTTCGGACAGAATGTGAAAAGTTTGGACAAGTAAAGAAAGTCATTCTATTTGATGTAAGTATATTTATTTATTTTATTTATTTATTGTTTCGATTTATAAACTGTTACCACAGTCTGTGTACCCCAAACGCTTTTGCATTGTATTTTACATAAATGCTTTGTATAAAATATATTTGTCAAGAAATGTCATTTTACATTCCTCAGAGTTGCCATATACATTCAAAGAATTGAGAGTTACAACCTAAACTAAAGTGCTCTTGTGGCCTCCCTCCCTCCCAGACAGCTGACAGTGGGTCATGTGTATCTCTGTAGGGTACTGCTTTCTCCTCAAGAAATAAATTCTTTTTGTAGTTTGCAAGCCTGTTATGGATTTGATAATTTTTGTCTTTTTTTTCATTTTTATAGAGGCACCCAGATGGTGTTGCATCTGTGGCCTTTAAAGAGATGGAAGAGGCTGATGGGTGTAAGCAGGCACTCCATGGGCGATGGTTTGGTGGACGTCAGCTGTGTGTTGAAACATGGGATGGAGTAACAGATTACCAGGTAAGTGTGACTGATTTTTAAAAGCTGTAGATTTATGCAGTGAATGAAACGGAGCTTAGTTTTAGAAGTTTTATAATAGCTTAGAAAATATCACGTCCCTTTTAACCAGATGGCTTGAAACAGAAGCTGTGGCTCCCAAGTGTTGAAAATTATGAGAGAAACTTGCAAAGTGTTTCATTGACACTTAGCTGGCACTTATTATCATATGTTTCAAAAGGATCCATTACTTTGAAGTTTGTATTACAATAATGAAAACTAGATTGATGAATGCCTTGCTGTGTAGTGAAAATGAGCAGGGCCTTTTCTGTGGCAGTTCTTTTCAGTGAGCTACCTTAAGAAATGATCAGAGCATTCTCTTGACCCTTTTAGTAAAAAAAACAAAACACCAAAGGACATTTTCTTACATTTTGGGGGGGGATAAAATTCTATTGAGAGGATTTGTTTTCCTGATGTGATAATTCCAGATGGAAACTATGTAACCGCAAAATGTGTCCAATGGAGCATTAGAGATTAAACAGAATTTAGCCCAGCATAAACATTCATGAGTCAGAACTCCCATCATCAGGAGCATGTCTTGCATCTGATAAAATGACCAAAAGTTGATGCTGGAATAAATTTTGTTCTCTAAAGTGCCACTGGACTTCTGTGTTAGTTTACTGGTCAGACGTTGTTTTGAATTGTGATTAATTTTTCTTTTATTGGAATATATTGTCACCTAGATTAGTAGCTGCCTTGGTAGAATATAATATTTACAATAAAATAAATCCCATCTTGCATGAAGACTATCTTACATGATACTTGTGTATTAAATATTTGTTTTTTAATGAAGGATGCCGAAACCTATCTTATTTTGAGTAGCTGCTACAGTTTGAAACAAGAACTCACTCTCTTTTATACCAGTTGTGCTTTGTAGCAATACACATTGTAAGCATTTAGTGCAGCTGATATAGAACAGAGGATAGTTTCTTCGCATTTCTCCAAAATAAAGGTAAATCACTAGACTAGCTTTTGGGGAGATCTCCAAAGCACTGGTTATTAAACTGACAAGTGACAAGCCATGCTTTCATTGCTATTAATGTTGTCACTTTGCGCACACACAGGTTGAAGAGACTGTACGAGAAAGGGAAGAGAGACTGAAGGGGTGGGATACATTTTTAGGTGAACCTAATTCAGCAACACCGAAAACTGTGCCTGATGCAGATGCTTCAGAAACGGGCATCAAAACGCCTGAAGGAGTTCAGCAGTCTAAAGATAATAGTGCCCCGGAAGGAGGGCTGAAGAATGAAAGAACCAAGGAAGAAGATAATGGAGAAGAAGCTGATGAAGATGTCACAGCCTCCACAGACAGCAGCGTTGCCGGCAGTGATGAGGAAGCAGAGACATAGCAGTATGGACTATTTGTAAAAGCATGTCTTTAGGGTAATCTTTAGACCTCTCTTATCCTGTGCTTCAGAGCAACTTCAGGCAGCATTCAAGTTAATACGTATATTACCTTATTAGGATGTCATCATTGTGTGCTTTTGAAGTATTTCATTAAAAGTATTTAATGACAATCTTACAAAAAAACCCCAGTGTGGCTGCTGTTCAAGCTGTGTGCTTTCTAAGATGCTACAAGTTCTGCTGAACTGACCAGTCACCTTATGTTGTACCTTTGCTTGTCAGTGTTCGAAGTCCATCATTGTGAGTAAGAACAAATCTGCAGTTCTCATTAATTATCCCAAGACCTTTAGAAATAGGTATGAGGTATGAATGCATTTCAGTGCTTGCTTTAATTCCTCACCCCACCCTTCGCTTCCAAACTTGGTAAACTTCCTGAATGGTATGAATCCTTTACCAATCTTTGGGTCAACCGGTACATGCTTAAAACCACTGGTTTTCCTGATATAGTCACTTAAGAAATAACAAGGTTAACATTGAAGTGTGGGGGGTGGGGGGGGGAAAGAAAATTGTATTGCAATTAATGATCCATGAGACTGGAGGCCTGTTGATCTTTGTATAAAGATTATTGTTCAAGTCCTGTTAATTTTCTCAGCTGTGAGTTTAGTCTGAGGGGAGGCTACAATGACAAATGGAAATATATGTATATAAGATTAATCTTTTTTTAAAAAAACTTTGATGAATTCATATTGGAAATATGCAGAGAGCTTTGTGTGTTGGAAGCATGATTTTTTTTTGTATTTCTGTGTTCAAACATAGCAAGCTTTCCAACACTTGACAACGTATGATGCCTGTTCTTTTTATATATGGACTGACTACAGGAGACTTACAGTGCAACCGATGTTGGGGGGAGCTCTGCGGTGGCTGGGGATGGTGTGGGGCAGGCAGCACTGCGCCTCCTCCAGTGGAGCTCCAGGCAGCGCAGCAAACAGTGAAGAAACCTCCCCACCCCCCGCTATCACCTGGAAAACTCAATTGAAAAAAGTGATTTGCACCACATATTTGTGGCATAATTTACAGGGCTATGCCAGGGGCATTCCTGGGCCAAAAGCCTGATGGAAACTGACTATTGTTGGCTCCACCCCCAGGAATGCCCCTAGCCCACCCCCACCTTCATTGGCGTCTTCCTTTACACTGATGCACATCTAGGGATGGAAGCCTCTTCCTGGTCGAAGGCTGCCATGTTTGCCTTCCCTGCTGGCGAAGGTGCCACTTATGCCTGTGGAGTGGTCATATGTGTCAGCAGAGGCCCACACTACTCCCACAGCCCATCCCCCCCATCTGGATTGAACTGCTACAATTTGGAAGAATTCCTAACACGGTTGCACACATTTCTAAATTTAGGGACATGTACTATTTTCTAGATTTTAGCCTTCCAGTCAAAACAAGTTTATGTAGTCCAAGAATTTCAAAACGTCGTGTCTGAGACTATTGTCCAAAGCCCTTCCTTAGATGTCTCAAATAGACTATGTCAGTCTCTGCCTCTTTATTTTAGAAAGTATCTATCCACAGGAAGACACTAGGTATGCAGTCTGGGTGAAAAACAGGTCACTTTCATTTTTTAACAATGAATTAAATATTTTCACATTGATCTGTTTATATTTGAAATTCATAATTATGTTAATAAGATTTTTTTTAAAAAAATAATTTGCCTCAATTTGAACTGCTTGCTTTTGGGAACTTGTGGCTGTATACATGAAAATTGGGAATTTGAGTATAAACTGATCAATATAAAACTGGGTATTGTTTCATAATATTTTGTGTTCATCCGAATGACCAAATGGCACACGTGTCCCATGAAGATATAGCAGTAAATGAGACGAATATTGAATGTAAAAGTCTTTACAGGAGTTTTTCAGATTATTTTGCATCCTTGGACCTGTAGATGAGTTGGCAGCAGATGAGAATTTAAGGTGAAATATTTTTGTGCAAGTTATAGCTGTGCTAGATTTTATTAACTTTAATAGTGTGACAGTTCATTTTAAATAAAATATTTCTGGAACTTAAACAGTTGTCCCATTTTGGAAAAAAATAATTCTTCTAATCATTAGTTGCATTTTTTTTCATGCCCTTTGTAGGACAAATTATTTTAATAAAATATTTCAGCTTTGGCCTACTAGTTTAGATAAAAGGCTATCAAAAGTGTGGTGATTTCGATTTTAGAATCAAATGTTCTGCTTTATGCTAATGATTTTTGAAAACTGCTGAAGGAAAGAAGCTACATGTTCATTTCTACCCCAGATGTTCAGTTGTTCCATGTTAAAAGTAAAAAAAAAAGTCAGTTTAGGTTTCTGTATCTTGAGCATTTTAGTTCTTTTAATCAGGAAAGCTACAGGCCTTTTAATCATTCGTGTGGGGGGTAATTTTGAATGGCAATTTCACTGTTACCAGAAATACTGTTTAGGAAAGGATGAATGTGTTAATGGTATTAAATTCTTTTGTTTCTTTGTTTGGTCAAAATTACTCCAATCTGTTTATTGGTTAGTAAAACAAAACATAACTTCTTATAAAGCAAGTTCTTTTAGAAAGGGAACAAAGTCAATGGGCTTTGTCCCCGGGCCCAACTGTTCATTGTCATCCTCACATCCTCCCTGACAGGGACTTTTAATCAGATGTGTTTGATATGTTCTGTGCTCTGTAGTCCATTTTCAGCTGCACAGGAGCCCAAAGCAGATCAGGACCATGGGGCGCGTTTCTCTTGACCGGAAATGTTTTCACATAGTCTCTGTTTGCCCTAGAGGAGAAACAAGTGTACTGCCTCAAGGGGGCAAATGGTGGGTTTCAGAACCATTTCATGCTGAGGAAATGGCCTTTCTTCATGAACTATGGTTTCCATCCAGATGGGAATTGCCTTCTGAAGATTGAACTCCTAGGGCATGTCTGATCAAAAGTCCTCACAATAGACCTGGGAAGGACACAAAGAAAACATAGTTAAGCCCCGGGACTAACAAAAATAGGATGAATTCTTTATAGACCTGAAGAAGAGGATTGTTAAGGAAGAGATTGGTGCTGAGATAGAAATTAACAAGCATTCTAATAAATACTTTGCATCCCTGATCTTTTGTTTTTGGGTAATTTGTTTTCTCATTATATATGGATATAAATGTTTGATTTCTCTTGAAGTACCCCAGTGTAAATGGTTTATTTGCCATTTTGTATTGGCTTGTAGTTTCTATTTGCAGAGAGACTGTTCCACAGAAAAATGATAATAGATTGTATATTCCTCTGCCACAGAACAAAGCATACTGGACCTTTGTTGTAGAATGTTCCGCCTGAGTCCTACCGCGTACCTAGCCCCCATCCGTTTGAAAGTAAAAATACATTTTGGCATACATTCTCTTGTATCAAAGTACCTTGTTCAATAATGCACAAAATAATGGTTTTGACAGTGTATATGAATGAATATTTCTCATATAATGTGGAAACATACAACTCTTCTTAAATTTTTTTAAAAATAATTAAGACAACTGTAAACATGGTAGTCCAACCAGCCTACACAGAAAATAAATCAGAAAATAGTTTCAACCTTTATCCCCACATAAAACTACCATAAACCCATACAGTGACATTTAAAAGAACAAGTAAACATCAGAATCAAAGAATAAGGAATAAACAGCAAATAAAAACAGACTTGACTTCCCATCTCGGTTCCACCTTGTGCATAATATTACTCTAAAAGTACCTTTTGCTTTTAAAAGAGCTATTCTTAATCTGCCCCTCCCCCCCAATCTTTATGAAAATTAGCCCCATCACTATTTAGTAACTTATACAGAACCAGATTTAGGCATCATAGCAACATATATGTTAACAATTTTTATCTGGATTTTTTTCCTTTTCTCCTTTCTAACAGTTACAGGCCCCTATAATGTAACAGCCATTTGTTATATTTTCCTGAACATTACAAATTGCTCCAAATCTATTCTAATTCATTTTGCAGAGCCTTAAATTTATAATTTTTGTTAGTATCTACTCTAAAGTTAAAATAGTAAAAAAGAGACGTGAGTATTGTCTTCAGGTTGACTGCAGATATTTTTTGTTCTTATTGAAGAACTTTCTTGCAGTCTGAACATTGTGATTTTCTAGTAAATTCAATTAAATGTGAAGCTGAGACCATCTAGCAGTAGCCATCTGAAAGGAATTCCTTTATTTTTCAAGGAATCTAAGAAGTTTGTATTCATTTTGCTTCATTAAAGTCTCTCAGCTCCCTCATAATCAAAATCTGGCCTTGATATTGCATTTTTTTTTTTACTATAGTGCTTAGATTTTTTTTCTTTTAAAGATCTTGTCAGATATATCACACAGCCCTTGGGCAATTTTTTTTCTTAGCCACTGATCTTACTTGGTATATTTTATCCACCATAGCTTCAGTTTCTCCTATCTTGCCAGTTCTGGAATAAAATCCTCAACCTTCTCTGGCATGGCCCTGATTCTTAATGCACATTCTTTTTGCTTTAACTTCAACCAGAGTGATTTCTCTTGGTGGTGGATTTCTCTCTGGTGTACTTCATTTTTAGTCTCTTAAGGCCTTCATGTCATCTGTCACTTTTTAAAGGTCAAAGGTTAATCCTTCTACATCTTTACTTATTTCTTTAAATTCCCTAATCGTGTCAATATGATCCATTTTTGCTTTACCTCCATCAAATCTCTCTGCATGGAACTTAACAGCTCCACCTTCTTAATTGGATCTATCAGATGTTGCTCTATTCTGCGGTTTACCAGTCATTTTGTCTTATTTATATAGTTCTGTTTTAAAACTGTTACTACAGTTCTGTAATTTATTATTCCCCACAATTCTGTACTTTATTATTCCACCACGAGATGTCCCTCTCGCTCTTCTTATTGCAGTCAACTTTATTCTGTTCCTCTTCTGCTGCCTCCCTCTCCCTCTCTGTCCTTCAACAAATAGCAGTTTCCATTCACCAAAAAAGCCTTCTTTACAAGATAAGATTTATATCAATTGGTGCCTTTTCAGACTTATACAGCTTTCCAGATTGCAATTCTGTAAGTAGTCCTTTATTTCAGTTTCAAAATGGCAATTGTTTAATGATATTATGCAGTTCATTTGACCCACTTGGAAACTGAAAGTTGCTTTTAGCAGTATCAAAGTCCTTGCTGACTGAGACACCATGTTTCTGACTAAATGTTTGTTCAGTTTTCATTTAGTTTCTTCACTGAAGTTCTGTGTTGCCAGAACTCCAGCAGTAAATCTGCCTCACTTCTCATCTTGCTGCCACTTTGATGATGTTAATCAGGATGCTTCAGTGAATGAAGGAACCATGTATACTGGCATTCTCCCATCCTTCAGACTCACCTAAATGAAGCTAAATGCAGGCCTCTACAGCTCTGTTGATCAACGGAGCTGCATTTTCTTCTTAGAGTAGCAGTCTACGCGGAAAAAACCCCCAAGTCAGCCTATCTCTCCTCTTGGGAGAGGTGCTGCTATGGCGATCATGTGGCTGGAAGCCCCAGAAGCATACAACTTTCTCACCCCCTACACCTCAACTGACTGAACTATAACCTTTCTGTGGAACAGAGAATAGCAATAGGCTGTGGAGTGTGGGTTGACGTTGAAGTAAATTCCTGCATAAAGTTTATGAGGAACAGGTCAGCCCCAGAATTCAAACATAACTACCTTGTTATGGTTGTAATGTTATTCTTGAATTACAGTGGCTCTATCTTTTCTTTGTGTGGTCATCTCATAGAGCCATGGGCATAGCCTAATCTAAACTATTTCCAGACATGAATGTTGTCTTAATTCTTTGCTGGACAAATTCTCTTCTTGGAACCATGGCAGAAGAAACATGAACCATGAGGGTTATCCTCTTCTATGGAGGCTATTGGAGAAGGTAAGGGGACTTCTGAGGAAGGCAGAAGTTGGACCAGACCTTGTGATGTGGAGTTAAGAAATTTGCGTACAGCTGCGAGGTTTCAAGCTATGCAGTCCCCAGAAACTGCAAGTCTAATATAAAAGAAACAGACAGTGATGATGCAACTGAGACGAGCCAGACACTCCAGGAAAAGAAGCCATAGTCAGCTGTATGAAGGTTGTATAGTGACTTCTAGGCTTACAGATGACTACCTTTATCATAGAAAACTTGCACAGCGCAATTCTGCAGAGGAGAGTTGCATTTTAGCCCTGGTCTTGCACACCTGAAGAGACTGGGAACTGGTTTTAAATATAGATGGTAGTTGCTTCGTATGTGTGTTCACTGTTGCCAAAAGCTGTCATCTTTTTTTTTTAAAAGCCATCCTCATTCCTGAAACCTCCAAACCTGGTTGACTTGTCAGAGTGCATTTTATACATTCCTGGTAGCAGGGCTAAAGGCTACGCCTAGTACGATCACAGCTGGAGGGCCAGAAAGCAGTGATGTGATCACACTCAACCCTTGCTTCACTCTGGGATTATCACAGAACTGGGTATCGGTGTGAGGACAAAGACCTGGAAGGCGGCAGTATGAGCGACGCAGGGCTGGAGAGATTCTCTGGGGTTGTAGAACAAAAGGCGGTACATTAAGGTAAGCGGCCTCAGATGTGTTCTCTTCCAGTATTTATGCATATACAAGGGGTTGGTGACCTCCTCATAAAAGATGAGGGCTACTTCTGAGTAACAAAAAACATCCTGAGTTACTTCCCCCCTACCCGAGCAGGTTAACAAGTTTTGTTCTGTTGAAGGAATGGAACATGGCTATGAGGAGCACCAGAAACTGAGCTATTAGCTATGTTGCATAGAGAAAAATCCCATGAAAAAATACCCAGAGTAAAAAATATGGGTCTTTCAGGGCAGTTGGTCTCAACAAGTGGTATGTGTAACATCAGCGGGACACAGAAGTAGCCTTGGTGGAATGCAGGGTTTTCATACTGATTACTAAGACTTCACTCTCCCTCAGTCCCCATGTCCACCTACATGTGTGACATGCTATTTCCTGCCAACCCTACCTGCCATAGATTATACGTGTGTCTGTTTAGTATGCTAGTAATAACCTTGGGCACCTGGTGCTTCTCCTAATCCTCTATTCTCTCTGTGTACCTGCAAATGTCTTTGATGCTTCCGGCCGAACCTCCCGACCAGGGCGTATCCATTGTGTTTCTGCAATTTTTATTATCCTTAAAAATTACTGTAAATGATATATATAAGAATGCCTGTAAACATGCCCTGATCTGGATTGCTCAAACTAGCCTGATTTCATGAGATCTTGGAAGCTAAGACCCCGTTTAGTACTTGGATGTGAGACCACCAAGGAAGTCCAGGATTGCTATGCAGGGGCAGGCAATGGCAAACCCTCTTTGCCTGTCTCTTGCCTCGAAAATGTATGGGGTTGCCATAAATTGTCTGTGACTTAATGGCAAAACTAAACAAACATATACATTTACTTCTGGAAAATTGAACCTTCAAATTTCTGTCACAGTGGGACCCAGCTTCTTTGACAGAGTGTGGGAAGTGAGGTAGAAAAAGTTGAGAGCTACTGTTCTAGGGGACAGACAAGCTCCTTGCAGCAGCCAGAGAGCGACACGTTGAAGACCTCATAACAGAAGATTGTCTGGTTGCAAGTGATATTCAAACAGGCTGCAGATTAGCAGAGTTAATCTCAAAAGTGTATGCTTTAAGGGAAGGGCTGTGGCTCAGTGACAGGTCATACATTTTGCATGAGCATTCAGACCTTCAGCGCCTCCAGGTAAATGGTATCAGGTAGGAGGTGTTTGAAAAGACCCTTCAGTACCTGAGATTTCAGAGAGCAGCCGTTCGTCAGAGATGAGGCAAGTTTAGATGGTTGTAATATTATTTAGATGGTTGTAATATTATTAGATGGGTTAGTGGTTTGCTTCAATATTGGGCAGCTTTCTTTATGAAAACTCTTTAATGACAGGGATATTTCAAGGCACCTTATCAATCCAGGGCTTTAACTGCCACAAGCATCTTGGATAGTAAGTGAGCGGCTCATTCCAATTGTAAAAGCAGCTAAGCCTCATCACCCACTGACAAGGTAATGCTTTCTACACACTAAAGGGATTTCCAAGGTATGCAAAGTAATTTACAAAGACACCTTTGTAAATTAGTCACAACAAAAAGAGCTCCATCATTCAATCAAATGTCTGAAGAAGACTGCTCTACAGGCACAGGAGGCACAGGCTATTGAGAGCAGTTGAGAACCAGTGATGGGAGGCATTGCCTTCTTCAAGCCTAGGAGAGTTTACAGATTCCTGGAAGGGGCAGAGTTAGTTGGTGCATTTTTAAAAGTTTCTTACAAATACACACACACACACACACACGCAAAACTAAGGAGTCCTTGGAAGTCTGGCATAAGTGAACACCAGGAGATATTCAGTTTGGCACAGCCTCTTTTTCTCCGGTGGTTTTTTAAAAATAAAATTTGTCACACCTGAATGGGCATCTGTTTGTAGATTAATTCTGCCCTTGAGGATCTGCTGATAAAATCCTGCTCTTGGATGGAGGTCAGGTCCATACCCACAAAAAGTGTGGAGTCTTTTCAATAGCTGCCCCGGTGTTGTGGAACACTTCCGCCATACCTGTCCCTGATAATTGCCAGTCACCTGGCTCTTTTTGGAGGCAGTTAAAGACTTTTTACCGCTGAGCATTTTTGATGTGCATTGATGAGTGCTGGACAGTTTTGTTGCTGTTCTGTGTCACTGTTCAAGTGCACACATACGCTGCGACCTTTGGGTTGTCTTCTGTGATGATTGTATTTTTTTAATTCTCAGTATATGGCAGACTGTTATGAAATCAGAACTGTGTAGCAATATGCAAATATAGTAAATATTACTCAAAGCTCATCTGCATGCTCTCTGCTTTTCTCTGCTCTTCCCATTTAGCCCCCATTCTGCATGCTTGTAAACTGTTCCCTTTGCTTAGACAAGTCCTCCATTTCTCTTCGTCTGGTCATTTCCCTGTCCTAGTCTTTATGGTTCCCTTCTTCAGCCAAGCCTGTTCTAGTCATTTGAAAAATAATCTTTTATCTGCCAATTCATTTCAGACTTTGCCAGGATAGGGACTCATGAAGGGAAGGAGTCACACATATGTGGGGGAGGGAACAATCACTCTCACTCATCCCCACCATCTTCTCTAGCCTCAGGAAGGGTTGTCAGTTCTGGCTTGGGAAATTCCTACAGATTTGGGGAGGACAGAGTTTACTGAAGGGAAGGAACTCAGCAAGACTCTGCTTCCAAAGCTTCCATTTCCTTCAGGGAAGCTGATCTCTGCAACCCAGAAATCAGTTGTAATTCTGGAAGAACACCGGGCCTTACCTGGAGGTTGGCAACCCTACGTCTGAGAATTCTTAAGCTGTCAATGGCTTGAGCAGGTTGCTCTCCTTCAATTTGTTCCTTTAGCAGACTCTCAACCATTGTCAACATTCTGGGATCTACTTTGGTTGGTTGCTTAGAACGTTTGCTAGAATGGTAATATGGGCTATTAAAATCTTGGAGAAATGCATTTTAGATGTAGTAATGTACCCACCCAGCATATCACATAAGATAAAAATAAGATTCAGTTTCCCCATACTATTTTTATATTCGTTTTAGGTGCAGATAAATGTTCCCAGACATGGAAGAAAAGAAAAACTCCTTAAAACTGAGCCAAAACAAACAGCCGGTGAAAACAGAATGGGGGGCACAATATGTGGTATTTTCTTATTTCCAAGGAGACATTAACACTGTGGTAGATGAACACTTCTCCAGAGCTTTGAGTGCTGCTAAAAATCCACAGGATTTGAGTAGGAAGAATAAGAGTGAGGATGCCATCCTCAAAAATGGTGAGTTTTTTTTCCCCTTCATCAGGTATGGGTTGCCCTGTTACATACTGCAGTGACTGTGGAATTGTTAACACTGTGGCCTGGTAGTTTCAGCAGGCACAGTAGGATGGCAGCAGAGTAAAAGTTGTTGGCAACATAAGAACTTGGACTTAACCTGAGTTATGGATTAAACTTTAGCACTATTTTCAATGGTACTGGGATGGTGTGAAGCAAAAGCTAAGAGTGTGTTTTTAGGTTTATGCAAAGTATATTTTGTACACTATAGACTTAGCAAACAGTTTAGCACCCAGATCTCACACATGTAAGTAGAGTACACCTGCCAGTAGAAGAAGTTTTATCCTAGGGCAAAGTGTACTGAATAAGAGAAAGGGTTCATTGGTTAGCTTCCAAATTTGAGAGTCAGTATGATCTATTAGCTAAACTAGTATTGGAGAGGCCTATATTAAAATCCCCATGTTCACTAGATGGTTTGATTGTACTCTTGTTACCCTCAGACCCAAGGTCACACGTGTAACTGTCCTCATACAACCCAGACCTGGGTTTCAGAATCTGAAAGCCTATGTATACATTGATATCAGTTGGTTTGGTATTCCCCAGGAGAAGTCAGGAGGGACTTGTGCTTAACGAGGTTGATTTTATTGACTATAAAGCACACAGAGAAAAGGCAAGAAAGAAAGGCCATTTCAGAAGCGAGCAATAGTAAAAATACCTGACAAATATAAATGAAACAATTTCTACTCTTAACTGTAACTAAAAGGTAAAGGTAGTCCCCCTGTGCAAGCACTGAGTCATTACTGACCCATGGGGTGACATTACATCAGTCCAGACTTCGTTTACAGGGTAGTTTGCCATTGCCTTCCTCAGTCATCTACACTTTACTGTCAACAAGCTGGGTACTCATTTTACTGGAAGGTTGAATCAACCTTGTGATCTGAAATCAATCTCTGTCCAGATGGAATTCAGATCATGAGCAGAGCTTTGACTACAGTACTGCATTAACAGTGCACTACTGGGCTCCTACATAAATTACATAATGTATAACATGTATGTGCCTCCTAGGGCTAATTCAAGGGGAATCCATTCAGGAAGAAAGGCAGTTTTGAGTCCATTTTTCAAAAAGTGAAGAGAAGGATGATTGAGTCATAGGACCAGACCAGGGACGGAGGGGCTTGCTTCATTTCCATAGGAACTCCACTACGTCATTCTGGGGTGGCATTCTATCTCATGCTTTGTACTCTAATCTAAGATGGAGCCTACCTGGGTCTCGATTCACTCTTAGCATAACCTATTCACAGGATTATTGTGGCACTAAAATGAAAGAGGGCAGAACCATGAATATGGCTCAGATTTCCTTGAAGGAAAGACAGGGCAAATATGGATAGAAGGGTTGAAACTTATTGATGGGCTTAGAGTGCTGGACAGACCAGCAGAAGACAGTTTATCTGTTAAACAACAAATCCAGTGATGCTCTGGAGCAGGGCTAGGGAACCTTTAACACTCAAAGAGCCATTTGGACCTGTTTTTCACAGGAAAAGAAAACACTTGGAGCCGCAAATAATTTTTGACATTTAAAATAAAGATAACACTGTATATATTGGGTTTTTTACCTTTTACTCCACTCATTCTGAGAAGCGCATGGATGCGCCCACCCTGCTGCCTGCAGGGCGGGCAAGAATGGGGCCGGCGGCTCGGCTCGTGGAGCCGCAGTGCAAGGGCAGAAGAGCCACATGCGGCTCTCGAGCCACAGGTTCCCTACCCCTGTTCTAGCCTATATGTTGAGAAAAGGAAATGGTATGTTTTATATAGCAGAACATCTTTCTTACCACATCTATGGTATAAAATCATTCAATCAGCCATTCACATTGGCTGTTTCAGCAGCAAGGCCTGTCTTCCACTTAAAGATCTCTTTTGTCTCGGCTCGGCTCGTGGAGCCGCAGTGCAAGGGCAGAAGAGCCGCATGCGACTCTCGAGCCGCAGGTTCCCTACCCCTGCTCTGGAGAAAATAGCCAGGTTTTTATGCACGGTCATAAACAAATGATCTTAATTTTGGTTGTTGTGGGTTTTCCGGGCTTTGTGGCTGTGGCCTGGTAGAACTTGTTCCTAACGTTTCACCTGCATCTGTGGCTGGCATCTTCAGAGGTGTATCTCTGTGATACACGCAGTGGTGGGATTCATATAGTTTAATAACTGGTTCTGGTGGTGGGATTCAAATAATTTAACAACTGGTTGTTTCCAAGAACCATTTTAACAACCGGTTCTGCTGAAGTGGTGTGAACTGGCTGAATCCCACCACTGGATACACCTCTGAAGATGCCAGCCACAGATGCAGGCGAAATGTTAGGAACAAGATCTACCAGGCCACAGCCACACAGCCCAGAAAACCCACAACAACCAAAATTAAGATCATTTGTTTATGACTGTGCATAAAAACCTGGCCATTTGCTCCAGACTCAGAGCATCACTGGATTTGTTGTTTAACAGTTAAGAACAAGATCTACCAGACCATGGCCACACAGCCCGGAAAATCCACAACAACCAATTGCATCCGGCCGTGAAACCCCTCGACAATCTTAATTTTGCTTTGTATTTTGTATTTTAATTTTTGTATTTTATTTTAAACCTTTGTACTATACCAGTGGTGGCGAACCTATGGCACGGGTGCCAGAAGTGGCACTCAGAGCCCTCTCTGTGGGCACGTGCGCACAGAGTGCGTCATGTGGGGGGGAAAGCGCTGTTAAACCCCACTGATTTTCATGGGAGGAACTAAAGCATGATCCTTTACCTGAGAGTAAGCTCAGTTGCTCGCAATGGGGCTTGCTTCTGAGTAAACCCTCCTAGGGTCGTGATTCACCCGTTCAAAGAGTTGCATGGTTGCTTCAAAGCAAAGCCACTTACTACCACCAAGCTTACTCCTGAGTAATGCACGCTTCAGAGCCAATGGTTTTTTCTAAACTAAAACCTTAGTATTCAGGTTAAATTGCCGTGTTGGCACTTTGCGATAAATAAGTGTGTTTTGGGTTGCAGTTTGGGCACTCGGCCTCGGAAAGGTTCGCCATCACTGTACTATACCATTAATGGTTATCTGTTAAAGTAGAGAAAGGTTGAAAGGGGATGATTGGAGAACACACACAGTGGTTCACCCTTGCTGAAGCCAAGCAGCTCTGGGTTCAGCCTGCGCTTCGATGGGAAACCTTTGTCAATCCACCTATGTATGGCGCCTTGAATTTTATGGTGGTGGAAGGGCAGAATGTAAATGCAACAAAACGAAAAGAGATTAAAAGTTATTGGGAGCCTTTGTCACTTCCAGTGAGCTCTGAAGCATGTTCATCAGAATCTGTATTTTTTTTTTAACCAGACAGCCACTTGACTCCACAGCAATGGAATTTCTCATCTCCCTGGCCTAAACCGTACCAAACATCCCCTCCTTTAAACCTCTCCAGCTCTGACCTACATGCGGCGGCTCCTGTGGCGACAGACCCCTTCCACCCCGCTCTTCTGCAAGGCATTCCTCGCCCGGGTTCAGATCTATGGCATTTGCCTTCAGGGAGTCATCCCAGTTTGACTGTTCCTTCGGAATATTCTTCCTCTGTGCCTGACCTGCACATGGCACATGGAGCCACATCAGATGGGAAATATGGTTCTCTGCTAGGTCTTTTGCAACAGGAAAGGTGTCTGCCGTCTGGGCAAGAGTCTTCAGATTCCAACGCAGCTTGTCTTTCTGGCTCGGCAAGATTACAAAACATGAGCCACAATTTAACTTCTGGGGGAGGTAAGTAAATATTGAGCTGTTTCTGATCACGTCTTTCTTTACATATTCCCGCCAGAAAAATTCTTCTTTTCCTGGAAGGTGGAATATTTTATTTTTAAAGTGAATAGACTGCTTTAGAACAGCTTGGAAATTAATGTTTAGGTGGAAAAGGATTATGAAATTTAGGTGGGTAAAGATTTCCTAAAACTGGGGAGTTTCTTGGTCTCTGTGATTGGGAAGATTTTGAAAAGCTATGGATAAATGCCTTATGAGATTTCAGAAGCTGTAGGAAATGCTCAATAGATTTTTAGTGGTCAAAGAATGGATGTTTGGCTGTCATGCCATTGCAGCCATTCTCTCAAGTGAATAGTTACAAATATTCACCCAGGCGAGGAATAATTATAACAGTGCAGTACCTGGTTATGTGTGTGGGCAATCCAGAACTTTGAAACCTAGACCGCCCCCTCCAAAAGGAGATAGATATAATCACAGTGATGTGTGGCTCTTATCAGTTTAGCTTCTGGCATCTTTCTGCTTAGCAACATTTTGCAGACTAATAAAAATTACAAAAAAGCATTATATAAAATAATGTGCTCATTTTACAAAATGTGAACAAGATTGGAGAACTGGTGTTGGATTTGCACATGGAAGCTTAACTTACCTGGCTCCCCTCTCCTGCTGCTCCCCTCTCCTGAACTGCCCCTGAAATGCTTGTTGGGTGGGGGTGGATGGAGGACTGCCCAACAGCAGCATAAGGGGTGAATTGGAGAGTTCAACTTGCTACAGAAGAGAGGCAGTCAGCAACATTTTCCCCATGGGATCCAACCCTTGGCTTTTTCTGGTTTCAGGATTCAGGTTTTGTATAGATTATCCTTCAGTTTAACCCTGTTCATACCTTATATCGGGGGTCTTCAAACTATGGCCCTCCAGATGTTCATGGACTACAATTCCCATCAGCCCCTGCCAACATGGCCAAGTGGTAGGACTCATGGGAATTGTAGTCTATGAACATCTGGAGGGCCATAGTTTGAAGACCCCTGCCTTATATCCTTGCCCAGTCCCAAAACCCACAAAAACTGGAGTGGCTGGGAGGAGCCTCTGGCTTTTATACAAGCTTTGGGCACAGAAAGTCCCATGTTCAGTCCTTAGTAGCTCCATTTAAAGGCTCCCAGATGCCAACTGCTGGGAGAAACCTTTCTTTGGGTGAAACCCTGGAAAGCTGCTGCCAATCAGAGCCCTGTGCTAGGTTCCCATATTTCCCCATCCACAATATTTGTCTCCAAATTAGTCATAAAATGTTGCTTATGGCCGGCATTCCAGATCACCACTGTCACAACCTTCTTTATTCTTGTTGGCCTCCATCCAGCTAAAACTAGGCTAGAGAATGGGTTGTGTTATTTAAGGCACATTTGCATAATGAGTTTCACTGTGGCTTCTGCCCTCTGCTGACATTCAAGCAGAACAGAAATGAGGAGAGGGGACAGGATTGTGTGTGCTTGCAGTTCAGGTCGCTTTCTGACCCTCCACACAGTGATTGGAACTTGGGAAGAGCGAGACGACACATACACTTTCAACACACCACCACCGGGATGTTGCAAAAATAGGAAGGTATTGACACACTGGCTGCATCAACATGGGGGCACAAGAATGGGGACAGTCCTAGGCATGCCATAAGTTGTGTTCAGGATGAGCATGACATAAGAACATAAGAAAGAGCCTGCTGGATCAGACCAGAGTCTATCTAGTCCAGCACTCTGCTACTTGCAGTGGCCCACCAGGTGCCTTTGGGAGCTCACATGCAGGATGTGAAAGCAATGGCCTTCTGCAGCTGTTGCTCTCGAGCACCTGGTCTGCTAGGGCATTTGCAATCTCAGATCAAGGAGGATCAAGATGGGAGCCATAGATCAACTTCTCCTCCATAAATCTGTCCAAGCCCCTTTTAAAGCTATCCAGGTTAGTGGCCATCGCCACCCCCTGTGGCAGCATATTCCATCATCATGTCAATGTTCTTATTTAATTCAGGGTTTTTTAAATCCCGGTGCATGGAAATATCCCAGTGTGGGAGCAGGCAAAGTGGTTAAGGGGACAGGACAGTCAGACATGAGCCTGTTGCACTAATCTCTCCCCAGTCCTCTATACCTTCGTTTCTGTCCTGTTTAAATGTCTTTCCAGAGCTTTCCCCCATGACTAGTTTTAGCTGGGTTGGGGTTCTCAGCTTTGATTTGTGGGAGATTTTATCTTTGGGACCGCTTTTGTACCTGGAAGAAACTTTCCCTTTGAACTGCTAGCAGGCAGGCAGGAAGATATTCCTGAGCGCCTCAGACTGTGAATCTTTTGTGGATTGCTGAGAGGCGTTCTGAGTAACCTGCCCATTTTGCAGAGTGTTAATTATGGCCTGTTTATAGTAACTGAAACTGCAGGACTTTTAAAAGGCACAGGAGCGCCTTTTCTTTCCCCAAGTAAAGCTCAGAGCATTAGGAATAGAGGAGGACCTGCCTCGTCTCCCAAGTCATTGGCTCCTGGAAATGCCGTGTGAAACTGTCCCCTTTAGCAAGAAGTATACTGCAACTGTGCTCTTTCACACAAGCACATCTTCTTATAGAAACCCTTACTTATACCTGAAATGTTTCTCATGAGTTTTGTCTGAAATCACTTATATAATTACACATGATAATTATTTTTCATCTGTTTGAGCTTTGTGTTTATGCATTTATGCTAGATACGAAAAAGAACATCATAATGCCACCATGTTAAGCAACTACTTGGCCTGATCGCTTCTGGTTGGGAAGCATTGCCTCCAGTTTGCTTCCTGTTGGGAAGTTTTTGCAAACAGGAAGCAAACTGGTACTCATATTTCACTCGACTTGTCATTGTGCCACAACAAATGGATACAGCAGGTATCCGTGGCCACACATCACTCCAGATCAAAAGGATGCAGTAGTAGTTTCTCTGCTTTGAGCCTAGTATTATTAATTCCATTCTTGGTATCTTTTGTGTCTTCCAGGTATCCAGGCTAGTGATGGGAGAAGAGATTTGTACTTTTAGAAAATGGACATGTTTGCCTATTAATTCTTCCCAGTGAATTTTTTAAAAAATCTGTGATTACGAGAAACTGAAGAACATCTGTGAGTCCTCCTCCCCCTCAGCCACCTACTAGTTCCAAGAGTTCATATGATTTTTATGTGTATACACAGACAATGACATTCTCATATAGCGCACACTTTATTGTCTTGTCGCTTTCTTATTGCATGATTCATGCATGTTAAAACTCTCCATCTGGAAGGAGCACATTTCCTACTTTATGTCTGAGGTGACAAATAACTTTATGTCTGAGGTGGTATATAAATGAAAAGACAAACATAGGCAAGGAATTTGCAAGATCTTCTCTCGAAGCAAGCAGTTTAACTGGAACGAATAGGAAAATAGGCATATGCCAGTAATGTCAACTAGTTTGCATAGGAATTTAGATTTTCTGGTTTCAGAAACTGGAGCTCTTTTTTTGTTCCCATCTTTTCAGTACCACCAGCAAGACTGCACATTTCTGCTTTGCTAGGAGTGAGGAAGAGATTATTCCTTGGTTTTTTTCACATTAACAGCTAGCATGAGCAGAAAATAGAGCTTCTTGGAGGTCCTCCTCAAGGGAAAAACAACACTTTGAGACATTGAGGGTGATACTGTATTGCTGGTGGTGACTCAGTTCCCCTGAGCTCCATGTGTTTTTCTTTCATGAGTGAAGACAAAATATTGTGTTCTATCGAGCAGCCACCATCTGGTGTTTCAGTTATTTTTCTATCAATTCTTTTTGAAAATGACAGTCTCACATTGCTGCATAGCCCATTTTTTTCTGATGTCATTTATCCTAACCTAATTCACAAAAAGGTGAATTAACCCTATCATCAGAGTTGGGAGAAGATCCCAATGTTACATTTGTGTTCTTCTCTATGAGGCAGGATAGCCTTTATCAAAAGTTGCGATGGTCAATTGCTTGGCAGGTGCATCCAAAATTCAAGACAGTGGTGGCAGTGGTGGCGAACCTATAGCATGGGTGCCAGAGGTGGCACTCAGAGCCCTCTCTGTGGGCACTTGCACACAGAGTTCATCATGCGGGAGAGGGGTGGAAAATCACCCCCCCACACACATTTCTAGGCTGGCCTGGACATGATCCTTTACCTGGGAGTAAGCTTGGTTGCTGGCAATGGGGCTTACTTCTGAGTAAACCCTCCTAGGATCGTGATTCACCTATTTGAAGCGTTGCACGTTTGCTTCACCAAGCTTACTCCTGAGTAACGTGCGCCTCAGAGCCAACTGTTTTTTCTAAACTAAAACCTCAGTATTCAGGTTAATTTGCTGTGTTGGCACTTTGCAATAAATAAGTGGGTTGTGGGTTGCAGTTTGGGCACTCGGTCTCAAAAAGGTTCACCATGACAGCCTTAGGGCATATTTCTGTAATACAACATGGGCACCTCAGAACTTGCTGTAACATTGCATCTAGTCTGTTTAAATTGCTCCAGAAGGTAAGTGAAACTTGCAGGCCTGACTTTATGTTGGCCACAGGTCTTACAGGTGTCAAGTTTGTGACAAGTATGAACCAGGGACATATCTGAGGTGGGAGAGCAAACAAGTGGGTACTACATTACAAGCTCACTCAATTACAAAGTCATGTACTTGAAGAGCCAGACTGGTACCTTATTCTCTGATTTATATTGCTCTGGTACCTGCATTACCACTTCTGGCCATCCACAGTGGTGGTGCCAGAATGCAGAGAAGGCAGGACAACCTATCTCCACTCTGGCAATCCAGCAAGGTGGTGTGGACAGCAATACACTTGGTCTTGTTCCCCAGGTATGCCATCAGTCCTTGCTTTTGACACATGTAGACATCTAATCTTGAAGTATCTGTGAATTATTGCACATTCTTCCCCCTCCCCACTTCTGTTGCATGCCTCCTGTTATAAATTGTCTCTGTGAGGCTTGTTGTTATCCTTAAATGTTTGTACAGTGCTTAATATACTTGTAACCACTTAAATAAATGGCATCATGTGTATGTATGTGCATGTATTCCCTGACTTGTTAGCCCATGAATGCCTGGAAAGTGGCACTGCTTAGTTTTCGCATGGCTGCCACATGGCAAATATTTTCCCATGCCACTTTCCTAGAATAAGTTCATTCAGGACAGACCTGTGTTGTGAACAGACAGTCTCTAAAACGTAAACTACCACAAAAAGGTGACAAAAAATCCACAGAAAGCACACCCCCTTTCTGACCTGTGAGTAGAATGACATCATCACATTTTTCAAAGGGATTCTGATTGTCATCATGGGGTCCTTTGCAATTGCAATCAAGGACTGACTTTCTACACATTATCCTTCCTACCATTCCATATGCAAATTATACACCTGAATAGTTTCAAAATAGCAAGCTTAATTGTTACCAGACTGAACTATGGTGGGTGGGGGAATCTTGTTTTTAAGACAACAGTGTATCTACCCATTGGGGTGGGCTAGCAGTGCAGTGCCAAGATGGGGTGTCACTCATTGCATTGGCTCAGTGTCATCCATAAGGACAAGAAAACCTGTCTGGACTAGCCCTCGCCAACATCAGACTTGCAAAATAACCTGCCTCACCCTCTTCCCAAAGGGATTAAGGAAGAGACAAAGCTAGCTGGGGAAGCTAGTGCTCAACTCCAGCCCTGGTTTGGAATCCTGGTTTACATGCCTCCAGCCCTGGTCTACATGCCTCTGAGAAACAAAGAGTATGCTAATATACTTCATCAAGGAGTTCCTGCCAGCCATTCTTCTAGAAATACTAATCTCATTTTCTAATTTCTGACTAACTTCTTGCAAGACCACCTTCATCTCCAAGCACTCCCAGGCTTAAAACTTAAGCCAAGTGTCCAGCTATTAATTTTAACTATCCAACACTTAAGTGTTCAACACTTATGTGTCTCTCTCTTGTCTTCCCTCTAGAAGGTGAAAGCCTCCTTTATCCTGGAAGATTAGAGTCACTTAGCATAACCTGAGGGGCCATTTTTCCCTATAACTAGCCTCCTTGATCAGTACTCAGTGTTCAGTATTTCCTGGGGACATTCTTTGTCTAGCTAATACTGCCCACAATGTGTTGCCTTTCTTCTTCTACCAGAACCCAGCTTGAGTTACTGGACTCTGCTCATTGGACCATTCCACTCTTAGATGAGGTAATTATCACCTTCATTCCTCCAAAAACCCTCACTTTCCCAGTCTGATTCTCTCAACACTTTCTAAATTTTTGGCCTGTGTGAATTCTCTGATTTTTTGGTTTGTGTGCTTGTAAGTTTATACTTTTTACTATTTTAATACAATTGTTAAACTTTTTCCCTTGTTTCCTACGGATTTCTTGCAGAAATTTATCTTTATAAATTTGGTGAGGAAGATCTCAAGCTTACCTGTCCTCTCATTAAAGTAGGGCTGCCCCTGACTAATTCCCCACTCAAAAAGGGGCAGAGCCCACCATTTTGGGTAAAATAATATCCAACCCTTGGAAAAGCATTAAGTCTCAAACTGATAACTAGACGGAGGACAGGAGAAGTAAACCTTGCCATCTTAGTTAAACTGTGACTTCTTAGCCCATCTCTAGTCCGCATTTTGTCTGTTGCTTAGTCAACAGTTATTTATCTTGAATTCATCAAATCAGTCAAAAAAACTATCTGTTACTTGGTCCTGGTCCAGCATGGACAATCCAGACGGAAAGAGCACCTTTATCCTCCGAAGCTGGCCTGGGCCCTCAGTGCCAAGAAGGTGTGTTTTATGTACTGCTTCACTTAAAAGGGCCTCAAGAAAGGTCAGGGGCAGTACCTCACCGCCCTGGTGCAACTGGACCAGAGGGCTGGGCGCTCTTCTTCCAGGCGAGCCTTGTGAGAAGGGGTTTTTTTTTTTGCAGGGGAGTAATATTTATTTATAAACAATCATGAGTGAAGCATCCAGGAGTGGCGTTTAATGCAGCATCACTTTCCCCTCAAAGCAAACCCTCAGCAGCCCTTGGGCCTCTCTCCCGCACAGGCTACTTTTCATCAGCCAGTTCCAAAACACAAGCTTTGGTCAACTTTGCAGGCTCTGTGTCAACTGCCAAGCTGATTTTCTCCAGCCCTCACCCAAGGACATGGGGGTGGGGTGGTAGCTCACAGCTGCTAGACATCAGAAGCTGTTAAAGAAACCTGCCTTTAGCCATTAGTTATAAAAATGTCTGGATACGTTATCTCATCACATGACACCTCTCAGTACCATTCCTGTTACAATAGATCAAGTGTGATGTTCTTCATGCATGGTACAAACTGAGTTAGGGTATCCAGGCTACAAAATGAGCAGGTGCAGACTGTTGGCCTGTTAACTTGGATGGAGTCTTTCTTGTCAGGCATTGTCTCCCTTGTCTCACTCTCCATCCTTTCCTATGGATGTTATTTGATGGTTCTGCAAAGATCCACCATGTCTACCTACCACAAGTCTTGGCTTTGTGTAGCCACTTCCTGGATCTACTCCTTGATCTGGACCTTGCCTCCTTTCTTTGGCTGGACCAGCTATGACCCTGAAAGACCTGCTCTGTCACTTGGACCCCCAACAACATATCTTACATCATCTGCCTCTTTGTCTTTTCCTTCTGCTCCCTCTCCTAACAAGCCGTCAGACTGGTAAGGCTACTTACTCCTCCACCTTCTCTGGTTATATAATATTTGACTTTATACAAGTTGTCTGAGTAGCACAGCATTATTTAAACTTGGACAAGTGCTGATGTTATAGTTTAGAAGCAGACTAGCTAGAAGTATGGCAAATGATTTTCTTCAGTTATTTTATAACCAGAAACCTGGTCGCGTTCTTCTGTTAAGTGGAGAAGTTTGGGAAAAAGAGAGCATCACTGGCATATAAGACTAACTAGGTTTTGTGTTCAAAGAATTTTATGCATGAATTACCCGTCCTTTGACAGACAGCGCAAGCGAGACAAAAAAGGAAAAAGGGGTCGACCTTGTCTCGTCCCTTAATCCATTTGTTATAATCTGAGTTTTGGGTTCTTTTTCTAATAAATCTAACCATCTAATAAATTCAACAGGAACTTCTATTTGACCCAAAGTTTACCATAAGTAATCCCAATGTAATCTATTGTAGGCCTTCCCCAAATCCAGTGCATGGAGAGTGCTTTCCTTCACTAGAAATTGTTACAATTATATGAAGAATACAATTTGTCCCTGCCTACTTGGGACAAAGCCAACCTGCACTGGATGCAATATTTCAGTCAAGCAGAAGCGCAGACATTTGGCTTGGATGGTGGAAATGATTTTAACATTCATGTTTATTGGTGAAACAGGTGTTGCAGAATGCTCTAACCATTAAGAAATTGGGGTATTGTCTGGTTTCCGGGCTGTATGGCTGTGTTCTAGTAGCATTTTCTCCTGACATTTCGCCTGCATCTGTGTCTGGCATCTTCAGAGAGCCATAATCAAGGTGATATAAGGCCATAGGTTGCCACAAGGTGGCAGTGAGCAACAGAGAATGATTGTGTGCAGATTCTTGACCACCACTATCGAAATGACTGTAGGCTAGGATCAATGGATTGATCTGGTGCTTCTGAGGTCTCTTCCGCACATGCAGAATAATGCACTTTCAACCCACTTTCACAATTGTTTGTAAGTGGATTTTGCTGTTCCGCACAGCTTCAAAGTGCATTGAAAGTAGATTGAAAGTGCATTATTCTGCATGTGCGGAAGGGGCAGAGGAACAGAGGCTCTTTAGTGTTTCTGTTTTGCATAAAGGAAAGAATAGGGAGAGAATCTGTTTTTGCCTTCTTATATGTAATTAGGAATGAGTAAAGTCTATCCAGTTCCTCTACAGGATTTTGTACATGACCCCTACATGTCATGCATGTCACCCCTACGTGTTCATCGACCAATGACCATGATGTCACAGCACAAACAGCATGTCTGAAGGAGCCTTCATAACTCCAAAGCAAAAGAGGCTGATCCCATATTGATATGGGGGTATATCTAAAGATAGTTTAGAGTCTTCAACTGGCACAGAACCTGGTAGCCAAGACTGCTGACTGGAATTCATGATAGGAACCACATTTCTCCAGTCTTAAAAAAAAACTACACTGGCTACTGATTAGTTTTCTGTGCCAAATTCAAAGTGTTGGTTATTACCACAAAGCTTAAAAAACTGCATGCTGCCAGATTAGCCTGCCTGACACTTGAGGCCATTTTCAGAGGCACTGCCCTTGTTTCCCCACTTTCTAGAATAAGGACAAGGCCTTCTCTGCTGTGCCAGCTCAATTTTGAAATATCTTCACTTTGTCTGAAACTGACTGTCTTGAACTTCTGGCACCAGGTCAAGAGGACCCCAAGCATGTTGTCATTATGTGGATTGTGTGTAGGTGTGTGTAATGGTCTACTGATAATTTTAGAAATACTGACTAGAACTCTCTCAGAACTCTCTCAGCCTCACCTACCTCACAAGGTGTCTGTAGTGAGGAGAGGAAAGGAAGGAGCTTGTAAGCTGCTTTGAGACTCTTTACAGTTGAGAAAAGCAGGATATAAATCCAAACTCTCCTCCTCCTCCTCTTCTTCTTGATGTGGCAACCCTGTGCTACTTCGACTTATCACTCCACAGTCCCACAAGTACTTCCTTCCACTGTCCTTTCCACCTGCCCTTCATTCAACTTCTTAGGCATCACTCTGTAATTTACTATCAGCTACCCTGGCTCCCTTCTCTGCTCTTTACATGATCTTCTTTCAGGTACCTTTCCTGGCCAGTCCTTAACCTGTTCCACCACCTATTCCTTCCATAGGTTCTGTGAAAATGTTTAATCAAAACCAAACTGACAGCAGACCCCTTCTTGCAAAAGCTGGGGTGTGAACATCTTTTGTGTCTGTGTAAACTGTCATCAAGTCATAGCTGACACGTCAACCCAGTAAGCTTTTCAAGGCAAGAGACATGGGCCCCTTCCGCACACGCAAAATAATGCGTTTTCAAACCACTTTCACAACTGTTTGCAAGTGGATTTTGCTATTCCACACAGCTTCAAAGAGAACTGAAAGCAGTTTGAAAGTGCATTATTTTGCATGTGCGGAATGAGCCTGACAGAGGTGGTTTGGCACTGCTTTCCTATGCATAGTGATCCTGGTATTCCTTGGTGGTCTCCCATCCAAGTACTAGTCAGGGCTGACCCAGTTTAGCTTCTGACATTTGACGAGATTACATTAGCCTGGTCAGGGCAAATATCTTTGTTACTGTTAGCCCCCCCCCCCCCCCCGAAAAAAACACACATTTGGAATAACAAGATGAAACTCAATCCTTAAAAAAATGGTACACAGGTGAAAGGTTTGACCCAAGAATTGGGGTATCTTCTATTCTCAGTGGGGTTTCATTCACCTTAAAGAAGCAAGTTTATAGCTTGGGGGTGCTATAGGACCTGGTTCTCCTGTTGAATAGATAGGAGGCAGTGGTGGTCAGGGGTGCCTTTCACTAGCTGGTGAGCTAGCTGCAGCCCTTCCTGGGAGGGAAGGATATTGCCATGGTGATGCATGTCCTGTAAACATGTTGAGTTGATTACTGCAGTGTGAGACTGCCCTTGAAAACTGGCCAGGAGCTACTGTAGGTACAGAATGCTGGAACCAGTATGTTAACTGGGGTGGGTCATAAGGACCACATCACTCCAGTTTTGTTCCATCTACCCTGGCTCCCACTTTTCTTCTGGGTTCAATTCAAGGTGCCTGATCTTTGAAAACCTTTATATTGGTTATGTGTGTGTGTGTGTGTGTGTCGTCAAGTCACAGCTGATTTATGGTGATCCCATAGGATTTTTAAGGAAAGAAATGTTTGGAGGTGGCTTGCCATTGCCTGCCTCTGCATGGTCTGAGAGAGTTCTGAGAGAACTGGCCCAAGGTCGTCTAGCAGGCTTTATGTAGAGAAACAGAAAAACAAACCCAGTTCCCCAGATTAGAATCTGCCACTCTTAGCCACTATACCATGCTGTCTATATGGCTTGGGGCCAGCATATCTGAAGGACCATCTTCTCCTATATGAACTTACCCATCTACTCTGTCATCTTCAAAGGTCTTGCTTTAGGTAGCCCTGCCATCTGAAACTACATGAGTGGCAACTTGAGAAAAGGCCTTCTTGGTTATTGCAACAAAACTTCGGAACATTGATCTGTCTCCCACTATCATGACCTTTCACCAGCAGGTGAAGACTTCTTTGTTTTGTTTGGCCAACCCCCAGTAACTGTTATTGGCCCTCCTCCTGGTGATGTTTTGTTTGTATGTTTTTTGTTGAAGTGTATAAATATTTTATACATACATTATTTTAAACACCATTTTAATGTTTTAAATGTTTTAACATTTCGATGTTTGCTGCCTTGTGGACTCTGGGTGGAAAGGTGACATAGAAATGTTTTAAATAAATGAAATGTTCACTGGCATTGTATAACACTCCTTTAGCTCAGTGTCGGACTCTTCACAGCTTTAAGCACAAGCCAGTGTAGATTATTTCACCCAGATGAATAAAGAAGCACACTGATTGTCTTCTTTAACTTGTGAGTTTGTAGGTAGCTGAACGAAGAGACAAAATGTTCACAAATAAGTCCTGATGCTTCTCTCAAACAGCCAGCATGCTCCAGCAACTGATTTGTTTCCTTTTTCTCTCTTCAGTTTTATGAATGTTTCACAGTTCTTGTGAAATATGGGCCTCCTCCTCACCACATGGAAACCACTCTTGATTCCCAGGCAAGCCAAGATTCTCAGTCAGCTGGCAGAGTGGAAGGAATCCACTTGCTTCAAAAATGTAGAGCAATAAACAAGTAGAGGCCAAATGCTCAGCACAAACTACTTGTGGTTCAGTAATAGTTGTGGTTTGATATGCTTATTTGCCATAGTTATTGTTTAAAATCTTATGCACAGACTCCTAAAGTAATGGAAGTAATGGAAGCATGTTGATCTAGGAATGTCAGCCAGCAATTCAAATATGCCAAATACTAGCTTCCTGATCAAAGTCCCAGTGACAAGTGGTGACTGTGTGGGTGAGAATCCCAAAATTCTCTCAAATTTTCCCTCAGAGCAGACGGATCCATAGCTGAGGTCTTCCAAGTGCGTATGTGGCATTCCTGTTTCCATTATAACTTCTATTTATTTGAATTGTATGCCAGTTTTACAAAATGTTTTGCTTAATACACAGGCAGGTAAAAAAGAAGTGACATATATTACAAAGTAACTATTTAATATACAGTTCAGTAAAGAAGCAATGACAACGTATTAACAGTGCAGTATAATAAACTGCATCAAGTTCTTAATGTAATATTAATTTCTGTCATTTTTTTAAAAAATTGTACTATTTCACTGTTATGGCCTCTCCCCAAAATTTGGAATTCATAGGTTGGTGAGGGTTCTGAGACTTCTGGGTTTGAGATTCCTGTGTCCCCTCCCCCTCACTTGATAAAACTTTAATTTCCTGAGAGAATGATGATTGTGTCTGGTTATAACTGTGGGTGGAACTAGATCAGTGGTGGCGAACCTTTGGCACTCCAGATGTTATGGACTACAATTCCCATCAGCCCCTACAATTCCCACCAGCCCAATTGGCCATGCTGGCAGGGGCTGATGGGAATTGTAGTCCATAACATCTGGAGTGCCAAAGGTTCGCCACCACGGAACTAGATGATACCAAGCACTGAGGTCTGCAAGCATAAAACAGTAGCCCATGCCACATTTCCCTTTCCATCAGGTACAACTTCCCCCACCTCCTGATATCATTATGACAGATATCTCCTCTCCCTGTCAGTCAGATGGAATCCAGTGCTTCAGGGGGAAAGGGGGGGACATGACATGGGGTGGATGTTTTCAGAAGTTGTCCTGTGGAATTTATGACACGTAGCTCCACCTCATGCGTCTTACATTCTCAGCGCATTTGTCAAGTGGCTAGGCCTAAGGGCAGGTGCTTGAATAACAAGATGGATAAAGACCAGAAGTCTGATGGCACAGAGGGTGGCCCTGTCTGTCTCTTACATTTTATTCTGGCCTTCCTCCAAGGTGTGATGCTGCTCCTCTCCTCTGTTTTATCCTCACAGTCGTCTTGTGAGGCAGGTTAGGCTGAGAGCAAGTGACTGACTGAAAACTGGCCCTATAAAGTTTGGTCTGAAGGACTGAACCTGGTTCTACCCTTTTCTGTGGCTGCTATATCATAAGAACACAAGAAAGAGCCTGCTGGATCAGACCAGAGTCCATCTAGTCCAGCACTCTGTTACTCGCAGTGGCCCACCAGGTGCCTTTGGGAGCTCACATGCAGGATGTGAAAGCAATGGCCTTCTGCTGCTGCTGCTCCCGAGCACCTGGTCTGCTAAGGCATTTGCAACCTCAGATCAAAGAGGATCAAGATTGGTAGCCATAAATCGACTTCTCCTCCATAAATCTGTCCAAGCCCTTTTTAAAGCTATCCAGGTTAGTGGCTTTATCCATACTGGCTTTATGATAGTGTTCAGTAATACACTGCCCAAATTGAGGATACCACCACCTGGAGGCTGGCAACCCTAATTCTAAGTCAGATTGGCATTCAGAAGTGTACTACCTCCAAGCATGCAAGCTCTAACTCTAGTGGGATCCTCCATGAGTTTGCAGAATCTCTTTTTAAAGCCTGCTTGGACAGCTAGCTGCCACCTCCTCTTCTCTTGGACAACAACAGAGGCCAGCTATTCTGCGGAAGAAGGAGAGCAGGATAGCAAATGCCCTCTTTTGCCAATTCATTTTTAAAATGTGTATTTATTTGTTAGTGTTGGTATATTACGAGTGTATGTCACTCCAGTCCTGAAGGAGTTAAATGTTGTTCGTACGTAAACAACTTGCTAACGTCCCATTGTGATGGGTTGCTGTTGATGAGCTATTGGTTAGTTCAATCTCCATTGCTTACATACGCCAGGTCACATGTCCTGAGTGGTTAAAAAGTAAATCTATGTTCTCTTTTTCTGGTTTTGTTCCTATTAAGAAAAACATAAAGAAAGATGTAGTGTTAAGTAGGCAGCTAGATACCAATATGTGTAACAGGGCAGATTAGCATTTTCTCAGAATTTTCTATCTACATGTAAACTTACTTATTGGACAGTAAACTTCATATAACTTTGCAACTCATGCATATCGGCTCATTATACTCCTAACTCTGCTAAGTATATCTCTTTGCAAAGAGAAAAACTCAGCAGTTAAGCACCTTTTTCTTTGAAAAAAGTAAGGAAGGATGCAAAGTAAATATGGCCATAAAAATCAGTAGTGTTAAGTGTACCTAAATCTGCATGAGTCACTACTCTGAGCATGACTTCAGATGGGGAAGGAGGAAAGTCCAAAGCTGTGGCTCATGCAGAAGTGTGACAGGTACCAGCTTACTCTGGGGAAATCTGTTGTATCTTCCTATTGAGAGCGATTTGTCCAGTCACATGCCTGATGCAGAGATATAGCAGAATTATTCATCCAAGAGCTGGGAACTGCACAGCCTTGTGTGTGGGTGGGTTCCTTGGGATCATGGAATCTTTTTAAAATTAATTATTTTTATACTGTGCTAGCCCTTCTCTTCAGCATGCCAGAAACGACCTTTCTACAGCAGTGCACCTGGAGCTCCCAATTAAAGTTGCTGCATGTGGCATGACCCTAGGTGGTGATGGAAAGTGCCAGCGGGCCTAGAAGTTCTTGCCTGAAATAGCCGAGTCGAACAAAGTGTTGACTACCTAAGCAACCACATCCTTCTTCAGTGTTGCTCTTCGGCAAGCTGCGGAAAGCCTACTAATGTTTGTCACAAACACCCGGGAACTGATAAACAATTGGCACATCAGCAAAAAAACACTTAGCTTGGTCAACAAGCATCCAAGATGCCAGTTTTCTAGTAGTCAAGTCAAGTCAAGTATTTATTGTTTGAGCCATTGGCTATAACAATACAGAGATACATGCAGTTAAAACATTTAAATTAAAACAATAACTTAGTTTTACATTAAAATATAAATTATTTGTATTCGCAATTTCTAAATTAAAATGCCCCATCAAATACTTTCCACGTCAGATGTTTTTGCAGCTTCTTCAGCTAGTCTAAGTTGACCTCCAGTACTTTGGAACATCAGTTCAAACAGCGCTTTAAATACTTTGCTCATAATTTCCTAGCCGCCAGGGCAAAGAGAGCCATCTTGTAAGAATAGGAATCAATATCAGATAGTAAGAAAATCAATATCAGATAGTAAGAAAATCAGTTTCTCATCATTGGACAAAAAAGCTGTCCTAGGTAGTATTGGCTCCAAAAACCTTTTCCTTATTTCTGAATATAAAGGACAGGAGAGTATATAATGAAAGAGATCCTCAGGCTCTTGTTTTCCACAGATACAAAAGCGCTGAGAAAATGGTATCCGTGTGTATCTACCACTAAGCACTGCTGAAGGCATTGATTGAAATCTAATAGGCTATTCTTAGGTTTCTTGTTAGTGTAGTGGTCAGATATGTAGCTCTAATATGATCTCTTTTAAATAGTTTATACCATGGAGCAGTTTTTGTCTGGACTATTAATTGTCTGTTTATTCTGGCATCTTCTCTGCAGTTTTCTAGTAAGGTCCTAGTAGAGTCCATTGTGTGGTGAACTCAAAAGCTGAACGACCTTAACACTGAATGGAGCTCCTGCTCATGTGGAACTCCAGATGTATAGATTCTGCTGAGCTTTTGACAGTAGTGACATTATGTCCTAATGCTAAAGGGAAGGGTCTGTGGCTCAGTGGTAGAGGATAAGCTTGAAAGAAAGAAATCAAAGTCTCAGTCCTTGGTATCTCTAGTTAAAAAGGATCTCTGAAGGTTATAGTGCTCCACATTTGTGATAGAGTGCAATTATTTTTGGCTGACTCAATTAAGAGATCGGGAGTGTTGTTAGATGCATTGTCAAAGGCTTCTCTGAAGATGCCAGGGGAAACATCAGGAGAAAATGCTACTGGAACATGGCCATACGACCCGGAAAACCCACAACACCCTAGTTTTGTTAGATTTTGCTCTTCTAATAAGAGATGGGTTAAAATGGCTAAAACTACTTTCAAATATCTGTGACTGGTTCAGAAGTTGGTTCTTTATCTTGGCTCAACCAATCTGGCCATATTGATCCCTGCTACAGTAACCTCAAGGCTAGGCTATTGTAATGTGCTCTACATGGATTTGTTCTTGGAGGCTCCTGGAAACTTCAGCCCACTAGTGTGAAATGCTGCAGTTC